>NC_079503.1:43194734-43819734 GCF_030052815.1 Hevea brasiliensis | reverse complement strand
ATTTGTGGGACTCCAGATATGGGTTATTGATGTTCATATGGCATTAGAATGCCAAGAAAATATTTAGAAAAATTTTTCAATAGGTACTGCCAATTTTGACCCGTTAAGCCAAACGGAGGGCATTTTGGTCATTTCGCTTTCCGAGGTGATTTTTGGCCGACTTTTCCAGTTGAGTAAATAATTAATATAACATAAAATATGAATAAACATTACTAGAAATCAAATTGAAAATGATTAGTGGAGGAAAGGAAAGAAAATGAAGAAAAAGCTCAATTATGACATCTTGATGATGTCATTTACAAATTGTGACCAATCACAAATAAGCTACCATTTGACTAAACTATTAAAAGACATAAATGAAGACCAAAATAACACAAATTACAGCAGCCATTCTTCTTCTTCTTCTTCCCCAAAACGTGACTCTTCCCATTTCCCTCCATTGATGAGCTTGGCAAGCTCATGAAACCCTAAACTCCCACCATATTTCCTTGAGTTCCCAACACTAAATTTTACCCTAGAACCTTGCTTAATATTTTGGGAGCTAAAAGAGGAGAAGAAATTGAAGTTTTGGGTTGGCTTGGATTTAAGCTACAAGAGGTTAGTGCACTATATATCAAAAACTCTTTAATTTCATGCATAGGAACTTGAATTTAGCAAGAATTTGTAAATTAAGTGGATGAAATTTATGTATATGTAATCCATAAATTTCGGCTGCCCTAGGGAGAAATAGGATTCAGTGTTTTTGAATGGACTTGGAATGAATTAGAAATCATGAATAAAGTATATAAACATAAGGAAATGAGTTAGTTAGTCAACTAGGGTAACTTGTACAAAATCTTGAATTTGAGCTAGGGTTTTGGGAGTAAAGTGTGGAATTGGATTATGAATTGATTAGAGAACATTTTAATGGTCAATTAGTGACCATTTTAGGTAGATTGACCAACAAATGGACTGAAAAATGAGATTGCAAAGTGAGGTTGCAAACGGCCCTAGGACAGCAGCATAGGGACTGAAAATTCAGTCCCTTTGCACTGCTATAACTTGGGCTGTGTTAGTCCAATTGATGTTTGGCCAATTGGACATGAAACTAGGCTTATAATGGCACATTTTTGCTGAAGAAACCATGCCCAAAAGACCAAAGCAAGAGGACCAAAACTTGGCCCCAATCAGGATACCCTGAAACTGCCTCTGCAGAATTGACCAAATGAACAGTAACTGTTTATTTTGCCATAACTCACTGTAGATTTGGTCAATTGGCCTGAAATATTTACAGCAACAAGTTAAGACATAGACAAATAACTTTCATGAAGGAACTTACCCCAAATTATGGCCAGAACCCATTCAACCAAGTGACTCAAGTTACTGTTCATGCACTGTAGATATGGTAAATTTCTGCAGAATGCATATCCGGACAGCTTGGGTTTTTGAGCCATATCTGGAGCTACAAAACTCCAAATGGAGTGATTCAAAAAAGGAAATTCAACTAGACAAAATAAGGAACAACTTTCATGTTTTACATTTCTTCAAATTCCAACAGTAACAGTGTCCAATGGAACAGTGAAGTTGACTCACCAAAACTAAAAAATCTGCTCCTTTGGTTTAATGCTTGGAAATGGTATTAACACTTAATACCAACAAGTTTTAAACACCAAATGTGGTATGTTGGGAGTGCCAAAGTCAATGTATACATTTTTATCCAAAAGTCAACATTTTTGTTGACCAATGAGGTGAATAGTGACACCAAAACCAAAATTGGCAATTTTGCCAAAATGACCTAAGCTTTGAGAAAGTGACCAAAACTAACAAGTTTTGAATACAAAATGTGGTATGTTGGGAGTATTAAAACCAATGTACCTATTGTTTATGCAAAAGTCAACATTTTAGTTGACTAATGAAATGAATAGTGACATGAAAACTTGAAATTCAAAAATTGTGAAACTTAAAAATGCAAAATGCCCTAGTAGGCCTAATGTGATTGGTTTGGATAGTTTGGCATGCCAATAGGGTATTGTTTTAGCAGTACTGCGAAAGGAAAGGCTTTTATGCCTGTATTCATGGCTTTATGCCCGTATCCATGGCTTTTATGCCCGTATTCATGGCTTTTATGCCGATTATGTGATATCATGGCTTTGTAGCCATACTGACTACATACGTGGTTGACGTTCTGCGTCCCATGGTATGACGGCCCGAAACGCGCGGTGTCGGTGCCAACGACCCGTTATCGATCGATCGTTCATTATAGGTTACTTGGGCATGAAAAAGTATAATCAGAATCGAACCGATTGTTAAAGAAAATACGAAAATTAAATATCAGGAATGATTACGATAGAATTCAAAGAAACTCAAGATCAGGAAGAAAATAAATAAACAAAATGCATGAAGAAGTTAATATCATAAAACGTAATTAGCCCTCGACTAAACATTAAGTTGGTAATTATTCAGTTCCTATGAACACAATGGCTAAGAAATTATGATTTTTATATTGCATATTATTTCTTTCTATTTTATTATTTGCACCACTAAGCTTTATGCTTAGCGCGTCGCTTTTGCAACGCGTAGTGCGAAAGATTTGGACAGAGGGCCCGTGAGACCACAGTTCGGTAAGGCGGTTCACGATTCTGCATAGTGTCATGTCACCTCACTGTCGTGATGCATTGGTAGGACGCTAGATGTCATTTTGGTATTTTGTAATTGATTTTATTTTCTCATATGTATTTGAAACTTATGTAATGTATTTTGATATTCATGTAAATAATGAAAAGTGTGGTTGTAAATGGAAAAGTGAATGTTTATCTATGATTTATGCATGGTATCATATGAGATGGATGAATGAGAACTGAGATTGAACATTGTTGAGAATTTGATAAATGGAGTTGAGATGATGGAAAATGAATATAGGAAGTGTTTTTCACAGGTTCCGAAGAACTGTTTTCTCTATTTTTAGCCGGTACTCTGCCGGATATTCTTTAAAAAATTCTCGGAACCTTAAATAAATTATAATTTCGATAAATGGCTTAAATAAATTATATTTCACAAGTTATATTCAAAAGGAAGAATAAAAATGAATTAAGATAAAATAGAGTGCTCGGCACACTGAGTGGCATAACTTGCTCGGCTACACTGTAGTCGGGTAAGGGGTGTCACAAATATACTGAGAACTTCTGTCATTGGATCCAAGGGGAGATGGGACAGATACATCCCACTAACAGAATTTGTATACATTAATAAGTGTCAAGCTAGCATACAAGTGGCACCCTATGAAAACATTATAATGGAATAGATAACTATGGATTTTGTGATGAGACTTCCGAGGACACAGAATAGTCATGATGCAGTATGGGTTATAGTTGATAGACTAACCAAGTCTACTCACTTTTTGCCATTCTAAATGGACTATAGTTGGAGGGATTGGCCAGATTGTACATATATGAAATTGTAAAATTGCATGGATGCCAGTATCGATTATATCTTATAGAGATCATTTGTTCACTTCTAGATTCTGGGGTAGTCTTTAGAGAGCCCTAGGAACTAGATTGAACTTCAGCACAGCATTCCACCCACAGACAGATGGCCAACCTGAAAGAGTTATTCAGATATTGGAGGATATGCTAAGGGCTTGTGTGATTGAATTTGAAGGTAGTTGGGATACACACTTGCCTTTGATTGAGTTTGCTTATAACAACGGCTACCAATCAAGCATTGGGATGCCTCCATATGAAGCTTTGTATGGCAGAAAGTGCAGAACTCCCTTATGATGGGATGAAGTTGGTGAAAGGAAGATGATTGGGCCAGAGATTGTTCAGCAGACATAGGAAAAGATCAAATTGATCAGAGATAGACTCAAGGCTGCGTTAGACCGTCAGAAGTCTTATGTTGATCTGAAGAGAAGAGATATTGGATATGCAGTGGGTGATAAAGTATTCCTCAAAGTTTTTCCTTGGAAGAGGAATGTGAGATTTGGCAAAAAGGGGAAACTGAGTCCTCGTTTCATCAAATCATATGAGGTTTTGGAAGGAGTGGGTCCTTTGGCATATCGGTTGGCATTACCTCCAGAGTTAGCAAGGATACACAATGTCTTCCATGTGTCCATGTTAAGGAGGTACAGATCAGACCCATCTCATGTACTATCAGTTGAAGAGATTGAAGTAAATCCAGACCTCTCATACGAGGAAGAACACATAGAAATTCTGGCTTATGAGGTGAAGCAGCTGAGGAACAAACAGATACACCTGGTTAAAGTACTATGGAACCATCATTCAGGCCAGGAAGCTACTTGGGAACGTGAAGAGGATATGAGGAGACAGCACCCACAGCTGTTCAGAGACTAATGCCAGGTAAAATTTCGTGGATGAAATTTATTTAAGGGGGGGAGAATTGTAACACCCCTAAGTTCGGTAGTGCGTTCTGCTGTTCCGGTGACCAGTGTTGTCCGGACAGCTAGGATGCCTAGAACTATACTTCAATATGAGTGAGGAGACATAAAATAATGAAATACAAGAAAAGAAAATACAAGAAAAACAAAGGAAAAATAATAGCAAAGAAATGTAACCAAGTTAAGCGAGCCGGAAACCCTAGCGATGGGTGACCGCACCGGGAAGTCACGGCGTGAACCGTTGACTAGCCCTGGACTGCGGGGAACCCTGGAAAATATTTTTTGGACTTAAATAGAACCTTATTGAAGAATAAATATTATTAGAAAGATCAAAGAAAAATTAAATAATTAGTACAAAGAAAAGTGAGAAATCGAAAAACAGACAAAACCAGTATCTGAAAAATCGGGAATGCCACCCGAACAGGGGCATTATGGTCATTTGACATCCCGAATTGTCTTTTGACATAAATGTCCATTAAAAATAAATAATATTACACTTAGAAAATGAAATGAAAAATTAAAAGAGGGTTACCTAATACAAATAGCCAAAAGTGGGGTGAAAAATGTGTAAATAACACATTTAAACTTATTTTATGATATAATTTAAATGAGTGGACCACTAAGGGAATAAAATAAAACAAAGAGGAGCAGCTGTACTTCCACTAAACCAACAGAAACTTCATCTTCCTCATTTGGATTCAAAGTTGCCGAATTGAAGAAAATGGAAACCACCATGGCCATTTTTCATGCAAGCTCTCTTAACTCTCCATTTTCAACTCCAATCTCTTAGGTTCCTTCATGAAACTTTGTCTACTCATCACAAGGAAGAGTTTGATACTAAATTTGAGAAGTTTAAGCAAGGTTTAACAAGCTCCAAGCATAAGGTAAGTTCATAATTTTGAAGATAGCTTTGTTAAGTTTTGTGTGCATGTTATGGGTGTTGGTTTTGTGAAGGAAAATTTTGAGTTTGAAGAGTTATTGTTGTTTTCATTTTGGACAGCCATGGAGTCACGTTTTTGATGAGATATTTGTGCATATAATTGATGAGAAATGGTGTTGATCATGATGATTTAATAACCTAGTGAATTACTTCATATTTATATGGTGATTTTGGCACTTGGATGAGAATTGATGAATTGTAGGGCAATGTGGTGTTGAAGAAGGTTTTCGGAAGCTTGGGAACCCTTGAATAATTGTATGTATTAATGGAAGTGTTGGCAGAATGTTGACATAGAAGAATTGATGAATGTATATGTAAATTAGTAGTGGAGATTATATGTAATGATTAGGTGTATTTATGTACATATATTACTAAATTTGGACTTTGTGGTTTAGGGTTGTATTTGATGTATTGAGAATGTTTGTATTCTGTCCAAATTGACCATAGTAAGAAGTGATAAATGAATATGGAATGGTATAAAATCAGAATTAGGTATGGGGATTTAAAGTAGAGCAAGTTAAATGTGTGTTTGAATTGGGGTTTGAAAGACATATAGAGGGCAGTGTGCAAATAGACCTATAACTTTAAATGTGTAACCTCAATTGGTATGAGACCAATTGGAGGTGAAACTAGGCACAAAATGTGCCAACTTTCATTGAGAAAACATACCAAAATTCTGCTTGCAAGGTGACCTAAGAAAATGACCAATTCGGATTAGGTGCAATTAGGACCTGAAAAATGACCAATTGGGCAGCAGTGAGTGTTTAGGCCATAACTCACTCAAAACAGGTCCAATTGACCTGAAATTTTAACCATGAATAGTTAAGACCCATACCTACAAGTCTTATGAAGACACCAAAGCCCAGAAATGACCATAAGTAAGTCAAACAACTTGCACAAGTTCGGGTCAAAAAACTGGCCGAACCAAAGTTGACCAAATTGACCTAAAATTGACCTAATTTGATGCCATTTGACCAGCAATAGTGTAATGACCATAACTTGGTCTACTTAACTCGGATTGACCTAAAATTTTGCCCCGCATGCAATAAGACATAGATCTACAAGTTTGTAGTTTTGACTGAAACCCGAAAACCGAGGGAACTAGGCCGTCCGGTTAGGTCAAACTAGTATCCCGGAATCCAGCAAATTGCAAGAAAACGCAATATACATAGAATTGAGTTTGGTAACACGTACCAACCCTAAAACCCTATCGAATGTGACATATTAATGACACTAAAACCTAATCTACCTAAAACGCATCGAGGGTCGGTATATTAGGTGATTGAGCAAATAATAGCCTTCAGTGAATTACTTATCGAACATTATCATTAGAGACAGTTTAATTTAGTACTGGAACACTTCAAATTGTGTTTCTCAGTTACCAAAGACTCAGGAAAAGGGAAGGAAACAGAGTCGGCACGAGAGACGATCATCAGAGGTTTGTGCACAACTAGTTTTCAACTAATTTTACTCTGAATAAGATTTCATATGATTAATTGTATGTTATTGTTTTAAATTGTGTTTGTGCACAACTAGTTTTTAACTGATTTTACTTTGAATATTTCATATGATTAAATGACATATTTTTCTTATGTATTATGTTTAACAAGCATTGGATTTAATTCAATGATTATTGAAAATTGTTATAGTATGTATGAATTCAGCTTTGTGAAATGGTATTTCCACAAGTATTAAGCATTGTTATGGATTGAACAAATTATGTTTTGGAAAATTGTGATAGAACATGTTTTGAATTGTGATGGTAATTTTCATGGAAAAATGCAAATTTATAATTTGAATTGTGATGAGCATAAAAATTATTGGATATTGGAATTGAATTTGAATCGAATTATATTGTGATTTATGCTCACTAAATGGATTGTAATATTGTTTTATATCTCACTATAGATGCTTGACTAGGTTATTACCCGTCTCTCTCATTTGTTGAGAAGACAATGGAGTTAGTTGTGTTTTGATTACCATGGTACGTGCACAGGCTTAGATTTTCCTCTGATTTGAGGTTAGATCTAAGTTTATTTTATCGTTATGGCCCTTGCGGAAGATTCATTATTGTGATGGTACTGTGCACGATGATTCGACCTCCCCGACCATAGGGAGTTAGAATCTGATTCGACCTCCCCGACCATAGGGAGTTAGAATCACATCGAATATGGCCCTTTCGGATTAGTCTTGCATGGTTAGTGAGATAAAGAATGATTTTTGAGATAAAGAATGATTTTTGAGATAAATAATGATTTTTGAGATAAAGAATGAGTTTTGAGATACAGTATGATTTTTGAGATATGGTATGATTTTTGAAATACATAATGATTTTTGAGATACAGAATGGCTTTTGAATGGTAAGGAATTTTGATTTCCATTATGGTTTATGTATAATTGATTTCGTTAGAATTATTTAAATGGTTAGTCATGATTTGATAAATTGAATTTTGTGATCAAAGTCAATTATACAAATGATTTACATTATTGGCAATGAATATTTTGAGTTTTGAAATTTGATGAGTATTCAGATTTCCAAATTATTTACTGTAAATTTTGTCAATGTATATTGTACTATGTTTTAAATTATAGTTGTGCACCACTGAGTTCACCACTCAGCGATAGCTTTGTATCTTTATCGCAGTAAGAAGAGCATAGAGCGATAAGTAAATTTCCTTGAAGATATATTGGATCGACTCGGGTATATCATAGGTATACCCATGTATATAGGTTTTGATGTATGCATGTAATAATATATATGTAAATTATTTGAGCAGTTGTATAGAAACTCTTGTAAAATATTTTGGTATGTAATTAAATGTAAATTATTGTAAATATAAATTTGAGATTTCATTTACTTGAATAGTTTTGTATTATATTTCTTGTATCTCAGTCTTTGAAAAATCACTGCGAATTTGAGTTGAGAAAAATGTTGTGTTGAGAAATATGTTGGAGTTGAGATTTACAAATACATATTGAAGTGTTTTTTTTACAGGTTTTCTGAAGAACTGTTTTATCCAAAATACAGAGGGCACTCTGCCAAAATTTTTACAGAAATTCCAAATAATTCAAATGTGTCAATTCTATCACTTCAGTTCAAAAAGGTTTTAACACCTGTAAATAGTGCTCACCACTGTAAAAGAAGTAAGAAAAGTTTTGAAAATCCCTTGTAGTGTATTTAATGGGTTATCAGTAGACGGAGTTGGTAATTCATTAGGTATACTACGGGATCATGTTATGCCTTACAGAGGGGTAGGGTGTGACATTATCTGACCATTCAATATATGTTATGGATCCCCTTGTGTGAGTAGATGGTCCAGGAGCATTTACAGCACCGCGGCGATTTCTAGAATATAGTTCTGACCGCCGAATGACTTTGGGTTCATTCCAATACTGCTCAAAATTTTCCCAAGTTTCTTCAGAAATATATGAGGGCTTTTTCCTAGAATTTTTCAAATCTGTCATCATGTCCTTATAGCGTTCAGCTGCCTTTAATCTCCAAGCATCCTTTATTAATGCTTCATTAGAAGAATCCCAAAAATATTTTTTCTGAAAAAAAAAAGAATATATATTTTTAATGATTCAAGTATATTGAAATATGAAACAACATAAGAGAAAAAATGATGTCACCTTAAATTCTTCCCAATAAAAATCTTTTGTCTCTTGCGATATAGCCTTCCAGTTGACACCATTAGAGTCAATACGCTGCTTAAAAGTATTTGTGATCACACGAGCACACCTAGAACCATCTGATAACCTGAACAAATAGAATATGCTTTTAGGAAATAGTACATTTGCATTGCATATCCTTAATAAAATAAATAAAATAATTATTTAACGCACTTTCCACTACGAAGTTCTAGTCGCCTTCGCCCTAAAGAATCAATCTCTATTTCAATTGATGGACGAGAGTCTTGTGAGCTAACAGCTGCAGACTCCTGTAATGTTTCTGGTGCAATCTCTTGGCTGGCCACTGGTGTAGGCTCCTGACCAGCCATTGGCACATTAAACTGCACTGAATGCTGTGATTGAGGTGTCGAAGGCTCACCTCCTTCAGATGGCATAAGTGTTCCTGTGTTAACATCATGAGAAGCATATGCTTTGTGTCTGCTCCTAACCATATCTGTGAATTAAATAAAACATGATAAACTAATTATCATAAACTAACTAAGTGGTAGTAGAAAATTTCTTAAACTAATTAATAAACTAACTAAGTGGTTTAAAATTAAAATAAATAAATAGAAATTTGAGATTTTAATTAATAAATTAAAATCCTTAAATAAAATTTAAAAATAGACTCAAGCGTTTTCTTTCAAATTTAAAAAATTTAGCTAATTGAAAAAAGAAAAGTGAGATGGTATGCCTAAAAATTGCAATGTAAAAATATTATAAGACTGTTATTAAAATAGTAAATGACTATAATATCAAACTTTATTATAAATAAAATTATTTTAATAAAAATTAAAATGAAAATTTTATATATATATATATACACACACACATGGGTAAAGAGGAACAGTGAAAAATTTAAAAAAACTATAATAATATTTATATTTTTTTTGTTAAAATATTATAATATTTATTAAAATAGCTACTAACATCATTTTAGTCGGTAAATCACCTACTACGACCAACCATAGTAGCTAATTATTTTGATCAATTTATATTTTATTATACTAAAATATTATAATATTTATTAAAATAGCTACTAATATCGTTGTAGTCTGTAAATTACCTACGACGAACAGCCATAGTAGCTAATTATTTTGATTAATTTATATTTTCTTATGTTAAAATATAATAATACTTATTAAAATAGCTACTAAAATAAGTTTAGTCGGTAATTTACCTACTACCAACCATCATAGTCGCTAATTATTTTGATCAATTTATATTTTTTTTTACTAAAATAAAATAATATTTATTAAAATAGCTACTAACATAATTTTAGTCGGTAAATCACCTACTACGAACCACCATAGTAGCTAATTATTTTGATCAATTTATATTTTCATTTACTAAAATAAAATAATATTTATTAAAATAGCTACTAACATCAGTTTAGTCGGTAAATTACCTACTACGAACTACCATAGTAGCTAATTATTTTGATCCATTTATATTTTTTTTTCCTAAAATAAAATAATATTTATTAAAATAGCTACTAACACATGTTAGTCGGTAAATTACCTACTACGACTTGTAATAGTAGCTACATATTTTAATCAATTTATATTTTCTTTTGCTAAAATATAGTAATATTTATTACAGTAGCTACTAATTCTATATTAGTCGGTAAATTACCTACTAAGCCTTGCAATAGTAGCTAATTATTTTGATCAATTTATATTATCTTTTACTAAAATATAATAATATTTATTTTAATAGCTACTAATCATATATTAGTTGGTAAATTACCTACTACGCCTTGCTATAGTAGCTAATTATTTTGATCAATTTGTATTTTCTTTTGCTAAAATACTTAATTCTTCCAAATCTTACCTACTAAAATCATGTAGTCGGTAAAATAGCCACTAATAATGAAAATGGTCGCTAAACTTTTTCTTGAAATTATATTTATGTTTATTAAAATAAAACGTCCTTTATAAATTTTCCTACTAACATGGTATTAGTTGGTAAATTACCAACTAAGCATGGAAATAATCGCGAATACTTATTTTATTTATATTTACTTTTATTAAAACTCAATTTTTTTTAACATTACCTACTACAACTTTCATAGTCGGTAAATTACCTACTATGAGTATAAATAGTCGGTAAAGCAGTATTTACATTGTAAAAACACCTACTAAACGCTATGTGGTTTGTAAAATACTAACTAAATTTTTTCATATTACCGACTAAATGTTTTATAGTCACTAAAAAATTATTTATATAATATTTATTTTTCTTTCCAATAACGTACCGACTAAAATTGGGTCGGTAAAGTACTAACATTAGTAGCTATACTTTGCATGCCATAATTAGCGACTAAATATTTTAGTC
Organism: Hevea brasiliensis; assembly: GCF_030052815.1. Lineage (NCBI taxonomy): Eukaryota > Viridiplantae > Streptophyta > Magnoliopsida > Malpighiales > Euphorbiaceae > Hevea > Hevea brasiliensis. Next base: position 43,808,416 of record NC_079503.1, on the reverse strand, counting down.
GGTAACATATGGTAGGTAATTAGTCGGTAATTTAGTCGCTATAAATAATTTGTATTTGGTAATTTGATTTAACATTTTTTAGTCGGTGAATAGTCGGTATTTACCTACAAATATTTGTTTGTCGGTAATATTAGTAGCTATTTTTTTAGTTTCTTGTAGTGATAATATCAAAATTATGAAATTTGTCTTTTGAATAATAATATTTATTTTTAATATTATTATATTAATAGAAATTGATGATATTTTAAAATTTTAATTTTTATGAAATGTATTTATTTTATACCATAAATTTATATAAAACCATAATTATTTTATGAAAGAATTATTTTATTAAAAAAATACTAGATTAATAAGAAAAATTACATCTTATAAAAATTTAAACAAATAGTATTTTTTAAAAAAATAATATAATAAAATGTTATTTTTAATTAATAATAATATTATATATTTTCAGAATTATTAAAATTAAATAATTTAATTTATTATTAATAATTTAATATATTTTTTATTATATCAATAACAACAAATATTATAGTTATATATTTTTAAAATAACATTTTTTTTTATTAATCTAATATATTTTTTATAATATGAAAAAATAAATATCAATTTACATAAATTTTGAGATAAAATATAAAAAATTTCATAAAATTTAAATTATTTTTTGAATAAAGTTATTTTATTATATTTTAAAGGAAGTAATCATATAAACTACTATTAATATATATATATATAGAAAGAAAGAAATATGTATTTTAATTAATAAAAATTTATTCAAATTAAATTAAATAAAAAAAATTTTAATTAAAAATTAAAATAATAATAATAATAATAATTTAGCTATAATATAATTAAAAATTAAATTAAAAAATAAACATTACAAATTATCATGCATAGCATAAGCATTATGCTATTTATATATAATCTTTTTTAAATAAAATTATATTTATTATTATTTCTTTTTCTTTTTATTTCTATAATATTTTATTTTATTTTATATATTATATGTATTTTCTTTCAAAATATATTACATATTCTTATAAGAATTTTAAGTAGAAAAAAGGACTTTTTTTATAATTTTATTATTTAATTATTTTTTTATTTTTTAATATGGAGAATTCTACCCATCTTAAAATTAATTTTAGTTTTTACTAACTAATTAAATCTAATTATTTATTATTATAATTAATTTTAAATTATATAGCCAATTAAGTTGAATCATTTATTATTGTAACACTAAATCATTACGAGTATTTTTTAAAATTTCAATGTTCGCCTTTCTTAATATATTTGTATTTATTATAAATATTTTTTTATCTGATTAATTTTATAATTTTAAAAGTAATTTTAAAATTAACGAGCTAATGCAATATGCTACTGTAAAATGGATTTACCATAATGATCGAATATGAACGCAGAATGCCACAAAAATGACATGATAGAAAAATCCTATCTCTAGGAGTTCAGTTTCTCAGTTTGAGTTGAAATATGTGAAGGTTCGGATTGAACTTCTTATTACGATTCAAGTCCAATAAAAGATTATGATTTTTTTTAAAGAGGGCCATTATTTTTTTTTTCATGAATAATTTAGTATAAAATCTGAAATTTGATAGAATATATAAATTAAATCCTTAGTGTTTGAAAAAGAAATAATTTAATTATTAAAAATTTTAATTTTATTAACACTTTAACTTTTCACTTAAAAAAATAGTTATATTTTCTTATTTCTATTAAATTTAAATAGAATTAGCCAATCAAATAATTAAATTGTTAGATTAAAACTTATGTCAATCTAACTTTATAATTTTATTGAACAAGAAAATAAATCAGTGTGATTCAATTAATTAGATCAATGAGTTAATATGATTTAATTGATTTGACCAATCAATAAAAAATTTCTTTTATACATTCATAAAATAACTTAATTCAAAACCTCAAGAAAATATCTTTAAAATAATAATCAGTACCTTAACAATTGTATATTTTTATTCTAAATATCTAATAATAATAATAATAATCTATTTATTTATTTATTTATTTTTACATATAATTAGTATTTTATGAATATTAAAAAATTAATAACAATTTTTTAAAAATAAAATTTTTTTATACAAAATTTAAAAGCACTATTAGAATATATATGCAAATATAACTTAATAAATACTGAAATTTCATTTTAAATAATTAGAATTTAATTAATTAAATTTATTTATATTAATATATATTAAAATTATTTATATATTTTATTAAATTTTAATAATACACTAATTAAATTATTTTACCCACTGATTAAAGTTATATATATGTAGATTTTTTAATTTTAATAATTAAATTTTTAGATTAAAATTTATAAAAATTGATGAAATGTAAATAAATATATGTTATGATCTCATATTTGTCGTTTGTAGTTGTGTATGTTATTAAATAAAATTATGAAAAAGCATAAAATTTAACATTTTTATTATTAAAGAAAAAAGTAATTAGAAAGAGAAAGCTGAATATCAAGAATCTCAAAACAATCAATTTTTTATGAATAGCTTAGCGAAAATAAAAAACAATAAAAAGGAGAAAGGTGCCTGTCAATTGGAAATTTGTCCTTTATGCAAAATAGGATGCAACATCAAGAAATGGGGGAATTGAATGCTTTTGAGGCCCACCAAAAACATGATGGAAATATTAAAGTTACGTATAACTCTTAATTCTATTTCTGATTTTCTGCAACACTTGAAAATTTTTGGTATTCGCAATCAATAATTAGGTTCTGACAATTTTTTCTTCAAAGGAAAGCGATAAGGTTCTGACGGTTATCACTTTGGATGAGCTGTTTCCTATTCAAATTAAGCCAACGTATATCTATATAAAATAATGAATATTTTATCCAATCATGCATTACATAATTTATTTATTTATTTTTATTGAATCGGTCAAATATATTTATTGAGATCGATACTTTAATTTTTTATTTTAAGAATTTAATAAATAATTTATTATAACTAACAAGAGCTTAACAATACTGGAGTTATATCATAATTATTATATTTTGAATTAGTATCTAAATTAATACTAAATACATAATAAACTTTTAATATGGGTAAATAAAAATTTTATTTTATGTAACTCATGATGATCAAAATAATCCACATTACCATAATCTGCCTCAAACGTCATCACTTGCCGTTGGCAAATTTGAAAGGTTCCATCAGCCATCGCGATAAAGTTTTGCGATGATTCCCTAACTATGTGCGGCAAAATGTCTAGCCTTGACAAATACTTGAGTTTACTTTAAATTTTTAAGGCAATATTTGGATGGATGGATTTTGGATGAGTGTTAGGAGGGCCAAATCTATGGATTTTGAAAAATTTATAACTGTTTTCACTTTCTTTTTTAAGGGTTTTAGAATCTCACTTCGCCCTGTTTGATCATTGTTTCTCATAATTTTGTAAGGTATGATATGATTTTCTTTTTCCTTATTTGAGAAATATTCCTGAAAATGGATGATTTTGAGTTGTACCATAAATTTTTAAACCATCAATTTAGTGAATAGGGATTGTGACGCCCCTTACCCGTGTACAGTATACCCGAGTAAGCAATGTCACACGATGTACCGGCACACTCTAATATACCTTAATTAATTTTTATCATGCTTTTGAATATAACTTGTGAAATATAATATATTTGAGCCATTTATCGAAATTATAATTTATTTGAGGTTTCGAAAATTTTATAGAAAATCCGACAGAGTATCGGCTAAAAATGGAGAAAACAGTTCTTCGGAACCTGTGAAAAACACTTCCAATATTCATACTCAATCATTTCTCAAACTCCAATTTCAAAATCTCAATATTTTTCAATTTTGTTTCTCAATCATTTAGCTCATGTAATAATCATGTACAAGTCACACATAGATATTCATTTTTTTTTTTTCATTCACCAACACCATTTTTATTATTTACATGAACATCAAAATACATTACATAAATTCAAATACATATGAGAAAATAAAAATTTAGTTATAAAACACCAAAATGAAACCTAGTGTCCTACCAATGCACTGTAGAAGGTGAGGTGACACGGACACTGTGCAGAGCTGCAGGATGGACTTACCCAGTCTGCGGTTTACTGGGCTCACGATCAGTATCTCCAGAACCTACGCGTGGCAAAAGCAACGCGCTAAGCAATGATGCTTAGTGGTGCAACAATAAAATAGAAAGAAATAATAGAAATAAATATGCATTGAATGTATATGTCTTATTTGTTTTGTATTTGTATATCCATTTATTTATTTCTTTAACTTTGTCCACTTTCATTCATTTGGTTGCCCAAGTAACCTATACTGGACGACTGGACTGGATAAACAGGTAAACTGGCACTGGGTATCAAGTACCTCGGGCCGTCACACCATTGGTCACATGTGTATCTCCCGATGTGCAACAGAACAGCTAACAAGCTGTAAATAATATGAGGCACGAGGCCAAGTCTCAACACAATGTCAAAATGGCTAAAAGCCATAAAATCACAGAATGGCATATTGCCATGTACAGTATTGCTAACTGAACCCTATTGGCATGCCAAACTATCCAAACCAATCTTGTTAGTTATATTAGGGCATTTGATACTTTTGAATTCTTCAAATTTTGAATTTCAAGTTTTGGTGTCACTATCCACCTTATTGGTCAACAAAAATGTTGACTTTTGGATAGAAAATAGGTACATTGGTTTTGACACCCTCATTGTACCACATTTTGCATTCAAAACTTGTTGGAATTAATTACCAATACCATTTCTAAGTCTAAAACAAAGGAAGCAGAATTTTCAGTTTTTGTAGCTCAACTTTACTATTTAATTGGGCACTGTTACAGTGGGAGTTTGAGGAAATGGTAAACATGAAAGTTGTTCCTTATTTTGTCTAGTTGAATTTCTTTTTTTTGAATCACTCCATTTGGAGTTTTGTAGCTCCAGATATAGTTCAAAAACCATAGCTGGCCGGATTTCAATTCTGCAGAATTTACCAAATCTATAGTACCATGAACAGTGACTGCCACTGCCTTGTTGGATGGGTTCTGGCCATAATTTGGGGTAGGTTTCTTCATGGAAGTTGTTTTTCTATGTCTTAACTTGTTTCTGTAAAAATTTCAGGTCAATTGACCATATCTACAGTGAGTTATGGCCAAATGAACAGTTACTGTTCATTTGGTCATTTCTGCAGGTGCTGTTGCAGGGTATCCGGATTGGGACAAACTTTTGGTCCTCTTGCTTTGGTCTTTTGGACATGGTTTCTTTAGCAAAATTGTGCCATTATAAGTCTAGTTTCATGTCAAATTGGCCAAACACCAATTGGACCAACACAGCCAAAGATATGGCAGTCCAAGTGGACTGAAATCTCAGCCACTCTGCTGCTGTCCTTAGGCAGCCTACACATTCACTTTGCCATGGTATATTTCAGTCCAAATTGTGGTCAACTTACCTAAAATGGTCACTAATTGACCATTAAAATGTTCTCTAACAATTTCCTAAGCCAAGCCAAATTTTCACTTCTAAAAACCCTAGCTTCACATTATGTTTTCTACAAGATGCCTTAGTTAGCATACCAATTTATTATCCATGTAGATATATATCTTAAACATCATTTCTAATCCACTCTAAGTCCAACAAAACACTCATTCCTATTCCTTCAATAGGGCTGCCGAAATCCATAGTATGAATACACAAAATTTTTGTTCATTTAAGTTACAAATCCTTACTCAATTCAAGTCACTAACATGGAATATAAGAGTTTTAAACAAATAGGTGCACTAACCTTTAAGTGGCAGATTTTTCCCAAGTTAAATCTTCACTTTCCTTCACTTTCTAGGCTGCCAAACACTCTCCCAAGAGGTAAAATCAAGTTTTTGTGAAGAAGACTAAAGGTTTTATGGTGATTTGGTGGGTTGTCTCAAGCTTCCATTAAGCTTCCATGGAGGAATGGGTTTGGGAGAGAGTGTAACGTTTTTGGGTGAGGAAGAGCAGATGGTATTTTGATTTCTTTTGTCTCAATCATCTCTTTTTATTAGTTAATTAAGTGGTTGTTTAAATGTAATTGGTGGAAACTTTTAAATGATATCATAATGATGTCATAATTTGCATTATATTGTATTTTCTTTTCTTTTCTTTTCTACTAACTTCAAATTAATTTTTCATCAACATTAATTCATATTTTATGTCATAATAATTATTTACTCAACTGGACAAGTCGGCCAAAAATCGCCTCTGAAGGCGAAATGACCATCAAAATTGTCTGTACCGATTGAAAAATTTTTCTAAATATTTTCTTGGCATTCTAATGCCATAGGAACCTCAATGACCCTTCTCTGGAGTCCCAAAAATTATTTTATGAATTTTTCCCCGGGTCTAGGGCTCCTAGTTGCGAGAATCGCAACTTCCCTCTGGGTTACCCATCGCTTGGGTACCGGCTCATTTAACTTAGTTGTATTTTATTTCTAAAATTTTTCCCAAATTTTTCTTATTAATATTTGAGTTAATTATGGTCCCTCACTTTAATTTAAATATTTTTCCGATCGTTCTAGCTGTCCGGACCAACACTGGTCACCGGAACAGTAGAATGTACGGAGTTGTTACCGGGAGGGTGTTACAACTCTTCCCCTCTAATTTAAATTTCGTCCTCGAAATTTACCTGATGCAAACAGTTGAGGGAACTGTTGCCTCATCGTCTCTTCACTTTCCCAAGTTGCCTCTTCGGTGTTGTGGTGCCTCCATAGCACTTTCACCAGTGGAATCTACTTGTTCCTCAACTCTTTCACTTCCCAAGCCAGGATCCGTAGAGGTTCTTCTTCATACGTCAAATCTGGTTGTATTTCAATTTCTTCCCTGGAGATGACATGTGAAGGATCTGAGCGGTATCTTCTGAGCATGGATACGTGAAACACATTGTGGATCTTGTCTAGCTCTGGAGGTAAAGCTAGCCTATAGACCACTGGACCCACACGTTCAATGACTTCATATGGGCCAATGAACCTAGGGCTTAACTTACCTTTTCTTCCAAACCTCAATACTTTCTTCCACGGTGACACCTTGAGGAACACTTTGTCGCCAACCGCATATTCTATTTCTTTTCTCTTTAGGTCGGCATAAGATTTCTGTCTGTCTGAGGCAACCTTCAGATTGGCTTTGATTAGTTTCACTTTCTCCTCAGTCTGTTTCACAGTGCAGCCCCACCAGTTTGTCTTCGCCCAATTCAGTCCAGCACACTGGAGTTCTACATTTTCTCCCATACAGTGCTTCATATGGGGCCATTTGGATGCTAGCTTGGTAGCTATTGTTGTATGCAAATTCTGCCAGCAGGAGGTATCTATCCCAACTTCCCTCAAACTCAATGACACAACTCCTCAGCATATCCTCAAGGACCTGACATATGTTTCATGTTATTATTATCATTTTAATTCAATATTTGTATCAATTCCATTGGTTTCAATTGTTTACCTGGATTACTCTTTCTGATTGCCCATCCATCTGAGGATGGAAAGCTGTGCTGAAGTGGAGTTGTGTACCCAAGGACTCATGCAACTTCTTCCAAAATCTCGATGTAAACCTTGGGTCTCGATCAGATATGATGGAAAGTGGAATTCCATGCAGTCTAACTATCTCACTGATATACAATTCTACTAACTTCTCCAGTGAGTAATCAGTCCTAACTGGCAGAAAGTGTGCTGACTTAGTCAATCTATTAACTATCACCCATACTGCATCATATTTCTTCCGGGTGAGAGGTAGACCACTTACAAAATCCATGGTGACTCGATCCCATTTCCATTCAGGTATGCGTATAGGCTGTAGCAATCCTGATGGAACTTGATGTTCTACCTTGACTTGCTGACATGTCAAGCATTTAGTCACATAGTCAGCTATGTCCTTCTTCATACCAGGCCACCAATCACGAAGCTTGGATCATGATACATCTTTGTACTTCCTGGGTGCATAGCATATACACTGGTGTGTGCCTCTTTTAAAATACTGGCCTTCAATTCCCCATTATCTGGTACACACAGTCTTCCTTTGTAGTGCAGACACCCATCTGCTTTCACCTCATAGTCAGCTGCTTTTCCCTCTGGGATTTTACTCATAATAGCCATTAGCTTCTCATCTGCCTTTTGCCCATCTAAAATCTATTGTAGCAAGTTTGGCCTCACTTGCAACTCAGCCAAAATAGCTCCATCTCGAATCAAAGTTAGACGGGCATTACTTAAAGTTGTGATGGATTTTCTGCTCAAAGCATCAGCAACTACATTTGCCTTCCCAGGATGGTAGTCAATTACACAATCATAGTCCTTCAGGAACTCAATCCATCGCCTTTGTCTAAAGTTGAGCTCCCTCTGAGTTGGCAAATATTTCAGGCTTTTGTGGTCTGTGTAAATGTAGCACTTTTCACCATACAAGTAATGCCTCCATATCTTCAGTGCGAAGATAATTGCTGCAAGCTCTAGATCATGGGTAGGGTAATTCTGTTCATGTGGCCTTAACTGCCTGGAAGCATAAGCGACCACCTTCCCCTCTTGCATCAATACACACCCTAACCCATTACGAGAGACATCACTGTAGACCACAAAGTCCTTTCCTGACACTGGCTGTGTTAACACTGGTGCCTCTGTCAACATAGCCTTCAACTTCTCAAAACTGGTCTGACACTTGTCATTCCAGTCAAATCTGACATTCTTGTGTAACAACTTGGTCATTGGAGTAGCTATTAAGGAAAATCCCTTCACAAATCTCCTGTAATACCCAGCTAGCCCCAAGAAGCTTCTGACCTTAGTTGTATTCCTGGGAGGCTTCCATTCCATCACTGCTTCTATTTTCTTGGGATCCACCCTAATCCCATCAGCTGACACTATGTGTCCAAGGAATGCAATCTCATTCAACCAAAAGTCACACTTGGACAACTTAGCATACAGCTTCTTTTCTCTCAGGGTTTGTAGAACAATCCTCAAATGCTCATCATGTTCTTCCCTAGTCTTGGAATATACCAAAATATCATCAATAAAGACTACTACGAACCGATCTAAGTGTGGATGGAAGATACGGTTCATAAGGTCCATGAATGCTGCTGGTGCATTTGTTAGGCCAAAGGGCATCACCAGAAACTCATAATGCCCATATCGGGTCTTGAATGCAGTCTTTGGCACATCTACATCCTTCACCCTTAACTGATGATACCCTGATCTGAGATCAATCTTAGAAAATACTCCTGCTCCCTTTAACTAATCAAACAGATCATCAATTCTAGGCAATGGATACTTATTCTTCACAGTCACTTTATTCAACTGCCGGTAATCGATGCATAACCTCAAAGTCCCATCCTTCTTTTTCACAAACAGCACTGGAGCTCCCCATGGTGACACACTGGGGCGTATGAACCCCTTATCAAGCAACTCTTGCAACTGAGTTTTCAACTCCCTCAATTCAGTGGGTGCCATCTTATAAGGAGCAATGGAAATGGGTGCTGTACCCGGCAGTGTCTCAATAGCAAATTCGACTTCCCTTTCTGGTGGCAAACCAGGTAATTCTTCAGGAAACACATCTGGGAAATCTTTTACTGTGGGTATGTCACTCAGGTTTGGCTTAGCCTGCCTAGTATCCACCACATGTACTAGGTAGGCTTCGCAGCCTTTTCTCATCATTCTTCTTGCAACTGTGGCTGAGATGACATTGGACAAGAAATCTGTCCTTTCCCCCACAACGGTGATCTCATTACCTTCAGAAGTTTTCAGAGAAATTCTCTTCAATTTGCAATCAACCATTGCCTGATGACGTGACAACCAGTCCATTCCCAAAATCACGTCAAACTCGTGGAAGGGCAACTCAATCAGGTCTGCCAAGAATTCATACCCCTGAATCCTTAACGGGCAACCCTTGTATACTTTGTTCACCACTACACTGTGGCCCAATGGATTAGTGACCAGAATGTCTTGGTCACTCTCCCCTACTAGTATCCCCCTTTCTACGGGTAAGTTGATGCAGATGTATGAATGAGTGGATCCTGGATCCACTAATGCATGCACAGATGTATTGTAGAGGGAGAACGTACCCCTGATGACATCCGGGGCATGGGCATAATTTCGCGGGTGGTGCATTATCCGGCCTCTCTGGCTCGGATGCAGCCTCTGTGATGGTCCCATGACCTCGGACTTACTGCATTTTCTACATCTACGTAGTGCGAGAGTAGGTGCATGCGCTTGTGTTGGAGCAGCTGTAGTAGTTCTGCGTGGACAGTTCTTCAACTGATGCTCTATTGACCCACACCTTAAGCAGGCACCAGTAACTCTCCAACACTCCCCCTTGTGCCACTTCAGACAGTGTGGATATGCAGAAGATGCTAGGGCTGGTCCCCTGAACCCCATCCCTAGAGAGCTGCCCACTGATGGTGTGGACTGACCTCTCCTAGGGGTAAACTATGGCCTGGGCCCCTGAGACTGACCCTGACCTTGTGGTTGACCTGAACTCTGTGCAGGTGGACCCTTGAACCTCTTCCTGATGCACGAGCCGAATCGACTGGGCCCCTCTTCTGCTGTCTTTCCCTTCTAGTCTGCTCACTGATTCTTACTTTTTCAACCTTTATTGCAGCTTCCACTAACTTGGTAAATTCTATGATTCCCAAGGCAGTGAGCTGGATCTTTATGTTGTCATTTAGTCCCTCTTCAAATCTCTTACACCTTTCAGCTTCATTGGGGACTATCTCCCTTCCATAGCGGCTCAATCAGACGAATTCCTTTTCATACTCGGCCACTGTTAGCTGTCTCTGCCTCAGGTTAATGAACTCTCTTCTTCTCTCTTCCAGGTATACAGTACCCACATATTTCTTCTTGAATTCTGAGAGAAAGAAGTCCCAAGTTATTATTTCTGGCTGCACTTCACTGGATACCGTGTCCCACCATTCATAAGCATCATCTTGCAACAGAGATATGGCAGCCTCTAGGTTTTGCTCTGGAGTGCAGTGGAGTTGTTTTAGAACTCTGCCTGTTCTGTTCAACCAATTCTCTGCTGCAACAGAGTCATCTTCTCTCTTACCGAAAAAGTCCACTGCTCCAAACTTTCTTAGCCTTTCCATGTGTGATTTCTGCTGTGGAGGTGGAGGTGGTGGTGGTGCTGGCATTACTCCGGCCATTTGTCTAAAGAAATCGGCCATTTGCTGGAACATGGCCTGTGGAGGCTGAGCAGGCTCTGCTTGAGCTGGCGGAGTAGGTTCTCCCATGCCCCCAGTCTCAGCTGCTGCAGGTGGAGCATGACTCTCCACTTCCTCCTCGACTGCTCCTTGAGATGAAGGGTCCATATCCTATTTAAAATAAGAAAGACAAACAGATCTGCATTAGTGTCACCTCGACTCTTACAAATGCAATGCATGGTATGGACTCAATCTAGGCCCAAAAACGCCTAAACCGTGCTCTGATACCACTAAATGTGACGCCCCTTACCCGTGTACAGTATACCCGAGTAAGCAATGTCACACGGTGTACCGGCACACTCTAATATACCTTAATTAATTTTTATCATGCTTTTGAATATAACTTGTGAAATATAATATATTTGAGCCATTTATCGAAATTATAATTTATTTGAGGTTCCGAAAATTTTGTAGAAAATTCGGCAGAGTACCGGCTAAAAATGGAGAAAACAGTTCTTCGGAACCTGTGAAAAACACTTCCAATATTCATACTCAATCATTTCTCAAACTCCAATTTCAAAATCTCAATATTTTTCAATTTTGTTTCTCAATCATTCAGCTCATGTAATAATCATGTACAAGTCACACATAGATATTCATTTTTTTTTTTCATTCACCAACACCATTTTCATTATTTACATGAACATCAAAATATATTACATAAATCCAAATACATATGAGAAAAAAAAATTTAGTTACAAAACACCAAAATGAAACCTAGTGTCCTACCAATGCACTGTAGAAGGTGAGGTGACACGGACACTGTGCAGAGCTGCAGGATGGACTCACCCAGTCTACGGTCTACTGGGCTCACGATCAGTATCTCCAGAACCTACGCGTGGCAAAAGCAACGCGCTAAGCAATGATGCTTAGTGGTGCAATAATAAAATAGAAAGAAATAACAGAAATAAATATGCATTGAATGTATATGTCTTATTTATTTTGTATTTGTATATCCATTTATTTATTTCTTTAACTTTGTCCACTTTCATTCATTTGGTTGCCCAAGTAACCTATACTGGACGACTAAACTGGATAAACGGGTAAACTGGCACTGGGTATCAAGTACCTCGGGCCGTCACACCATCGGTCACATGTGTATCTCCCGATGTGCAACAGAACAGCTAACAAGCTGTAAATAATATGAGGCACGAGGCCAAGTCTCAACACAATGTCAAATGGCTAAAAGCCATAAAATCACAGAATGGCATATTGCCATGTGCAGTACTGCTAACTGAACCCTTTTGGCATGCCAAACTATCCAAACCGATCTTGTTAGGTATACTAGGGCATTTGATACTTTTGAATTCTTCAAATTTTGAATTTCAAGTTTTGGCGTCACTGTTCACCTTATTGGTTAACAAAAATGTTGACTTTTAGATAGAAAATAGGTACATTGGTTTTGACACCCTCATTGTACCACATTTTGCATTCAAAACTTATTGGAATTAATTACCAATACCATTTCTAAGTCTAAAACAAAGGAAGCAGAATTTTCAGTTTTTGTAGCTCAACTTTACTGTTTCATTGGGCACTGTTACAGTGGGAGTTTGAGGAAATGGTAAACATGAAAGTTGTTCCTTATTTTGTCTAGTTGAATTTATTTGTTTGAATCACTCCATTTGGAGTTTTGTAGCTCCAGATATAGTTCAAAAACCACAGCTGGCCGGATTTCAATTCTGCAGAATTTACCAAATCTATAGTACCATGAACAGTGACTGCCACTGCCTTTTTGGATGGGTTCTGGCCATAATTTGGGGTAGGTTTCTTCATGAAAGTTGTTTGTCTATGTCTTTACTTGTTGCTGTAAAAATTTCAGATCAATTGACCATATCTACAGTGAGTTATGGCCAAATGAACAGTTACTGTTCATTTGGTCATTTCTGCAGGTGCTGTTGCAGGGTATCCGGATTGGGACCAACTTTTGGTCCTCTTGCTTTGGTCTTTTGGACATGATTTCTTCAGCAAAATTGTGCCATTATAAGTCTAGTTTCATGTCCAATTAGCCAAACACCAATTGGACCAACAAAGCCAAAGATATGGCAGTCCAAGTGGACTGAAATCTCAGCCACTCTGCTGCTGTCCTTAGGCAGCCTACACATTCACTTTGCCATGGTATATTTCAGTCCAAATTGTGGTCAACTTACCTAAAATGGTCACTAATTGACCATTAAAATGTTCTCTAACAATTTCCTAAGCCAAACCAAATTTTCACTTCTAAAAACCCTAGCTTCACATTATGTTTTCTACAAGATGCCTTAGTTAGCATACCAATTTATTATCCATATAGATATATATCTTAAACATCATTTCTAATCCACTCTAAGTCCAACAAAACACTCATTCCTATTCCTTCAATAGGGCTGCCGAAATCCATAGTATGAATACACAAAATTTTTGTTCATTTAAGTTACAAATCCTTACTCAATTCAAGTCACTAACATGGAATATAAGAGTTTTAAACAAATAGGTGCACTAACCTTTAAGTGGCAGATTTTTCCCAAGTTAAATCTTCACTTTCCTTCACTTTCTAGGCTGCCAAACACTCTCCCAAGAGGTAAAATCAAGTTTTTGTGAAGAAGACTAAAGGTTTTATGGTGATTTGGTGGGTTGTCTCAAGCTTCCATTAAGCTTCTATGGAGGAATGGGTTTGGGAGAGAGTGTAACGTTTTTGGGTGAGGAAGAGCAGATGGTATTTTGATTTCTTTTGTTTCAATTATCTCTTTTTATTAGTTAATTAAGTGGTTGTTTAAATGTAATTGGTGGAAACTTTTAAATGACATCATAATGATGTCATAATTTGCATTATATTGTATTTTCTTTTCTTTTCTTTTCTACTAACTTCAAATTAATTTTTCATCAACATTAATTCATATTTTATGTCATAATAATTATTTACTTAACTGGACAAGTCGGCCAAAAATCGCCTCTGAAGGCAAAATGACCAAAATGCCCTCCGTTTGGCTTAACGGGTCAAAATTGTCTGTACCGATTGAAAAATTTTTCTAAATATTTTCTTGGCATTCTAATGCCATAGGAACCTCAATGACCCTTCTCTGGAGTCCCAAAAATTATTTTATGAATTTTTCCCCGGGTCTAGGGCTCCTAGTTGCGAGAACTGCAACTTCCCTCTGGGTTACCCATCGCTTGGGTACCGGCTCATTTAACTTAGCTGTAATTTATTTCTAAAATTTTTCCTAAGTTTTTCTTATTAATATTTGAGTTAATTATGGTCCCTCACTTTAATTTAAATATTTTTCCGATCGTTCTAGCTGTCCGGACCAACACTGGTCACCGGAACAGTAGAATGTACGGAGTTGTTACCGGGAGGGTGTTACAGGGATGGTTTAAAAATTTTGTATTTCTATTTTATTCTTGTATAATTTATAAAATTCTAATTATATCATATCCAAATTAAATTGAGTGAAATATATTTATAAGACATATTTAGTCTTAATTACTCTTTTAACCAAAATAAGAGTCCAACTAATGCTTATAAGCAGGGACCAAAGGTACAGTTCTACACCTAATTTCACTATCAGTTATAGTTATTTTAAAAGCAACCCACTGGATGTTCACCTTTTTGTGTTGACGGTCTATACCCACAAGAATTCCATAACGGCGTTGAGCCGGGACTCGAAACACTACTGGTTTTGCTCACTATACAAAAATACTAACTTAGAATGTAACACCCTTCATCCGTCTACAGTATAACCGAGCAAGGCGTGCTACACGGCGTGCCAAAGCACCTAGTAAGTGATTATCTTATTTTCTGAATACTCAATTTGGTTTAAGAAGCCTTTATGTAAAATTCATATCATGTTGGTTATATTTGTATCTTGTAATAAAATTTAGTGTTGCAAAATTTTGAACCATAATCCGGCAAAGTGCCATCTGTAATTTGGACAAAAAGTCCTTTTTCACCTGTTAAAAACAGTTCAATATAATATTCTCAAAATCTCAACTATTTCACAGTCTCAATATTTTAATACAATCTATTGCTTTTTACAATATTTAAATAGTTTCAAAATACAGTCCATTATAACTTAAATATATCCAGACATTCTCTATATAAAGTTAATATGTACAAATTATTACAAACTTTAAAGTTTTATAATATACATATTACATAACAAAGTGTCAAAATACAACTGATAGTTATCACACAAGATCCTAAGTCCTACCATGTATGCAGTGTAGTGCAGATGACTCTGGACTCCTGTGCAGATCTGATATCTCACCCGGTCGTAGGTCTGCTGGGCTCCCCACTGTGTTTCCAACACCTACGCGTAGCAAAAGCAATGCGCTAAGCAATTCTGATTAGTGGTACCAATTATAAAGAAATATACACTAAAATAAAATAAATGAATTGTTTATAAATTTATGACATCGATATTCTTTGCAGTTGCTGTTTCAACTTTTATTTGCTAACCTTTCATTTTTGCTAATTTTAGTGGTGCTGTATGTCAATAAACTGAACTTAGCTATTTGAATTTAATAATGCTTAAATTAATTGCCCGTGTAGCCTATTCACTGACCAGACTAGATAAACGGATATGCTAGCACTGGGTACCTAGTATCTCGGGCCGTCACACCATCGGTCACAAAGTATTTCCCCGTGTGCAAATGGTAAGGCTAAAAAGCCATATAATCAATCAGGCAAAAAGCCGAGTATACTAATAAAATTCATATAGCCATAGGCTATTAAAATCATAGTGCAACATAATAAGCCGCATAAACAAAATATGGCGTAAAGCCATTTATAAAACAGCTGTTAGAATCCTATTGGTATGCCAACCTATCCAAACTAATCAACTAGGCAAACTAGGGCATATTATAATATTAATTGTTTGATTCATTATTTTTAGGATTTACTAGTTATTATGCAATTCACAAGTCAATGCAAATATTGACCTTTTTAGACATCATAGATAAGTTGATTCTAGTATCAACATGTCACAACTTACATTTCAATATACTACCAATATAGTGCAATTTACAATTCTCACAAGTTGGCATTTATTGCCAAATTATTTCTAGGCTTTATGGTATAATATTGTCATTTTTTTTTTCAGTTTTTGTGTGCTAGATTGATCTAGCTAAATGTCCTATTTTTCTTGGTTTTTACCTTCTGGTCAAAGAAGAAAATTTGTAGCTCTATGTCTTATTGAACTTTTGGCACTAATTTCAGGTCTTTCTGATTTATATAGACCAAGATATGGTCAATTTACTAAAGCTGGACAGATTGCATTTTCAATGCAAATTTAGGTCATTTTAAGGTCAAGTTCAATTCTGACAGATTTGGTACCCTAATTTGGGCTAGCAATTTGACTTGGTTCTGGTCATTCTGGGCTTTGGTGTCTTCATAAGAGTTGTAGTCCTATGTCTAAGCTTTCCAATGATATAAATTTCAGGTCATTTGGACTAGTTTTGAGTGAGTTATGGTCATTTTAGTGACTACTGTTCATATGGTCAAAAATCTGGGTTTGAACATTACCAATTCCGGATTAGGTCATTTTTTTAGGTCACTTCTAGGCAAAATTTTGGCAACATTTCTACATGAAAGTTGGCCTATTTTATGTCTAGTTTTGCCTCCAATTGGCCTCATACTAATTGGAGTCACAAATTTACACTTATAGCTCAATTTAGGTACTGCCAACAACAACACAATATCAATACACTTGATCACTTAATTTTATACATACACTTCCACTAACATTCACATACACTGCCCTTAATTCATCTTCACCATAATTCATCAATGAAATTCATGAAATCAAACATTAATTCATGAATTTAAAGGCTGCCAAAAGTGGCAGTTTGCTAAGTTATTCAATTTGCTTTCCAAACCCTTAAATTCAAGTACTCAATGTACATATATATGGAAATTAATTTACTAAAAATTTAAATTAACTAAATCAACATTGATTTTCATCCATTAGAGGTAAGAAAAACTCAAGCAACTTATGTTCTCATGGCTGCCAAAATTGAACAATTCAATAACTCAACAAATCCTTCCATTCTCTTCACCATTCAACTCACTTCAACCTAATAATCAAGTTTACTAAAGAAAGGAAGAAGAAATGGACACTTATTTTTTGAGAGTTTTCCCCAAACCTCACCAAATCCTTCCTTTCTTGCTCCCAAAAGCTTCCTCAAGGTGAGTGTGCAAGCTTTAATGAAGAACTTAGTGTGAAAAGTGGCTTGAACATGGGTGCATGGAGGTGGAGCAAGGTACGACAATGGAGGTTCAAGGGAGAACCAATTTGGCTGGTTATTTCTCAAGGTTAAAGATGAGTATTCTGTTGTCCCAAAGTCTTATACATGTGTCCCAATTTATGAGTTAGTGGAGCACTAACTTTAATTTAATGTTTAATTATTCAAAGTTTCATAATTTGCATTTTATGCCTCATTTCTTTCACTATTAATATAATGTACCACAATTTAATTTTTCATGACATTTTTAAAGTGTAATATCACTTATTTTTAATGGACATTGAGGTCAAAAGGTAACTCTAGGTGTCAAATGATCAAAATGCCCCTCTTCGGGTTGTATTCCCGATTTTTCGGTAACACCAATTTTTATCTTTTTCTCGATTTTTTATTTTTCTTTATACTAATTTATTAATTTTTCTTTAATATTTCTAGTATCAATTACAGTTCAATTTACTTCATTTCATTAAGCCCTAGGCACTATCACATAAGTTGGCTTAGGGTTTACATATTGATTCTATGACTTGAACGTGCCTGAAGTGTCCCAAAATGGTAGGAGCTACTATAAGCATGACCACCTTATAGGACATTCTGCTAAGTACCTTAGTTTAGTTGGGAACCCACTCTCAAGTGCTAGTGAGACCTCTTCAATTTGAATGCACATCTAGGATGCCTAAGTTGCTGGTTATAAATAAGAAGACAAATCATTGAAACTCTACTTCTATTAACATAGATCAGATAATTTAATCTCGATTATTTAATGGGTATCTTCATTGTTCAATCTTCGATAGAGGTGTGTTTGGTGCCAGAATGAAGCTTGTGACTAGAGATGAAGATTACCTAACCTAATTGTCTAAACAAGTCACCTGTTAACTGACAAAGCCCAAGAGACCATATTTTCTTTCTCCTCGAAAAGTGGGGCTTTCAGTGTTGGTTAGGGGCACTGTGGATTGGAAAAGAAAGATTGGGGGGGGGGGGGGGGGGGGGTTGGGGTTGGGTGGGAGGGAAGGGAGTCAAGTATTATCAAGTATTGCCCAACTCGCATCAATTCGGCATAGAAAAACAACCGAAATGGCATCCTGAAATTTCTTGATGTCACATGCTTCTTCTCTCCCTTATTCCTCACATTTTTTTTCTTCACCATTCATTCCTACTGAAGGTCAATGGAGGCCATGCTTGCCATCATTGATAGTCATCAGTCATTGAGTTTTGCAAGAGCACAAAGAACTGGGAGGGAGTGTTACGGTTAAGGAAAATGAGGACTAATGAGAGGCAGATAAGGAAAAAGAAGAAAAATAATAGGGAGAAAAGGAAATTTTTCTAGATGCTTCCAAATTGATTTTATTTAATGAAAAATACATGTTGGTCCTCGAAGTTTTAGTAGTTCTCTAATTAGGTGCAACTTTTTCAATTAAATCCAACTCTACTTAAAATTTATTTCTTTTTCAACAAAATAAACACATGTAGCATAAAATATTATTTAAATTAAAATTTAAAAAACCATAGTGATGCACTTGTATTATATAGGTATTTAGGGGTAGTAATTATTGCATTTCATTCATGTTTAGTTAGTTAATTACATGATTTTTATTTAATTCCTTTATATTTTATAATTTCTGTTGATCCAGCTTAATTCCTTAATTTTTGTGTTATATCAAGTGATTTGGTGCAATGTGACGCCCTTTACCTGTCTATAGTGTAGCCGAGTAAAGCGTGCCATATTCGGTGCTGGAGCACCCTATCTTATCCTGTTTTGTCCATTGTTCATTTTAAACTTCATAGAAAACATGTGGTAATTTTTTTTTCACAATTTATTTTTGTGGATACCTGGGCAAAGCCTCCTCTGTTTTATTAGCATCTGGCGAGTTCCACTATTTACCTGTTAAAACAATTTCATATCTATCCCATATTTTCATATATCATATCATTCACAACTTTTCATATAATTTCAAGAAAAAAATAATGCAACTCATTCATCTGGAAATTTATACACAAAAGCTTACAAGCTTTATTTACAATCCAAAATATAATTACAATTTATTTACAATACAAAATATAACTACATGATGTTTATATACAATAAACCAAAATACTAAGTCTAATACATGGGCCCTGCCAAAAAAATATAAAATAATGAGGTGACTCTGAACTGTGGTAGATCTGACCTAAGCTTTGTCAAGGCACTACTGCTGCGGCTGTGTCTAGTCTCCTGTACCTACGTGATGGAAAACCAACGCGCTAAGTGAATTACTTAGTGGTGCATAATTTTTTTAAAAAGTAACTAAATAATTAAAAATAATAATTTCAAGCAAATTTTATAAATTCTAAGTTATTTATGAATTCTCTGCACTTTGGAAATAATTAGATTTAATAGTATCTTTTCTGTTCATTTTTCTTATTTTTGGTCTTAATTATTTTATAATAGTGCCTAAATAATCTATAACAGACTATAAAGGCTGGATACACAGGAGTATACTGGTTAGACAGCCATATGTCTATCATGTATACAACTGTCATGTTAGGCAAAAGGCCAGTGGGTAGACTTTTAAAGCCAGAAAATGAAACTAGGCACAATGGCCAATGGCAGGCATATAGCCTGTAGAACAATCATATTAGACATATTTTGTCGATCAATGATTATTCATATAGGCAGTATTGCTATCTGTAGTTCCTAATTGGTATACCAATTGATCCAAATAATATACATAAGCCTAGGTTTACCTTGGGCAATTAAGCATTATTAGCTATTTAACAGAATTTTCATGTCAATTTATAGTGGGAAAGTGGGTCCCACATACCTATTTCATGTAATTTAGCATGTAGTGACTTATTAGGGATAAGTCCCTATCAAAATATAATTTATTTCAAGAATGTTTCTTTAGGTTCAGTTTTAGTGTCTTGATTTTGCATATCAAATTGAGCAATTTGTGGATACTGTTTGGCCCCACTTCCTTCATAGAAGTTGTTCTTCTAGGTCTTTTATTTATTTTAATTTTCAAATCATATCATTTGGATTTGTATAACTCAAGTTACGGTCAATTAATCATAACTAGTTCAGTTGCAAATTCTGGTTCCTTAACTAGACAGTTGTTGGTGTCATAATTTTCCAATTTATTTGAACAGGATATAGTAACCTTTAGGCCTAGTGTTCTTCATAGGATTTGATGCCCTATGCCTTATGGTCACCTAGAATTTCTAGTTGCAATTTTTGAAGTTATGCAGAATTAATCATAGCCACATTATTGGCCTAGACTCAAATATCCTATACTAACATGATTCCCATTTAGGTCAGTAAATTTGACCTAAAATTTAAGCTTCTTACATTCATAATTTGAGGAAGGTGTCTAAAACACAATTTAAGCTTTGTTTCTTAGGTTTCCAGAACTATATGGCACATCTCAATTGAAGTTTTCTAATGAGAGATATGACTAAAAGAATATTCTGGAGTCAATGGTCACTTATGCAATTTTTAGATTTTGTGCACTAAATTGACCTAGCCAATTGACCTATTTCTCTTGATTTATGGGTTCTAGTCAATAGCAATATTGTATGTCTATGTCCTATTGAAATTTTGGTACTGGTTTCAGGGTGTTTGGATTTCTGTGGACCAAGTTATGACCTTTTTACCAAAACTAGTCAGTAAGCCTATGTCTAGCAATTTCTGGGCAATATAGTTCTGGACAGTTTTGTGACCCAAATTGGGCCAGCAATTTGGTTTGGTTTAAGGCATTTATGGGCTTTATAGTCTTCATGAAGGTTGTAGTCCTATGTCTAAGCTTTCCAATGGTATAAAATTCAGGTCATTTGGACCCATCTAGAGGGAGTTATGGCCAAATGAATTGGTACTATCCATTTGGTCATTTTTCTGGGTTCATCATTTGGTCATTCGGATTGGGACAGAATTTAGGTTAGGTTTTGGATAGAATTTAAGCATGGTTTCTTCATGAGAAATGGGGTATTTTGGGTCTAGTTTCACCTTCAATTAGCCTCATACCAATTGGAGCCACACAGTTTCAGTTATAAGTGAAAAACCAAACTAGACTCATTGAGTCCCACAACCTGCACAAGAAAGCACTCCCAATATTCGATTTCCTCCAACTCCCAAACTACACATGGCATTCATGGCACTTCTATAAGCAACAACTCATCTCAATTTGGTCAATTTCAAGCAGAAGACAAAATCCCCAATTCATAATCACAAACCCTAATTTCAAATTTCAATCTTATGCAATCATCCATGCAAATCAATTTCTACTACTTTAAACTTTAATAATCAACTTCATTAACCAAGTCAAACTATCAAAGACCATAAATTCCATTCATTTCCTAGGGCTGTCAAAAATTCAAGTTCCCATATACTCAAGGTTTTCTTTTGATTTCATGAAATTTGCACTTTGTTTTACATGCTTATACTAATTAAAGAAGAAAGGAACTAGTTTAGTGCACTTACCTTTAATGGCAGCTTATCAACCTTGTAAAATGTAACACCCCCGTTTGTATAGCCTGGTATATTTCACTGTTCCGACGACTGGTGTCGGTCCGGATAATTAAGGAGATTAGAACTATACTTAAGACAACTAGATAACCTATAAACACAAATAATTAGTAATTGCCAATTAGTTAAGTATAAATAAGAAAAACAGAACATAAGAAGTTAAACGACCCGAGAGTCACAGCGATGGGTGACCTTCTCGAGAACGATTGCGAAGTCGATTTAAACTCTAATTTCGAACCGTAAAACTTAGGACCCTTACGAACATAGTGGAAAAGAGAAAATCACGAAAAAGAACTGTTATGCTAGTCAAATAATTAGGTCAGAGAGCCGGAAGAAACATTGAATTATTTGCAAATCGAGTTGAACTAGCGAGGGGCAATTTGGTCAATTGACCCTGAGAGCTGACTCCTGACCCAACAGTCAAATAAAATCGGAGAAAAGAAAATTTCGGAATCGAGAATTAAATTAAAGAAGTAATAGAAAAATAAATAGAAAAAAAAAAGAAAATGAAAAAGTTAAAAAGGTGATGACATCATGCATAACATCATGCATGATGCCATAAAAATAATAATTAATATATTTAATTAATTAGATTTTTGGCCTTCCTAAGACATAAAAGAAAACAAAAGAAAAGAAAAGAAAAAAAAAAAAAAAAAGTCATCTTCTTCTTCAAAAAAACGTGACCCATCTCTTTCCTCCCTTCCTCACCAAAAACCACAATTGAAGCTCATCTTTGAGCTTGAAGACTACAAAATCCCACCATAGAAAATTGTTTTACCATGGTTAAAGTTTGTTTGGGCAACTAGAAAAGAAGATTCAAGGGAAAGAAAGAAGGAGAAAATTAAGAAAAGAGAGATTGAAAATTCTGCATTCAAGGTTAGTAGCTAAACTTGGAAATTATAGTTTAATTTAAGTATTTATAGCATGAAGAACATGGATATGCTTAAAATGAAAATAAATTAATTATTGGAGGACTAGATGGAAATTCTGGCAGCTAGGGTTTGTGATGAAAAGTATGTGCTTTGATTGAATTTAATATGTTAGGCAAGCTTATGTGAATGTGGTAGTGAGATTGAAATGTTTAGATTTGGCTAAATGCATGAGTTTGTGAATTAGGGTTTTGAACATTAGGGTTTAAAGACCAAAAATGTGAGGAAGTGGTAAATGATGTCTTTGACCTAATGTGAAGTGAAAAATGGTCATTTGTGACCAAATGAAGTGTGTTGGAATGGTGGGAGTTAAGGCCAAATTCGGATGGAGTAGCATGACCAAATTTCTATTGAGGGACCAAAAATGAAATTTTACAAGTCCAATTGGTATGGGACCAATTAGGGATGAAAATAGACACTAAATGACATAATTTTCATTTAGGAAGCATGCCCAAAAAGTGACCAAAACCTAGTGAACAAATTGACCAAATTTAGAAA
Organism: Hevea brasiliensis; assembly: GCF_030052815.1. Classification (NCBI taxonomy): domain Eukaryota; kingdom Viridiplantae; phylum Streptophyta; class Magnoliopsida; order Malpighiales; family Euphorbiaceae; genus Hevea; species Hevea brasiliensis. The sequence goes on along the minus strand of NC_079503.1, from coordinate 43,785,071 downwards.
ATTGCAGGCTGCCCTGTACAAACTGACCAAATGAACAGTGTTTGTTCATTTGGCCATAACTTGAGCTAGGAAGTCTAAATGACCTGAAATTTTACCAGTGGTTAGATGAGATATAGATCTAAAACTTTCATGAAGAACACAAACCCAAATTATGCCATTAACTAAGTCATTTGGCCACCCCAAATTGGTGACCTAAAACTGCCAGCACAGAAAATTACCCAGAATTCTGGGTTGTGTCTAATCCGGCTGCCATGGTTCAAATGGCTATAACTTGAGCTAAAAAACTCCAATTGGAGTGATTCTAAAAGAAGAATAAACTTAAGACAATAGGGAACATTTTCTATGAAGGAAGTTTTGCCAAATTCCAACAGAAAAGTGACCAATGGAATAGTGTAACCTTATACACCAAAACTGAAAATTTATCTAATTTGCCTAAAAGACTTAGAATTTGAATAAACAACCAAAACCAACAAATTTAGTGACCAAAATTTAGTATGTGGGTGAAGTTGGAATTCCCATACCTATTAAGCCTTAGAAAGTCAACAATTTGACTTGAATAGTATAGTGAATAGTAACCCAAAACACAAAAATTTCAAGAACGTCGAGTTTAACACGTTAGAGCTAGGTAAAAGTGAAGTTAAATTTATTTTTGAATTTATGCTAAGTTATGGTACTGAAACACTGTAAAATTGTGTGTTTCAGTTGAAAAGAATACCAGGAAAGAACCCGAGGAGCCGAGTCAAGGCTAAGAGGCGACTCACTTGAGGTTTGTGCACAACATCACTATGCTTTAAAATTCATTGATAAAGTGAATGAAATATGTATTTTACTTTTGCTTTGAATGGTGGAAAGTTTATTGTGACCTTATTTATGATGTTTTGATTTAAATTGTGAAAGTTATTGTGTATATTTGAAATGACAATGTTTAGTAAATTGTTAAGATCAGTTTTGAAACCACAGTGTCATGACCATATATTTGAACACCTCACTAGCACAACTAGTGGGGGTAATTAGTTTCGAATTTTGAATCCTTCTCTGGAGAAGTATTGAGGTGTGCTAGTAGAAGAGGATGTGAATGGATATCCATATATTTTAGCTAGCTAGCCTTGTGATGTGATTTCTCTTTAGCCTCTGGCTATTGAGATTCTATTTATTTCGAATGGCATGATCTAACTGTGGGTTTTATGAAATGTGATTTGATACTTCAAAATGAAATTGTTTGGGATTAAAATCTCATAATGCATGATTTGTATTTAATTCTCATGTTCAGTCAAGTTTTTAAATAAATGTGATTTAAGTTCTGCATAAAGATTATTTTAGTATGTTGTGCACCACTGAGTCCTAGTACTCAGCGATAGCTTTTATTGCTATCGCAGACATAGAGACTAGAGGAGCAGCAGACTGAGCTGCTGAGGATTGAGGATTTATCAACTTGAAGTTATCGGGTATAATTTATACCCTGACTGTAAATATTTCTTTTGATGTATGTATTGCACATAAATGTATGGACATATAAATTAGTCTTGAGCAGTTTGTATAAAGTTTGTATAAAGTTGTAATAAAATTTAGTTTGAATTTTCATATTATAGATTTTGGTATGATGTATATATATAGATTGTTGTCTTTAATGAATGGAAATGTTTTATTTTAATTTGAATGAGATTGATAGATATTATTTTACTGATGATTGAATTTTGAGATTTGAGAAATTGTTGAGATTGATTGTGAAATTGAAGTAGTGGTTGAAAAAATTTTTGGAAGTGCTTTTTTTTACAGGTATTTGAAGAACTGTTTTCGCAAAATATAAATGGAACTCTGGCAAAATTTTTATAAAATTTGCGGAGAAATAAAATAGACCGAAAATATTAACTAGTTTTAATGTTAAATAAATGTTTTAAATACCTATTAGAAAATGCTCACCACTTAACAAAAGTAATAAAATTATTTTAAAATCCCTTGTAGGGTACTTAATGAGTTATCGGTAGGTGAAGTGCAGTAGTTCATTAGGTATTCTACGGGATCATCTTATGCCTTACAGAGGGGTAAGGTGTGACATGTTTTAACGGTATCAGAGCAAAAATTTTGAAGTATGTTTTAACTTGAGAATTTGTGTCTTTCTTATTAAGTACAACTGCTCAATGTCCATATTTGTTACATACAGTGCATTACATCATGAATATGAACTAATGGAGGGAAATCTCCTTGTGTTACTTGTTCAGGAGATACCCTTCTGACTGAGATGGAAGAAGGGGATCGCTCAGTTAAGCAGTCTGTTGAAGCTGAGGCACAAGGGGAAGCCCCAACTTTGCAGAATGTTAGTGGATCTATAGGACCAGCCCCGCAAATGCCGTAGTTTCCTGCACAGTTTGCACAGCAGATGGCTGCGATGTTTTAACAAATGGCTGGGGGTATGCCTGCTCAAGCTCCACCCTAGACACCTGTGGCACAACCACTGCCTCCAGCCAGACAGTATGATAAATTACTGAAGTATGGGGCTGCAAAATTTAAGGGTATAGTGGACCCTTTAGAGGTAGAGCAATGGCTTGAAAGAATGGACAGAGTATTTAAGAAGCTGCATTGCCAAGATGAACTGAAGTTTGAATACTCTGTCTCTACTGTAAGGGGATGTGTATGATTGGTGGAAGACCATCCCCCACAGCTTAGCTGAACCACCAGTACTGACCTAGGATGACTTCATCAGAGAGTTCAGACAGAAATACATCCTAGATGCATATGTTGATTAAAAGTTACAAGAGTTTCTGAGTCTAAAACAAGGCAATAGCACAGTGGCAGAGTATGAGAGGGAGTTCTCCCACTTAAGTCATTATGCTGGGAGTCTCCTTTCCACCAGCAAGGCAAGGTGTAAGAGATTTGAGACGGGTTTGAAGCCCAGCATAAGGATGCAAGTTGTGGGATTCCAACACAGCAACTTCTCAGAGCTCATGTCTCAAGAACTTGAGTTGGAAAGAATAGAATCAGAAGCAACCCCAGTGAAAGAAAAATCAGAGAAAGCTGAGAAATCAGAAAAAGACATGGGGGAAAAGTCAGTAGAACAGAGTTCTGTTGGGACTTCTGGGAAGAAGAAGAAATTTAGTGGACCCAGCAGGGGTCGAGGTGGAAGATTTGGTAGGGGCAGATTTTCTGGACAGAGACCTCCTAGGTCTGGTCAGCAGTCGAACAGGGGTTCACATTCTGCTCGCCCCTGTGAGACTTGTGGCAAGATTCATGGGGGGGAGTGTTATTGGGCCACTGGAGCCTGCTTTAACTGTGGAGGCAAGGGCCATATAGCTAAAGAATGCACTAGTGCTCCGTATCTGAGATATGGTCCAGCTCCTACTATTGCTGAGGGATATATTCAGAGTCCTGCTCCCAGAGGTTCACAGTCTGTTGGCAGAGGAAGAGGCAGAGGTAGAGGCACTGCTTTAGGCAGTCAGGGTACGGTTGGTCGGTCGGCACAAGGGAGTGCTTCAGCCAGGTTTACACAATGAGACAGTGAGAGAAGGCTGAGACTTCTAATGTGGTAGCCGGTACATTTTCTATCTCTGATCAAGAAGTATTTGTATTGTTTGATCCGAGTTCAACCCATTCATATGTTAGTGCTAGCAGTTCACTTGCTGTTCCATGTGTCCAAATGGGTTTTGAAGTGCTAGTAACTAGTCCGTTAGGACAAGAGGTCCAGGTTAATAGAATTTATAGAGACTGTCCTTTGGTGATCCAAGAACATGTTTTCCTATTAGATTAGATTAAAATGTCCTTCAGAGAGTATGATATCATCTTGGGCATGGATTGGTTACTTAGGCATCACGCCATGATTGATTGTAGACTGAAGACGGTCATTTTTGGTCTCCCTTTGTACGGTGATGTGGTAATACATGAGGAGAGGCATTTACTGCCATCAAACATCATTTTGGCTGCACTAGCCATAAGGATGATTAAAAAGGGGTGTGAAGCATACTTGGCACATGTGATAGACACCCAAGTGGGGAGTCCAGCACTGAGGGACATCCCTGCGATATGTGACTTTCTGGATGTGTTTCCTGATGAATTGCCAGGATTACCTCTAGAAAGAGAGGTGCAGTTTGAAATTGATGTTATGCCTGGTGTGGACCTAATCTCCATAACACCATATAGAATGGCACCAGCAGAATTGAAAGAGTTGAAGGTGCAATTGCAAGAATTGCTTGACAAGGGCTTTCTCTGCCCTAGTGTGTCACCTTGGGGAGCGCCAGTGTTGTTTGTAAAGAAGAAAGATGGCACTCTCCATTTGTATATTGATTATCGACAGTTGAATAAGGTGACAATAAAGAATAGATAACCATTGCCCCGCATTGATGACTTATTTGATCAGTTGAGGGGTGCAGCTGTATTCTCCAAAATTGACCTGAGATCAGGTTATTATCAGCTGAAAGTACAAGAGCAGAGTTTTCCTAAAACTGCCTTCAGAACCCATTATGGCCATTATGAGTTCTTGGTTATGCCATTCGGGTTAACTAATGCTCGGGCTGCTTTTATGGATCTGATGAACACTATCTTCCAACCATACCTCGACCAGTTTGTTGTGGTATTCATAGATGATATATTGGTTTATTCGAGGAATGCAGAAGAGCATGATAGACATCTGTGGATTGTACTGCAGACTTTGAGGGAGAAACAGCTATACACCAAATTGCCGAAATGTGAATTTTGGCTGAAGGAGATATCCTTTTTGGGGCATGTAGTGTCAGAAGAGGGCATCAAGGTAGATCCAAGTAAGATTGAAGCTGTCCTTAATTGGAGGCCACCCAAAAATCTCACAGAGATTCGTAGTTTTCTGGGTTTAGCTGGATACTACCGTCGATTTGTAAAGGGATTCTCCATGTTGGCATCTCTTGTCACACCCTACCCCTCTGTAAGGCATAACATGATCCCGTAGTATACCTAATGAATTACCAACTCCGTCTACTGATAACCCATTAAATACACTACAAGGGATTTTAAAAACTTTTCTTACTTCTTTTATAGTGGTGAGCACTATTTACAGGTGTTAAAAACCTTTATGAACTGAAGTGAAACAGCTAACTCATTTGAAGTATTAGTAATTTCTATAAAAATTTTGGCAGAGTACCATCTGTATTTTGGATAAAACAGTTCTTCAGAAAACCTGAAAAAGGCACTTCAAATATATTTCCCAATCTCAAATTCAACATATTTCTCAACTCAAATCCACAGTAATTTTTCAAAGACTGAGATACAAGAAATATAATACAATTTTTACAAGTCAAAATAACTCATAATTTACTTTACAACTTCAATGTACAATTTTAATTTACAACTGCTCAAAACCAAAAACAATATATACATACAGTGTATATACATTATAGTACAAAATGCAAAATGTGGTATACTCATTATACCCGATAATCTCTCACTGGATATACTAGCAGCCTAATCTACTGCCCTGTCCGTCTATCTACCTGCGACAGCAATGAAAAGCTATCGCTGAGACAATGTCTCAGTGATGCACAACATTAATCAAATACAACTTTAAATCACAATTCATAAATCATATAAATGATGGATACGTAAAACCATAGTTAAATTCAAGATAATGAATGTCATAAGGAATTTAACACAATATCACAATAAATCTCAGTAATCAAAACGTAGTTAAATTCAAAAGACAGTGAATATCAATAAGAATTTAAACTCCATTTCACAAATTATCAAAGCTCATAATAACACAATTTAGTCACATAATTTACAAACACAGTGTTGCCAATTCATACACAACTTAAGCCATGACACAAAATTTCCGATCAATGCCACATTGTACACCACGACAAAGCAATCACAACCCCACTAATCGAAATCAATGAGGAAGGGAGCTAGCTATATAATGAGTACTCATCTGATCACCTCAACTGGTAAACCAGAGAGGGAGAAAAATAAACGATCACGACTCCATAAATGGAGAAGGAAAATAAACGATCACAACCCCATAAATGGAGAAGGAATGATATGATACTGTCATGCTAAGTGTGAACACAAAATCAATTCCAAACATTTTATTCAAATGATTCGTGAGAATCTAATAAATTTCTAAAGTCATAAATTCATTCACAAAATTGCAACACAATTCATAATTAACTTCAAATTTTCACAAATCACACTAAATCAATTTTTCCACAGTTTCAAACTATTTACAATGCTTTTCAAGCAATAAGTATCCATTCAAACACATTTCCATAATTGAAAACAATAATATACAAATAGTCATAATCTATTTCAATTGAAAAATTTAAAAGAAATAACTGTTGTTCACAAACCTCTGATAACTGTCTCCTGGCCTTGACTCAGTGTTTCCTTCCCTTTTCCTGAGTCTTTGCAAACTGAGAAATACAATTTGAAGTGTTTCAATACTTTATTAAACTGTCTCTAACGATAATGCTTGATAAGTAATTTACTGAATGCTATTATTTGCTTAATCAACTTAATATATCGACCCTCGATGCGTTCTAGGTAAATTAGGTTTTAAGGTTACCAATATGTCACATTCGATAGTCTTTTAGGGTTGATACATGTTACCAAATTCATTTCCATGTATCTTGCATTTTCTTGCAATTTGCTGGATTCCGGGATACTAGTTTGACCTAGCCGGACGACCTAGTTCCCTAGGTTTTCGGGTTTTGGTCAAAACTACAAACTTGTAGATCTATGTCTTATTGCACGCGGGGCAAAATTTTAGGTCATTTCGAGTTATGTAGACCAAGTTATGGTCATTTTACTATTGCTAGTCAAAGTGCATCAAAATTGGTCACTTTAGGTCATTTTAGGTCAATTTTGGTTCGGCCAGTTTTTGGATCCGAACTTGTGCAAGCTGTTTGACTTGCTTATGGTCATTTCTGGGCTTTGGTGCCTTCATAAGACTTGTAGATATGGGTCTTAACTGTTCATGGTCAAAATTTCAGGTCAATTGAACCTGTTTTGAGTGAGTTATGGCCTAAACACTAACTGCTGCCCAAATGGTAACTTTTCAGGCCTTATTTGCACTTAATCCGGATTTGGTCATTTTTCAAGCTACCTTGCAAGCAGAATTTTAGCAAGTTTTCTTCATGAAAGTTGGCACATTTTGTGTCTAGTTTCACCTCCAATTGTTCTCATACCAATTGGAGCCACACACTCAAAGTTCTAGGCCTAAAACTCAAACTGTCTTATTGCATTTATTTCATACACATCAAGGATCACTCCTAACACTTACCAAACTCAACATTCAAGTCAATTCCGGTTGTACCATAACCTAAACATAATTTACAACATATTATAGGTCATTTTGGCAGCTTACAATTACATTCAACATACACCATAAAGTGCAGAATTTTTCAACTCAATTACAACAATTCAAGTACCTAACCATAACACTTTTACATGTTCAACTTCACACCATCATACATACCCTCAAACTGCCATAACCACTATCACAATTCAACACCATTATTCCATAAACCAAGCATGAATTCCAGCATTCCTCAAGAGTTAACAAACTGCCGCAATGGTACCTTTACATTCCATTAATTTCCAAGCTTCAAATTTCAATTCACATTTACATATACTAAGTATACATCACCCAAAAAATTTTATACACAATATACATTTAATCAATCATTTAATTCACCATTTACAAGAAAAAATAAACTACCTTCAAAGTGTTTTCATGGCTGCCAAAAGTACACATCCCCCTTTAAACATCAAACCTCAAAAATCTCTCCATAATTCAAGTACCCATAACATTCTTACTAACTTTAATGAAGCACTAACCAAAAATACAAACTTACCACTTTGGAAACTCTTTAAAATCTCTCCAAAACTTGGTCTTCTTGCTGCCTATCTACTGCCCAAGTGGTGTAGATTAGTTTTTGTGAAGGAAGCTAGTGAAAAATATGGCTAAATCATGGTTGCATGGCTTGGTTAAGCTTTGGCCATGGAGTATCTTCAATGGAGGTTCACGGCTGAAATTTTGAGAAGTGAGGAAGATGACAATCTGCTAGTCCAAATTGATGAATAAGTGGTCCACTTTGATGGGTGAGTGGAGCACTAAGGGCCTTTAATATTAGTTTATTCATAAATATCATTTTCCCACATTTAACTCCCCATTTTTGCTATTTATATTAGGTACTGTAGGCCCTGTAAGCTGAAATGAGCTTGATTTTGATGATAACAAAACTTAATGAAATATACATTAACCTTTTGTGCATAAGTATTTGAAGTGATTTTATAGGTCACGATATGCAAAGACACTGATGGAAGGACTATTCTATTGACATGGCTGATATAAAAGGAGTTTATCATCTTGTATAACACAAGACGAATCAAAGTCCATGAAGAAATATGATAGAAATTAAGTTCTTAGGTCCATTGTACAAGATTGGAGAATTTATGCCATTTGAGACCTAAAATCAATTTTGTTTTTAGATTCAAGGGTTTAGAAAGTGTTTTTATATCATTCCTAAGGTTTTTGAATGGTCAAAATAATTTTTACAACCTTTCTTCAAAAACTCAAAATTTCAATTTTTAAGTCAGGCAGTAGCGAAATTAGTTAATCCGTTGCGAAAATTAGTTAACTAGTTTTGATGTCTAAAATTCTCTATCTTACAAAACTAGTTAACCGGTGAAAATTTTAGTTAACTATTTTTATGACCTGACCTGACTCAACTTTGCTGCACGACTTTCTAAGCAATAACGGCTAGTTTTTTTGAAAATTAAAGAGCCGTTGGACACACTCTCCAGTAGACGTTTTTGGCAATGAAAAGCACCTATAAAAGGCATCATTTACTTCAATTCTAAATAATGAAAGTGCTCTTATTAATAGTGAATAGTGAATTTATTGTGGTTTTTATAACTTTCATTCAATTACTCTTGAGCTTGAGTGGCAAATCTTCTCTCTCAATCTTCTAGCATTAAATTCTGTATCTGAGAGTTATTGAGAGTGATTTCTTCTACACCAAAACCTATTTAAGGTTGTGTAAGTGAGAGGACACACTTGTGGAAGGTTTTCAAACACCTTGTGAAGCTTGTGGGAGGTTTTCAAGCACCTTGTGAAGCTTGTGGTCTTTTGTGGGAAGCAAAGACGTTGTAAAGGTCCTCAAGCACCTGGGAAGCTTGCTGATATTGTAAAGGCTTTGAATCTTGCCTGTTGAAAAGATCAAATAGTGGAGTGACTCTCAAAGTGGGACTTTGGGAAGAGTGGATGTAGGCTAAGAGAGCCAAACCACTATAAACATTGTGTTTGATTCTCTTCTTTCCTTAACTCTTTAATTTTCAGCACTTTGATTTTCTGATTATATATTGAATGTGTTGAGAATTTGTTTTATTGAGCTAATATTGCAAACTCTGAATTATATGTGAGAAAATACACTTGATATCAAGTAATTATTTTGTGTATGAGCTAGTATTTGTGCATAACTTGATTGATTACTTAAATTACATCCTAGGAACAGAGTTATACACATACATAGAAGTGCAAAGCCTCAATTTCTCATTAAGTCTTGAGCAAGGACTGAAAAATTGTCTAAAGTGTCCAATTCACCCCCCTCTTGGTCACTTTCTTTAGGACAACAAATTGGTATCAGAGCTTGTCTCTCTTGCTTGAGGTTTAAACACCTTAGAGAGATCCTACAATGGCTGGCACATCTAACACAGCTGGTATCCCTACACCTTTAGCTGAAGGACACTCTATCACTAGACCACCTTTGTTTAATGGTTCTAATTATTCTTTTTGGAAAGTGAGGATGAGAAACTTTATTCAATCTGTTGATATTGAAGCATGGCAAAGAATTGTTAAACGTCCTGAAATTCCATTAGAATTGCATGCTGATGGTTATAGAGAAAAACTAGAAGATGAATAAAATGAACTTGATTGGAAGAAAGTTTCTTCAAATGCTAAAGCTTTAAACATTCTTCATTGTGCACTTGATGCAACTGATTATAATCGTATTTCAGGTTGTGCATCTGCAAAAGAAATGTGGGATAAACTTGAAGTCACATATGAAGGGACTAATCAAGTGAAGGAATCAAAAGTAAATAGGCTTGTTCGGGAATATGAACTATTTGAGATGAAACCTAGAGAAACAATTTCAGAAATGAGCACAAGATTTACTGATCTGGTGAATGTTCTCAAAGCTCTTGAAAAAGAATTCACTAAAGAAGAGTTAGTCAAGAAAGTCTTGAGGTCACTACCTAAATCATGGGAAACAAAGGTTACAGTGATCTTTGACACCAAAGATTTCTCCAAATTCACTTATGATGAGCTGATTGGTTCTCTTATTGCTCATGAAATGTTTTATGACAAGAGCAAGAGCAATGTAGGTGATGAAAAGAAAAAGAGAGGAATTGCCTTAAAGTCAAGCCAAGAGGATGAATTAAGGAAAACTATAGCTTTTAAGGCTGCCTCAAGTGACAGCTCCAATTGTTCAAGTGATGAAGATGATCTTGCCATGATTACAAGAAGATTCAAGAAAGCATTCAAAAAGAGAGGTTCAAAATATAAGAAATTTGTGACACCCCTTACCCGACTACAGTGTAGCCGAGCAAGTTATGCCACTCAGTGTGCCGAGCACTCTATTTTATCTTAATTCATTTTTTTTTATTCTTCCTTTTGAATATAACTTGTGAAATATAATTTATTTAAGCCATTTATCGAAATTATAATTTATTTGAGGTTCCGAGAATTTTATAGAAAATCCGGCAGAGTACCGACTAAAAATAGCGAAAATAGTTCTTCGGAACCTGTGAAAAACACTTCCTATGATCATATTCAATCATCTCATCACTCTCAAACTTCAATATCAAAATCTCAACATTTTTCACCATTCATTTCTCAATCATTCATCTCATGTGATAATCATGTACAAGTCACAGTTATGTATTCACTTTTCCTTTCACAAACACAATTTTCTTAACAATTCCTCTATTTGTCATTCATTCATTTCACATCATCATTAGACTCAAATCATAAATAAATTCTCACATGTGATTTATAATCACAATTTACAAGTACTTACATTAATACAAAATTATATTACATTTGTTTCAAATACACATGATAAAATAAGAGTTTAATTACAAAATTTACAAAAACCTCAAAATACAAAATGGGACCTAGTGTCCTACCAATGCACTGTGGATGGTGAGGTGACACGGACACTATGCAGAACTGTGAACTGCCTTACCGAATCTATGGTCTACTGGGCCCTCTGTCCAAATCTTCAGTACCTACGCGTTGCAAAAGCGACGCGCTAAGCAAAAAGCTTAGTGGTGCCAATAATACAAGAAAATATAATATGCAAATAAAAATAATAATTTCCTTGCTATTGTGTTCACAAGAGATGAATAATTACTAACTTATTGTTTAGTCGAGGGCTAATCATGTTTTATGATATTAACTTCTTCATGCATTTCGTTAATTATTTTCTTCATGAACTTGAGCTTCTTTGTATTTTTGTAATCGTTCCTGATACTTAATTTTCGTATTTTCTTTAATAATCAGTTCAATCACAGTTATACTTTTCCATGCCCAAGTAACCTATCTTTGGACGATCGATGGATAACGGTCGTTGGCACCGACACCGCGTGCCTCGGGCAGTCATACCATGGGACGCAGAACGTCAACCATGTATGCAGTCAGTATGGCTAAAAAGCCATGATATCACATAATCGGGCATAAAAGCCATGAATACGGGCATAAAAGCCATGAATACGGGCATAAAGCCATGAACATAGGCATAAAGCCTTTCGCAGTACTGCTAAAACAATACCCTATTGGCATGCCAAACTATCCAAACCAATCACATTAGGCCTACTAGGGCATTTTGCATTTTTAAGTTTCACATTTTTGAATTTCAAGTTTTGGTGTCACTATTCACTTCATTAGTCAAACAAAAAGTTGACTTTTGCATAGAAAGTAGGTACATTGGCTTTGGCACTTCAAACATACCACATTTTTCATTTAAAACTTGTTGGAAGTGATCACCATTACCATTTCTAGGCTTAAACCAAGGGAAACAAAATTTTCAGTTTTTGAAGCTTAACTTTACTATTCCATTAAGCACTGTTACAGTGGGAATTTGAGGAAATGGTAAACATGAAAGTTGTTCCTTATTTTGTCTAGTTGAATTTCCTTTTTTGAATCACTCCATTTGGAGTTTTGTAGCTCAAGTTATGGCCAAAATAAGTTTACTATTCACGTGTACTGTTCATGTTGCAATTTTGGGTTTTGGCAGATTTTGGTCCAACTTTGGTCAGTAGTTTGATCAAGTTAAGTTCATAATTTGGTCTAACTTTCTTCATATGAAACGTTCTACCATGCCTTAGGTTTCCATCGGTTCAAGAATTGCCTAAATCCAAGTTTTCTAGAGAGAGTTATAGTCCTCCAAACATTACTGCTCAAATGAAAATCTGCAGAGTTGCAGGTTTGATAACTCAAATTTGCCCAATAATTTGAATGGGTTAATGGCATAATTTGGGGTGATGTTCTTCATGAAAGTTGTTTGTCTATATCCTATCTTGTTGCTGTAAAAATTTCAGGTTAATTGACCATATCTACAGTGAGTTATGGCCAAATGAACTGTTACTGTTCATTTGGTCATTTTTGCAGGTGCTGGTTGCAGGGTATCCGGAACGGGGCCAACTTTTGGTCCACTTGCTTTGGTCTTTAGGGCATGGTTTCTTCAGAAAAATGTGCCATTATAAGCCTAGTTTCATTTCCAATTGGCCAAACACCAATTGGACCAACACAGCTCAAGATATGGCAGTCCAAGTGGACTGAAATTTCAGTCACCCTGCTGCACTCATGGGGCAGCCTGCCCATTCCGCTTTGCCATGCAATAATTCACTCCTAATTATGGTCAACTTACCTCAAATGGTCACTAATTGACTATTAGAATGTTCTTTAATAATTTCATAAGCAAAGTCAAATTTTCACTCCTAAACCCTAGCTCAAAGTCATGGTTTTCATAATTTCTTTAGTTAACCCTTTCATTCTTGTATATGTATATGTATACACTTTAAACATAATCTCCAATTCACTCTAAGTCCATTAATACAATCAAACTCATTCCTTCCTAGGGCTGCCGAAAATTCATAGGGTCCATATACATAGATTCCATTCATTTAATTCACAAAACCTTACTCACTTTAAGTCTTTAACATGAATTAAAAGAGATTTAAGTGTAAATAGGCACTAACCTTGAATAGGGCAGAATTTCAAACTACCCAAACTCCTTCTTTCTTCTTCTTTTGGCTGCCTAGAGGTTACTCAAGTTGCTAGGTTAATTTTTTGTGAAGCTAGGTTATGATTTTGTTGGGTAGAAATGGGTGAATCAAGCCTTGAAAAGCTTGAATATACTTATCTATGGAAGAAGAGGTTCACGTCCAAATGAAGAAGAAGAACCAGAAAATTTGTTTCTTCATTTGTTATTTTTCTCTTTTTAATTTGGCTTGTTGGGTTGTGATTGGTGGAAGCCTTCCAAATGACATCATGTGATGTCATATTTAGGTTTTTCTTTCATTTTCTTTTCTTCTTTTCTCTACTCATTTTCACTTTAATTTTTAGTAATGTTTATTCATATTTTATGTCATATTAATTATTTACTTAACTGGACAAGTAGGCAAAAAATCACCTCTGAAGGCGAAATGACCAAAATGCCCTCCGTTTGGCTTAACGGGTCAAAATTGGCTGTACCGATTGAAAAATTTTTCTAAATATTTTCTTGGCATTCTAATGCCATGGGAACCTCAATAACCCTTCTCTGGAGTCGCAAAAATTATTTTAAAATTTTTCCCCCGGGTTTAGGGCTCCTCGTTGCGAGAACCGCAACTTCCCTCTGGTTACCCATCGCTTGGGCACCGGCTCGTTTAACTTAGTTGTATTTTATTTCTAAAATTTTTCTAAATTTTTCTTATTAATATTTGAGTTAATTATGGTTCCTCACTTTAGTTTAAATATTTTTCCGGACGTTCTAGTTGTCCGGACTGACACCGGTCACCGGAACAGTAGAATGTACGGAGTTGCTACCGGGAGGGTGTTACAACTCTTCCCCTCTAATTTAAATTTCGTCCTCGAAATTTACTAGGTGTTTTGGATTTTGAGATAATTCTTTTACCTTTCTACTACTCCCTCTGTCTACTTCTTTTATATATATGGTACTATTTAGTTTTTTCGAATCTATCATTATACACTTAGGCATATCATAAAAGAAATATTTTACCTCAAATTCACATATGGGCTTCTTGCTCCTCTCCGGCTTGGGTGACATTTGGAAGTGGTGTTACTGTTGTACTTGGTCCTTCCACGACCTCTGTTTGGGTTCGTGGTAAATTCCTCTTAGGACAATCTTTCAGACGATGGTCTATGGTCCCACATCTATAACAGGCTCCAGTCAATCCCCTACATTCACCTTTATGCCACTTGTTACAATGGCCACATTTTCTTGCTAGTTCTGTCGCACTCACTACTAGTGTTTCTGGTTGATCTCTTCTGGGTATAGGCCTGGGTCTGGATCTCCTACTTTGATCAGATGTCTGACTTAATTGTTCTCTCGGCCTCTTATTACTAGACTGTCCAAATTTCCTCTTTTGCTGATCACCACTCCTCTTCTGTTCCTCTTCATGAGCATAGCTAATATATTTCTTTCTAAACTCTATCAGAAAGAATTCCCAAGTTACATCAGCTGGTGGCACTACCTTGGTTACGACATTCCACCATCGATATGCAACTTCTTGTAACAACGAAACTGCACACTCCAAACTCTGTTCTGGTGTGCAATGGAGCTGTTGCAGGACTCTTTCAGTCCTTTCTAACCAATACTTAGCCGCTGCAGAATCGTCTTCCTTTCGACCATTGAAATCTACAGCTCCATATTTCCTAATTTTTCCTAGAGGTGATTTCCGCTGAGGCGGTGGTAGAATAACCCCAGTCATCTGTCGAAAGAATCCAGTCATCTGCTCAAACAAGGCCTGTTGGGGTTGTACAGGGACCTCTTGCACTAGTGGAGCAGGATCTCCCCGATTTCCAATATCACTCCCAGTCGGAATACGGCTTACTACTTCTTCTTCTACTGCCCTCTGCGATTCTGAGTCCATACCTTAACCTAAAATAACCAAGAAAATAGATCTGCATTAGTGTCACCTCGACTCATATGAATGCAATGCATGTCATGCACACAATCTTATTCTATCTGTCTATGCCTAGGAACGCCTAAACTGTGCTCTGATACCACTAAATGTGACACTCCTTACCCGACTACAGTGTAGCCGAGCAAGTTATGCCACTCAGTGTGCCGAGCACTCTATTTTATCTTAATTCATTTTTTTTATTCTTCCTATTGAATATAACTTGTGAAATATAATTTATTTAATCCATTTATCGAAATTATAATTTATTTGAGGTTCCAAGAATTTTATAGAAAATCCGGCAGAGTACCGGCTAAAAATAGAGAAAAGCTTCTTGAACACGTGAAAAACACTTCCTATGATCATATTCAATCATCTCATCACTCTCAAACTTCAATATCAAAATCTCAACATTTTTCACCATTCATTTCTCAATCATTCATCTCATGTGATAATCATGTACAAGTCACAGTTATGTATTCACTTTTCCTTTCACAAACACAATTTTCTTAACAATTCCTCTATTTGTCATTCATTCATTTCACATCATCATTAGACTCAAATCATAAATAAATTCTCACATGTGATTTATAATCACAATTTACAAGTACTTACATTAATACAAAATTATATTACATTTGTTTCAAATACACATGATAAAATAAGAGTTTAATTACAAAATTTACAAAAACCTCAAAATACAAAATGGGACCTAGTGTCCTACCAATGCACTGTGGATGGTGAGGTGACACGGACACTATGCGAATCGTGTGAACCGCCTTACCGAATCTATGGTCTCTGGGCCCTCTGTCCAAATCTTGCACTACAGCGTTGCAAAAGCGACGCTAATCATAAAGCTTAGTGGTGCCAATAATACAAGAAAATATAATATGCAAATAAAAATAATAATTTCCTTGCTATTGTGTTCACAAGAGATGAATAATTACTAACTTATTGTTTAGTCGAGGGCTAATCATGTTTTATGATATTAACTTCTTCATGCATTTCGTTAATTATTTTCTTCATGATCTTGAGCTTCTTTGTATTTTTGTAATCGTTCCTGATACTTAATTTTCGTATTTTCTTTAATAATCAGTTCAATCACAGTTATACTTTTCCATGCCCAAGTAAACTATCCGACGATCGGATCGATAACGGGTCATTGGCACCGACACCGCGTGCCTCGTCGTCATACCTTGGGACGCAGCACGGCAACCATGTATGCAGTCAGGATGGCTAAAAATCCATGATATCAACTAATCGGGCATAAAAGCCATGAATACGGGCATAAAAGCCATGAATACGGGCATTAAGGCATGAACACAGGCATAAAGCCTTCGCAAGATCTTGCTAAAACAATACCCTATTGGCATGCCAAACTATCCAAACCAATCACATTAGGCCTACTAGGGCATTTTGTATTTTTAAGTTTCACATTTTTGAATTTCAAGTTTTGGTGTCACTATTCACTTCATTAGTCAAACAAAAAGTTGACTTTTGCATAGAAAGTAGGTACATTGGCTTTGGCACTTCAAACATACCACATTTTTCATTTAAAACTTGTTGGAAGTGATCACCATTACCATTTCTAGGCTTAAACCAAGGGAAACAAAATTTTCAGTTTTTGAAGCTTAACTTTACTATTCCATTAAGCATCACATGGTGGAATTTGAGGAAATGGTAAACATGAAAGTTGTTCCTTATTTTGTCTAGTTGAATTTCCTTTTTTGAATCACTCCATTTGGAGTTTTGTAGCTCAAGTCATGGCCAAAATAAGTTTACTATTCACGTGTACTATTCATGCTGCAATTTTGGGTTTTGGCAAATTTTGGTCCAACTTTGGTCAGTAGTTTGATCAAGTTAAGTTCATAATTTGGTCTAACTTTCTTCATATGAAATGTTCTACCATGCCTTAGGTTTCCATCGGTTCAAGAATTGCCTAAATCCAAGTTTTCTAGAGAGAGTTATAGTCATCCAAATATTACTGCTCAAATGAAAATCTGCAGAGTTGCAGGTTTGATAACTCAACTTTGCCCAATAATTTGAATGGGTTAATGGCATAATTTGGGGTGATGTTCGTCATGAAAGTTGTTTGTCTATATCCTATCTTGTTTCTGTAAAAATTTCAGGTTAATTGACCATATCTACAGTGAGTTATGGCCATTTGGTCATTTCTGCAGGTGCTGGTTGCAGGGTATCCGGAATGGGGCCAACTTTTGGTCCACTTGCTTTGGTCTTTTGGGAATGGTTTCTTCAGACAAAATGTGCCATTATAAGCCTAGTTTCATGTCCAATTGGCCAAACACCAATTGGACCAACACAGCTCAAGATATGGCAGTCCAAGTGGACTAAAATTTCAGTCACCCTGCTGCACTCATGGGGCAGCCTGCCCATTCCGCTTTGCCATGCAATAATTCACTCCTAATTATGGTCAACTTACCTCAAATGGTCACTAATTGACTATTAGAATGTTCTTTAACAATTTCATAAGCAAAGTCAAATTTTCACTCCTAAACCCTAGCTCAAAGTCATGGTTTTCACAATTTATTTAGTTAACCCTTTCATTCTTATATATATATATGTATACACTTTAAACATAATCTCCAATTCACTCTAAGTCCATTAATACAATCAAAATCATTCCTTCCTAGGGCTGCCGAAAATTCATAGGGTCCATATACATAGATTCCATTCATTTAATTCACAAAACCTTACTCACTTTAAGTCTTTAACATGAATTAAAAGAGATTTAAGTGTAAATAGGCACTAACCTTGAATAGGGCAGAATTTCAAACTACCCAAACTCCTTCTTTCTTCTTCTTTTGGCTGCCTAGAGGTTACTCAAGTTGCTAGGTTAATTTTTTGTGAAGCTAGGTTATGATTTTGTTGGGTAGAAATGGGTGAATCAAGCTTTGAAAAGCTTGAATATACTTATCTATGGAAGAAGAGGTTCACGTCCAAATGAAGAAGAAGAACCAGAAAATTCGTTTCTTCATTTGTTATTTTTCTCTTTTTAATTTGGCTTGTTGGGTTGTGATTGGTGGAAGCCTTCCAAATGACATCATGTGATGTCATATTTAGGTTTTTCTTTCATTTTCTTTTCTTCTTTTCTCTAGTCATTTTCACTTTAATTTTTAGTAATATTTATTCATATTTTATGCCATATTAATTATTTACTTAACTGGACAAGTCGGCCAAAAATCACCTCTGAAGGCAAAATGACCAAAATGCCCTCCGTTTGGCTTAACGGGTCAAAATTGGCTGTACCGATTGAAAAATTTTTCTAAATATTTTCTTGGCATTCTAATGCCATGGGAACCTCAATAACCCTTCTCTGGAGTCCCAAAAATTATTTTAAAAATTTTCCCCCGGGTCTAGGGCTCCTCGTTGCGAGAACCGCAACTTCCCTCTGGTTACCTATCGCTTGGGCACCGGCTCGTTTAACTTGGTTGTATTTTATTTCTAAAATTTTTCTAAATTTTTCTTATTAATATTTGAGTTAATTATGGTTCCTCACTTTAGTTTAAATATTTTTCTGGACGTTCTAGCTGTCCGGACTGACACCGGTCGCCGGAACAGTAGAATGTACGGAGTTGCTACTGGGAGGGTGTTACAAAATTCCTGAAGAAATATTCTCCCAAAGGTGAAACAAGCAAAGATCAAAGTGAGATTAAACGCTTTGAATGCAACAAACCTGGTCACATCAAGCCAAATTGTCCTAAACTGAGAAAGAAGAATTCAAAGGACAAGAGCAAGAAAGCCTTGGTTGCTGGTTGGATGGATAGTGATGATTCCTCAAGTGATAACTCTAGTGACAAGGAGGTTGCACACATTTGTCTCATGGCTCTAGAAGAGGATAAACCAGAAAGTTCCCAACAAAGAGAAATCAACGCTGAGGTAAATAATTCTGACTCTCTTAGTATTGAGGATTATGAAGAAGCATTTGCCAAATTATATGAAGAATACAAAGTTTATAAGAAAAAATGTTCTGCTTTAAATAAAGAAATTGCTTCCTTAAGAGCTAAAAATGATTCTATGAGCATTGTTGTACAAGAAAATAAATTTTATAAAAATCAAATGCTCTTGTTTGATGAGCTGAATAAGGAGTTAGAAGATTCAAAAATTGCTTGTGAAAAACTCATTGAGAAAAACAGGATTTTAGAAACTAAGGTGGAATCTTTGACAAATGATTTAGCTAAATTCACAAATGGCACACAAATTCTTGATACGTTACTTGGTTCTCAAAGATTATCAAATCAAAAATCTGGTCTTGGTTATGATGGATTCATGCACTATGGAAAATACAAAAATTTCTTTGTAAAAGCTTCATCTCATTCATTATCAAATGTCATTTGCTTTTACTGTAACCAAAATGGTCATATGGTTAGTCATTGTCCCATAAGGAAAGGTTTCTCAAAAGTAAAAAGGATATGGGTGCCTAAAGGAACAATTCCTAATGTCTCTAACCCTCAAGGACCCAAACTTGCTTGGGTACCTAAGAAATAGTCAATAAATTTCAGGTATATCTTAGAAGCAAGCAAGAGTGTGAACAATGGTATGTTGATAGTGCTTGTTCAAGACACATGACTGGAGACAAAGAAAAATTTTCAAACCTCACCTTGAAAAGTGGTGGACATGTGAGATTTGGGGACAAAGGCAAAGCTTACATCATTGGAAGTGGCTCTATTGGGAAAAATCCAAGCATAAATGATGTCGCATTAGTTGAAAGTTTGAAATTCAATCTCCTTAGTGTAAGTCAATTATGTGACAAAGGTTATAAAGTTACTTTTAATTCTACACATTGTGAGATTAGAAGTTTGCATAATGATCATACATTATTCATTGCACCTAGAAGTGAAAATGTATATTTGCTTGATTTGAATATTATTGAAAATGGAAATGAAAGATGCCTTGTATCTCTTGAAGAAAATAGTTGGTTGTGGCATAGAAGACTTGGTCATGCTAGTATGCATGTGATTTCAAAACTTTTAAGATATGACCTTGTTAAAGGTTTGCCAAAAATTAACTTTGAAAAAGACCATGTTTGTAAGCCTTGTTCTCTTGGGAAACAAACCAAAGTTTCTTTCAAATCAAAGAATGTTATTTCAACATCTAGACCTCTTGAGTTATTACATCTTGATTTGTTTGGTCCTATTACACCTATTAGTCTTGGTGGTAAAGCGTATACCTTGGTCATAGTAGATGATTACACTAGGTATACATGGACATATTTTCTTGCACATAAGGATGAAACTTTTAGTGTATTTATATCTTTTTGTAAGAAAGTACAAAGTGAAAAAGGCTTACCCATTTCCTCCATTTGAAGTGATCATGGGAGAGAGTTTGAAAACCAATCTTTTGATGAATTTTGTTCAAACAATGGCATTTTTCATAACTTTTCAGCTCCTAGAACCCCACAACAAAATGGAGTTATAGAGAGGAAAAATAGAACTTTACAAGAAATGGCAAGAACAATGCTTAGTGAACATAGTCTTCCAAAATATTCTTGGGCAGAAGCCATAAACACTGCTTGCTATAACTTGAATAGAGCAATGATTAGGCCACTCTTAAAGAAAATCTCTTATGAATTATGGAAAGGGAGGAAGCCTAACATTTCTTACTTTCGTGCATTTGGTTGTAAGTGTTATATTTTGAACAATAAGAAAGATAATCTCAAAAAGTTTGATGTAAAATCAGATGAAAGTATTTTTCTAGGATATTCAATGCATAGCAAAGCTTATCGATTCTTTAATAGGAGAACTTTGTTAGTTGAGGAAACCATTCATGTTATATTTGATGAAACTAACAACTTCTTGGAAAGAAAGATTGTTTGTGATGATGATGAACTAAGTGAAATTTTTGGAAGAAAAAAGGATGAGACTCAAAAGTAACAAAGTCAACCTATTGAGCCCCAAAGTGCAATTGGGAATGATATTGACAATAAAGATGCTAATGAGAAAGATCAAGAAAGTGATCAAGAAGTATTGCCCAATATTGAAGAACTCCAAATTGATGAACCACATCATGATGACCTACCTCAAGAATGGAGATATCATAGAGATCATCCAAAAGAGGACATAATTGATAGCCCTTCACAAAAGATGATGACAAGAGCTCAACTTTGAAAATACTTTGGTAACGTCGCATTTGTTTCTCAACTTGAACCAAAGTTTTATAATGAAGCTCAAAGTGATGAGAGTTGGATTCTTACTATGCAAGAAGAACTCAATCAATTTGAGAGAAATAAAGTATGAAAACTTATTCCTAGCCCTAGAAATTATTCTATCATTGGTACCAAGTGGGTTTTTAGGAACAAAATGGATGATAAAGGACATGTCATTAGAAATAAGGCTAGATTAGTGGCTCAAGGATATAATCAAGAGGAAGGTATTGATTTTGATGAAACTTTTGCTCCTGTTGCTAGAATTGAAGCCATTAGAATGTTGTGTGCATTTGCATGTTATAAAAATTTTATGCTCTATCAAATGGATGTTAAGAGTGCATTCTTGAATGGTTATATTGATGAAGAAGTTTATGTTGAACAACCACCAGGCTTTGAAAACTATGAATTTCCTAATCATGTTTATAAACTCACTGAGGCTTTATATGGATTGAAGCAAGCCCCTAGAGCTTGGTATGAGAGGTTTAGTAAGTTTCTTTTAGATAATGGTTTCCAAAGAGGAAAAGTAGACAACACACTCTTCACAAAAACACATAAACATGATATGCTTATCGTTCAAATTTATGTTGATGACATTATTTTTGGTGCTACTAATGCTTCTCTATCTAAAAGCTTCTCTAAGATGATGCAAAATGAATTTGAGATGAGCATGATGGGTGAACTTACCTTTTTCCTTGGACTACAAATTAAGCAACTCAATGGTGGCATCTTCATTAATCAATCCAAGTACATCAAAGATATGCTAAAAAAATTCAAGATGGATGATTTGAAGAGTATTGGAACTCCTATGAGCTCCACAATCAAGTTGGAAAAGGATGAAAAAGGTAAAGATGTTGATCAAAAGCTATTTAGAGGCATGATTGGCTCACTTTTATATTTAACTGCATCTAGACCTGACATTCATTTTAGTGTGTGTTTGTGTGCTCGGTTTCAATCATGTCCTAAGGAATCTCATCTAATTGCTGTCAAAAGGATTTTCAAATACCTCATTGGCACACACTCAATTGGTTTATGGTATCCTAAATGCGACACATTTGATCTAGTTGGATATAGTGATTTTGACTTTGCTGGAAGTAGATTGGATAGAAAGAGTACTTCGGGTACTTGCCAATTTCTAGGTCATGCCTTAGTGTCTTAGCATAGTAAGAAACAAACTTCTGTAGCTCTTTCTACTGCTGAAGCAGAATACATTGCTGCAGGAAGTTGTGTTGCTCAAATTCTATGGATGAAGCAACAATTAGAAGATTTTGGTATAAAGGTTGATCATGTTCCTATAAGGTGTGATAATACTAGTGCCATCAACCTAACTAAAAATCTAGTCCAACACTCTAGATCAAAGCACATAGAAATTAGACATCACTTTTTAGAGATCATGTTCAAAACGGTGACATTAAGTTAGAGTTTGTTCCTACAGAACAACAACTTGCAGATATTTTTACAAAACCACTAATTGAGGAAAACTTTTGTAGGATTAGAAGAGAACTTGGCATGAGTGAAGCTATTGAATGATATTTATTGCATTTGATATGAATTTGGAGCATAAATTGGGTAAATATGTTGTTAGTACTATATTCTGCGTACATGTGTTTTTAGTTAACTACTTTCTCACTGCAGTTGTCTAGTTTTATACCTGTATAATATTTAGCCAATTGGGTTTCAAAATTAGTTAACTAATTTTGCCTCTGTGTACATTTGACAAAACGCGCCTGATTTAAAATTACTTTCTTTCTAACGGGTATTTTCGCTCTCTTAGTAATCTATTTTGACAAATATACCCCTGACCATAGTTATGCTCTTTTTATGTATTCAAAGGGTAAAATTGGGTTTTGGCAAAAAGGGATTCCCGGTTCTCCATGAAAAATTGTACACAATTTCAAAATTTGAATTTTTTTTTTGTGTAACTGCTGCATATCACTTCAATCAATCTAAAACTCCCTCATTTCTCTGCTGCAAGTTGATTCTCCACTTTCTTAGAAACCTCAAATTTCTCTCAAAACCAGAAATCCCCAATTTTCCTTCTCAAAATCCCTAAACGGTAAAATCCCATTCTTTCTCAACCCGTTACTTCTCACTGAAATTTTTTAAGAATCGATGGCAAGGGTAAAACAAGTGTCTACCAAATCTCAAAAATTCATGGGTGATGCTATGAAATGTAACACCCTCCCTGTAGCAACTCCATACATTCTACTGTTCCAGTGACCAGTGTCGGACTGGACAGCTAGAACGCTCGGAAAAATATTTAAACTAAAGTGAGGAACCATAATTAACTCAAATATTAATAAGAAAAATTTAGGAAAAATTTTAGAAATAAAATACAACCAAGTTAAATGAGCCGGTGCCCTAGCGATGGGTAACCTAGTGAGAAGTTGCGGTTTTAGCAACTAGAAGCCCTAGACCTGGGAGAAAAATTATAAAATAATTATTGGGACTCAAGAGAAGGGTCATTGAGGTTCCTATGGCATTAGAATGCCAAGAAAATATTTAGAAAAATTTTTCAATCGGTACAGACAATTTTGACCCGTTAAGCTAAACGGAGGGCATTTTGGTCATTTCGCCTTCAGAGGTGATTTTTGGCCGACTTTTTCGGTTAAGTAAATAATTATTATGACACAAAATGTGAATAAACATTACTAAAAATTAAATTAAAAATGAGTAGAGAAGAAAAGAAAAGAAAATGAGAATAAATATCAATTTTGACATCATATGATGTCATTTAAAGGAATTCCCACCAATCACATTAAAGCATCACTTAAGTAAGTAATAAAAGAAGATAAATAATACCAAAAAAAGGAAAAAACAATCTGTTTTCTCACCAAATGAAAGACCAGCCGTCTCCCTCTTCTCCCATAGCCAAACCTCCATGAAAGCTCCACCAAAGCTTTATAACTCACCAAATCTCACCCCAAAACCCTAAACACCCTTCACAAAAATTAACCCCCACATCAAGAGCAAAGTTTTGATTATTATAAAGTGAAGAAATTCTAAGGTTTATACAAGCCTATAAAGAGACCAAAGAGGTTAGTGCATGTTAATTACTTAATCTTGTTTATTTCTTAAAACTTAGTTTGAAAATGAACAAATAATTAAGAAATTGAGATAAATCATGTGTGAAATTGAGAATGGAATTTTGGCCAGCTTTATGGGAGTGGTAGTTGATGGTTTTGATGGATTTAAAATGGCTTAGAAATGGTGTTGATGTGTAGACATAAATTTGAAATGGATTAGTATGCCTAATTGACATGTGTTGTGTGAACCTTGAATTTGAGCTAGGGTTTTGGATAGAAATTAGAGCTTTGCTTATGTAATGGTGAATGAACATTATAATAGTAAATTAGTGACCATTTGAGGTAAATTGACCATAACTTGGAGTGAATTATAACATTAAAAAACTGATTTGGTATGCTGCCTAGTGAGAGCAGCAGGTTTGGATGTAAGTCCAGCTTGTTTGGACAGCCATAACTTGGGCTGTGTAGGTTCAATTGGTGTTTGGCCAATTGGAAATGAAACTAGACACATAATGGCACAACTTTGGTGAAGAAACCATGCCTAAAAGACCAAAGCAAGTGGACCAAAAACTTGCCCCAATCCGGATGTCTTGCAACCTGTTTCTGCAGAATGACCAAATGAACAGTGAGGCCATAACTCAGTGTAGAATGGCCCAATTGACCTGAAATTTTACCAGAAACAAGCTAAGATATAGACCAACAACTTTCATGAAGAAACCCACCCCAAATTATGACCAGAACCTATCCAACAAGGTAGTTGCAGTCACTGTTCACTGCACTGTAGATATGGTCAGTCCAGAAAAATTCCAATCCGACCAGTTGTGGTTTTTGGACCATAACTTGAGCTACAAAACTCCAAATAGAGTGATTCAAAAAAATAAATTCAACTAGACAAAATAAGGAACAAGTTTCATGTTTATCATTTTCCCAAATTCCCACTGCAACAGTAACTAATGG
This sequence comes from Hevea brasiliensis, assembly GCF_030052815.1. Lineage (NCBI taxonomy): Eukaryota > Viridiplantae > Streptophyta > Magnoliopsida > Malpighiales > Euphorbiaceae > Hevea > Hevea brasiliensis. The sequence continues at coordinate 43,759,784 of NC_079503.1, read as the reverse complement.
AACAGTAAATATTGGGTATGAAAACTGAAAATTCTGCTCCATTAATTTTAAGCTTAGAAATGGTATTGTTAACCAATACCAATAAATTTTGAATGCAAAATGTGGTATGTTGAGAGTGTTAAAACCAATGTACCTATTTTCTATGCAAAAGTCAACATTTTTGTTGACTAATGAAGGGAATTGTAACACCAAAACTTGAAATTCAAAAATTGTAAAATTCAAAAGTATCAAATGCCATAGTATACCTAACAAGATTGGTTTGGATAGTTTGGCATGCCAATAGGGTTCAGTTAGCAGTACTGCACATGGCATTATGCCATTCTGTGATTTCATGGCTTTTAGCCATTCTGACATTATGTTGATACTTGGCCTTGTGCCTAATGTTATTATAGCTTATTAGCTATTCTGTTGCACACTGGGAGACATATATGTGACCGATGGTGTGACGGCCCGAGGTACTTGATACCTAGTGCCAGTTTACCCGTTTATCCAGTCCAGTCGTCCAGTATAGGTTACTTGGGCAACCAAAAAAAAAAAAATAAAAGTGGATAAATTTAACGAAATAATGAATATAACAAGTACACAATAAGTAAGACTACAAAAATATCATTGAAAATTTATTTGCAATAAGACATCGATACATTCATTGTATATTTATTTTTTGTTATTTCTTTGTATTTTATTATTAGCACCACTAAGCATTATTGCTTAGCGCATTGCTTTTGCCACGCGTAGGTTCTGGAGATACTGACCGAGAGCTCAGTAGACCACAGACTGGGTGAGACCTCCTGCAGCTCTGCATAGTGTCCGTGTCACCTCACCATCATCAGTGCATTGGTAGGACACTAGGTTTTATTTTGATATTTTGTAATAACTTTTATTTTCTCATATGTAATTGAAACTTATGTAATGTATTTTGGTATTAATGTAAATAGTAGACATTGTGTTTGTGAATGAAAAAGTGAATATTTATTTATGACTTTTACATGATTATCATATGAGATGAATGATTGAGAAATGGAAATGTTGTTGAAAAACATATTGAGATTTTGTTGATGAAATGAAGTTGGGATTGTTGGAAATGATTATTGGAAGTGTTTTTAACAGGTTCCGAAGAACTGTTTTCTCCATTTTTAGCCGGTACTCTGCCGGATTTTTTATAAAATTTTCAGAACCTCAAATAAATTATAATTTCAATAAATGGCTTAAATGAATTATATTTCACAAGTTATATTCAAAACTATGATAAAAATTAATTAAGGAAGAATAAAAATGATTAAGATAAAATAGAGTGTTCCGGTACACCGTGTGACATATCTTACTCGGATATACTGTAGGCGGGTAAGGGGTGTCACATGAAAGCTGCTGCTAGTTCCGAAAAAGAAAGAGAAGAAGGAACTAAAGTTGAGAACAGTAATGACGAAACAGAAACAGTGGCATAACGAGCAAGAAAAAGAAAGGGAAAGGGTATTGCTGGGTCAGAGCCTTCTGAGAAAAAGAAGAAAATGGAGAAAGCCCCTGCTTCGAAACCTTTTGTGCAACAAAATATTTTCAAGCCAAGGTACATTAAATGGGATTCATTTTCTGACTTGCCTTATGAATTTGAAGAATTATTTACTTTTCAAGGCTGGATGGAATTTTCTGAGTTGAATGAATATTATTATCCTTATTTGATTCAAGAATTTTATGGAAGTATGAAAGAAGTTGTTAAAGGAGAGAGTTTTAGTGTGAGAGTTAAGAAGAAAAGTCAGATTATTGATGTTGATTTCTTAGCCTCTGTTTTAAACCTACCAAATGATGGAAATAGGATTGGAACCTTCAAAGATTCTAGGAAGCTTGAAGGATATGATGAGAAGGCATTTCAATTATCAATTTTTCCGGAGGGTACACCTGAAAATGAAATGACCAATATCAGTTTAGTGCCTCAAAATTTTAGGATTCTACAATCCTTCATTCGATATTTGCTCAATCCTAGAAGTGGTAGTCATTCATATGCAAATAGCCTTGACTTATGTATTATGTGGCACTTGGTTAACAAAATCAGATTTAATTTGCCATTTTTGATTTTTAAAGTGATTTCTAAGTCTAGTAAGCATAGAAGGTTGCCATATACTATGCCTTTGACTCATATATTTCAAGCTATGGAAGTTGATTTGAGCAAAGAAAAGAAGTTTAGCAATCCTATCCCCATTAAGGAGATATTCAAGGCTGATGATGGTAGGAAAAGGAGTAAGAAAGAAGAGACTGAGTTTGAGATTGAATCAGAATCAGAATCAAATTCTGAAACAGAATCGGACATCTCACTAAGCAAGTTGAAAGAGAGAAGTTCTAAGAAAGATGAAGGGGAAAGCTCTAAGAAGAAAGAGAAAATGAAGTTGAAAATGTCAGACTTTGTGAAAATCAGTAAAGCGAATCTGGACATGATGAAGGAAATCAAAGAAATGAGTGGACTGACCTTGAGTATTTTAGAAAAATCTCATGAATTGCAGAAGGGAATTATGGCTGAACACAATGCAAAGATGGATATGTTGATTAATAGATTGGATAGACAAGAATGGTTCATGAAGAAGATGGCTCAAATGCTGTTTGGTGAATCTTTTGGAAAGTTTGGAGATTTTGGAAGCTATCCACAGGGTACTGCTGGTCCTAACAATGCAAAAGCTGCTAGACCAAGTTGAGTAAAAATTTCTGAAGCAGAAGAAGAAGAAGAGGAGCATTTAGAAGCTGCTGAAAAGGTACAAGCAGAAAGTAAGATAGCTGAGGTTGAAGAAGTAGAGAAAAATGATGAGCAGGAAAAATCTGTAGAAGAGGAATCAAAAGCAGAACAAGAATCTGACAAAGAGAAATCAATAGAATCCTCCTCATCTCATACTAAAAGCAACAGCAGCAGTGACAATGGAAAAAGTGAAGGCAGAAATGGTTCAAGACAAGAAGAGGAAAAGGAAGAGCAGTCACATGACCCATCCTCTGAACAACCAAACACTGTTCCTACTGCCTCTCAACCAGTACCTGAATCAACCATCTCTTTACCCATGCAATACGGACCTAGAAGAACCAAAACACAAGCCAGAAAATCAGTTCTACCCATTCCTCCAAGCATCCAAGTACCCATACCTGAAAAAGAACCCCCAAAGAAGAAGCAACAAGCCAAACTTGTTGATCCCACTCACCTTAGGAGAAGTGGCAGAATTCTTAGCAGCAAAGAAAAATCTTGAGATTCTTTTGAAATATGCTTTATGACTTTCAAAGTTGTGTCTTTTTGTTTTTTAAACAAGGAAGAAAATAGGAGAGAGCCTATCCTTTTGTTGATGTTAAAAAGGGGGAGAAGATAAGAAAATATTTTTAACTGACAGAATGTTTTTAGTTAACTGGGTACATTTTTAGTTAACTAATTTTGTTCAGTAGTTATATGGTTCATATTCTGATGTAGATATTTTGGACTTATATTGGAAAGTTATTGAAGATATGATGATGATCATTTATGATTGACTTATGGTTGATATATCTTATGTATGATGATTGAATTGATCTTGGATGAATTAATCTTGGAAATTACTTAACATGTTACTTATATTATTATCTTCAAAATGGAAATTACTTAACATGTTACTTATATTATTATCTTCAAAATGCTTTGAATATCAGATTTAGGGGGAGCTATTTTATAGCTTCTCAACATTCTTAATGATTATGTGCATACATATAGGGGGAGCTTGTCTAAAAGCAAGTTCTTGCATACATGACATATGTAGATAGTTATACAATTGAATTTTTATGATCTTCATAGATTCATTAAGTTTTGACATCATCAAAAAGGGGGAGATTGTAGGCCCTGTAAGCTAAAATGAGATTGATTTTGATGATAACAAAACTTAATGAAATATACATTTACCTTTTGTGCACAAGTATTTGAAGTGATTTTATAGGTCATGATATGCAAAGACACTGATGGAAGGACTATTCTATTGACATGGCTGATATAAAAGGAGTTTATCATCTTGTATAACACAAGACGAATCAAAGTCCATGAAAAAATATGATAGAAATTAAGTTCTTAGGTCCATTGTACAAGATTGGAGAATTTATGCCATTTGAGACCTAAAGTCAATTTTGTTTTTAGATTCAAGGGTTTAGAAAGTGTTTTTTTATCATTCCTAAGGTTTTTGAATGGTCAAAATAATTTTTACAACCTTTCTTCAAAAACTCAAAATTTCAATTTTTAAGTCAGGCAGTAGCAAAATTAGTTAACCTGTTGCGAAAATTAGTTAACTAGTTTTGATGTCTAAAATTCTCTATCTTACAAAACTAGTTAATCGGTGAAAATTTTAGTTAACTATTTTTATGGCCTGACCTGACTCAACTTTGCTGCACGACTTTCTAAGCAATAACGGCTAGTTTTTTGAAAATTAAAGAGCCGTTAGACACACTCTCCAACGGACGTTTTTGGCAATGAAAGCACCTATAAAAGGCATCATTTACTACAATTCTAACTAATGAAAGTGCTCTTATTCACAGTGAATTTATTGTGGTTTTTATAGCTTTCATTCAATTACTCTTGAGCTTGAGTGGCAAATCTTCTCTCTCAATCTTCTAGCATTAAATTCTGTATCTGAGAGTTATTGAGAGTGATTTCTTCTACACCAAACTATTTAAGGTTGTGTAAGTGTGAGGACACACTTGTGGAAGGTTTTCAAGCACCTTGTGAAGCTTGTAGGAGGTTTTGAAGCACCTTGTGAAGCTTGTGGTCTTTTATGGGAAGCAAAGACAATGTAAAGGTCCTCAAGCACCTGGGAAGCTTGCTGATATTGTAAAGGCTTTGAATCTTGCCTGTTGAAAAGATCAAATAGTGGAGTGACTCTCAAAGTGGGACTTTGGGAAGAGTGGATGTAGGCTAAGAAAGCCGAACCACTATAAACATTGTGTTTGATTCTCTTCTTCCCTTAACTCTTTAATTTTTAGCACTTTGATTTTCTGATTATATATTGAATGTGTTGAGAATTTGTTTTATTGAGCTAATATTGCAAACTCTGAATTATATGTGAGAAAATACACTTGATATCAAGTAATTATTTTGTGTATGAGCTAGTATTTGTGCATAACTTGATTGATTACTTAAATTACATCCTAGGAACAGAGTTATACACATACATAGAAGTGCAAAGCCTCAATTTTTCATTAAGTCTTGAGCAAGGATTGAAAAATTGTCTAAAGTGTCCAATTCATCCTCCTCTTGGTTACTTTCTTTGGGACAACAGGTACCACTAATTTAATTTTTCATTATATTTTCCAAGTGTAATATTATTCATTTTTAATGGACATTTAGGTCAAAAGACAACTCGAGGTGTCAAATGACCACAATGCCCCTGTTCGGATTACATTCCCAATTTTTTGGTAACACTGGGTTTTATCCGTTTTTCGATTTCTCACTTTTCTTTGTACTAATTAATTAATTTTTCTTTGATATTTCTAATGATATTTATACTTCAATTGATGTCTCTTTAAGTCCTAAAAATATTTTTTAGGGTTCCCTGCGGTCCAGGGCTAGTCAACGGTCCACGCCTTGACTTCCCGGTGCGGTCACCCATCGCTAGGGTTCTCGGCTCGCTTAACTTGGTTACATTTCTTTGCTATTATTTTTCCTTTGTTTTTCTTATATTTTCTTTTCTTGTATTTCATTATTTTATGTCTCCTCAATCATAACGAAGTGTAGTTCTAGGCATCCTAGCTGTCCGTACAATACTGGTCACTGGAACAGTAGAATGCATTACCGAACTTAGGGGTGTTACATCTCTATTGACCAAGCTACTTAGAAAAGATGTGAAATTTCAGTGGACGGATAAATGCCAACAGAGTTTTTATGAATTGAATAAATGTTTGACTGAAGCTCCAGTCCTGACTTTACCTACTCCAGGTAAAGAATACACAATTTACAGTGATGCTTCTCACAATGGGTTAGGTTGTGTATTGATGCAAGATCAAAATGTCATTTCCTATGCATCACGCCAGCTGAAACTGCATGAGAGGAACTATCCGACACATGATTTGGAGCTTGCAGTTATTATGTTTGCTCTTAAGATCTAGAGACATTAGTTGTATGGGGAAAAGTGTTACATCTACATAGATCATAAGAGTTTGAAGTATTTGGGTACCCAAAAGGAGTTGAATTTGAGACAGAGGAGATGTTTAGAGTTGATAAAAGACTACGATGGTCTGATAGACTATCAGCCAGGGAAAGCTAATGTTGTGGCTGATGCCTTAAGTCGCAAGACTATGGCAAGTCTACCGGTTACTCCTTTGTCTTTGGTACATGAGTAAAGATCATTGCATGCCAGCTTAGAGATTAATAATGAGGGGCAGACAGCAGTTGCATGGCATGTACAGCTAGTGTTGATTGATCAGATTAGAATGGCTGCTCAGAATGATCAGAAGTATCATAAGCTATTGGAAGAAGTCAGGCAGGGCAAGAAACCAGAATTCTCAATCAGAGATGATGGTTTACTGCTATACCAGGGCAGAATGTGTGTTCCTAATGATGTTAATTTGAGGCAGATCATTTTGAAGGAAGCACATGAGTCTCCTTTTGCCATGCACCCTGGTGGCACAAAAATGTATAGAGGGCTAAAGGAGCATTACTGGTGGATGGGTATGAAAAGAGATCTAGCAGAGTTTGTATCCAAATGCCTAACTTATCAGCAAGTGAAGGCAGAGCATTAAGTACCCGCTGGGTTATTACATCCACTACCAGTACCAGAATGGAAATGGGAGAGAATAACGATGGATTTTGTGATGGGACTTCCGAGGACACAAAAGAGTCATGATGCAGTATGGGTCATTGTTGACAGACTAACCAAGTTTGCTCATTTTCTGCCAGTCCAGATGGACTGCAGTTTAGAAAGATTGGCCAAGTTGTACATTGATGAGATAGTGAGACTGCGTGGAGTGCCAGTATCTATCGTATCAGACAGAGATCCTAGGTTCACTTCTAGATTCTGGGGTAGTCTTCAGAGAGCCCTAAGAACTAGATTGAACTTCAATACTGCATTCCACCCACAGACAGATGGCCAGTCTAAGAGGATAATTCAGATCTTGGAGGACATGCTACGGGCTTGTGTGATTGAATTTGAGGGCAGTTGGGAGATACACTTGCCTTTGATTGAGTTCGCTTACAACAACAGCTACCAATCAAGCATTGGAATGCCTCCATATGAAGCTTTGTGTGGCAGAAAATGTAAAACCCTGTTGTGTTGGGATGATATGGGTGAAAGAAAGATGATTGGACCCGAAATTATTCAGCAAACTGAGGAGAAGATCAGGGTGATCAGAGATCGACTTAAGACTGCATCAGACCGTTAGAAGTCCTACATTGATCTGAGGAGAAGGGATATTGAGTATGCAGTGGGTGAGAAAGTTTTCCTCAAGGTTTCTCCTTAGAAGAGAATTATGAGATTTTGCAGAAAGGGGAAACTGAGTCCTTATTTCATTGGGCCATATGAGGTTCTGGAAAGAGTGGGTCCTTTAGCATATCATTTGGCACTACCTCCAGAGTTAGAGAAGATACATAATGTCTTCCATGTGTCTATGTTGAGGAGGTATCGATCAGACCCATATCATGTACTACCAGTAGAGAAAATTGAAGTAAATCCAGACCTCACATATGAAGAAGAACCCATAGAGATTTCGCGCTTATGAAGTGAAGCAGCTACGGAACAAGCAGATACCATTGGTAAAAGTGCTGTGGAACCATCATTCGGTCCAAGAAGCTACTTGGGAATGAGAGGAGGACATGAGGAGACAACACCCACAGCTATTCAGAGATTGATACCAGGTAAAATTTTGAGAAAAAATTTATTTAAGGGGGGAGAGAATTGTAACACCCCCGTTTGTATAGCCTGGTATATTTCACTGTTCCGGTGATCGGTGCCAGTCCAGATAATTAAGGGGATTAAAACCATACTTAAGACAACTAGATAACCTATAAACACAAATAATTAGTAATTGCCAATTAGTTAAGTATAAATAAGAAAAACAGAACATAAGAAGTTAAACGAGCCGAGAGTCATAGTGATGGGTGACCTTCTCGGGAACGACTGCGAAGTCAATTTAAACTTGAATTTCGAACCGTAAAATGTGACACCGCAGTCCTTAGGACCCTTACAAACATAGTGGAAAAGAGAAAATCATGAAAAAGAACTGTTATGCTTGTCAAATAATTAAGTCAGGGAGCCGAAAGAAACATTGAATTATTTGCAAACCGGGTTGAACCGGCGAGGGGCAATTTGGTCAATTGACCCGAGAGCTGACTCCTGACCCAACAGTCAAATAAAATCGGAGAAAAGAAAATTTCAGAACCGAGAATTAAATTAAAGAACTAATAGAAAAATAAATAAAAAAAAGAAAATGAAAAAGTTAAAAAGGTGATGACATCATGCATGAAATAATGCATGATGCCATAAAAATAATAATTAATATATTTAATTAATTAGATTTTTGGTCTTCCTAAGACATAAAAGAAAAGAAAAGAAAAGAAAAGAAAAAAAAAAATAAAGTCATCTTCTTCTTCAAAAAAACGTGACCCATCTCTTTCCTCCCTTCCTCACCAAAAACCACCATTGAAGCTCATATTTGAGCTTGAACACTACAAAATCTCACCATAGAAAATTATCTTACCATGGTTAAAGTTTGTTTAGGCAATTAGAAAAGAAGATTCAAGGGAAAGAAAGAAGGAGAAAATTAAGAAAAGGGAGATTGAAAATTCTGCATTCAAGGTTAGTAGCTAAACTTGGAAATTATAGTTTAATTTAAGTATTTATAGCATGAAGAACATGGAAATATGCTTAAAATGAAAAGAAATTAATTTTTGGAGGACTAGATGGAAATTTCGACAGCTAGGGTTTTCGATGAAAAGCATGTGTTTTGATTGAATTTAATATGTTAGGCAAGCTTATGTGAATGTGGTAGTGAGATTGAAATGTTTAGATTTGGCTAAATGCATGAGTTTGTGAATTAGGGTTTTGAATATTAGGGTTTAGAGACAAAAAATGTGAGGAAGTGGTAAATGATGTCTTTGACCTAATGTGAAGTGAAAAATGGTCTTTTGTGACCAAATGAAGTGTGTTGGAATGGTGGGAGTTAAGACCGAATTCGGATGGAGTACTGCAGCATGACTAAATTTCCTTTGAGGGACCAAAAATAAAATTTTACAAGTCCAATTGGTATGGGACCAATTGGCGATGAAAATAGACACTAAATGACACAATTTTCATTTAGGAAGCATGCCCAAAAAGTGACCAAAACCTAGTGAACAAATTGACCAAAGTTAAAAAATTGCAGGCTGCCCTGCACAAACTGACCAAATGAACATGTTTGTTCATTTGGTCATAACTTGAGCTAGGAAGGTCTAAATGACTTGAAATTTTACCAGTGGTTAGATGAGATATAGACCTAAAACTTTCATGGAGAACACAAACCCAAATTATGCCATTAAGCAAGTTATTTGACCACCTCAAGTTGGTGACCTAAAATTGTCAGCACAGAAAATTGCCCAGAATTTTGGGTTGTATCTAATCCGGCAGCCATGGTTCAAATGGCTATAACTTGAGCTACAAAACTCCAATTGGAGTGATTCAAAAAGGAGAATAAACTTAAGACAATAGGGAACATTTTCTATGAAGGAAGTTTTGCCCAATTCCAACAGAAAAGTGACCAATGGAACAGTGTAACCTTAGACACCAAAACTGAAAATTTATCAAATTTGCCTAAAAGACTTAGAATTTGAATAAACAACCAAAACCAACAAATTTAGTGACCAAAATGTGGTATGTGGGTGAAGTTGGAATTCCCATACCTATTAAGCCTTAGAAAGTCAACAATTTGACTTGAATAGTATAGTGAATAGTAACCCGAAACACAAAAATTTCAAGAACGTCGAGTTTAACACGTTAGAGCTAAGTAAAAGTGAAGTTAAATTTATTTTTGGATTTATGATAAGTTATGGTACTGAAACACTGTAAAATTGTGTGTTTCAGTTGAAAAGAATACCAGGAAAGAACCTGAGGAACCAAGTCAAGGCCAAGAGGTGACTCGCTTGAGGTTTGTGCACAACATCACTATGCTTTAAAATTCATTGATAAAGTGAATAAAATATGTATTTTACTTTTGCTTTGAATGATGGAAAGTTTATTGTGACCTTATTTATGATGTTTTGATTTAAATTGTGAAAGTTATTGTGCATATTTGAAATGACAATATTTAGTAATTTGTTAAGATTAGTTTTGAAACCACAGTGTCATGACCATATATTTGAACACCTCACTAGCACGACTAGTGGGGGTAATTAGTTTCGAATTTTGATTCCTTCTCTGGAGAAGTGTTGAGGTGTGCCAGTAAAAGAGGATGTGAATGGATATCCATATATTTGAGCTAGCTAGCCTTGTGATGTGATTTCTCTTTAGCCTCTAGCTATTGAGATTCTATTTGTTTCGAATGGCATGATCTAACTGTGGGTTTTATGAAATGTGATTTGATACTTCAAAATGAAATTGTTTGGGATTAAAATCTCATAATGCATGATTTGTATTTAATTCTCATGTTCAGTCAAATTTTTGAATAAATGTGAATTAAGTTCTGCATAAAGATTATTTTAGTATGTTGTGCACCACTGAGTCCTAGTACTCAGCGATAGCTTTTATTGCTTTCGCAGATATAGAAATAAGAGGTGCAGCAGACTGAGCTGCTAAGGATTGAGGATTTATCAGCTTAAAGTTATCGGGTATAATTTATACCCTGACTGTAAATATTTCTTTTGATGTATGTATTGCACATAAATGTATGGACATATAAATCGGTCTTGAGTAGTTTGTACAAATTTTGTATAAAGTTGTAATAAAATTTAGTTTGAATTTTCATACTGTAGATTTTGGTATGATGTATATATATAGATTGTTGTCTTTAATGAATGGAAATGTTTTATTTTAATTTGAATGAGATTAATAGATATTATTTTACTGATGATTGAATTTTGAGATTTGAGAAATTGTTGAGATTGATTGTGAAATTGAAGTTGTGGTTGAAAAAATTTTTGGAAGTGTTTTTTTTTTACAGGTATTTGAAGAACTGTTTTCGCAAAATATAAACGGAACTCTGGCAAAATTTTTATAAAATTTGCAGAGAAATAAAATGTACCAAAAATATTAACTAGTTTTAATGTTAAATAAATGTTTTAAATACCTATTAGAAAATGCTCACCACTTAATAAAAGTAAGAAAATTATTTTAAAATCCCTTGTAGGGTACTTAATGAGTTATTGGTAGGTGAAGTGCGGTAGTTCATTAGGTATTCTACATGATCATGTTATGTCTTACAGAGGGGTAAGGTGTGACATAAAAACTTCAAGATTTTTCCTTTTCTTGGCTGCCTATAAGCTTCCTAAGGTGTAGGGATGAGTTTTAATGAAGTGAACTTGTGATTTTAGGTGGAAAATGGAGGGGATTTAAGCTTGCATGTAAAACTTCTATTGAGGAAGATGAAGTTTGTGTTTCGGCCATGGGAACAAGAGGTGAGGAAGATGGCTTTTTAGTAGGTTTAAAATCTATCACTTATGCCTTTTATACTCCACAAACAATTTGTTTATTATTATAATAATCAAAGTTTTAATAATTCTAATAACTCCCCCTATATTTCCCTTAATTACATTACATATAAATTTCATATTTTCTTGGGATTTTCAAAAATTTAATATCACTCATTTTAATGGACATTTAGGTCAAAAATTGACTCTAGGTGCCAAATGACTAAAATGCCCCTCTTCGGTTAATAGTCACACTTTTTCGGCAATACCAACTAAATTCTCGATCCGATGGTTCCTTTAATTTTATATACTATCTATTTCAATTTTATTTTCATCTATACCTATTAACAAAATTTTATTTAACATTTTCAATGTCATTTGTACCTTAGTACACCTTTAATTAAGTCCCTAAAATTATAATCAACTGTCTATGCAGTGACTTCCCGGTACGGTCACCCATTGCCATGGTTCCAGCTCCTTTACCCTTAATTACATTTCATTTATTTTATTTTTCCTTCATTTTTCTTGTATTTTCTTATCATTTATTCCATCAATTTTTTTGCCTCCTCACTCTAGTTTAAGTGTAGTTCCAGACATTATAGCTGTCTGAACAGACGTTAGTCACCAGAATAGTAGAACGTACGAACTACCTACGGTGAGGGCGTTACAATTCTTCCCCTCTAAATAAAATTTCATTCTCAAAATTTACCTGATGTGAAGAGCTGAGGGAACTGCTGTCTTATTACACCCTACCCCTTCGTAATATGTAACATGATCTCGTAGTACACCTAATGAATTACTGCACTTCGCCTACCGGTAACCCATTAAATATACTACAAGGGATTTTAAAACAATTTTTGCAAAATTAAATAGTAGTGGGAAAGTTGAATATTTCTTAAAAAGCCTTTAAGTGAAATTTTAATCATAGATCAAAATCATTGATTAAAATCTGGTGTCATAAAAATGTTTCAAAATTTCGGCAGAGTGCCAGTTGTATTTTGAGAAAATAGTTCTTCAAACCTGAAAAGGAAAATACTCCCAATATGTTTTCTCAAATATAACTCCAATACACATCATTTCATCTCACAATTCAATCTCAATAATCAAATCATTTCATTTTCAAACCAATCTCAGTGAAATTTTGATCATAGATCAAAACCATCGATTAAAATCTGGTGTTACAAAAATGTTTCAAAATTTTGGCAGAGTGCCAGCTGTATTTTGAGAAAACAGTTCTTCAAAACTGAAAAAGGAAAACACTCCAACATGTTTTCTCAAATATAACTCCAATACACATCATTTCATCTCACAATTCAATCTCAATAATCAAATCGTTTCATTTTCAAACCAACTTCATCATAAAATAAATATTTCATTGATTACAAGACTCAAAAATTAATATTACAAAACTATACAGGTAAATGAAATCTCAAATTTATATTACAATAATTTACATTTAATTACTTACCAAAATATTTTACAAGAGTTTTTATACAACTGCTCAAATAATTTACATACATATTATTACATGCATACATCAAACCTATGTACATGAGTATACCTATGATATACCTGGAGTTGATCTGAATGTGTCTTCAAGGAAGCTTACTCAAGTGCTCTATGCTCTTTTCACTTGCGACAGCATACAAAGCTATCGCTGAGTGGTGAACTCAGTTGTCACACCTTACCCCTCTGTAAGGGATAATATGATCTCGTAGAATACCTAATGAACTACCGAACTTCACCTACCGATAACTCATTAAGTACCCTACAAGGGATTTTAAAACAATTTTATTACTTTTTGGAAGTGGTGAGCATTTTCTAATATGTATTAAACATTTAATTAAAGTTTATTAACTAGTTAAAATTTTTGTCCCTTTTTATTTTTTCGTAAATTTTAGAAAAATTTCGGAAGATTGTCGTATGTATTTTGATAAAATAGTTCTTCAAATACCTGTAAAAAGCACTTCCAATGATTTATCTCATCAACTTCATCAAATCAACATCCATCACAACCAATTTCAACATCATTTCTCAAATTCCAAAAATTCAAATTAGTAATTTCCAATTCAAATAACATCCAAAATAATACTAAGTAATTTCATTCAAATTAAAATAAAATACTTTCATCCAAAATCTACATGTACCTACATTACATACATCAAAATAATTATTACAATCAAGGTATAAAATATACCCGATAGAACTTCAGGGAAGGTGGCTCTACAATCCTCAGCAGCTTATTCTGTTGCTTCTCTAATCTCTATATCTGTGACAGCAATAATAGCCATCGCTGAGTACTATGACTCAGTGGTGCACAACATAGTAAAATAATCTTTATGTAGAATTTAAATCATACTTATTCAAAACCTGAACTGAATACGAGAAATGAATACAAACATGATTTATAAGCTTTCAATCCAAATAATTTCATTTCAAAAGTCTTAAAACAAATTTCATAAAAGCACACAGTTATATCATGCCATTCGAAACAATAATCATCTCAATAGTCAAAGGCTTATGAAAAGTCACAACACAAGGCTAGCTAGCTCAAATATATGGATATCCATTTAATTTCTTCTTCTACTGGCACACACCTCAACACTTCAGCCAGAGAAGGAATCAAAATTCGAAACTAATTTCCCCCACTAGTCATGCTAGTGAGGTATTCAAATATATGGTCATAACACTATGGTTTCAAAACTATCTTAACAATTTATCAAACATTTATTGCCATTTGAAACACATACAAGTAAACTTTCAACAATTTAAGTCAAAAGCATAATAAACATTTCAATACAATTAAGTCACAATTTAATGTCATAATTCATTTAAAACAATTTGCAGAAGAAAATTTACAGAAAATTCTATGTTGTGCACAAACCTTAAGTGAGTTGCCTCTTGGCCTTGACTCGATGCCTCGGATTCTTTTCCGGTATTCTTGTCAACTGAAACACACAGTTTCACAGTGTTTCAGTATCACAATTTATCATAACTCTAAAAATAAATTCAAATCTACTTATACCTAGCTTTAATATGATAAACTTGATGTTCTTTAAAATTTGTATTTCGGGGTTACTATTTATGATACTATTCAACTCAATTTGTTGACTTTCTAATGCTTAATAGGTATGGGAATTCTAATTTCACCCACATACCACATTTTTGTTACCTAATTTGTTGGTTTTGATTGTTTTCTCAAAACTTAAGTCTTTTAGGCAAAATTTCAAATTTTCAGTTTTGGTGTCCTATTTTGCACTATTCCATTGGTCATGTTGCTGTTAGAATTTGGCTAAGTTTTCTTCATAGAAATTGTTCCTTATTGTCTTAAATTTATTTCCCTTTTTGAATCACTCCAATTGGAGTTTTTTAGCTCAAGTTATAGCCATTTGAACATGGCTGGCCGAATTGGTCTAACCCAGATTTTCTGGGCACTAACTTGGTTATGGCAGTTTTAGGTCACTAATTTTGGGTGGCTAAATGACTTGGTTAAGGACATAATTTGGACTTGTGTTCCTCATAAAAGTTGTAGGGATATGTCTCAACTTTCTACTAGTAAAATTTCAGGCCATTTGGACCTGCCTAGCCCAAGTTATGGCCAAATGAACAAATACTGTTCATTTGGTCATTTTTATACAGGGCAGTGTGCCCAATTCCGAGTTTTGGCCAATTTGTTCACTATGTTATGGTCACTTTCTGGGCATGATTCCTAAATGAAAAATGTGCCATTTTGTATCTAGTTTCCTTCCCAATTGGCATCACACTGATTGAGTTGGTAAATTTTCAGTTTTGGTCTCTGAAAGGGACCTTAGTCATGCTGCCTGCAGAATGACCATAAGCAATCCGAATTCAAACTTAATTCCAAAACTTCCTACACACCACAATTGGTCATACATGACCATTTCTCATCTCCAACAAGGTCAAACACATTATTTGACTATTTCTCACATTTTTATCTCCCAAACCCTAGGTGCCAAAACCCTAATTTTCATGTTTAGCGCATTTGATGAAATCTAAATGCATAATTAGTAGTTATACACTCATTTACATTTAACTATTTCATTATTTGCTTCAAAATCACTCAACCCTAGCTCACTTCCTCTAGGTTGAAATTCATGTAGGTAGTCCACATACTTGATTTAATTCACTTATTTGTTAATTCCAAGTGTAACTTAGCTACTTAAACATAAATTCAAAGAGAGAATGAAGAAAGAACACTAACCTTAATTCTTTGATTTACAATCCACAAATTCCTTCACTTTCTTCACTTTTCTTTCCTTAATTCTCCTTCTCGAGTTGCAAGAGCAAGGTGTAATCAATAATTTTTAGGGGATTTATGGGCAAATTTGGGGTTTTAAAAGCTTACACACAAGCTTTAATGGAGGATGAAGTGAGGAAGCTTTGGGAGAGAGAGAGGCCGGCTCACTCTTGGAGAAGACAACATAAATTTTTCTTTTCTTTTCTTTTCTTTTAAGTATTTTTAAATCATTATCCTAAAATTTCAACTTTTTTTTTATTATTAGGTTTATTCCATCATGCATGATGTAATAAACTTTATCAACTTTTTCTTTTTCCTTTTTTTTTTATTTATTTTTCTTTAGTTCTTTAATTTAATTCTTGATTCCAAAATTTTCTTTTCTCTGATTTTATTGGACAGTTAGGTCAGGAGTCAGCTCTAGGGGTGAATTGACCAAATTGTCCCTCATTGGTTTGATCCGGTTTGCTAGTTATTTGATATTTCTTCTGGATCCCTGACCTAATTATTTGATCGGCTTAACAATACTTTTTCGTGATTTTCTCTTTTCCATTGTGTTCATAATATCT
This sequence comes from Hevea brasiliensis, assembly GCF_030052815.1. Lineage (NCBI taxonomy): Eukaryota > Viridiplantae > Streptophyta > Magnoliopsida > Malpighiales > Euphorbiaceae > Hevea > Hevea brasiliensis. The sequence continues at coordinate 43,743,394 of NC_079503.1, read as the reverse complement.
TAAGGACTGCGGCGTCACATTTTACAGTTCGAAATTTGAGTTTAAATCGACCTCGCAGTCCTTCCCGAGAAGGTCACCCATCGCTGTGACTCTCGGCTAATTTAATTTCTTGTTTCTGTTTTTCTTATTTACACTTAACTATTTAGCAATTACTAATTATTTTTTTCAGGACTTATGTAGTTGTCTTAGATGGGTTTCTAATCCCCTTAATTATCCAGATCGACACCAGTCACCAGAACAGTGAAATATACCAGGCTATGCAAATAGGGGTATTACAATTCTCCCCCCCTTAAATAAATTTCATCTCAAAATTTTACCTAGTATCAGTCTCTAAACAGCTGTGGGTGCTATCTCCTCATGTTCTTCTCTCGTTCCCAAGTAGCCTCCTAGCCTGAATGATGGTTCCACACCACTTTCACTAACGGTATCTGCTTGTTCCGTAGCTGCTTCACCTCATAAGCCAGAATCTCTATGGGTTCTTCCTCATATGTGAGGTCTGGATTCACTTTAATTTCTTCTACTGGTAGTACATGAGATGGGTTTGATCGATACCTCCTCAACATAGACACATGGAAGACGTTATGTATCTTCTCCAACTCTGGAGGTATTGCCAAATGATATACCAAAGGAGCCACTCTCTCTAGAACCTCATATGGCCCAATGAAACGAGGACTCAGTTTCCCCTTTCTGCCGAATCTCATAATTTTCTTCCAAGGGGAAACCTTGAGGAATACTTTCTCACTCACTGCATACTCAATATCCCTTCTCTTTAAATCAATATAGGACTTCTGATGGTCTGATGCAGCTTTGAGTCGATCTCTGATCACCTTGATCTTCTCCTTAGTCTGCTGAATAATTTCGGGCCCAATCATCTTCCTTTCACTTACTTCATCCCAACACAGGGGAGTTCTACACTTTCTGCCATACAAAGCTTCATATGGAGGCATCCCAATGCTTGATTAGTAGCTGTTGTTGTAAGCAAACTCAATTAAAGGCAAGTGTATGTCCCAACTGCCCTCAAACTCAATCACACAAGCCCGTAACATGTTCTCCAAGATCTGAATTACCCTCTCAGACTGGCCATCTGTTTGTGAGTGGAATGCCGTACTGAAGTTCAATCTAGTTCCTAGGGCTCTCTAAAGACTACCCCAGAATCTAGAAGTGAACCTAGGATCTCTGTCAGATACAATGGATACTGGTACTCCATGCAGTCTTACTATCTCATCAATGTACAACTTGGCCATTCTTTCTAAACTGTAGTCCATCTGTACTGGCAGAAAATGAGCAGACATGATCAGTCTGTCAATAATGACCCATACTGCATCATGACTTTTCTATATCCTCGGAAGTCCCATCACAAAATCCATCATTATTCTCTCCCATTTCCATTCTGGTACTGGTAGTGGGTGTAATAAACCAGCTGGTACTTATTGCTCTGCCTTCATTTGCTGACTAGTTAGGCATTTGGAAACAAATTCTGCTACATTTCTTTTCATACCCATCCACCAGTAATGCTCTTTCAGCCCTCTATATATTTTTGTGCCACCAGGGTGCATTGCAAAGGAGATTTATGTGCTTCCTTCAAAATGATCTGTCTCAAGTCAACATCATTAGGAATGCACATTTTGCCCTAGTGAAGCAATAGGCCATCATATCTTATTAAGAATTCTGGCTTCTTGCCCTACCGGACTTCTTCCAATAGCTTCTGATACTTCTGATCATTCTGAGCAGCCATTCTGATCTGATCAATCAACACTGGTTGTACATACCATGCAACTGCTGTCTGCCCCTCATCATTAATCTTTAAGCTGGCATGTAATGATCTTAACTCATGTACCATAGACAAAGGAGTAACCTGTAGACCTGGCATAGTCTTACGAATTAAGGCGTCAGCCACAACATTAGCTTTCCCTGGCTGATAGTCTATCAGACAATCATAGTCTTTTATCAACTCTAGCTATCTCCTTGTCTCAAATTCAACTCTTTCTGGGTGCCCAAATACTTCAAACTCTTATGATCTATGTAGATGTAGCACTTTTTTCCATAAAAATAGTGTCTCCAGATCTTAAGAGCAAACACAATAGCTGCAAGCTCCAAGTCATGTGTTGGATAATTCCTCTCACGCGATTTCAGCTGGTGTGATGCATAGGCAATGACATTTCGATCTTGCATCAATACACAGCCTAACCCATTGTGAGAAGCATCATTGTAAACTGTGTATTCTTTACCCGGAGTAGGTAAAGTTAGGACTGGAGCCTCAGTCAAACACCTCTTCAATTCATAAAAACTCTACTGCCATTTGTCCGTCCACTGAAATTTCACATCTTTTCGAAGTAATTTGGTCAATGGAGATGCCAACATGGAGAATCCCTTCACAAAACGATGATAGTATCTAGCTAAACCCAGAAAACTGCGAATCTTCATGATATTTCTGGGTGGCTTCTAGTTAAGGACAACTTCTATCTACCTTGATGCCCTCTACTGATACTACGTGCCCCAAGAAGGATAGTTCCTTCAGCCAAAATTCACACATCGATAATTTGGCATATAGCTGTTTCTCCCTCAAAGTCTGCAGTAAAATTCGTAGATGTCTATCATGCTCTTCTGCACTCCTTGAATAGACCAATTTATCATCTATGAATACCACAATAAACTGGTCGAGGTATGGTCTGAAGATAGTGTTCATCAGATCCATAAAAGTAGCCAGAGCATTAGTTAACCCGAATGGCATGACCAAGAACTCATAATGGCCATAGTGGGTTCTAATGGCAGTTTTAGGAATACTCTGCTCTTGTACTTTCAGCTGATAATAACTTGATCTCAGGTCAATTTTGGAGAACATAGCTGCACCCTTCAACTGATCAAACAAGTCATCAATGCGGGGCAACAGGTATCTATTCTTTATTGTCACCTTATTCAACTATCGATAGTCGATACATAAGAGGAGAGTGCCATCCTTCTTCTTAACAAACAATACTGGTGCTCCCCAAGGTAACACACTAGGGTGGATAAAGCCCTTATTAAGTAGCTCTTGCAACTGCACTTTCAATTCTTTCAGTTCTGCTGGTGCCATTCTATATGGTGTTATTGAGATTGGGTCCACACCAGGCATAACATCAATCTCAAACTGCACCTCTCTTTCTGGAGGTAGTCCTGGCAATTCATTAGGAAACACATCCGGAAAGTCACATACTGTAGGGATGTCCCTCAGTGCTGGGCTCTCCACTTGGGTGTCTATCACATGTGCCAAGTATGCTTCACACCCCTTTCTGATCATTCTTCTGGCTAGTGCAGCTGAAATGATGTTTGATGGTAATAAATGCCTCTCCCCATGTATTACCACATTACCATACAGAGGGAGACCAAAAGTGACTGTCTTAAGTTTACAGTCAATCATGGCGTGATGCCTGGCTAACCAATCCATGCCCAAAATAATATCATAATCTCTTAAGGGAATTTTAATCAAATCTGACAGAAAAACATGTCCTCGGATCACTAAAGGATAGTCTCTATAGATTCTATTGACCCAAACCCCTTGTCCTATCGGACTAGTTACTAGCACTTCAAAACCCATTTTGACACACGGAACAGCAAGTGAACTGACTATGCTAGCACTAACATACGAGTGGGTTGAACCCGGATCAAATAGTACAAATACATCTTAATCAGAGATAGAGAATATATCAGCTACAATATCAGAAGTCTCAGCCTCTTCTTACTATCTCATTGTATAAACTCTAGTTGAAGCACTTCCTTATGCTGACTGACCAACAGTACCCTAACTGCCCGAAGCATTGCCTCTACCTCTGCCTCTTCCTCTGCTAACCGGTTATGAACCTCTGGGAGTAGGACTCTGAATAGATCCTTCTGCAGTAGTAGGAGTTGGACCAAATTTAGGGGCACTAGTGCAGTCTTTAGCAAGATGGCCCTTGCCTCCATAGTTAAAGTCGGCTCCTGTTGCCCAATAGCATTCTTCCCCATGAATCTTGCCACAAGTCTCATAGGGGTGGGTAGGATATAAACCCATGGTCGACTGCTGACCAGATCTAGGGGGTCTCTGTCCGGAGAATCTACCCCTTCCAAACCTTCCACCTCGACTTCTGCTTAGTCCCCTAAATTTCTTCTTCTTTCCAGAGGTACCACTGGGACTTTGCTCTACTGATTTTTCCCCTTTATCTTTCTCTGATTTTTCAGCCTTCTCTGATTTTTCTTTTGCTGGGGTCGCTTCTGATTCAATTCTTTTCAACTCAAGTGCCTGAAAGATGAGCTTAGAGAAGTTACTGTGTCTGAATCCCACTACTTGCATCCTCAAACTAGGCTTCAAACCAGTCTCAAATCTCTTGCACCTTTCCTTGCTGGTAGAAAGGAGACTCCTAGCATAGTGGCTTAAGCGGGAGAACTCCGTCTCATATTCTGCCACTGTTCTGTTGCCTTGCTTCAGACTCAGAAATTCTTGTAGTTTCTGATCCACATATGCATCTGGGACGTATTTCTACCTAAACTCTCTGATGAAGTCATCCCAGGTTAGTACTGGTGATTCAGCCAAGCTGTGGGGGATGGTCTTCCACCAATCATACACATCCCCTTACAGTAGCGATACTAAGTACTCGAATTTTAGTTCATCTTGGCAGTGCAGCTTCTTGAACACTCTGTCCATTCTTTCCAACCATTGCTCTGCCTCTAGTGGGTCTACTATACCCTTAAATTTTATGGCCCCATACTTTAACAGTTTGTCATACTGTCTAACTAGAGCTTGAGATTGCACCACAGTAGTCTGGGGTGGAGCTTGAGTAGGCATACCCCCAGCTATTTGTTGGAACATTGCCGCTATCTGCTGTGCGAACGGTGCAGGAAATTGTGGCATTTGTGGGGCTGGTGCCACTGACCCACTGACATTTTGTAGAGCTGGGGCTTCCCTTTGTGCCTCAGCTTCAACAGATTGCTCAACTGAGCGATCCCCTTCTTCCATACCAGTCTGGAATAGGATATCTCCTGAACAATTAACATAAGGAGATTTCCCTTTGTTAGTTCATATTTATGATGCAATGCACTGTATGTAACAAATAAGGACATTGAGCAGTTGTACTTAACAAAGAAAAGACACAAATTCACAAGTTAAAACATACTTCAAAATTTTCGCTCTGATACCACTAAAACATATCACACCTTACCCAGCTGTAAGGCATAACATGATCCCGTAGAATACCTAATGAACTACCGAACTTTACCTACAGATAACTCATCAAGTACCCTACAAGGGATTTTAAAACAATTTTCTTACTTTTTAGAAGTGGTGAGCATTTTCTAATAGGTATTAAACATTTAATTAAAGTTTATTAACTAGTTAAAATTTTTGTCCCTTTTATTTTTTCGCAAATTTTAGAAAATTTTCGACAAAGTACTGTCTGTATTTTGATAAAACAGTTCTTCAAATACCTGTAAAAAGTACTTCCAATGATTTAGCTCATCAACTTCATCAAATCAACATCCATCACAACCAATTTCAACATCATTTCTCAAATTCCAAAAATTCAAATCAGTAATTTCCAATTCAAATAACATCCAAAATAATACTAAGTAATTTCATTCAAATTAAAACAAAATACTTTCATTCATATTTCATTACAGTTAAAATAAATTACATTCATCCAAAATTTACATTAGAAAAATCCAACTAATATTATTACAAACTTTATACAACTGCTCATGACCAGTTCTACATGTACATACATTACATACATCAAAATGATTATTACAATCAGGGTATAAAATATACCCGATAGAACTTCAGGGAAGGTGGCTACACAATCCTCAGTAGCTTACTCTGCTGCTCCTCTAATCTCTATATCTGCGACAGCAATAACAGCCATTGCAGAGTACTATAACTCAGTGGTGCACAACATACTAAAATAACCTTTATGCAGAATTTAAATCATACTTATTCAAAAACTGAACTGAATACAAGAAATAAATACAAACATGATTTATAAGCTTTTAATCCAAATAATTTCATTTCGAATTTGGCAAAATTCTCTTCATCAAATTGTTTTTTATTATGTCTTCTTTAATTACCTTTTTGAATCACTCCATTTGGAGTTATATAACTCAAGTTATGGTCAATTAACCATAACTAGGTCAAATATAACTTTGGTTTCCTTAATAGGCAGATTCGAAACTAAATTTGACTAATTTATTTGGATAGTTTGTAGTAACATTTAGGCTTAGCATTCTTCATAGGATTTTTTGCCCTATGTCTTATAGTTATTTAGAATTTTATTGCAAATTTTCAAACTTTATAGAATTATTTATGGTCACACAATTAGCTTGAATTCAAATGACCTATTTTCATATACTTCTATTTAGATCAGTAGCTTTGACCTTAAATTCTGGTCTTATACATTTATAATTTAAGGAAGTTATCTAAAACAAAGTTTTAGGTCTCTTTCTTAGCTTTCCAAATTGGTAAGGGTCATTTAAATTGGACACTTCTTGTGGGAGATATGCCTATTTGAATTTTCTGGATTTTATGGTCAAATGTGCCAATTCTAGATTTTATACATCAACTTTATCAAACTAACTGACCTATTTCTCTTGGTTTCTAGGTTTTGGTCCAATCACCAATTTTATAGGTCTATGTCTTATTGAATTTTTGGCACTAATTTTTGGTCATTTGGAGTTTTTTGGACCAAGTTATGGTCATTTTACTAATGCTGGTCAAGTTTTACTTATTTGACAATTCTGGGTCACTTTTACGTCAAAGTCAATCCGGCCAGTTTTTGTAACCCAACTTTGGCGATCATTTTGACTTGGTAATTGGCATTTCTGGGCTTGGTGTTCTTCACTAAAGTTGTAGCCCTATGTCTAAGCTTTCTAACGGTATAAATTTCAGGTCATTTGGACTAGTTTTGAGTGAGTTATGGTCATTTTAATAACTACTGTTCATATGGTCAATTTATGGGTTCTCAAATTTTCAATTCTGGATTAGGTCATCATTTTTGGTCACTTCTAGGCAGAATTTGGGCAACACTTTCGCATGAAAGTTGGGTTACACTTCAATAAGTCTTTAATTATGTCTCGAAACTTAATTCCGAGGGTTCCCCGCGATCCCGGAGTCAACTATTGCCTACGCCATAATTTCTCGGTACGGTCACCCATCACTTCGGTGTCTGCTCGTTTAACTTAGTTTCACTTTCTCTCTTTTATTTTTCTTTAATTTTTCTTGTATTTTATTTTTATTTATTTCATCATTTTAAGCCTGTTTACTATCACTGAAGTGTAGTTCCAGACATCCTGACTTGTCCGGACCGACATTAGGACACCGGAGTAGTCGAATGTACGGACTACGTAAAATGAGGGCATTACAATTCTTTCCCTCAAAATGAAAATTTCGTCCTCGAAATTTATCAGATTCATATAACTGATATCGTTATCTCATAATTTTACTCACTCTCCTATCATTGTGTCCTTTGCCTTTTGTGTTTCCACTCATGAAATTCTCTTATTCATCAGTTTCTTGAATTTTCATGCTAGAATCCTTACTAGTCCTTCCGTCTCCTTTACTTACTCCAATCCTGTTAACTTGCCCTCGTCTAGGTATTCTATATTTATCTCACACAAATGTCTCAAATGCCTAAATCATTTCTTTCTGACAAAAATATCAAAATAACTATAAGACTCCATATCGAGGTCTAGATATCTTCGTCCTCAAGGTATTCTTTTTAATTTATAGTCATACTAAAATCTCTAATTTTATAGTAATTCTTGTCGTATCGGTAGCTGACATTATTGTAACCAAGTCACTAACTAATAGTGACCTTTCGATATGTTAGTTTTAAAGTTTTCAATTTCTAACTAAAATTTTCACATTTATTTCCCATAATAGTACTCTTATGTACCAAATCAAAGACCACTGACAAACATCCTTATCTTGGTGTACCACGAGGAAGCACGTAGCTCTACACAATAATCCTATGTCGATACTGTAATCTGTAGCTTACTGTACAAACATCGAGAACATTACATAGTCTCTACGTTATAACCTCATGGACTAGGTTTTCTAACATCTTATCCTTCTCGAATCCACTAATATCCTAAACCTATTCTGATTACAATATCCATTGACAATTACTAACAGTAACATCTTTGCCTACATCTAGAGCAATTTTATTATTGCAACTTATTTTTAGGTAACTGACAATTTTTTTTTTTTAAATTAATGTCAATCATACTTGTTATCGTAGTTTTGATCCTAAAGGACTAGTCACTAAAACATCAAAATTTATTCCTATGTAAAGGAATAGCAACAAAACATATAATTCTAACACTAACATAGAAATAAGTAGTGCTGGGATCAAATAACAACTCATTATTTCTTTCAAAAATTAAGAACTTACTAGCAGCTACATCCAAAGTTTCTATTCTTTCTCCTTAGTGCACAGTGGACGCTCTGACTAGTACGCTACTATGTTCGGGTTGATTCACTGTGTTATGGTTGTGAGGAGTACCAACTCTATTTCTATCTCGACCTCTACTGACTATCTGTGAACTTTGGAGAGCAGATTGAGGTGCTCTATTACAATCTCTAGCAAAATGTCCATGTTCACCATAATTGTAGTAGGCTCCAGTTGCCTTATAACAATTACCTCCATATAGCTTGCCACAAACATGGCAGATACGGGCAGAATAGGCACTTCTGGTTGTTCGACGAGTAGATCTTGGTGGTCTCTGACCTAAAGATTTGCCTCTGTTATATCCCTGAGCTCGGGGTCCCTCAAATTCTTTTCTCTTCCCTAATTTACTACTCGAATTTTGACCCATAGGTTTCTCCCTCTTTTTTATTTCACACTGCCCTTGTGAGGGTTAGTTTGGTACTTAGGCTTGGGTTGACAGATTATCAGCCATTTCTTGAAAAAAGTGGCCATTTGTTGGGCCATTTGTGCAATAATTTGTACAAGTGGGGCTGGTAAAGTCTGGCTTTCGACTCTCTGAGGAGCTGGGGCCTCACCTTGCACTTCCGCCGTCACAGACTGTTCTGTTGTCTCATTCTTATCTTTCATATCTTTTCACAAGATTTTCTATTTCCTATATAGCCAACACAAGGAGATTTCTCTCTATTAGTTTATATTTATGATGTAAATGTACTATATGTATCAAACATTTGAGCAGTTGTATTTACCAAAAACAAGATTTCAAATTCACAGTTCAAAATTTACTTTAAAACCATTGCTCTGATACCGCTAAACATGTCACACCCTACTCCTCTGTAAGATGTAACATGATCCCGTAGTACACCTAATGTATTATCGTACTTTGCCTACCAGTAACCCATTAAATATAGTACAAGGGATTTTAAAACAAATTTCATGAAATTAAATAGTAGTGGGAACGTTGAATATTTCTTAAAAAGCCTTAAAGTGAAAATTTGATCATAGATCAAAATCATCGATTAAAATCAGGTGTTATAAAAATTTTTCAAAATTTCGGCAGAGTGCCAACTGTATTTTAAGAAAACAGTTCTTCAAACCTGAAAAGGAAAACACTCCCAATATGTTTTCTCAAATACAACTCCAATAAACTTTATTTCATCTCACAATTCAATCTCAATAATCAAATCATTTTATTTTCAAACCAACCTCATCATAAAAGAAACATTTTATTGATTACAAGACTCAAAAATTAATATTACAAAACTATACAGGTAAATGAAATCTCAAATTTACATTACAATAATTTGCATTTAATTACATACCAAAATATTTTACAAGAGTTTTTATACAACTGCTCAAATAATTTACATACATATTAATACATGCATACATCAAACCTATGTACATGGTTATACCTATGATATACCTGGAATTGATCTGAATGTGTCTTCAAGGAAGCTTACTCAAGTGCTCTATACTCTTTTCAGCTGCGACAGCATACACAGCTATCACTGAGTGGTGAACTTAGTGGTACACAACTATAACTTAAAACATAGTACAATATACCTTAGCAAAATTACAGCAAATAATTTGAAAATCTGGATACTCATCAAATTTCAAAAATCAAAATATTCATTGTCAATAATACAAATCATTTGTATTAAATGACTTTGAGCAAGAAATTTAATTTATCAAATCACAACTAGACATTTAAAGTAATTCCAATAATTATGGAAATAAAGATTAATTTCAATAAAATCAATTATGCATAAATCCCTTTTGAAATCAAATTTCTTTACTATTCAAAAACCATTCTTTATCTCACCAATTATGCAAGACTAATTCGAAAGGGCCATCTCCGGGGTGATTCTAACTCCCTATGGTCGGGGAGGTCGAATCGGGATTCTAACTCCCTATGGTTGGGGAGGTCGAATTATCGTGCACAGTACACACCACAATAATGAAACTTTCAAAAGGGCCATAGCAAAAAAAACTTAGATCTAACCTCTAATAAGAGGAGAATCTAAGCCTGTGCATGTACCATGGCAATCAAAACAAAACTAACTCCATTGTCTCCTCAACAAATGAGAGAGATGGGTAATAACCTAGTCAAACATCTATAGTGAGATATAAAATAATATCATGAATCTCTTTGTCCTTTTTGTGAGCATAAATCACAACACAATTCAATTCAATGTCAATTCCAATATCCAATAATTTTTATGCTCAACACAATTCAAAACATAAATTTGCATTTTTCCATGCAAATTGCCCATCACGATTTAAAACATATTCTATCACAATTTTTCAAAACATAATTTATTCAATCCACAACAATGCTTAATACTTGTTGAAATACCATTTCACAAAACTAAACTCATGCATACGATACCAATTTCAATAATTTTTGAAATAAATTCACCTGATAAACATAATAGATAGGGAAAATAACGTCATTTAATCATATGAAATTTTCAGAACAAAATGAATTAAAAACTAGTTGTGCACAAACCTCTTATTTACTTCAATTCTTATTTTTCCTTCGAAGATCCCTTTCCAGTCTCTTTTTCAACTGAAACACACAATATACAGTGTTTCAGGACCATATGTCATAATTAATCCAACAATTTATTTCATGCCCAATGTTAACTGTTCTATTAGAGCAAGTTACAGTGGGAATTTGGCAAAATTCTCTTTATCAAATTGTTTCTTATTGTCTCTTCTTTAATTTTCTTTTTTAATCACTCCATTTGGAGTTATATAACTCAAGTTATGGTCAATTAACCATAACAAGGTCAAATCTGAACTTTGGTTTCCTTAATAGGCAGATTCGATATTGAATTTGACTAATTTATTTAGAGAGTTTGTAATAACATTTAGGCTTAGCATTCTTAATAGGATTTGTTGCCCTATGTCTTATAGTCATTTAGAATTTTATTGCAAATTTTCAAACTTTATAGAATTATTTATGGTCACACAATTAGCTTGAATTCAAATGTCCTATTTTAACATACTTCTATTTAGGTCAGTAGCTTTGACCTTAAATTCTGGTCTTATACATTTATAATTTTAGGAAGTTGCCTAAAACAAAGTTTTAGGTCTCTTTTCTTAGCTTTCCAAATTGGGATGACTCATTTAAATTGGACACTTCTTGTGGGAGATATGCTTATTTAAATTTTCTGAATTTTATAGTCAAATGTGCCAATTCCAGATTTTATACATCAACTTGATCAAACTAATTAACCTATTTCTCTTGGTTTCTGGGTTTTGGTCCAATCACCAATTTTGTAGGTCTATGTCTTACTAAATTTTTTGCACTGATTTCAGGTCATTTAGAGTTTTTTGGACCAAGTTATTATCATTTTATTAATGCTGGTCAAGTTGCACTTATTTAACAATTCTGGGTCACTTTTAGATCAAAGTCAATTTGGCCAGTTTTTGTAGCCTAATTTTGGCAATCATTTTGAGTTGGTAATTGGCATTTCTGGGCTTGGTGGTTTTCACTAAAGTTGTAGCCCTATGTCTAAGCTTTCCAACGATATAAATTTCAGGTCATTTGGACCCGTTTTGAGTGAGTTATGATAATTTTAATGACTACTGTTCATATGGTCAATTTCTGGGTTCTCAAAGTTTTAATTTCGGATTAGGTCATCCTTTTAGGTCACTTCTAGGTAAAATTTGGGCAACACTTCCACATGAAAGTTGGCCTATTTTATGTCTAGTTTTACCTCCAATTAGCCTCATAGCAATTGGAGTCACAACTTTACACTTATACACTAATTTATACACTGCCAATAACCACAACCTCCATAAGAGAATTTACACTCCCAATTTGGCAATCCTCCTCCTCCCAATACTTCAATATTCATTCTTGGTACTTCTATATTTATTCAACACAATTCCACCAAAGTAAATTGGGCAGAATACTCAAGATTTCAAGGTACACAATACTCCATTAATATTCAACATGTAAGCCAACCCAAATTCAATATATATACTCACCAAATTGTTACATACACTTCCATAACAAATACATACATACTGCCCCTAATTCAACTCTATCATATTTCATGAATAATTTTCATCAATTCACATACAAATTCAAGGGTTTACAAGCTGCCAACCATGGCAGTTTACTAAGGTATTCAATTCCCATTTTAAACTCCTAATTTCAAGCACTAACATATATATACATGGGCATTATGTAATGCCCTCACTTTATGTAATCCGTACATTCGACTACTCCGGTGACCTAATATCGATCCAGATAAGTCAGGATGTCTGGAACTACACTTCAGTGATAATAAAAAGGCATAAAATGATGAAATAAATAAAAAAAATGCAAGAAAAATTAGAGAAAAATAAAAGAGAGAAAGTGAAACTAAGTTAAACGAGCCAGCACTGTAGCAAAGGGTGACTGCACCGGGAAGTTACGGCGAAGGCAATTGCTGACCCCAGGACCACAAGGAACCCTTGGAATTAAGTTTTGAGAAATAATTAAAGACTTATTGAAGTATAATTGACATTAGAAATGTCAAAGAAAATTAAAGAATTAGTACAAAGAAAAATGAAAAATTCAAGAAACTGATAAAAATCGGTGTTATCGAAAAATCGAGAATGCAACCCGAAGAGGGGCATTTTGGTCATTTGATACCTAGAGCTACCTTTTGACCTCAATGTCCATTAAAAATGAGTAATATCACACTTTGAAAATGTCATGAAAATTTAAAATTATGGTACATAATATAAATGATGAAAAAAATGGGATATAATTTGAATAATCAAACTTTAACATATAATATTAATTAAATAAACTTTAGTGGAGGGTTAGTGGGGGCTATTTACACTTAAGTGGACAGCCACTTCATTTCAGCACATTCATCTTCTTCATTCACTCCCCATTGCCAAATTTAAGAGCTTCCAAACCCTCCCATGGCCACCCAAATGCATGGCACACTCCACCCATTTTCAAGCTAAATTTTTTTTACTTGTCTTAATTAAAGTTGATCACCACATCACAAGGAAGAAATTGATGGTAATTTGAAGAGGAATAATGTAGGTTTGATCAAGCTCCATAACAAGGTAAGTGTTCAAATTCCTTTCCTTCTTAAGTAAAGTTTGTGGGAAGCTTAAGATAAGTAAATTGATGAAGAAATTTTGAGGTTTTGATGAGTTATTATTATGTACTAATTTTGGTAGCCATGGTGAACTAAGAAGAGTGTTAAACTCCATGAAATAAATTAGTGAATATTGGTATTAATAGATTCATGGAAGTGTATAGTAAATTATTGGTTGGAATTCCATGTAATTGTTGGGTATAATCATGTATACTATGTTGATTTTGACTTTGTGAATTAAGATTGTATTTGCCGTATTGAGGACTTGTATATACTGCTCCAATTGACTATAATGAGATGTGATAAATGATATTAGTACATTATAATTCCAGAATTCAAGTATGGGAGTTAAGGATTAGGGCTTTGAATGTGTAATGCTTGTGTAATTGAAAAATTATATAAGGGCAGTATGCATTTAGGGCTATAACCTAAATTATGTAACCCCAATTGGTATGAGGCCAATTGGAGGTAAAACTAGGCACAAAATGTGTCAACTTTCATGTTAGAAGTGTAACACCCCTATTTGTATAGCCTGGTATATTTCACTATTCCGGTGACCGAAGTCAGTCCAGACAATTAAGGGGATTAGAACCACACTTAAGACAATTAGATAAGCCATAAACACAAATAATTAGTAATTGTCAATTAGTTAAGTATAAATAAGAAAAACGAAACATAAGAAGTTAAACGAGCCAAGAGTAATAGCAGTGGGTGACCTTCTCAGGAAGGATTGCGAAGTCGATTTAAACTCGAATTTCAAATCGTAAAATGTGACGCCTCTATCCTTAGGACCATTGTGAACACAGTGGAAAAGAGAAAATCACGAAAAAGAATTGTTAAGCAGGTCAAATAATTAGGTCAGGGATCCGGAAGAAATATTGAATTATTTGAATACCGGGTTGAACCGGCGGGGGGCAATTTGGTCAATTGACCCCTGGAGCTGACTCCTGACCTGACTATCAAATAAAATCGGAGAAAAGAAAATTTTGGGATCAAGAATTAAATTAAAAGAACCAAAGAAAAATAAATAAAAAGAAAAAAAAGGGGAAAAAAGAAATTACATTAGTGACATCATCATCATCAAAATGACATAAGCTATGACATTACAAATAAATTATATTTAATTAAAATTTGATAAAGTCAAAGAAAAAGGATAAAATCAAAAATATTGAAAAACACATTTTCACCCTTTTTGTTTTCCAAGCCGTGACACTTACCCTCTCCCTCTCTAAACCTCCATGAAAGCTTATTCTTAAGCTTTCTAAACACCAAATTTCACTATAAATCCTTTAATTTTCTTGAAGAAAAATTATAAGAAAACCTTGGAAAGAAGATTAAAGGAGAAAGAAAGAAGAAAAAGTTGAAGGAATTGAAGAGTGAAAAATTATGCTCACTTAAGGTTGGTATTCTTCCTTCATTCTCTCTTTGAATTTATGTTTAAGTAGCAAATTTACACTTGGAATTAACAAATAAGTGAATAAAATCAAGCATGGTGGACCAAATAGAAATTTGGGCAGCTAGGGTTTAGGTTTGAGGATGGATAATTTTGATACAAATTACGAATTAGTTAAGTGTGAATGAGTGTATAAATACTAAATATGCATTTAGAATTCAACAAATGAGCTAAACATGGAAGTTAGGGTTTTGGACCTAGGGTTTGGGAGACAAAATTTGGAAAAATAGTGAAATGATGTGTTTGACCTAGTTTGAGGTGAGAAATGGTCATTTGTGACCAAATGAAGTGTGTTGGAAGTGTTGGAATTGAGTTTAAATTCGGATTGAATGTGGTCATGCTGCAGGCAACAGGACCAAGGTCCCTTTGAGGGACTAAAACTATAAATTTACAAGTCCGATTGATATGAGACCAATTGGGAATGAAAATAGACATAAAATGACACAATTTTCATTTTGGAATCATGCCCAAAAAGTGACCAAAACCTAGTGAACAAATTGACCAAATTTGGATTTTCTCAGTCTGACCTGTACAAAAATGACCAAATGAATAGTGTTTGTTCATTTGCCATAACATGAGCTAGGTAGGTCTAAATGACCTAAAAGTTTACCAGTGGACAGTTGAGATATAGACCTAAAACTTTCATGAAGAACACAAACCCAAATTATGCCATTAACCAAGCCATTTGGCCACCCAAAGTTGGTGACCTAAAACTGCCAGAACCAGAATTTGCCTAGAAATCTGGGTTAAGTCCAATCCAGCAGCCATGATTCAAATGGCTATAACTTGAGCTACAAAACTCCAATTGGAGTGATCCGAAAAGGAGAATAAATTTAAGACAATAGGGAACATTTTCTATGAAGGAAGTTTTGCTAAATTCTAACAGAAAAATGACCAATGGAACAGTGCAACTTAAGACACCAAAACAAAAAATTTGCAAATTTGCCTAAAAGACTTAGAATTTAAGTAAACAACCAAAACCAACAAATTTAGTGTCCAAAATGTGCTATGTGGGTGAAGTTGGAATTCCCATACCTATTAAGCCTTAGAAAGTCAACAAATTGACTTGAATAGTGTAGTAAATAGTGACCCCGAAACACAAAATTTAAAGAACGTCAAGTGTAGCACATTAGAGCTAGGTAAAGGGAATTTAAATTTAATTTTGGATTTATGCTAAGTTATGATACTGAAACACTGTGAAATTGTGTGTTTTAGTGGAAAAGAACATCGGGAAAGAACCCGAGGAATCGAGTCAAGGCCAAGAGGCGACTCGCTTAAGGTTTGTGCACAACGTATAATTTTTGTAAATTATCTTCTGTATATTGTTTTGAATAATTTGAAATATTAAATTGTGACATTACTATGATGAAGTATTTATGATGTTTTTGATTTAAATTATTGAAAGTTATTTGTGTATATTTGAAATGGCAATGTTTAGTAAATTGTTAAGATAAGTTTTGAAACCACAATGTCATGACCATATATTTGAACACCTCACTAGCATGACTAGTGGGGGTAATCAGTTTCGAATTTTGATTCCTTCTCTAGCTAAAGTGTTGAGGTGTGTGCCTGTAGAAGAAGAAATTGAATGGATATCCATATATTTGAGCTAGCTAGCCTTGTGATGTGACTTCTCCTTAGCCTCTGGCTATTGAGATTATATTTATTTCGAATGACATGATATAACTGTAGGTTTTATGAAATGTTTTTTGATATTTCAAAATGAAATTGTTTGGATTAAAATCTCATAATTCATGTTTTGTATTTAATTCTCATGTTCAGTCCAATTTTTGAATAAATATGATTTAAACTCTGCATAAAGATTATTTTAATATGTTGTGCACCACTGAGTCCTAGTACTCAGCGATGGCTGTTATTGCTGTCGCAGATATAGAGACTAAAAGAGCAGCAGAGTGAGCTGCTGAGGACAGAGGAGCTACCAGCTTTGAAGTTATCGGGTATAATTTATATCCTGACTGTAAATATTTATTTTGATGTATGTAATGCACGTAAATATATAGACATGTAAAATTGGTCTTGAGCAGCTTGTATAAAGTTTATAATAAATTTTAGTTTGGATTTTCCTAATGTATATTTTTAGTATGATGTATATAAATTGTTTTATCTTTAATAAAATATGAATGGAAATATTTTATTTTAATTTGAATGAAATTGATTGATAGTATTTGGTTGATTACTGAATTTTTGGAAATTGAGAAATAATGATTGTTGAATTTTGAAACTTGAGAAATTGGTTGGGATTGTTGTTGAGTTGTTGAAATTGTTGAGATAAATTATTAGAAGTGCTTTTTATAGGTTTTTGGGTCATATCTGGAGCTACAAAACTCCAAATGGAGTGATTCAAAAAAAGAAATTCAACTAGACAAAATAAGGAATGACTTTTATGTTTTACATTTCTTCAAATTCCCACAGTAACAGTGTCCAATGGAATAGTGAAGTTGACTCACCAAAACTGAAAATTCTGCTTGTGTTGAGTTACACTTTGAAATGGTATTAACACTTAATGCCAACAAGTTTTAAACACCAAATGTGGTATGTTGGGAGTGCCAAAGTCAATGTACACATTTTTATTCTAAAAGTCAACATTTTTGTTGACCAATGATGAATAGTGACACTAAAAATTTGAAATTCACAAATTGAAGAATTTAAAAGTTTCAAATGCCCTAGTATACCTAACAAGATTGGTTTGGATAGTTTGGCATGCCAATAGGGTTCAGTTAGCAGTACTGCACATGGCAATATGCCATTCCGTGATTTCATGGCTTTCAGCCATTCTGACTTTATATTGAGACTTGGCCTTGTGCCTGATATTATTCTGACTTGTTAGTTGTTACTTTGCACACCGGAGATGCATATGTGACCGATGGTGTGGCCCGAGGTACTAGGTACCGGTGCGGTTACCCGTTATCGATCCGATGCGTCTAGTGTAGGTTACTTGGGGCAACCAAATGAATAAAAGTGAACAACGTTAACGAAATAATGGATATACCAATAACAAACAAAGAAAGCATACACATTCTATACACATTCATTTTCTTGCTATTTTCTTCTATTATATTATTGCACCACTAAGCATTATTGCTTAGCTAGTTGCATTTTCCACGCGTAGGTACCGGAGATCCCGATCGTGAGCCCGTGAGACCGCAGATCGGGTGAGTTCATCCCGTAGATCCGCACGATGTCCGTGTCACCTCACTACTGCGATTGCATTGGTAGGGCACTAGGTGTCATTTTGTCATTTTGATATTTTGTAGCAGATTTTTACTTTCTCATATGTATTTGAACTCATGTAATATATTTTGATGTTCATGTAAATAATGAAAGTTATGACTATGAATGCAAAAATTTGAGCATGTATTTATCGCTTCTATATGAGAAATGGATGTTTGAGAAATGAAAAGATTATTGAGAATTGAAATTGAGAAATATTGTTGAGATTTTGGATATTGGAGTTTGAGATGATGAAATACAAATATTGGAAGTGTTTTTAACAGGTTCCGAAGAACTGTTTTCTCCATTTTTAGCCGGTACTCCGCCGAATTTTCTTTAAAATCTTCGGAACCTCAAATGAATAATGCTTTTGATAAATGGTTAAAATAAATCATATTTCATAAATTAACTTCAAAAACATAATATAAATGAATTGAGGAACATTAGAGTGTGCCAGTACACCGTGTGGCCTTACTTACTCGGGTATACTGTACACGGGTAAGGGGTGTCACATTTAGTGGTATCAGAGCACGGTTTAGGCGTTTCTGGTCCTAGATTGAGTCCATACCATGCATTGCATTTGTAAGAGTCGAGGTGACACTAATGCAGATCTGTTTGTTTTTCTTATTTTGAATAGGATATGGACCCTTCATCTCAGAGGGCAGTTGAGGAGGAAGTGGAGAGTCATGCTCCACCTGTAGCAGCTGAGACTGGGGGCATGAGAGAATGCGCTCACTCAAGCGAGCACTCGGCCTCCACAGGCCATGTTCCAACAAATGGCCGACTTCTTTAGACAAATGGCCGGGGTAATGCCAACACCACCACCACCAGCTCCACAGCAGAAATCACACCTGGAAAGGCTAAGGAAGTTTGGAGCTGTGGACTTCTATGGCAAGAGAGAAGATGACTCATTGCGGTAGAATTGGTTGAATGAGCAGGGAAGAGTACTAAAACAACTCAACCGCACTCCAGAGCAAAACACGAAGTCGCCATCTCTTTCTTGCAAGATGATGCATATGAGTGGTGGGACACCGTGTCGATGAAGTGCAGCGGAAGTCAGAATTGGGACTTCTTTCTCTCTGAGTTCAAGAAGAAATATGTGGGTACTGTATACCTGGAAGAGAGAAGAAGAGAATTTATTAACCTGAGGCAGAGACAATTGTCAGTGGCTGAGTATGAGAAAGAATTCGTCCGATTAAGCCGCTATGGAAGGGAGATAGTCCCAAATGAAGCTGAAAGATGCAAGAGATTTGAAGAGGGACTAAATGACAACATCATGGTCCAGCTCACTGCCTTGGGAATCACAGAATTTACCAAGTTAGTGGAAGCTGCAATAAAGGTGGAAAAAGTAAGAATTAGTGAACAGACCAGAAGGGATAGAGCAGAAGAGGGACCAGTCGCCTAGTTCCGCTCCTGGATTTGGGAAGAAGTTTAAGGGTCCTCCTGCACAGAGTTCAGCTCAGCCACAGGGTCAGGGTCAGTCTCAGGGGCCCAGGCCACAGTTCAACCCTAGGAGAGGTCAGTCCACACCATCAGTGGGTAGCTCTCCAGGGATGGGGTTCAGGGGACCAGCCCCAGCATCTTCTGCGTGTCCACACTGTCAGAAATGGCATAAGGGGGAGTGTTGGAGAGTGACTGGTGCTTGCTTGAGGTGTGGGTCAGCAGAGCATCAGTTGAGAAACTGTCCACGCAGAACTACTACAGCTGCTCCAACACAAGAAGACAGACCTGCTCCTGCACCACCAAGGGGTAGAAGGTCTGGTAAATCCGAAGCTGTGGGACCATTTCAGAGGCCTGCATCTGAGCCAGCAGAGAGGCCAGATAACAGACCACCTGCCAGAAATTATGCCTTGAGAGCTCAGGAGGAGCAAGATGCCCCGGACGTCATCAGGGGTACGTTCTCCCTCTACACTACACCTGTGCATGCATTGGTGGATCCAGGATCCACTCATTCATACATCTGCATCAATCTACCCGTAGAAAGGGGGATACTGGTAGGGGAGAGTGACCACGACATTCTGGTCACTAATCCATTGGGTCACAGTGTGGTAGTGAACAAGGTATACAAGGGTTGCCCTTTAAGGATTCAGGGGTATGAATTCTTGGCAGACTTGATTGAGTTGCCTTTCCATGAGTTTGACGTGATTTTGGGAATGGACTGGTTGTCACGTCATCAAGCAATAGTTGATTGCAAATTAAAGAGAATTTCTTTGAAAACCCCTGAGGGTAATGAAATTACAGTTGTGGGTGAAAGGACAGATTTTCTGTCTAATGTCATCTTAGCCACAGTTGCAAGAAGAATGATGAGAAAAGGCTGTGAAGCCTACCTAGCACATGTGCTGGATACTAGGCAGGCTAAGCCAAACTTGAGTGACATACCCACAGTAAGAGACTTCCCAGAGGTATTTCCTGAAGAGTTGCCTGGTTTGCCACCAGAAAGGGAAGTCGAATTTGCTATTGAGACACTGCCGGGTACAACACCCATTTCCATTGCTCCTTATAGGATGGCACCCACTGAATTGAGAGAGTTGAAAACTCAGTTGCAAGAGTTGTTAGATAAGGGGTTCATACGCCCCAGTGTGTCACCATGGGGAGCTCCAGTGCTGTTTGTGAAAAAGAAGGATGGGACTTTGAGGCTATGTATTGATTCTAGCTTGAATAAAGTAATCGTGAAGTATAAATATCCGTTGCCTAGAATTGATGATCTGTTTGATCAGTTGAAGGGAGCAGGAGTATTTTCTAAGATTGATCTCAGATCAGGGTATCATCAGTTGAGGGTGAAGGATGTAGATGTGCCCAAGACTGCATTCAGGACCCGGTATGGGCATTATGAGTTCCTGGTGATGCCCTTTGGCCTAACAAATGCACCAGCGGCATTCATGGACCTTATGAACCGTATCTTCCATCCATACCGGATCGGTTCGTAGTGGTTTTTATTGATGATATTCGGTGTACTCCAAGACCAGGGAAGAACATGATGAACATTTGAGGATTGTTACGCAAACCTCATGAAAAGAAGTCGTATGCTAAGTTGTCCAAGTGTGACTTTTGGTGAATGAGATTGCATTCCTTGGACACATAGTGTCACCGATGGGATTAGGTGGATCCCAAGAAAATAGAAGCGATGATGGAATGGAAGCCTCCCAGAATACAACCGAGGTCAAGCTTCTTGGGGCTACTGGGTATTACAGAAGATTTGTGAAGGATTTTCCTAATAGCCGCTCCAATGACCAAGTTGTTACACAAGAATGTCGATTTGGAATGACAAGTGTCGGACCAGTTTTGAGAAGTTGAAGGCTATGTTGTGAGGCACCGGTGTTAACTGGCCGGTGTCAGGAAAGGACTTCGTGGTCTACAGTGATGCCTCTCATAATGGGTTAGGGTGTGTATTGATGCAAGAGGGGAAGGTGGTTGCTTATGCTTCCAGACAGCTAAGGCCACATGAACAGAACTACCCTACCCATGATCTAGAACTTGCAGCAATTATCTTCGCACTGAAGATATGGAGGCATTACTTGTATGGTGAAAAGTGCTACATTTACACAGACCACAAAAGCCTGAAATATTTGCCAACCCAGAAGGAGCTCAAGCTTAGAGAGAGGCGATGGATTGAGTTCCTAACGGATTATTTGTGTAATTGACTACCATCACGGGAAGGCAAATGTCGTTCTTGATGCTTTGAGCAGAAAATCCATGACTTTGAGATCATTGAATGCCCGTATTTCTTTGATTCGAGTTGGAGCTTTTTTGGCTGAGTTGCAAGTGAGGCCAAACACCTTACTGCAGAATCTTGGATGGGCAAAAGGCGGATGAGAAGTTAATGGCTATTATGAGCAAGATCTCGAGAGGAAAAGCAGCGACTATGAGGTGAAAGCAGATGGGTGTCTGTACTACAAAGGAAGACTGTGTGTACCAGATGATGGGGAATTGAAGACCAGTATTCTAAAAGAGGCACACACCAGTGTGTATGCTATGCACCCAGGAAGTACAAAGATGTATCATGATCTGAAGCTTGATATTGGTGGCACAGTATGAAGAAGGACATAGGCGATTATGTGACTAAATGCTTGACATGTCGACAAGTCAAGGCGAACATCAAGTTCCATCGGGTTTGCTACGACCTATATGCATACGAATGGAAATGGGATGGGTCACCATGGATTTTGTAAGTGGCCTACCTCTCACCGGAAGAAGCATGATGCGGCATGGGTGATAGTTGATAGATTGACAAAGTCGCACACTTTACGCGATTAGGGTGACTACTCACTAGAGAGGTTAGCAGAATTGTATATCAGTGAGATAGTTAGACTGCATGGAATTCCACTTTCCATCATATCTGATCGAGACCCAAGATTTACATCGAGATTTTGGAAGAAGTTGCATGAATCCTTGGGTACACAACTCCATTTCAGCACAGCTTTCCATCCTCAGACGGATGGGCAATCCGAAAGAGTAATCCAGGTAAACAATTGAAACCAATGAAATTGATACAAATATTGAATTGAAATGATAACAATAACGTGAAATATATGTCAGGTCCTTGAGGATATGCTGAGGAGTTGTGTCATTGAGTTTGAGGGAAGTTGGGATAGATACCTCCCACTGGCAGAATTTGCATACAACAATAGCTACCAAGCTAGTATCCAAATGGCCCCGTATGAAGCGCTGTATGGGAGAAAATGTAGAACTCCAGTGTGCTGGACTGAATTGGGCGAAGACAAACTGGTAGGGCCAGACCTGGTGAAACAGGCTGAGGAGAAGGTAAAATCAATCAAAGCCAATCTCAAAGTTGCCTCAGACAGACAGAAATCTTATGCCGACCTGAAGAGAAAAGAAATAGAATATGGGGTTGGCGACAAAGTGTTCCTCAAGGTGTCACCATGGAGGAAAGTATTGAGGTTTGGAAGGAAAGGTAAGTTAAGCCCTAGGTTCATTGGCCCATATGAAGTCATTGAACGTGTGGGTCCAGTGGCCTATAGGCTAGCTTTACCACCAGAGCTGGACAAGATCCACAATGTGTTCCATGTATCCATGCTCAGAAGATACCGCTCAGATCCTTCACATGTCATCTCCAGAGAAGAAATTGAAATACAGCCGGATTTGACATACGAAGAAGAACCTCTACGGATCTTGGCTCGGGAAGTGAAAGAGTTGAGAAACAAGCAAATTCCATTGGTGAAAGTGCTATGGAGGCACCACAACACCGAGGAGGCAACTTGGGAAAGTGAAGAGACGATGAGGCAATAGTTCCCTCAACTGTTTCCATCAGGTAAATTTCAAGGACGAAATTTAAATTAGAGGGGAAGAGTTGTAACACCCTCCCGATAACCACTCCGTACATCCTCTTTGTTGGTGACGGTGTCGGTCCGGACAGCTAGAATGTCCGGAAAAATATTTAAACTAAAGTCAGGAACCATAATTAACTCAAATATTAATAAGAAAAATTTAGTAAAAATTTTAGAAATAAAATACAACCGAGTTAAATGAGCCGGTGCCCTAGCGATGGGTAACCGGAGGGAAGTTGCGGTTCTCGCAACGAGGAGCCCTAGACCCGGGGGAAAAATTGTAAAATAATTTTTGGAACTCCAGAGAAGGGTTACTGAGGTTCCCATGGCATTAGAATGCCAAGAAAATACCTAGAAAAATTTTTCAATCGGTACAGACAATTTTGACCCGTTAAGCCAAACGGAGGGCATTTTGGTCATTTCGCCTTCAGAGGTGATTTTTGGCCGACTTGTCCAGTTGAGTAAATAATTATTATGACATAAAATATGAATTAATATTTATGAGAAAGTGATTAAAAATGATTGAAAGAAACAGAGAAAAAAAAAAAAAAAGAAATAAGATTTATATATATGATGTCTTGATGACCTCAATTAAAAATTTCTAAACCAATGGGGGATTAACAAATTTTACTAAGGCATAAGAGGGATATAAAATAAGACTACATTAAAAAAAAAAAAACTTACATCTTCTTCTTCAACTCCTATGGCCGAAACCCTTCCCATACCCTTTCCTCCATTGATTCTCAAATTTAGCTTTAAATCTTCCAACATCCAACCTTAAAACCTTAAGTTATCTTCACAAAAATTAATCTACATATCTTAAGCAAGCTCTAGGTAGCCACAAAGAGGAGGAAATCTAGAGTTTCACAAGCTTAAGATGTTGAGCAAAGAGGTTAGTGCTACACTTTCATTCTCCTTCTTTTAAATCTTAGTTAGAACATCATTTTGAGCTAAGAAATTGTAAGGAATTGAAGTAAATTATATGTGTCATGGTACCTTCAATTTTCAGCATCCCTATGAAAGTATGAGGTTGATTGTTTTAATAAATTTAGAGTGGCTAGGAATAATGGTTAAGGTATTAATATACATGGACATTAAACTAAGCATGCTAATTAAGGTTATGAGTAAATTGATTTGGATATTAGGGTTTGGAAAGGTGAAAATGTGACTTGGTTTATTAAACTGTTAAAGAACAATCTAATGGTCAATAAGTGACCATTTGAGGTATGTTGAACACAATATGGACTGAAAAATGGTATGGCAAAGTCAAGGTATAAAGCGCCCTAGGGCTGACATAGGGACTGAAAATTCAATCCCTTTGCACTGCCATAACTTGGGCTGTGTTAGTCCAATTGAAGTTTGGCCAATTCGACATGAAACTAGGCTTATAATGGCACATTTTTGCTGAAGAAACCATGCCCAAAAGACCAAAGCAAGAGGACCAAAACTTGGCCCCAATCCGGATACCCTGCAGCTGGTTTTGCAGAATTGACCAAATGAACAGTAACTGTTCATTTGGCCATAACTCACTGTAGATTTGGTCAATTGACCTGACATTTTTACAGAAATAAGTTAAGACATAGACAAACAACTTTCATGAAGGAACATACCCCAAATTATGGCCAGAACCTAACCCAAATGGCTATGGCAGTCACTGTTCATGCTACTGTAGATATGGTATTTTCTGCAGAATGCAAATCCAGCCAGCCTGGGTTTTTGGGTCATATCTGGAGCTACAAAACTCCAAATGGAGTGATTCAAAAAAAGAAATTCAACTAGACAAAATAAGGAACAACTTTTATGTTTTACATTTCTTCAAATTCCTACAGTAACAGTGTCCAATGGAACAGTGAAGTTGACTCACCAAAACTGAAAATTCTGCTTGTGTTGAGTTACACTTTGAAATGGTATTAACACTTAATGCCAACAAGTTTTAAACACCAAATGTGGTATGTTGGGAGTGCCAAAGTCAATGTACACATTTTTATTCTAAAAGTCAACATTTTTGTTGACCAATGATGAATAGTGACACTAAAAATTTGAAATTCACAAATTGAAGAATTTAAAAGTTTCAAATGCCCTAGTATACCTAACAAGATTGGTTTGGATAGTTTGGCATGCCAATAGGGTTCGATTAGCGATCGCACATGGCAATATGCCATTCAGTGATTTCATGGCTTTCAGCCATTCGACTTTATATTGAGACTTGGCCTTGTGCACGATATTATTCTGACTTGTTAGCTGTTACATTTACTGCCGGAGATGCATATGTGACCGATGGTGTGGCGGCAGTACTAGGTACCCGGTGCGGTTACCCGTTATCGATCCGATCGTCTAGTGTAGGTTACTTGGGGCAACCAAATGAATAAAAGTGAACAACGTTAACGAAATAATGGATATACCAATAACAAACAAAGAAAGCATACACATTCTATACACATTCATTTTCTTGCTATTTTCTTCTATTATATTATTGCACCACTAAGCATTATTGCTTAGCGCGTTGCTTTGCCCAGCGTAGGTACTGGAGATCCCGATCGTGAGCCCAGAGACCGCAGATCGGGTGAGTTCATCCCGTAGATCCGCACGAGATCCGTGTCACCTCACTACTGCAGCATTGGTAGGGCACTAGGTGTCATTTTGTCTTTTTGATATTTTGTATATGATTTTTTCTTTCTCATATGTATTTGAACTCATGTAATATATTTTGATGTTCATGTAAATAATGAAAGTTATGACTATGAATGCAAAAATTTGAGCATGTATTTATCGCTTGTATATGAGAAATGGATGTTTGAGAAATGAAAAGATTATTGAGAATTGAAATTGAGAAATATTGTTGAGATTTTGGATATTAGAGTTTGAGATGATGAAATACAAATATTGGAAGTGTTTTTAACAGTTTCCGAAGAACTGTTTTCTCCATTTTTAGCCGGTACTCCGCCGGATTTTCTTTAAAATCTTCGGAACCTCAAATGAATAATGCTTTTGATAAATGGTTAAAATAAATCATATTTCATAAATTAACTTCAAAAACATAATATAAATGAATTGAGGAATATTAGAGTGTGCCAGTACACCGTGTGGCCTTACTTACTCGGGTATACTGTACACGGGTAAGGGGTGTCACACTATATGCAGTACTGCTAACAGAACCCTATTGGCATGCCAAGCTATCTAAACCAATCATGTTAGGTATACTAGGGCATTTTACACTTTCGAGTTTTACAATTTTTGAATTTCAAGTTTTGGTGTTACTATTCACTTCATTAGTCAACCAAAATGTTGACTTTTCCATAGACAGTAGGTACATTGGTTTTAATACTCCCAACATACCACATTTTGCATTTAAAATTTGTTGGTATTGGTTGCCAATACCATTTCTAAGCTTAATGTTAATTAAGTAAAATTTTCAGTTTTCATACTTTATTTTTACTGTTCCATTGCTCATTTTTGCAGTGGGAATTTGGCAAAATGATCAACATGAAAGTTATTTCTTATTTTGTCTAGTTAAATTTCATTTTTTGAATCACTCCATTTAGAGTTTTGTAGCTCAAGTTATTGTCCAAAAACCACAACTGGCCAGATTGAAATATTTTTGGACTGACCATATCTATAGTGCAGTGAATAGTGACTGCAACTCAATTGTTGGATAGGTTCTGGTCATAATTTGGGTTAGGTTCCTTCATGAAAATTGTTGGCCTATATCTCAGCTTGTTGCTGATAAAATTTCAAGTCAATTGGACCTTTCTACATTGAGTTATGGCCAAATGAATAAATACTATTCATTTGGTCATTCTGCAGAAATAGACTGCAGGTTACCCGGATTAGCGCAAGCTTTTGGTCCACTTGGTTTGGTTTTATGGGCATGGTTTCTTCACCAAAGTTGTGCCATTATGTGTCTAGTTTCATGTCCAATTGATGTTGAACCAATTGAAACTCTAAAATTCAAGTTAAGGCTGCCCAAACCTGCTGGACTCATGTCCAATTCTGCAGGTCACCTAGGGCAGCCACACCAAACTCAAATCCCATCACTAAACACACTTAATTTTTTATTCAAACCAAACCAAATGGTCACCAATTGACCATTAAAACCTTCTTCCATCATCACATGGTCAAAGTCCCATTTTTCCACCCCAAACCCTAACTCAAACATTACCCCACATGCATTTTCACTTCATTTCATCAATCCACTTAGTAAATACATGTTGTGGGCAGCCATGATAGCCTTTTAATTTCATTAAACTCAACACAATCAAACCCTACCCATGGCTACCAAAAATCTAGGGCTTACATAGAAATGGTATTCAACAATTTTTTTTTCTTTGTAATTTACACTCATTCAAAGTCCTTAACATGAATTTAAAGAAAAATTCGTAGTTAGGTCACTAACCTCAAAGAAGTGAGATTTTCCCATTTGGACTTCTTTTTCTTTCTTTTTCTGCCAATTAAGTCTTTTTAAATACCTTGGTGACATGTGTCAACACTTGATTGGGTTGGAGACTTTTAATGACATCCTTATGATGTCATAATTTCAATTTCTTTCATTTTTCCATCCTTTTCTTGTCCAATGAATTTCAATTAAAATTTTAACAACATTTAATCATATTTTATGTTATATAAATTATTTATTTAACTGGACAAGTTGGCCCAAAAATCATCTCTAAAGATGAAATGACCAAAATGCCCTCCGTTTGGCTTAACGGGCCAAAATTGTCTGTACTGATTGAAAAATTTTTTTAAGTATTTTCTTGGTATTCTAATGCCATAAGAACCTCAATGACCCTTCTCTGGAGTCCCAAAAATTATTTTATAATTTTTCCTAAATTTTTTTCTTATTAATATTTGAGTTGATTTTTGGTTCCTTACTTTAGTTTAAATATTTTTCCGAACGTTCTAGCTGTCCGGATCGACACTGGTCACCGGAACAGTAGAATGTACAGACTAGCTAAAATGAGGATGTTACAATTGTTTTAAAATCCCTTGTAGGGTACTTAATGAGTTATCGGTAGGTGAAGTTCAGTAGTTTATTGGGTATTCTACGGGATCATGTTATGCCTTACAGAGGGGTAAGGTGTGACATGTTTTACTGGTATCAGAGAAAATCTTTGAAGTATGTTTTAACTTGAGAATTTGTGTCTTTCCTTGTTAAGTACAACTGCTCAATGTCCATATTTGTTACATACAGTGCATTACATCATAAATATGAACTAATAGAGGGAAATCTCCTTGTGTTATTTGTTTAGGAGATACCCTAATTTCAGACTGAAATGGAAGAAGGGGATCGCTCAGTCGAGCAATCTATTGAGGCTGAGACACCAAGGGAAGCCCCAGCTCTATAGAATGTCAGTGGGTCAGTAGCACTAGCCCCACAAATGCCACAGTTTCCTGCACAGTTTGCATAGCAGATGGCTGTGATGTTTCAACAAATGGCTGGGGGTATGCCTGCTCAAGCTCCACCCCAGACACCTGTGGCACAACCACTGCCTCCAGCCAGACAGTATGTAAGTTATTGAAGTATGGGGCTACAGAATTTAAGGGTACAGTGGACCCTTTAGAGGCAGAGTAATGGCTTGAAAGGATGGATAGAGTATTTAAGAAGCTGCACTGCCAAGATGAACTGAAGTTTGAATACTCTGTGTCACTACTGCAAGGGGATGCGTATGATTGGTGGAAGACCATTCCCCACAGCTTGGCTAAATCACCAGTACTGACCTCGGATGACTTCATCAGAGAATTCAGACAAAAATATGTCCCAGACTCATATGTGGATCAAAAGTTGCAAGAATTTCTGAGTCTGAAGCAAGGGAGTAAATCAGTGGCAGAATATGAGAGGGAGTTCTCCTACTTAAGCCATTATGCTGGGAGTCTCCTTTCTACCAGCAAAGAAAGGTGCAAGAGATTTGAGACTGGTTTGAAGCCCAGTTTGAGGATGCAAGTAGTGGGATTCAGACACAGCAACTTCTCTGAGCTCATCTCTCGAGCACTTAAGCTAGAAAGGATTGAATCAGAAGCAACACCTGTAAAAGAAAAATCAGAAAAAGTTGAGAAATCAGAGAAAAACAAGGGAGAAAAGTCAGTAGAGCCACGTTCTGGTGGTACTTTTGAGAAGAGGAAGAAATTTGGTGGACCTAGCAGAGGTCGAGGTGGAAGATTTGGAAGGGGCTGATTCTCTGGACAGAGACCCCCTAAGTCTGGTCAGCGGTCGAGCAGGGGTTCATATCCTGCCCGCCCCTATGAGACTTGTGGCAAGATTCATGGGAGAGAATGCTATTGGGCCATTGGAGCCTATTTTAACTGTGGAGGCAAGGGCCATCTTGCTAAAAGACTGCACTAGTGCTCCTAGATACGGTCCAACTCCTATGACTGCAGAAGGATCTATTCAGAGTCCTGCTTCCAGAAGTTCACAACCTGTTGGCAGAGGAAGAGGCAGAGGTAGAGGCACTGCTTCTGGCAGTCAGGGCACTGTTAGTCAGTCAGCACAAGGGAGTGCGTTAGCCAGAGTTTACACGATGAGACAACGAGAAGAGGCTGAGACTTCTGATATTGTAGCCGGTACATTTTCCATCTCTAATCAAGAATTATTTGTGTTGTTTGATCCGGGTTCAACCCACTCATATGTTAGTGCTAGCATAGTCAGTTCACTTGTTGTTCCATGTGTCCAAATGGGTTTTGAAGTGCTAGTAACTAGTCCGTTAGGACAAGAGGTCCGGGTCAACAGAATTTATAAGGACTGTCCTTTAGTGATCCAAGGACATGTTTTCCTGTCAGATTTGATTGAAATGCCCTTCAGGAGTATGATATCATCTTGGGCATAGATTGGTTAGCCAGGCATCATGCTATGATTGACTGTAGACTAAAGACAGTCACTTTTGTTCTCCCTCTGTACGTTGATGTGATAATACATGGGGAGAGGCATTTATTGCCATCAAACATTATTTTGGCTGCACTATCCAGAAGGATGATTAGAAAGGGGTGTGAAGCATACTTTGCACATGTGATAGACACCCAAGTGGGGAGTCCAGCACTAAGGGGCATCCCTACTGTATGTGACTTTCCGGATGTATTTCCTGATGAATTGCCAGGATTACCTCCAGAAAGAGAGGTGCAGTTTGAGATTGATGTTATGCCTGGTGTGGACCTAATCTCTATAACACCATATAGAATGGCAGTAACACCCCTCACCCGACTACAGTGTAGCCAAGCAAAGTGTGCTACATTCGGTGCCGAAGCACCCTATCTTATCTTACTTTATTCCTTTCATATTTTGATCTCGTTATATTTTAATATTAATTATTTTTCGACGGAGAAACCAGCGGAGTTTCTCCTATTTTATTACCAGTTGACATATTTTACTATTTACCTGTTTGAAAGTTTCAATAATATTTTACAAATAAAATCTCATCAATTATTTTCATAACCATCTCATAATTCACATCTCATTCATAAATCTCAATTTCATATTCATTTCCATGCATTATCTATATATTTCAAATCTGTCTTTGAATCCATACAATCTCATTCATGCTCAAATCACATAAGTAAAATTTTCAAATTTCTTTAATTTACATAATTTCATAATTTACATGATATATAAATTAATTACATATGAAAAAGCTAATTTATTAAATTACATTACATTTCTATTAATTACCTGCTCATAATCTACATTATAATACAATATCTAGCATTTTATACTAAATACAAAATATGATCTATACGGGCCCTATCTACATGCATTGCTGAGGAGGTGACAACCTTGAATACTCCAGCCACTTCTGCAGATCTGGACTCCAAAAAAATCTTAGTCAAAGTACCTGCGCGAGGAAACAAATCCATCGCGCTAAGCATTGCTGCTTAGTGGTGCAATAATAGAACAAGAAAATAAAATATACAAATAAAGAAAGAACGAAGCATAATTTGAATATTTAAGAATCAATTTAATTTAATACAATGTGTCTAATATTAATTATCTTTTGTTCTCATTTGTTTCGCTTTGGAAGCGTTTAATTCCGAAATTCACAGTGATAATGTACAACATTAGAATTAATAAAAATACTCAGTTTATATTTATATGGAAATAGAAGGTACATTTAAAATATTTAGTTAAGTTATACCTATTTTTGCAACTCTTTTATCATTTTACTTAACAATTTTTATGTGGTTTGGATCATTTCATAATTGTAACTAATTCTTTTGAAGTCTTATTAACTCATTTATTTGATTTCTAATATTTTTAATTACTAATAGTCTTAATTTATTTCAATAAATTACACTGCCCAAGTAACCTACGACAGGCTGACTAAACTGGATAATGGGTCGTTGGCTCTGGACACCGCGGTGCCTCGGGCCGTCATACCATGGGACGCAGAACGTCAACCACGTATGCAGTCAGTATGGCTAAAGAGCCATGATAACACATAATCGGGCGTAAAAGCCATGAATGTTGGCATAATGCCATGAATGCGGGCATAAAGCCGTGAATACGGGCACAAAGCCATGAATACAGGCATAAAGCCTTTCGCAGTACTGCTAAAATAATACCCTATTGGCATGCCAAACTATCCAATCTAACACACATGTCTAGGCAATACAAGGGCACATAATATCATTAAATATTAATATATTGTGTTTTATAACTTCATTATTTCATAATAAATTTCAATTATAATTCATACATTCTTTTGATCATTTATATGATCACAATTCACATCAATTATCCTTTTATACCGTTGTACTCAAAATACTTCTCCTCTCTATAATAATGAGAACTAATGTCTCATTCATACATTAATATGGTTCATTTATTCATTCATTATGTTATTCATACTAATCACAATTCTAAACAATGGTTCACATGTACCATTGTATTCAAAACATTTTTCCCCTTCTCATATATACATTCAAGAATCTACTTATGTAATTACAGATTTTTATATTTCAAGTTGAGTTATTAATATTTTATGAATTCCATTTGTGATGGGCATATAAGCCCTAGCTATCTATTCACATCAATTAGGTGACTTATTTTTCATGTTTTAAGTAATCCATGAATATTTCATGGATTTCAAATTTATGGCCTTAATTCCTTTTTAACAATTTTCACTAGGATGCATAGTCTACATTTGTCATACAATTCTAAGCATTTAAGCTTAGAATTGGTTCTAGGTTTTCATCTTAATTTACTAATCATTTTGATTACTATTCACCTTACTAGTCAACCAAAATGTTGACCTTTTTATACTTAATGGATATATTAATTCTAATTACACCAAGATCCCACATTTTTAGTTTTACATTTGCTAGTATTAATTGCCAATTGCAATTTAAAGTCCCCTAGATGCATTTCTAATTTCAAATTTTGAATTTTCAAGTTTTGGTGTCACTATTCACCTTATTGGTCAACAAAAATGTTGACTTTTGGATAGAAAATAGGTACATTGGTTTTAACACACCCAACATACCACATTTTGCATTCAAAACTTGTTGGAATTGGTCACCATTACAATTTCTAACTTAAAACCAAGAGGGCAGAAATTTCAGTTTTTGAAGCCTAAGTTTATTGTTCCATTAAGCACTGTTACAGTGGGAATTTGAAGAAATGGCAAACATGAAAGTTGTTCCTTATTTTGTCTAGTTGAATTTCCTTTTTTGAATCACTCCATTTGGAGTTTTGTAAGATATGCTCCAAAAACCACAGCTGGCCGGATTGGAAAAACTGCAGAATTACCACATCTACAGTAACATGAACAGTGACTGCCACTGCCTTGTTGGATGGGTTCTGGCCATAATTTGGGATAGGTTTCTTCATGAAAGTTGTTTTTCTATGTCTTATCTTGTTGCTGTAAAAATTTCAGGTCAATTGACCATTTCTACAGTGAGTTATGGCCAAATGAACAGCTACTGTTCATTTGGTCATTCTGCAGAATTGGCTTACAGGGTACCCGGATTGGGGCCAACTTTTGGTCCACTTGCTTTGGTCTTTTTGGCATGGTTTCTTCAGCAAAATTGTGCCATTATGTGTCTAGTTTCATGTCCAATTGGCCAAATACCAATTGAACCTACACAGCCAAAGTTATGGCTGTCCAAGTGGGCTGGAATCACAGCCACCCTGCTGGTTACTCTAGGCAGCATACCAAACTAGTTTGCAATGCTATAATTCACTCTAAGTCATGGTCAACTTACCTCAAATGGTCACTAATTGACCATTAAAATGTTCATTCACCATTACCTAAGCAAGGTCCAAGTTTCTCTCCAAAACCCTAACCCTAATTGACCAAGCCTCCAATTCATGCATCCCACTCCTAATTTGCTATACTAATCATATAATTTATAAGAGAGGTAGCAATATGTCACTTTAAACCAAAGATTTCTCCTAACCCTAACTCATGTCAAGGCTGCCAAAACTTCATGGAATATAACCATGCTTCATTAATTCAATTTTTGTCAAATTTTTAACTTAACTTAGCTCAAATTCATGATTAGAAAGATGTAAAAGCAAAGGTTATGGCACTAACCTCTTTGGTGATTTTCTAAGCTTGTTCACACCTCACTTTCTTCCACTTTCTCTTCTTCTAATTGCTGCCCAAGTCTTGCTCTAGTGGTAAGGGAAATTTTTAGTGAAGGGAGGACAAGGTTTTGAGGTGGTTTGAAGTGGGAAATGAAGCTTAAGGGAGCTTTAATGGTGGAACCTCTTCTCTCTCTCTCTCTCAACGTTTTTTAGGCTGCCCAAAGGTTGAAGATGCAGATTGGTTTTTCAAATTTTTGATCACTTTTATCTCTTTTAATGAGTTTAACAAATTGTGATTGGTGGATAGATTTTTAATGACATCATATGATGTCATAATTAGGTATTTTCTTTCATTTTCTTTTCTTCTTTTCTCTAGTCATTTTCAATTCAATTTTTAGCAATATTTATTTATATTTTAGATCATAATAATTATTTACTTAACTGGACAAGTAGGCCAAAAATCGTCTTTGAAGGCGAAATGACCAAAATGCCTTCCGTTTGGCTTAACGGATCAAAATTGTCTGTACCGATTGAAAAATTTTTCTAAATATTTTCTTGGCATTCTAATGCCATAGGAACCTCAATGACCCTTCTCTGGAGTCCCAAAAATTATTTTATGAATTTTTCCCCGGGTCTAGGGCTCCTCGTTGCGAGAACCGCAACTTCCCTCTGGTTACCCATCGCTTAGGCCCCGGCTCGTTTAACTTGGTTGTATTTTATTTCTAAAATTTTTCCTAAACTTTTCTTATTAATATTTGAGTTAATTATGGTTCCTGACTTTAGTCTAATTATTTTTCCGGATGTTCTAGCTGTCCGGACCGACACCGGTCATCGGAACAGTAGAATGTACGGAGTTGCTACCGAGAGGGTGTTACAACTCTTTCCCTCTAATTTAAATTTCATCCTCGAAATTTACTGGGTGTTTTAGGTTCTGAGATAATTCTTTTACCTTTCTATTACTCCATCTGTCTACTTCTTTTGTATATATGGTACTATTTAGTTTTTTTTTTTTTTTGAATCTATTATTATACACTTAGGCATATCATAAAGGAAATACTTTACCTCAAATTCACATCTGGGGCTTCTTGTTCCTCTCCGACTTGGGTAACATTTGGAAGTGGTGTTACTGTTGTACTTGGTCCTTCCACGACCTGCATGCAGGTCCGTGGTAAATTCTTCTTAGGACAATCTTTCAGACGATGGTCTATGGCCCCACATCTATAACAGGTTCCAGTCAATCTCCTACATTCACCTTTATGCCACTTGTTACAATGACCACATTTTCTTGCTAATCCTAGCGCACTCACTACTAGTGTTTCTGGTTGATCTCTTCTGTGTATAGGCCTGGGTCTAGATCTCCTACTTTGATCAGATGTCTGACTTAGCTGTTCTCTCGGTCTCTTATTACTAGATTGTCCAAATTTCCTCTTTTGATGATCACCACTCCTCTTCTGTTCCTCTTCATGAATACAGCTAATATATTTCTTTCTGAACTCTATCAGAAAGAATTCCCAAGTTACGTCAGTTGGTGGCAATACCTTGATTACAACATCCCACCATCGATATGCAGCTTCTTGTAACAATGAAACTGCACACTCCAAACTCTGTTCTGGTGTGCAATGGAGCTGCTGCAGGACTCTTTCAGTCCTTTCTAACCAATACTCAGCCGCTGAAGAATCATCTTCCTTTCTGCCATTGAAATCTACAGCTCCATACTTCCTAATTTTTCCTAGAGGTGATTTCTGCTGAGACAATGGTGGAATAACCCCTGTCATCTATCGAAAGAATCCAGTCATCTGCTCAAACAAGGCCTGTTGGGGTTGTACAGGCACCTCTTGCACTAGTGGAGCAGGATCTCCCCGATTTCCATTATCACTCCCAGTCGGAATACGGCTTACTACTTCTTTTTCTACTGCCCTCTGTGATTCTGAGTCCATACCTTAACCTAAAATAACCAAGAAAATAGATCTGCATTAGTGTCACCTCGACTCATATGAATGCAATGCATGTCATGCACACAATCTTATTCTATCTGTCTATGCCTAGGAACGCCTAAACCGCGCTCTGATACCAATAAATGTAACACCCCTCACCCGACTACAGTGTAGCCAAGCAAAGTGTGCTAAATTCGGTGCCGGAGCACCCTATCTTATCTTACTTTATTCCTTTCATATTTTGATCTCGTTATATTTTAATATTAATTATTTTTCGATGGAGAAACCAGCGGAGTTTCCCCTATTTTATTACCAGTTGACATATTTTACTATTTACCTGTTTGAAAGTTTCAATAATATTTTACAAATAAAATCTCATCAATTATTTTCATAACCATCAATTATTTTCATAACCATCTCATAATTCACATCTCATTCATATATCTCAATTTCATATTCATTTCCATGCATTATCTATATATTTCAAATCTGTCTTCGAATCCATACAATCTCATTCATGCTCAAATCACATAAGTAAAATTTTCAAATTTCTTTAATTTACATAATTTCATAATTTACATGATATATAAATTAATTACATATGAAAAAGCTAATTTATTAAATTACATTACATTTCTATTAATTACCTGCTCATAATCTACATTATAATACAATATCTAGCATTTTATACTAAATACAAAATATGATCTATACGGGCCCTATCTACATGCATTGCTGAGGAGGTGACAACCTTGAATACTCCGACCATACGCAGATCTGGACTCCAAAAAATCTTAGTCAAAGTACTGCGAGAAACAAATCCATCGCGCTAAGCATTGCTGCTTAGTGGTGCAATAATAGAACAAGAAAATAAAATATACAAATAAAAAAAGAACGAAGCATAATTTGAATATTTAAGAATCAATTTAATTTAATATAATGTGTCTAATATTAATTATCTTTTGTTCTCATTTGTTTCGCTTTGGAAGCGTTTAATTCCGAAATTCACAGTAATAATGTACAACATTAGAATTAATAAAAATACTCAGTTTATATTTATATGGAAATAGAAGGTACATTTAAAATATTTAGTTAAGTTATACCTATTTTTGCAACTCTTTTATCATTTTACTTAACAATTTTTATGTGGTTTGGATCATTTCATAATTGTAACTAATTCTTTTGAAGTCTTATTAACTCATTTATTTGATTTCTAATATTTTTAATTACTAATAGTCTTAATTTATTTCAATAAATTACATTGCCCAAGTAACCTACGACAGGCTGACTAAATTGGATAACGGGTCGTTGGCTCTGGACACCGCGGTGCCTCGGGCCGTCATACCATGGGACGCAGAACGTCAACCACGTATGCAGTCAGTATGGCTAAAGAGCCATGATAACACATAATCGGGCGTAAAAGCCATGAATGTTGGCATAATGCCATGAATGCGGGCATAAAGCCGTGAATACGGGCACAAAGCCATGAATATAGGCATAAAGCCTTTCGCAGTACTGCTAAAACAATACCCTATTGGCATGCCAAACTATCCAATCTAACACACATGTCTAGGCAATACAAGGGCACATAATATCATTAAATATTAATATATTGTGTTTTATAACTTCATTATTTCATAATAAATGTAACACCCCTAAGTTCGGTAGGGCGTTCTACTGCTCCGGTGACCAGTGTTGTCCGGACAGCTAGGATGCCTAGAACCGTACTTCAATATGAGTGAGGAGACATAAAATAATGAAATACAAGAAAAGAAAAACAAAGGAAAAATCATAGCAAAGAAATGTAACCGAGTAAGTGAGCCGGGAAACCTAGCGATGGGTGACCGCACCGGGAAGTCACGGCGTGGACCGTTGACTAGCCCTGGACTGCGGGGAACCCTGGGAAACATTTTTAGGACTTAAATAGACCATTGTTGAAGAGTAAATATCATTAGAAAGATCAAAGAAAAATTAAATAATTAGTACAAAGAAAAGTGAGAAATCGAAAAAGCAGGACAAAATACGATTATTCAGAAAAATCGGAAAACCACGACGAGGACATTATGGTCATTCGACATCCCAAAGTGTCTTTTGACCTAAATGTCCATTAAAAATAATTAGTATTACACTTAGAAAATGAAATGAAAAATTAATTTGGTGGTACCTAAAATAAATAGTGGAAATCATGGGTTAAATGTGGATTATGGGAAAGTTAACTTAATATATGATTTAATTCTTCTTAGTGGACCACTATAGGATTAATTTAATATTGAAATGTGGCTGATATGGTCCACTCACCATCTGAAATTCCATTTTCCTCATATTCTCTCAAGAATGCCGAATTGAAGAACACAAAACCTCCATGGCCGTTTTGGGCAAAGCTTGATCCATCCTCCATTTTCAACTCCATTCTCTTAGTGTCCTTCATTAAACTTTGTCTACACATCACAAGGAAGATATTGATACCAATTTTGGGAAGTTTAAGCAAGGTTTAACAAGCTCCAAGCATAAGGTAAGTTCATAATTTTGAGAATTTCTTTGTTAAAGTTTATGTGCATGTTATGGGTATTAGTTTGGTGAAGGAAAATTTTGAGTTTGATGGGTTATTGTTGTTGTCATTTTGGACAGCCATGGTCACGTTTTTGATGAGGAAATTGTGCATATAATTGTTGAGAAATAATGTTGTTCATGGTGATTTAGTAACCTAGTGATTTAATGCATGTATATATGGTGAATTATACACTTTGATGGAAATTAACTTATGGTACGGCAATGTGATGTTGATGAGTGATTTGTGGCAGTTTGTGGACACTTGAGAAAGGGTGTATATTGAAGGAAGTGTGGGCAGCATATTGACCTAGAAGGATTGATGTTAAGTATGTAAATTAAAGTTGTAAAGTGTATGTAATGTTTGTAGTGTTTAGGTGTAATTGTAATGGTACTTAGAATTGTGATTGTGAATGATAATTGGTGTGTTGATGGTGATTGGAATCTGCCCAAAATAATGCTAATGTAATGTAGTAAATGTTGTTGGTAATGTGCCAAAACAGTTTGGTAGGGTATGGAAGTAAACCTTGCAAGGTAAATAATGTGTTTGAAGTTGGGATGTGTAATGCATATTGAGGGCAGTGTATATTTTGGCCTATAACCTTGAATGTGTAACCTCAATTAGTATGAGACCAATTTGAGGTGAAACTAGGCACAAAATGTGCCAACTTTCATTGAGAAACCATGCCAAAATTCTGCTTGCAAGGTGACCTAAAAATTTGACCAATTCGGATTAGATGCAATTAGGACCTGAAAAATGACCAATTGGGCAGCAGTGAGTGTTTAGGCCATAACTCACTCAAA
The DNA here is from genome assembly GCF_030052815.1 of Hevea brasiliensis. Lineage (NCBI taxonomy): Eukaryota > Viridiplantae > Streptophyta > Magnoliopsida > Malpighiales > Euphorbiaceae > Hevea > Hevea brasiliensis. The sequence goes on along the minus strand of NC_079503.1, from coordinate 43,704,087 downwards.
CCAGGTCCAATTGACCTGAAATTTTGACCAAGAATAGTTACGACCCATATCTACAAGTCTTATGAAGACACCAAAGCCCAGAAATGACCATAAGCAAGTCAAACAACTTGCACAAGTTCGGGTCCAAAAACTGGCCGAACCAGAATTGACCACTTTGACCTAAAATTGACCTAAAATGGTACCATTTGACCAGCAATAGTGTAATGACCATAACTTGGTCTACTTAACTCGGATTGACTTGAAATTTTGCACCGCGTGCAATAAGACCTAGATCTACAAGTTTGTAGTTTCGACCGAGACCCGAAAACCGAGGGAACTAGATCGTCCGGTTAGGTCAAACCAGTGTTCGATCCAAAGAATTTGCATTAAAATGCACTAAGCGAGGAAATGACTTTGGTAAAACATACCAAACCTAAAACCCTATCGAGTGTGACTTATTAACGACACTAAAACCTAATTTACCTAAAACGCATCGAGGGTCGGTATATTAGGTGATTAAGCGAATAATTGAGTTCAGTGCATTATTTACCAAACCCTATCGATAGAGATAGTTTAATTTGGTACTGAAACACTTCAAATTGTGTTTCTCAGTTAACAAGGACTCAGCAAAAGGGAAAGAAATACTGAGTCAAGACCAGGAGACAAATATCAGAGTTTGTGCACAAACAACTGTTTCTTTTGAACTATTTTCAATGGAAATAAATATTGATTATTTGTATATCATTATTTTAAATTGTGGAAATGTGTTTGATGATTTTTTATTGATTGAATAATATTTTGAATTGTTTGAAATCGTGAAAAATGGTTTGAATGACATTGATGGATACTTATTGATTAAAAGCATTAGAAATGGTTTGAAACCACAGCTATCATGTATATTGATTGTATTCCTCTCTAGCTTGTCTAGTGGGATGAATTGAATTCTCTCTGGTGAAGTGTTGAGGTGTGTGCTGTTGAGGACGAATAGAATGAGTACTCATATTTTTGCTAGCTAGCCATGTTATTCCTCATTAGTCATCGACTTTTGGGATGAATTGAATACCTCATTAGCCATCGGCTTTGGGATGAATTGAATTATGGATCATGATTAAGCTGTGTGTGTGATTTATTGATGTGTATTGTGAGATTGTGAAATGGATTTAAACTCTCATTGACATATACTGTCTTTTGAATTCAAACCTGATCTGACTTATGGAAAATTATTGTGATATTGAGAAATGGAGTTTAAATTCTTGTTGACAATTATTGTCTTGAATTTAATTATGATTTTAAGTATCCACTATTTACATGACTTATGAATTGTGATTTAAATTGGATTTGGTTAATGTTGTGCACCACTGAGACATTGTCTCAGCGATAGCTTTTTATTGCTGTCGCAGGTAGAGAGACCGACAGGGCAGCAGACTAGGCTGCATATACATCCGGCGAGGGATTACCTGGTATATTGAGTATACCGCTTTTGCTTTTTGTACTGTAATGTATGACACTGTATGTACATATTGTTTTGGTTTTGAGCAGTTGTAAATTAAATTGTACTTGAAGTTGTAAATTAAATTGTACTTGAAGTTGTAAATTAATTATGAGTGTTTTGGATTGTAAAAGTTGTATCATATTTCCTTATCTCAGACTTTAAAAAATTTCTATGGAATTGAGTTGATGAATTGTTGTGTTGAGAATGTATTGAAGTTGAGATTTGGAAAATTATTGAAGTGCTTTTTACAGGTTTTCTGAAGAACTGTTTTGTCCAAAATACAGATGGCACTCTGCCAAAATTTTTACAGAAATTCCAAATAAACCAAATGAGTTAGTGGTTTCACTTCAGTCCACCAAAGTTTTTAATACCTGTAAATAGTGCTCACCACTGTAAAAGAAGTAAGAAAAGTTTTTAAAATCCCTTGTAGTGTATTTAATGGGTTATCAGTAGACGGAGTTGGTAATTCATTAGGTATACTACGGGATCATGTTATGCCTTACAGAGGGGTAGGGTGTGACAATAAATTTCAATTATAATTCATACATTCTTTTGATCATTTATATGATCACAATTCACATCAATTATCCTTTTATACCGTTGTACTCAAAATACTTCTCCTCTCTATAATAATGAGAACTAATGTCTCATTCATACATTAATATGGTTTATTTATTCATTCATTATGTTATTCATACTAATCACAATACTAAACAATGGTTCACATGTACCATTGTATTCAAAACATTTTTCCCCTTCTCATATATACATTCAAGAATCTACTTATGTAATTACAGATTTTTATATTTCAAGTTGAGTTATTAATATTTTATGAATTCCATTTGTGATGGGCATCACATCAATTAGGTGACTTATTTTTCATGTTTTAAGTAATCCATGAATATTTCATGGATTTCAAATTTATGGCCTTAATTCCTTTTTAACAATTTTCACTAGGATGCATAGTCTACATTTGTCATACAATTCTAAGCATTTAAGCTTAGAATTGGTTCTAGGTTTTCATCTTAATTTACTAATCATTTTGATTACTATTCACCTTACTAGTCAACCAAAATGTTGACCTTTTTATACTTAATGGATATATTAATTCTAATTACACCAAGATCCCACATTTTTAGTTTTACATTTGCTAGTATTAATTGCCAATTGCAATTTAAAGTCCCCTAGATGCATTTCTAATTTCAAATTTTGAATTTTCAAGTTTTGGTGTCACTATTCACCTTATTGGTCAACAAAAATGTTGACTTTTGGATAGAAAATAGGTACATTGGTTTTAACACACCCAACATACCACATTTTGCATTCAAAACTTGTTGGAATTGGTCACCATTACAATTTCTAACTTAAAACCAAGAGGGCAGAAATTTCAGTTTTTGAAGCCTAAGTTTGCTGTTCCATTAAGCACTGTTACAGTGGGAATTTGAAGAAATGGAAAACATGAAAGTTGTTCCTTATTTTGTCTAGTTGAATTTCCTTTTTTGAATCACTCCATTTGGAGTTTTGTAGCTCAAGATATGCTCCAAAAACCACAGCTGGCCGGATTGGAAAAATTGCAGAATTACCACATCTCTGATAACATGAGCAGTGGATCGCCTTGCTGCCTTGTTGGATGGGTTCTGGCCATAATTTGGGGTAGGTTTCTTCATGAAAGTTGTTTTTCTATGTCTTATCTTGTTGCTGTAAAAATGTCAGTTAATTGACCATTTTTACAGTGAGTTATGGCCAAATGAACAGTTACTGTTCATTTGGTCATTCTGCAGAATTGGCTTACAGGGTACCCGGATTGGGGCCAACTTTTGGTCCACTTGCTTTGGTCTTTTGGGCATGGTTTCTTCAGCAAAATTGTGCCATTATGTGTCTAGTTTCATGTCCAATTGGCCAAATACCAATTGAACCTACACAGCCAAAGTTATGGCTGTCCAAGTGGGCTGGAATCATAGCCACCCTGCTAGTTACTCTAGGCAGCATACCAAACCAGTTTGCAATGCTATAATTCACTCTAAGTCATGGTCAACTTACCTCAAATGGTCACTAATTGACAATTAAAATGTTCATTCACCATTACCTAAGCAAGGTCCAAGTTTCTCTCCAAAACCCTAACCCTAATTGACCAAGCCTCCAATTCATGCATCCCACTCCTAATTTGCTATACTAATCATATAATTTATAAGAGGAGCAGCAATATGTCACTTTAAACCAAAGATTTCTCCTAACCCTAACTCATGTCAAGCCTGCCAAAACTTCATGGAATATAACCATGCTTCATTAATTCAATTTTTGTCAAATTTTTAACTTAACTTAGCTCAAATTCATTATTAGAAAGATGTAAAAGCAAAGGTTATGGCTCTAACATCTTTGGTGATTTTCTAAGCTTGTTCACACCTCACTTTCTTCCACTTTCTCTTCTTCTAATTGCTGCCCAAGTCTTGCTCTAGTGGTAAGGGAAATTTTTAGTGAAGGGAGGACAAGGTTTTGAGGTGGTTTGAAGTGGGAAATGAAGCTTAAGGGAGCTTTAATGGTGGAACCTCTTCTCTCTCTCTCTCTCAACGTTTTTTAGGCTGCCCAAAGGTTGAAGATGCAGATTGGTTTTTCAAATTTTTGATCACTTTTATCTCTTTTAATGAGTTTAACAAATTGTGATTGGTGGATAGGTTTTTAATGACATCACATGATGTCATAATTAGGTATTTTCTTTCATTTTCTTTTCTTCTTTTCTCTACTCATTTTCAATTCAATTTTTAGCAATATTTATTTATATTTTAGATCATAATAATTATTTACTTAACTGGACAAGTCGGCCAAAAATCATCTTTGAAGGCGAAATGACCAAAATGCCTTCCGTTTGGCTTAACGGATCAAAATTGTCTGTACCGATTGAAAAAATTTTCTAAATATTTTCTTGGCATTCTAATGCCATAGGAACCTCAATGACCCTTCTCTGGAGTCCCAAAAATTATTTTATGAATTTTTCCCCTGGTCTAGGGCTCCTCGTTGTGAGAACCGCAACTTCCCTCTGGTTACCCATCGCTTGGGCACCGGCTCGTTTAACTTGGTTGTATTTTATTTCTAAAATTTTTCCTAAATTTTTCTTATTAATATTTGAGTTAATTATGGTTCCTGACTTTAGTATAATTATTTTTTCGGATATTCTAGCTGTCCGGATCGACACCGATCACCGGAACAGTAGAATGTACGGAGTTGCTACCGAGAGGGTGTTACAATGGCACCTGCAGAATTGAAAGAGTTAAAAGTACAGTTACAAGAGCTGCTTGACAAGGGCTTTATCCGCCCTAGTGTGTTACCTTGGGGAGCACCAGTGTTGTTTGTTAAGAAGAAGGATGGCACTCTCCGCTTATGTATTGGTTATCGGTAATTGAATAAGGTGACAATAAAGAATAGATATCCATTGCCTCGCATTGATGACTTGTTTGATTAGTTAAGGGGTGCAACTGTGTTCTCCAAAATTGACCTAAGATCAAGTTACTACCAGCTGAAAGTACAAGAGCAGAGTATTCCTAAAACTGCCTTCAGAACCCGCTATGGCCATTATGAGTTCTTGGTTATGCCGTTCGAGTTAACTAATGCTCCAGCTGCATTTATAGATCTGATGAACACTATTTTCAGACCATACCTCGATCAGTTTGTTGTGGTATTCATAGATGTTATATTGGTCTATTCGAGGAGTGTAGAAGAGCATGATAGACATCTGCGGATTATACTACAGACTTTGAGGGAGAAATAACTATATGCCAAATTGTCGAAATGTAAATTTTGGCTGAAGGAGATATCCTTTTTGGGGCACATAGTATCAGCAGAGGGTATTAAGGTAGATCCTAGCAAGATAGAAGCTGTCCTTAATTGGAGGCCACCCAGAAATAACACAGAGATTCATAGTTTTCTGGGTTTATTTGGATACTACCATCGATTTGTGAAGGGATTCTCCTTGTTGGCATCTCCATTGACCAAGCAGCTTAGAAAAGATGTGAAATTTTAGTGGATGGATAAATGGCAATAGAGTTTTGATGAATTGAAGAAATGTTTGACTGAAGCTCCAGTCCTGACTTTACCTACCCCGGGTAAAGACTACACAGTTTACAGTGATGCTTCTCACAATGGGTTAGGCTGTGTATTGATGCAAGATCGAAATGTCATTGCCTATGCATCACGCTAGCTAAAACCGCATGAGAGGAACTATCCGACACATGACTTGGAGCTTGCAGCTATTGTGTTTGCTCTTATGATCTGGAGACACTATTTGTATGGGGAGAAATGCTATATCTACACAGATCATAAGAGTTTGAAGTATTTGAGCACCCAGAAAGAGTTGAATTTGAGACAGAGGAGATGGTTAGAGTTAATAAAAGACTATGATTGTCTGATAGACTATCAGCCGGGGAAAGCTAATGTTGTGGCTGACGCCTTAAGTCGCAAGACTATGGCAAGTCTACGGGTTACTCCTTTATCTATGGTACATGAGTTAATATCATTACATGCCAGCTTAGAGATTAATGATGATGGGCAAACAGCAGTTGCATGGCATGTACAGTGTGACACCCCTTACCCGACTACAGTGTAGCCGAGCAAGTTATGCCACTCAGTGTGCCGGAGCACTCTATTTTATCTGATTTCATTACAGTTCTTGATTTATTTATTCAAAAACTTTATTGAAGATTTAGGCTATTTTTACTTTTATCAAAATCTAACTAAGTTGGAAATTTCAAAAATTTTAACGATAATCCGACAAAGTGTCGGCTGTAATTTGGACTAACAGTTCTTCTGAACCTGCCAAAGACAATTTCAATATATACTCAATTTCTCAAACTTAATAGTCTCAAAAATTTTCAAACATAATGCATCTCAACGCAGTATCCAGATTTCTCAGAAATCTCATTAGATTTTCAATATCTCAATATTCACAAGTATAATCTCATGGTACTCATATACAATTCACATTTTGTATCACATCAAGTTACAGCAATTTCTTAACGATTCCTCTATTTGTCTTTTCACATCATCATTAGACTCAAATCATAAATAAATTCTCACATGTGATTTATAATCACAAATTACAAGTACTTACATTAATACAAAATTATATTACATTTGTTTCAAATACACATGATAAAATAAGAGTTTAATTACCAAATTTACAAAAATCTCAAAATATAAAATGGGACCTAGTGTCCTACCAATGCACTGTGGAAGTTGAGGTGACATGGACACTATGCAGAACTGTGAATGGCCTTACCCAATCTGTGGTCTACCGGGCCCTCTGTCCAAATCTTCAGTACCTACGCGTTGCAAAAGCGACGCGCTAAGCATAAAGCTTAGTGGTGTAAATAATAAAATAGAAAGAAATAATATGCAAATAAAAATCATAATTTCTTAGCCATTGTGTTCATAAGAACTGAATAATTACTAACTTATTGTTTAGTCGAGGGCTAATCATGTTTTATGATATTAACTTCTTCATGTATTTCGTTAATTATTTTCTTCATGATCTTGAGCTTCTTTGTATTTTTGTAATCATTCCTGATTCTTAATTTTCGTATTTTCTTTAATAATCAGTTCAATCACAGTTATATTTTTCCATGCCCAAGTAACCTATCTTTGGACGATCGATGGATAACGGTCGTTGGCACCGACACCGTGGTGCCTCGGGCCGTCATACCATGGGACGCAGAACGTCAACCACGTATGCAGTCAGTATGGCTAAAAAGCCATGATATCACATAATCGGCATAAAAGCCATGAATACGGGCATAAAAGCCATGAATACGGGCATAAAGCCATGAATACAGGCATAAAGCCTTTCCTTTCGCAGTACTGCTAAAACAATACCCTATTGGCATGCCAAACTATCCAAACCAATCACATTAGGCCTACTAGGGCATTTTGCATTTTTAAGTTTCACAATTTTTGAATTTCAAGTTTTCATGTCACTATTCATTTCATTAGTAAACTAAAATGTTGATTTTTGCATAAACAATAGGTACATTGGTTTTAGTACTCCCAACATACCACATGTTGTATTCAAAACTTGTTGGTTTTGGTCACTTTCTCAAAGTTTAGGTCATTTTGGCAAAATTGCCAATTTTTAGTTTTGGTGTCACTATTCACCTCATTGGTCAACAAAAATGTTGACTTTTGGATAGAAAATAGGTGTATTGGTCTTAACACCTCAAACATACCACATTTTGTATTTCAAACTTGTTGGTATTGGTTGCCAATACCATTTTTAAGCTTAATGCTAATTGAGCAAAATTTTCGGTTTTCATGCTTCATCTTTACTGTTCCATTTGTTATTTTTACAGTGGGAATTTGAGGAAATGGTAAACATGAAAGTTGTTCCTTATTTTGTCTAGTTGAATTTCCTTTTTTGAATCACTCCATTTGGAGTTTTGTAGCTCAAGTTATGGCCAAAATAAATTTACTGTTCACGTGCACTGTTTATGCTGAGATTTTGGGTCTGGCAGATTTTTGGTCCAACTTTGGTCAGTAATTTGATCAAGTTAAGTTCATAATTTGGTCTAACTTTCTTCTTATGAAATGTTCTACCATACCTTAGGTTTCCATCGGTTCAAGAATCGCCTAAATCCGAGTTTTCTAGAGAGAGTTATAGTCCTCCAAACATTGCTGCTCAAATGAAAATTCTGGAAATCTCAAGACTGATAAACTTCACTTTGCTCAATGATTTGATTAGGTTCTGGTCATAATTTGGGGTAGGTTTCTTCATGAAAGTTGTTTGTCTATGTCTTAACTTATTGCTGTAAATATTTCAGGTCAATTGACCATATCTACAGTGAGTTATGGCCAAATGAACAGTTACTATTCATTTGGTCATTTCTGCAGGTGCTGTTGCAGGGTGTCCGGATTGGGGCCAACTTTTGGTCCTCTTGCTTTGGTCTTTTGGGCATAGTTTCTTCAGCAAAAATGTGCCATTATAAGCCTAGTTTCATGTCCAATTGGCCAAACATCAATTGGACCTACACAGCCAAAGTTATGGCTGTGCAAGTGGACTGAAATTTCAGTCACTCTGCTGCACTCACAAGGCAGCCTACACATTCACTTGGCTATACTATTTTTCAGTCCAATTCATGGTCAACATACCTAAAATGGTCACTAATTGACCATTAAAAGGTTCTCTAACAATTTCCTAAGCCAAGTCAATTTTTCACTTCTCAAAACCCTAATTCCCATATGAGTTTTCACAAATTCCTTATTTAACTCTTCCATTCTTTGTATATGTATATGTATACACTTTAAACATAAGCTCTAGTTCACTCTAAGTCCATCAAAACTATCAAAATAATTCCTTCACAAGGGCTGCAGAAAATTCATAGTATGTATACACATAATTTATGTTCATTTAATTTACAATTTCTCACTTATTTCAAGCTTCTAACATGGAATCAAAGAAGTATATATATAAGTAGGCACTAACCTCACTTTAACCTCTTGTAGGGCAGATTTCTCCAAGCTAAAACTTCACTTTTCTTCCTTTTCTAGGCTGTCAAACACTTCCCCAAGAGGTATGGAAAAGTTTTAGTGAAGGTGACTTAGGGTTTTGGGGTGAGGAAAGCATGGAAATTGAAGCTTTTAAGAACCAAAAATGGAGGAGCATGGGTGACGTTTTTTGAAGAGAGAAAAGGCTGCTGAAATTTCTGGAATTCTGCCTCATTTATCCCTTTTTATTGAATTTTAATTGTCTTGCTTTAATGTGATTGGCCATAGCATTTTTAATTACCTAAGCATGACATCATAATTCCTAATTTAGCTCCTTTTTCTTTCTTTTCTTTTCTACTAAATTTCAATTTAATTTTTAGCAATATTTATTCATATTTTAGATCATAATAATTATTTACTCAACTGGACAAGTCGGCCAAAAATCACCTCTGAAGGCGAAATGACCAAAATGCCCTCCGTTTGGCTTAACGGGTCAAAATTGTCTGTACCGATTGAAAAATTTTTCTAAATATTTTCTTGGCATTCTAATGCCATAGGAACCTCAATGACCCTTCTCTGGAGTCCCAAAAATTATTTTATAAATTTTTCTCCGGGTCTAGAGCTCCTCGTTGCGAGAACCGCAACTTACCTCTGGGTTACCCATCGCTTGGGCACCGGCTCATTTGACTTAGTTGTATTTTATTTCTAAAATTTTTACTAAATTGTTCTTATTAATATTTGAGTTAATTATAGTTCCTGACTTTAGTTTAAATATTTTTCCGGACGTTCTAGCTGTCCGGACCAACACCGATCCAGGAACGATGGTATGCGAAATTGCTCTGGAGGATGTTACATCTGACCGGTGTTGATTGATTAGATCAGAATGTCTGCTCAGAATGATCAGAAGTATCATAAATTATTATAAGAAGTCCAGCAAGGCAAGAAACCAGAATTCTTAATAAGAGATGATGGTCTACTGCTACACCAGGGCAGAATATGTGTTCCTAATGATGTTGATTTGAGGCAGATCATGTTGAAGGAAGCACATGAGTCTCCTTTTACCATGCACCCTGGTGGCACAAAAATGTATAGGGGGCTAAAGGAGCATTACTGGTGGATGGGTATCAAAAGAGATGTGGCAGAGTTTGTTTCCAAATGCCTAACTTGTCAACAAGTGAAGGCAGAGCATTAAGTACCCGCTGGGTTGTTACATCCACTACCAGTACCAGAATGGAAATGGGAGAGAATAACGATAGATTTTGTGATGGGACTTTCAAGGACACAGAAGAGTCATGATGCAGTTTAGGTCATTGTTGACAGACTAACCAAGTCTGCTCATTTTCTGCCAGTCCGGATGGACTATAGTCTAGAAAGATTGGCCAAGTTATACATAGATGAGATTGTGAGACTGCATGGAGTGCCAGTATCCATCGTATCTGATAGAGATCCTAGGTTCACTTCTAGGTTCTGGGGTAGTCTTCAGAGAGCCCTAGGAACTAGATTGAACTTCAGTATGGCATTCCACCCACAGAGAGATGGCCAATCTGAGAGGGTAATTCAGATCTTGGAGGACATGCTACGGGCTTGTGTGATTGAGTTTGAGGGTAGTTGGGACACACACTTGCCTTTGATTGAGTTTGCTTACAACAACAGCTACCAATCAAGCATTGGGATGCCTCCATATAAAGCTTTGTATGGCAGAAAATGTAGAATCCCGTTGTGTTGGGATGATGTGGGTGAAAGAAAGATGATTGGGCCAGAAATTGTTCAACAAACTGAAGAGAAAATTAGATTGATCAGAGATTTACTTAAGACTGCATCAGACCGTCAGAAGTCCTACATTGATATGAAGAGAAGGGATATTGAGTATGCAGTGGGTGAGAAAGTATTCCTCAAGGTTTCCCTTTGGAAGAGAATTATAAAATTCTGCAGAAAGGGGAAATTGAGTCCTCATTTCATTAGGCCATATGAGGTTCTGGAAAGAGTGGGTCCTTTGGCATATCGTTTGGCACTACCTCCAGAGTTGGAGAAGATACATAATGTCTTCCATTTGTTTATGTTGAGGAGGTATCGATCAGACCCATCTCATGTACTACTAGTGGAAGAAATTGAAGTGAATCTAGACCTCACATACGAGGAAGAACCCATAGAGATTCTGGCTTATGAGGTGAAGCAGCTAAAGAACAAGCAGATACCATTGGTAAAAGTGCTGTGGAGCCATCATTCGTGCCAAGAAGCTACTTGGGAACGAGAGGAGGACATGAGGAGACAACACCCACAGCTGTTCAGAGATTAATACCAGGTAAAATTTCGAGACAAAATTTATTTAAGGGGGGGAGAATTGTAACACCCCTATTTGTATAGCCTGGTATATTTCACTGTTTCGGTGACCAGAGTCGGTCCGGACAATTAAGGGGATTAGAACCACACTTAAGACAACTAGATAAGCCATAAACACAAATAATTAGTAATTGTCAATTAGTTAAGTATAAATAAGAAAAACAGAACATAAGAAGTTAAACGAGCCGAGAGTCACAGCGATGGGTGACCTTATCGGGAAGGATTGCGAAATCGATTTAAACTCGAATTTTGAACCGTAAAATGTGACGCCGCGGTCCTTAGGACCATTGCGAACATAGTGGAAAGGAGAAAATCACGAAAAAGAATTGTTAAGCAAGTCAAATAATTAGGTCAGGGATCCGGAAGAAATATTGAATTATTTGCAAATCGGGTCGAACTGGCGAGGGGCAATTTGGTCAATTGACCCTGAGTGACTCGACACATTTGTCAAATAAAATCAGAGAAAAGAAAATTTTGGGATCAAGAATTAAATTAAAAGAACCAAAGAAAAATAAATGAAAAAGAAAAAAGGGGGAAAAAGAAATTACATTAGTGACATCATCAAAATGACATAAGCTATGACATCACAAATAAATTATATTTAATTAAAATTTGACAAAGTCAAAGAAAAAGGATAAAATCAAAACAAATGAAAAACACATTTTTACTCTTCTTCTTTTCCAAGCCGTGACACTCACCCTCTCCCTCTCTAAACCTCCATGAAAGCTTATTCTTAAGCTTACTAAACACCAAATTTCACTATAAATCCTTTAATTTTCTTGAAGAAAAATTATAAGCAAACCTTGGAAAGAAGATTAAAGGAGAAAGAAAGAAGAAAAATTTGAAGGAATTGAAGAGTGAAAAATTCTGCTCACTTAAGGTTGGTATTCTTCCTTCATTCTCCCTCTGAATTTATGTTTAAGTAGCTAAGTTACACTTGGAATTAACAAATAAGTGAATAAAAGCAAGCATGGTGGACAAAATAGAAATTTGGGCAGCTAGGATTTAGGTTTGAGGATGGATAATTTTGATACAAATTATGAATTAGTTAAGTGTGAATGAGTGTATAAATACTAAATATGCATTTAGAATTCAACAAATGAGCTAAACATGGAAGTTAGGGTTTTGGACCTAGGGTTTGGGAGACAAAATTTGGAGAAACGGTGAAATGATGTGTTTGACCTAGTTTGAGGTGAGAAATGGTCATTTGTGACTAAATGAAGTGTGTTGGAAGTGGTATGAGGCCAATTGGGAATGAAAATAGACACAAAATGATACAATTTTTATTAGGAATCATGCCCAAAACGTGACCAAAACCTAGTAAACAAATTGACCAAATCCGGATTCTCAGTCTGTCCTGTACAAAAATGACCAAATGAACAGTGTTTGTTCATTTGGCCATAACTTGAGCCAGGCAGGTCTAAATGACCTGAAATTTTACTAGTAGACAGTTGAGATATAGACCTAAAACTTTCATGAAGAACACAAACCCAAATTATACCATTAACCAAGTCATTTGGCCACCCAAAATTGGTGACCTAAAACTACTAGAACCAGAATTTGCCCAGAAATCTGGGTTAAGTCTAATCCGGTAGCCATGATTCAAATGGCTATAACTTGAGCTACAAAACTCCAATTGGAGTGATCCAAAAAGGAGAATAAATTTAAGACAATAGGGAACATTTTCTATGAAGGAAGTTTTGCCAAATTCTAACAGAAAAATGACCAACGGAACAGTGCAACTTAAGACACCAAAATTGAAAATTTGCAAATTTGCTTAAAAGACTTAGAATTTGAGTAAACAACCAAAACCAACAAATTTAGTGACCAAAATATGGTATGTGGGTGAAGTTGGAATTCTCATACCTATTAAGCCTTAGAAAGTTAACAAATTGACTTGAATAGTATAGTAAATAGTAACCCCGAAATACAAAATTTAAAAAACATCAAGTGTAGCACATTAAAGCTAGGTAAAAGTGAATTTAAATTTATTTTTGGATTTATGCTAAGTTATGACACTGAAACACTGTGAAACTGTGTGTTTCAGTGGAAAAGAACATCGGGAAATAACCCGAGGAATCGAGTCAAGGCCAAGAGGCGACTCGCTTAAGGTTTGTGCACAATGTATAATTTTTGTAAATTATCTTCTACATATTGTTTTGAATAATTTGAAATATTAAATTGTGATTACTATGATGAAGTATTTATGATGTTCTCGATTTAAATTGTTGAAAGTTATTTGTGTATATTTGAAATGGCAATGTTTAGTAAATTGTTAATATAAGTTTTGAAACCACAATGTCATGACCATATATTTGAACACCTCACTAGCATGACTAGTGGGGATAATCAGTTTCGAATTTTAATTCCTTCTCTAGCTGAAGTGTTGAGGTGTGCCAGTAGAAGAAAAAATTGAATGGACATCCATATATTTGAGTGAGCTAGCCTTGTGATGTGACTTCTCCTTAGTCTCTGGCTATTGAGATTATATTTCTTTTGAATGGCATGATATAACTGTGGGTTTTATGAAATGTGTTTTGATATTTCGAAATGAAATTGTTTGGATTAAAATCTCATAATTCATGTTTTGTATTTAATTCTCATGTTTAGTCCAATTTTTGAATAAATATGATTTAAACTCTGCATAAAGATTATTTTAGTATGTTGTGCACCACTGAGTCCTAGTACTCAACGATGGCTGTTATTGCTGTCACAGATATAGAGACTAGAAGAGCAGCATAGTGTGCTACTGAGAACAGAGGAGCTACCTGCTTTGAAGTTATCGGGTATAATTTATACCCTGACTATAAATATTTATTTTGATGTATGTAATGCACGTAAATTTATAGACATGTAAAATTGGTCTTGAGCAGCTTGTATAAAGTTTGTAATAAATTTTAGTTTGGATTTTCCTAATGTAAATTTTTAGTATGATGTATATAAATTGTTTTATCTTTAATGAAATATGAATGGAAATATTTTCTTTTAATTTGAATGAAATTGATTGATAGTATTTTGTTGATTACTGAATTTTTGGAAATTGAGAAATGATGATTGTTGAATTTTTAAACTTGAGAAATTGGTTGGGATTATTGTGGAGTTGTTGAAATTGTTGAGATAAATTATTAAAAGTGCTTTTTACAGGTATTTGAAGAACTATTTTCTCAAAATACAGACGGCACTCTGCCGAAATTTTTATAAAATTTGCGAAAAAATAAAATGGGCTAAAAATTTTAACTAGTTTTTAACTTTAATTAAATGTTTTAGTACCTATTAGAAAATGCTCACCACTTATTAAAAGTAAGAAAATTGTTTTAAAATCCCTTGTAGGGTACTTAATGAGTTATCGGTAGGTGAAGTTCGGTACTTCATTAGGTATTCTATGGGATCATGTTATGCCTTATAGAGGGGTAAGGTGTGATAGGAAGCCTACCCAAATTCTGCTTAGAAGTGACCTAAAAAGATTGACCAAATTCGGATTGGTGACTTGGCAAACCTGAAAATTGACCATTTGAACAGCAGTCAGTATTTTGGCCATAACTCACTCAAAATAGGTCCAAATGACCTGAAATTTATACCATGGAAAGCTTAGACATAGAGCTACAACTCTTATGAAGACACCAAAGCCCATAAATGACCAGAACCAAGTCAAAATGCTTGCACAATTTGGGTTACAAAAACTGGCCGAATTAACTTTGACAAAAAAATCACCTAAACTTTGCAATATAAGTGCAACTTGACTAGCATTGGTAAAATGACCATAACTTGGTCCATAGAACTCCAAATGACATGAAATCAGTCCCAAAATTTCAATAAGACATAGATCTACAATATTGATAATTTGACCAAAATCCAAAAATCAAGGGAACTAGGCTAATTAACTTGATTAAATTGGCACACTAAATATGGAATTTGCACATTTGACCATAAAATCTAGAAAATTCAAATAAGCATATCTCCCACCAGAAGTGTCCAATTTAAATGAGCCATACCAATCTAGAAAGCTAAGAAAGAGACCTAAAACATTTGTTTTAGATAGCTTTCTCAAATTATAAATGTATAAGGTCAGAATTTAAGGTCAAAGCCATTGACCTAATTGAGGACCATGCCAATATAGGACCTTTGAGTCCAAGTTAACAAATTGTTTATAAAGAATTCTATAAGACTTGAAAATGTTAGTAGTATACCCTAGAGCATATCATTTAGTATGTATCTTGTATATGTTTTTATTAATAAAAGGCATTTCCACTTTTCTGTTTACGTAAGATATTTATGTGTAATAGAAAAGGTCAATTGATATTTTGTTAGAAATTCTATTCTTAAGTTGTTAAGAATATGAGTGATAGTGTGTCTAGTACAAAGTATCATAAATAGGTTCACAATCGAGGATACTTCATAATAAGGACATGACTTATCCAGAAAGATTGTATTCATGTTTGTTCCCAAGTTATTTATATGAGATATAAATAAGATGGAATGGTGAGTCTCATGCCATATGACAAACATGATAGGCACTTATAAATGATAAGTAGGTCGAACCAGTAACACTTATGACAAGCACATGGAGTTTACTCTTGTCAATGTTTTGTCATAAATCATATCAGTGCATATAATCTTTAGACTTGAGATAGCACAGTTATCTTGTATATAGGTAGTTTGAGTTTGATATTGCTTTGATACTTGTACTGTGTATGGGTATATGGGCATGTGTTGGGTCCTACTAGTTATATATGGAGATAGGTGTTGATCAAGATGGAATATGTTCCTCTAAGTTAATAGAGATAAAATCCTATGTTCATTTAATTGTTCTTGATGTTTCAAGTTCCTGGCCAGGATCAATAGATTTAATTAGAAAAGAGTTTCTGATGAGAAAATCTTTTTAATCAAGAACTGAAATTAAAAGAGAACATAATATTCATAGCAAATGGAGTTTGACATAAACCATAACTCCAGCTTGAGTTGGAATTTTGTAATAGAGAGATTCTAGTGCATGGTAACATATGATTATAGGTTCATTTAAGGTAAACCTTATTACTAATTAGGTGGCCATGGCATGCTATGCTAGGTGTTGACCATGGTCCATGAGGTGCATAAAATGATTTAGAGAAATCATTAATGGTAAGAAAGAGTTCTCATGATATTAAGAGTTGATATCATATCTCATTGCCAATTAGTGATGAGCCTAGTAAGTCACACACATACACAAGTTATCACCTAATTAAATATGATTTAATTAATTAATTAAAGAGTTTAATTGATTAATTAAATAGGTTTAGTTTGCAATTAGATTGCAAAGTCCCTAGTATGACTTGAAACCAAATCTAGATTATTGGATGTAAAGTATAAGATTAAATTTATATTTAAAGTATTTAAATATGAATTTAATTAATTAGAAATTAATTAATAGAGATTAATTAATTAATTTATATTTGATATAAATTGATTAGAAGAAGACAAATAATTATTTTGGGTTAAGAACTCAAAATTAAGACACAAGGGCATTTTGGTCATTTCACAGGGTGACATGTGGCACCATGAGATGGTGGAACATGGCATTACATATAAGCTTGCCAAATGTTTTTTAATTATGTAAGATGATTAAAATTAAGATTAAATAGAGGTTTGACACTTGACACAATGTGATTGGGTCAATTAAACCTAGAACCAATCAAAGGGTGATATGTGGCAAGGGTTTAAGTGGTGACCTAGCTATATAAGTGTTGTTATGAAAAAATAAAACATGCAAGCTGCTGCTTCCAAAGGTGCTGCCACCCCTTGGCTGCCTCTTCCTTCTTTTCTTCTTCATCCCTCATTCATTCCAAGAGATTAGCAAACAATCTCTTGAATTAAAAATACTAGAAATTGTTTCTAATGTCCTGTTTATATCTTTAATCTCTTAAAAGGCAGAACTTGATTTTCTGAATAATAGAAAAAGCTTTAGAAGCTATTCAAGGGCTACCATAGGTGTTTTTGGTGTCGACAAGCTAGAGGGACAACATCTGGTGTCCTGAAGACGAATCTCAAAGGCGCAAATATACTGGAGTGCATCAAGAGGTTAGTGTGTTTGTTCTTGATTTAATCTAGGGTTCTAAAATTAATCTGATTAATTTTAAAATCTTAAATGGCAAATACAGATTCAAAAACATATGAAAAGAGTTTTAATATGTTATTTATCATTGAAATCAAATAGATAAAAATAAATCTTGCAAGATGCATGTGACCCTAGGTGAAAATTTTTGAATTCAATGGTATAAACTAGTGTTTTTCACACTTTCGTTCCTTCAATTGGTATCAGAGCCACTCTATTTGCCATTTAGATTTTTAATTATACGATTTAATTGTGTGTTTTGATCATGAGATGATTTATCCATTGCTGGCTGCAATGGATCTGTGGCGGCATGCAAGAGAACACCTAATGGTGCGCAAGGTTTTTGGTTCCATGGGTGGCTCAGGGTTTGGCTTTTTAATTTGCAATTGTTGTATGATCTAAAAGCTCATCCTATGTCTAATTAAATTGTTTAATTAGAATTTTAATCACACAATTAAATTTTGATTCAAATCAGAATTTTAAAAATTATTTGAATGTGATTCAAATATGAATTTTAAAAGTTGTTTGAATGTAATTCAAATCTAAATTTTTAAAGATTTTTGAATCATATTTAAATTTGTTTTTTAAAATTGTTTGAATAATATTCAGATCTAAATTTTTAAAAATTGTTTGAATGTGATTCAAATCTGATTTTTTAAAAATTGTTTGAATGTGATTCAAATATAAATTTTTAAGGTTGTTTGAATGTGATTCAAATCTGAATTTTTAAATTTGTTTGAATGAGATTCAAATTTGAATTTTAAATTTATTTGAATTATATTCAAATCTAGATTTTTAAGTTGAATATGAGATATTCAATTTAATTTAAGTATGTATGTTTTATTTAATTATTAAATAGTGATATGCATATTGGATGATCATAGACTATAAAAGACCAATGTGATTGGATTTATTTCTTTTATGTTTTTTTTGGATTGTAAATTAATTAATTTATTTTAATTTATTTTGGGCATGTATTATTAAGTTTGTAATAATTTTTGGGTTGTAATTTCATTTATTTAAGTTCTTGTAAATTCACTTTCGTATGCCAATGATTACTATGTAATATTGGATTGCAAGAAGTTCAAGGAGGTCAAGAGCATTGGTGGGACCAGTGGAAGGAATTCAAGATCAAGTGTTGATTATGTACTCCTTCAGCAACTCTTGTAAAATGAATGAATGAAATGCACCTAGGAATGCCTTGATTCAAATCTTGGTGGCTCAGAATTGAATCCCTTAGAAAGTCCATGATCATACCATATTTACTGCTTATCCATGAATGCATGAGATGTATGGGAATGTATGCAATTATATGATATATGCATGCTAAATGGATAATATGCAAAATGAGACCTTAATAGTAATTAGGATGACCATAAAATCTTCTAAATAAATGATTAAGTTGGAAATGCTATAATTAAAGTAATTATAACATGGGCCCTCTATTGGGGCAATTATTTTAAGAAATTTTAAATAGTTGCATAAGATGCAATTAATTTAAGAGATTTTCTTAAGAATAATTATTAAGCATGAGATGTTGTAAATATGTAAATGGTTTGGTGGCCAATATTGGATGTACCTAAGGACATTAAAATTATTTGCATAATTACTGGCTCAATGGGATCAACTTAACTATTGCAAGATAAGTCAATAATGGATGTACTTGATATTTTGCGCATTAGGGGCTAGGTAATGGATTGAACCTCACATGAGATGTGATGGGCAAAGAGTTACTCACTTATAGTTTATTTTAATTCCAATAACGGATGTACCTGAGGATGATCAATAGAATTATAAGAATTCAATCACCCACTAGAAATCCATCCAACTAGGATTTCCGTTTTCTACTTTGGAAGTGTAGGATTTGCTAAGTTAGTGGGAGGACCAATTTGATTAAAAGATCATAATCATTTTGGTTAATTACATGATACATTTACTAATTAATCTAGTTATTTTTTGCTGTCAATTTTTTGATAATAATGAGCACAGAACAACCACCACCATCCAATATCCTTGCAAGCATACTTGATCGCAATAGGTTGACAGGACCTAATCTCTCTGATTGGCTAAGAAATTTGAAACTTGTCCTGAACCTTGAACGTATAGGATATGTTCTAGATTCAAATGTTCCTGGTCCCTTACCTCCAGAGGCCACTTAAGAGGAACATGAAACTTTGGATAAGTGGAAGGAGCATGATATGAGAGCTAAGTGTTACATGCTTGCTTCCATGAGTAATGAGTTACAGAAGCAGCATGAGAACATGCAGAGTGCGAGTGAGATCCTCTTCACCTATAAGAGTTGTATAGTGAGCACAGTAGGAATGCTAGGTATGAGATATCTAGGCAGCTGTTCCGCATGAGGATGTCTGAGGGATAGAATGTTGGGGATCATATCCACAAGATGATTCGGTTGATTGAGCAGTTGAAACATCTTGACTTCAACATGGATTTTCAACTATAGATGGATTTGATCCTTCAGTCCCTTCTTGAGTCTTTTAGGAATTTTGTGGCAAATTACCATATGAATAAATAGGAATGCACCTTAGCTGGTTTACTCAACATGCTAGTTATTGCCCAAAAGAATATACCGGGCAATAAAGGAAAAGAGGTAGCTTTGATTGCATCTTCTTCTGTTGGAAAGTCCAACAAGAAGAAGGGAAATAAGAAAAAGAAACCTTAGATTCCTGGTCAAAATAGCTAAACAGAAAGGGAAGACTAAAGCTGATGGAGGCAAAGGAAAGTATTTCCACTGCCAGAAGGATGGGCACTAGAAAAGGAACGGTCCAGAGTATCTTGCTTCTCTGAAGGACAAGAAGGATAAACCTTCAGAAGGTATGTCCATATCTTATTATTTAGATTTTGATGATACTCGTAGTTCATCTATAGCTTGGATTTTAGATACTAGTGCCAGTTCTCACATTTCTAATGATATGCTGGAACTAGCAAATAGTAGCAGCTTACATTCTCAAGATGTTAGAGTCCGGATTGGCAATGGTTCAACTGTTGAAACTTTTGCCATAGGATCTAAATCTTTTTACATGTTTGGACATGTTTTGAGTTTGGATAATATTTTATATGTACCTGGTGCTTTTAAGAACATCATTTTTATATCTAGTTTGACTCGAAATGACTATGAATTTCAATTCACAGATGATGTTTGCAATATTTATTTTGGAAATAAATATGTTAGTTCGGGTTATATGAATGAAGGTCTTTATTATTTAGATAATAATGAAAAACTCAAAATGAATGCAAGTGATCTAAATGAATGCAATGCCATGGTGAAAACCAACTCAAGTTCAAAACATATTTGGCACTTAAGGTTATGTCATGCTGCAGAAGATAGGATTGCAAAACTGGAGAAAATGGCGATTCTATCCTCATTAGGCTCTGAGCCTTCTCCAACTTGTGAATCTTGCCTTCAGGGAAAAATGACTAGATCACCCTTTGTTGGACAAGGGCTAAAGGCTGAAAATATTTTGGAGCTAATACATAGTGATGTATGTGGTTCATTTAAGGAAATGGCTAGAGGCGGTTTTCATTACTTTATTACCTTTACTGATGATAAATCAAGGTTTGGGTATTTGTATTTGATGAAATACAAACATGAATCTTTTGAAAAGTTCAAAGAATTTAAATCTGAAGTAGAAAATCAAACAGGAAAGAGTATTAAAGCTCTTCAATCAGATCGTGGAGGGGAATATTTGAGTACTGAATTTGATGAATACTTGAGAGAGCATGGCATTATTTCCCAGCTGACTCCTCCAAGAACGCCACAGCTGAATGGTGTATCTAAAAGGAGAAATCGTACCCTATTGGATATGGTACGTAGTATGATGAGCTATACTGATATGCCAATCTCCTTTTGGGGATTTGCATTAGAATTAGCTTTGTATATTTTGAATAGGATTCCATCAAAATCAATTTCTTCCACACCTTATGAGATATGGCATGGAAGAAAACCAAGTCTTAAGCATGTTAAGATTTGGGGTTGTCCAGCTTATATCAAAAAGCTGAACACTAATAAATTGGAAACTAGATCAGGAAATAGTCGATTTGTTGGATATCCAAAAGATAGTTTTGGATATTATTTTTATTTGCCTACATCACAAAAGGTTGTGGTGAGTAGAGATGCCATATTTCTTGAACAATAGTTTGTTCAAGAAGGAGGCAAAGGAAGGCAAATAGAGTTGGAATTAGAGAATTCTGACCAACCAACAGATCAGATGGATATAGATCCATCTAGTCAACCTACACCCGTTGATGAAACATCTATAACTGTTCCTCGTAGAACAACCAGGGTATCTCACCCACCAGTGAGATATGGTTTCCGTCATGAAGAAGAACAAGAGTTGTCTACTTATGAAGAAGTAGATCATAGAGATGATCCACTTACCTATGAAGAAGCTATATCAGATTTAGATTCTTCAAAATGGATTGATGCTATGAAATCTGAAATTGATTCCATGTATAAGAATCAAGTTTGGGATCTTGTTGACCCACCTGAAGGTATTGTACCTATAGGGAACAAATGGGTTTTCAAGAATAAAATTGGTTCTGATGGAAAGGTAGAGACCTATAAGGCAAGGCTAGTAGCAAAAGGGTTTCGCCAAAGGCAAGGAATCGACTATGAGGATACTTTCTCACCTATTACCATGCTTAAATCAATTAGGATTCTATTAGCAATAGCTGCATACTATGATTATGAGATTTGGCAGATGGATGTCAAAATAGCTTTTCTCAATGGATATATTGAAGAAAACATTTTCATGGAACAACCAAGGGGTTTTGAATCTCAAGATGGTTCCAAGATATGCAAGCTAAAGCGATCCATTTATGGGTTGAAGCAAGCTTCGAGGAGTTGGAACATCCATTTTGATGAAGCCATTAAATCCTTTGGTTTTATCGAAAATGAGGATGAGCCATGTATATATCAGAAGGTTAGTGACATTGCTATCACTTTCCTTGTCTTATATGTGGATGACATACTGTTGATGGGTAATGACACAGGTATGTTGACAACTGTAAAGGTATGGTTGTCAAATACATTCTCCATGAAAGACTTAGGGGAGGCAACCTATATTCTTGGGATTCGCATCTATAAAGATAGAGCAAAAAGAATAATAGGTCTATCCCAAAGTCTATACTTGGAAAAGGTGTTAAAGAGGTTTAACATGCTTGATTCCAAGATAGGATTGTTACCAGTGAGGCATGATATCCACCTTTCTAAAAAGATGTCTCCAAAGACACCTGAAGAAAGAGATAAGATGGCTAGGATTCCATATGCTTCGGCTATTGGAAACTTAATGTATGCAATGTTGTGTACTAGGCCAGATATCGCATATGCTACTAGTTTGACTAGCAGGTATCAATCCAATCCAGGTTTGAAACTGTCCCACTCTACCCCTCTGTAAGGCATAACATGATCCCGTAGTATATCTAATGAATTACCAACTTCGTCTACAGATAACCCATTAAATACACTACAAGGGATTTTAAAACTTTTCTTACTTTTTTTTTTTTTGGCAGCGGTGAGCACTATTTATAGGTGTTAAAAACCTTTTTCAACTTAAGTGAAAGAGCTAACACATTTGCATTATTAGTAATTTCTAAAAAAAATTTTGGCAGAGTGCCCTCTGTATTTTGAATAAAACAGTTCTTCAGAAAACCTGTAAAAAGCACTTCAAATATATTTCTCAATCTCAATTCCACAATAACTTTTCAATATTTCCAAAGGCTGAAATAAAAGAAATATAGTACAAATTTTACAAGTCAAAATAACTCATAATTTATTTTACAACTTCAATGTATAATTTTAATTTACAACTGCTCAAAACCAAGAACAATATATACATACAGTGAACATACATTACAGTACAAAATACAAAATATGGTATACTCAATATACTCGATGATCTCTCAGTGTTGCCCTAGCAGCCTAGTCTGCTGCCCTGTTCGTCTGTCTACCTGCGACAGTAATGAAAAGCTATCGCTGAGACAATGTCTCAGTGGTGCACAACATTAACCAAGTACAACTTTAAATCACAAATCATAAGTCATATAAATAGTGGATACTTAAATCATAGTTAAATTCAAGACAATGAATGTCATAAAGAATTTGAACTCCATTTCACAATATCACAATAAATCTCAATAAGTCAAAACATGGTTAAATTCAAAAGACAGTGAATGTCAATAAGAATTTAAACTCCATTTTACAAATTATCAAAGCTCATAATAACACAATTTAGTCAAATAATTTAAGAACACAGTGTTGCCAATTCATACACAACTTAAGCCATGACACAAGTTTCTGATCAATGCCGTGTTGTACACCACGACAAAGCAATCTACAACCCCACTAATCGAAATCAATGAGGGAGGTGGCTAGCTAGCTAATGAGTACTCATCCGATCTATAACCTCAACTGGTAAACCAGAGAGGGAGGAAAATAAACAATCTCAACCCCATAAATGGAGGAGGAATAATGTGATACTGTCATGCTAAGTGTGAACACAAAATCAATTCCAAACATTTTATTCAAATGATTCGTGAAAAATCCAATAAATTTCCAAAGTCATAATTTCATTCACAAGATGGCAACACAATTCATAATTAACTTTAAATTTCCATAAATCACACTAAATCAATTTTTCAATGACAAAAGGCTCAAATAAGGTTTATTGTGCACAAACCTCTGATAACTGTCTCCTGGCCTTGACTCAATGTTTCCTTCCCTTTCCCTGAGTTTTTGCTAACTGAGAAACACAATTTGAAGTGTTTTAGTACTCATTTAAACTGTCTTTAACAATAATGCTTGATAATTAATTCACTGAATTCTATTATTTGCTTAGTCAACCTAATATGTCGACCTTCGATGCATTCTAGGTAAATTAGGTTTTAATATTACAAATATGTCACATTTGTAGCCTTTTAGGGTTGGTACATGTTACCTAATTCATTTCCATGTATATTGCATTTTATTGCAATTTGCTGGATTCCGGGATACTAGTTTGACCTAGCCGAACGACCTAGTTTCCTCGGTTTTCGGGTTTTGGTCAAAACTAAAAACTTGTAGATCTATGTCTTATTGCACGCAGAGCAAAATTTTAGGTCATTCTGAGTTATGTAGACTAAGTTATGGTCATTTTACTATTTCTGGTCAAAATGCATCAAAATTAGTCACTTTAGGTCATTTTAGGTCATTTTAGGTTCGGCCAGTGTTTGGACTCGAACTTGTGTAAGCTTTTTGACTTGCTTATGGTCATTTCTGGGCTTTAGTGTCTTCATAAGAGTTGTAGATATATGTCTTAACTATTTATGGTCAAAATTTCAGGTCAATTGGACCTGTTTTGAGTGAGTTATGGCCAAAACACTAACTACTGCCCAAATGGTCAATTTTCAGGCCTTAATTGCACTAATCCGGATTTGGTCATTTTTCAAGTTATCTTACAAGCAGAATTTTGATAAGCTTCCTTCATGAAAGTTGGCACTTTTTGTGCCTAGTTTCACCTCCAATTGGTCTCATACCAATTGGAGCCACACACTTAAGGTTCTAGGCCCATAACATAAACTGCCCTATTGCATTTTATTCATTACTCATCAAAGGACACTTTTAACACTTACCGAATGACATATTCATGCCAATTCTGGTTTGTACCATAACCTAAACACATTTCACAACATATTGTAGGTCATTTTGGCAGCTTATAATCACACTCAATATGCATCATATAGTACAGAATTTTTCAAGCTCAAAATACAACAATTCAATCACCTAACCTAGCTCATTTACATGTCTAACCTCACACCATCATACATATACACAAGCTGCCATAACAAGTACCACAATTCAAAATTAATATTCCATAAACCAAATATGAAATAACATTTTTATGGTTCACCATTCAAGCTGCCGATTCATACACCTCTCTCCATTAATGTCCAAGCTTCTAAATTCAAGTATACATTCACAATATACTTAGTATACATCACCCAATTTATTCCTACACATATAAACACATAATCAACCCTTTAATCTACCATTTACAAGCAAGAATAAACTGTCCTCAAGGAGTTTCCATGGCTTCTAAAAATACACCTCTCCCTTTAAACATTAAACCTAAAAAATCTCTCCATAATTCAAGTACCCATAACATTCTTACTAACTTTAACGAAGCCATAACCCAAAAACACAAACTTACCACTTTGGAAACTCTTCAAAATCTCTCCAAAACTTGGTCTTCTTGTTGCCTATCTACTGCCCAAGGTGTATGGACAATCTTTAATGAAGGAAAGTGCCAAGAAAGGAGCTTGAATCTCACATGCATGGAGCTCCAAGGTGGACGGCAATGGTGGTTTCCCTTGAGAGCATTTCGGCTAGTTCTTTGGCAAGGTGAGGAAGAAGATGAAATCTGTCCAAATGGTGAGTTAGTAGTCCACTTTGATAGGTGAGTGGAGCACTAAGCTTAATTTAATATTAGTTTAACCTTAACTTTCCTTATTCCTACATTTAACTCCCCATTTTTGCTATTTACATTAGGTACCACTAATTTAATTTTTCATTATATTTTCCAAGTGTAATATCATGTATTTTTAATGGAAATTTAGGTCAAAAGACAACTCAGGGTGTCAAATGACCACAATGCCCCTGTTCGGGTTGCATTCCCGATTTTTCGGTAACACCGGGTTTTGTCCGTTTTTCGATTTCTCACTTTTCTTTGTATTAATTAATTAATTTTTCTTTGATAATTCTAATAGTATTTATACTTCAATAGACATTTATTTAAGTCCTAAAAATATTGTCCAGGGTTCCTCGTGGTCCAGGGCTAGTCAACGGTCCACGCCGCGACTTCCCAGTGTGGTCACCCATCGCTAGGGTTCTCGGCTCGTTTAACTTGGTTACATTTATTTGCTATTATTTTTGCTTTATTTTTCTTGTATTTTCTTTTCTTGTATTTCATTATTTTATGTCTCCTCACTCATATCGAAGTGTAGTTCTAGGCATCCTAGCTGTCCGGACAACACTGGTCACCAAAACAGTAGAATGCACTACTGAACTTAGAGGCGTTACAGAAACACTGGATAGCTGTCAAGAATATCCTTAAGTACTTGAGAAGAACTAAGGATTTATTCTTGATCTATGGAGGTGGAGACTTGCAATTGGATGGTTATACTAATTCTGATTTCCAATCAGATATCGATGATAGAAAGTCTACCTCTGGATATGTGTTCATTTGTAATGGAGGTGCAGTCAATTGGAAGAGTTCCAAACAGAGCACGACTGCAGATTCCACTACCGAGGCTGAGTATATTGCTGCATCAGATGCTACAAAGGAAGTTGTTTGGATAAAAAGTTTGTGATAGAACTTACAGTAGTTCCTTCCATTGAGTCAGCAGTTACACTACACTGTGACAACAATGGAGCAGTCATACAGGCTAAGGAACCAAGGTCTCACCAGAAATCCAAACATATAGAAAGGTGCTACCACATTATCAGAGAAATAGTTGGACGAGGCGATGTAGCTATGCAGAAAATAGCATCAGCTGAAAATCCAGCTGATCCATTCACTAAGCCTATGTCACAGACTCAGCTAGACTGACATTTTGAGAAGATGGGTATAAGATATTGCAATGAATGGCTCTAGTGCTAGTGGAAGATTGTTAGTAGTATGTCCTAGAGCATATCATTTAGTATGTATCTTGTACATGTTTTTATTAATAAAAGGCATTTCTACTTTTCCGTTTACATAAGATATTTATGTGTAATAGAAAAGGTCCATTGATATTTTGTTAGAAATTCTATTCTTAAGTTGTTATGAATATGAGTGACAGTGTTTCTAGTACAAAGTATCATAAATAGATTCATAATCAAGGATACTTCATAATAAGGACATGACTTATCCAGAAAGATTGTATTCATGTTTGTTCTCAAGTTATTTATATGAGATATAAATAAGATGAAATGGTGAGTCTCATGCCATATGACAAACATGATAGGCACTTATAAATGATAAGTAGGTCGAACCAGTGACACTTATGACAAGCATATGGAGTTTACTCTTGTCAATGTTTTGTCATAAATCATATCAGTGCATATAATCTTTAGACCTGAGATAGCACAGTTATCTTGTATATAGGTAGTTTGAGTTTGATATTGCTTTGATACTTGTACTATGTATGGTTATATGGGCATGTGTTGGGTCCTACTAGTTATATATGGAGGTAGGTGTTGATCAAGATGGAATCTGTTCCTCTAAGTAAATAGAGATAAAATCCTATGTTCATTTAATTGTTCTTGATGTTTCAAGTTCCTGGCCTGGACAGATAGATTTAATTAGAAAAGAGTTTCTGATGAGAAAATCTTTTTAATCAAGAACTGAAATTAAAAGAGAATATAATATTCATAGCAAATGGAGTTTGACATAAACCATGACTCCAGCTTGAGTTGGGATTTTATAATAGAGAGATTCTAGTGCAAGGTAACATATGATTATAGGTTCATTTAAGGTAAACCTTATTACTAATTGGATGGCCATGGCATGCTATGCTAGGTGTTGACCATGGTCTATGAGGTGCATAAAATGATTTAGAGAAATCATTTATGGTAAGAAAGAGTTCTGATGATATTAAGAGTTGATATCATATCTCATTGGCAATTAGTGATGAGCCTAGTAAGTCACACACATACACAAGTTATCACCTAATTAAATATGATTTAATTAATTAATTAAAGAGTTTAATTGATTAATTAAATAAGTTTGGTTTGCAATTAGATTGCAAAGTTCCTAGCATGACTTGAAACCAAATCTAGATTATTTGATGTAAAGTATAAGATTAAATTTATATTTAAAGTGTTTAAATATGAATTTAATTAATGAGAAATTAATTAATAGAGATTAATTAATTAATTTATATTTGATACAAATTGATTAGAAGAAGAGAAATAATTATTTTGGGTTAAGAACTCAAAATTAAGACACAAGGGCATTTTGGTCATTTCACAGGGTGACATGTGGCACCATGAGATGGTGACACGTGGCATTACACATAAGCTTACCAAATGTTTTTTAATCATGTAAGATGATTAAAATTAAGATTAGATATAGGCTTGACACTTGGCACAATGTGATTGGATCAATTAAACATAGAACCAATCAAAGGGTGACATGTGGCAAGGGTTTAAGTAATGACCTAGCTATATAAGTGTTGTTATGAAAAAATAAAACATACAAGCTGCTGCTCCCAAAGGTGTCGCCACCCCTTGGCTGCCTCTTCCTTCTTTTCTTCTTCATCTCTCATTCATTCCAAGAGATTAGCAAACAATCTCTTGAATTAAAAATACTAGAAATTGTTTCTAATGTCCTGTTTATATCTTTAATCTCTTAAAAGGCAGAACTTGATTTTCTAAATAATAGAAAAAGCTTTAGAAGCTATTCAAGGGCTGCCATAGGTGTTTTTAGTGTGGACAAGCTAGAGGGACAACATCTGGTGTCCTGATGGCGTAAATACACTACAGTGCATCAAGAGGTTAGTGTGTTTGTTCTTGATTTAATCTAAGATTCTAAAATTAATCTGATTAATTTTAAAATCTTAAATGGTAAATACAGATCTAAAAACATTAAAAGAGTTTTAATATGTTGTTTATAATTGAAATCAAATAGATAAAAATAAATCTTGCATGATGCATGTGATCCTAGGTGAAAATTTTTGATTTCAATAGAATAAACTTGTGTTTTTCATGCTTCCGTTCCTTCAGAAAAAAAGTAAGAAAAATTTCTAGTTGTCCATAAGAAATAGGGCAACAATACTTATGAAGAATGCCAGACCTCAATATGATTACAAATAGTCCAAATAAATTAGTAAAATCAAAACCGAAAATGTCTAAAAAGGAAACTAAACTTTAGATTTGACCTAGTTATGGTTAATTGACCATAACTTGAGCTATACAACTCCAAATGGAGTGGTTCAAAAAGGAAATCAAAGAAGACACGATGAGAAACAATTTAGTGAAGAGAAATCTATTAAATTTACACTGTAATCTAGTCCAATAGACAGTAAATATTGGCCATGAAATCTGAAAAATGGCAATAAAATACAATAAGCTTTAAAATGAAATTGGTAACATATACCAACACTTAGAGACTATAAAATGTGACAAATTGGGAACATTAAAATTGACTCACTTAGAGTGTATCAAAGGTCTGTAACATGCTCCCTATACGTGTTCTGTACGTTCTATGGCTCCAGTAGTCAAATAATAGTCCAGGCAAGTCAGGATGTCTGGAACTACACTTCGGTAATAGTGAACAGACATATAATGATGAAATAAATAAAAAGAAAATACAAGAAAAATCAAACAAAAATGAAAGAGAGAAAATGAAGCTAAGTTAAACGAGCCGGCACCACAGCGATGGGTGACCGCACCGGGAAGGCCGTTGCCGACCCCAGGACCGCGGGGAACCCTCTGAATCTAATTTTGAGACATAAATAAAGGTTTATTAAAATGTAATTGATACTAGAAATATCAAAGAAAAATTAATAAATTAGTATAAAGAAAAACAAAAAATCGAGAAACAGACAAAAATCGGTGTTACCTAAAAATCGGGAATGTAACCCGAAGTGGGGTGTTTTGGTCATTTGACACATAGTGTTGCCTTTTGACCTCAATCTCTATTAAAAATAAATGATATTACACTTAAAAAATTTCAAAGAAAAATTAGAAAGTTAGTATAAACGAAAAATAAAAAGTAAAGAAATCGGCGGTACAAGGAGTAAATCGGTGTTACCGAAAAAGTCCGAACTTTACTTAAATGTCCATGAAAAATAAGTGGTATTATATTTTAAAAATCCCATGAAAAATGAAATTCAAGATAACATGTAATTTAAGGGAATTGGAGGGCATAATTGCAATTAAAGGAAATCATGAATTAATGTAATTTTTAATTGTGATTAGTGGGGCATTAGTGGAGTATATAAGGACCACTAGGACAGATTTTTCCACTATTCATCTTCTTCCTCATTATTCTTCTTTGCCAAATTGAAATTTCTCCAAACTTCATCCATGGCCACCCCATATACAAGCCTTCGTGCACCATTGATCAAGCCATGATTCCATGAAAGTATCTTCATTAAACTTGGTCTACACATCATGGGCAGCATGTAGGAAGTAAGAAAGAGGAGTTTTGGTGAAGTTTAATCAAGCCCAAGTTGAGGTTAGTGCTTAATCTCCCCATTTTCTTTCATTAGATCTTGTTTTGAGCTTTGGGTGAGTTGATTTGTGAAGAAATTGAGTAAATTAATGTATATTTGGTGAGCCCTTCATTTTGGCAGCCAAGACATTCATGGGATTTTGATGTGTTTAAATGATGTAGATGAGTTTAAAGATGATGTTTGATATGGGTATATGTATGGGAAGTGATAGGACTTGAATTGATTGAAATTGAGAAATTTAAATTATGGTTTGAAACAATTATTGGAGATTTGTGTTGTTGCTTCATTTTGGGCAGCCATGAACCCTTGTTGAGCTTGAGTTATTTTTACTTCTAATGAATGAAAATGAAGGTTGATTAATTCAAATGAAAGTTGTAGTAAGTTTGTATTTAAGTATGTGCATGTAGTGTTTGAATTAAGGGTGTGAAATAGAACCTTGATGCCTTGAGCAAACTGCCATGTTTGGCAGCCCCTAATAGCATGAATTTGTGTGTGAACATGTGATTATTAACGGTGTATGCTAATGTTAAATTGTGGGCAGCAAGTGTAAGTGACATTGAAGTATGAATATGTTAAAGTGTATGTGTAATATTGACATTGAAGTATGTTGAATTTTGGTGGAAGTGAATGTTGACCTTAATGATGAATTGTGTGCATTGAGCACTTGAACATTCTGCCCAGACTTGTTGCTGGAATTGTGTACAATAGATGTATGGAAGTGTTGTTGATTGAATATTGTAGTAATGAGGAGGAGAAGGAACATTAAATTGGGAGTGTATGAGCTTTGTGCAGGTTGTGTATTGAGGGCAGCACCTAAATGAGGCCATAAGTCCCAAACTATGAACCCAATTGGTATGAGGCCAATATGGAGTGAAACTAGACACCAAATAGGCCAACTTTCATGTAGAAAGGTTGCCAAAATTCTGCCGAGAAACTGACCTTAAAAAGTGACCAAATCCGGATTAGTGCATTTAAGGCCTGAAAACTGACCATTTGGGCAGCAGTTAGTATTTAGGCCATAACTCACTCAAAACAGGTCCAATTGACCTGAAATGTTGACCATGAATAGTTAAGACCTATATCTACAAGTCTTATGAAGACACCCAAGCCCAGAAATGACCATAAGCAAGTCAAAAAGCTTGCACAAGTTCGGGTCCAAAAACTGGCCGAACCTAAAATGACCTAAAATGACCTAAAGTGACCAATTTTGATACATTTTGACCAGCAATAGTAAAATGACCATAACTTGGTCTACATAACTCAGAATGACCTAAAATTTTGCCCCGCGTTCCATAAGACATAGATCTACAAGTTTGTAGTTTGGACCGAAACCCGAAAACCTAGGAAACTAGGTCGTCCGGCTAGGTCAAAATAGTACACCGAAATCCAGTAAATTGCAATAAAATGCAATACACTTAGAAATGAAATTGGTAACATATACCAACACTAAAAGGCTATAAAATGTGACATATTGGTGATATTAGAATTGACTCACATAGAGTGCATCAGGGGTCAACATTGTAGGTTGACTAATGAAATGAATTGAAGGGAATAGTACCAAGAGAAATAGGACTTTAAGCTAGACAAATCTAGCACACAAAAATTGAAAAATTGACCAAATTTTGAACCAAAGGTGCAATCTGTCTAATTTTAGTAAATTGACCATAACTTGGTCTATACAACTCGGAATGACCTAAAATTTTTCCCCGCGTGCAATGAGACATAGAGCTACAATTTTGCTTCTTTGACCAGAAGCTAAAAACCAAGAGAAATAGGACTTTAAGCTAGACCAATCTAGCACACAAAAATTGAGAATTTGACATTTACATACAATGATGCTTGAAGCAATTTGGCAATGAATGCCAACTTGTAAAAAAGGGTAAATTGCACTATATTGGCAGCATATTAAAATGCAAATTGTGACATGTTGATACTAGAATCAACTTATCCATGATGTATAAAAAGGTCAATATTTTCATTGACCAGTGAATTGTATAATGACCAGTAAACCCTGAAAATAAAGAAATAAATATTTAATCTTGTAATATGCCCTAGTTTGCCTAGTTGACTAGTTTGGATAGGTTGGCATGCTAATAGGATTCTGACAGCTGTTCTGTAAATGACTTTACGTCATGCTGTGTTCTATGGCTTATTATGCCATACTATGATTTTATAGCTTATGGCTATACAGTTTGTGTTATTATACTCAGCTTAATGTCTGATTGATTATATGGCTTTTTAGCCACACTGTTTGCACACCGGGAGATACTTTGTGACCGATGGTGTGACGGCTCGAGGTACTAGGTACCCAGTGCTAGTATATCCATTTATCCAGTCTGGTCAGTGTATAGGGTATATGGGCAGTCATTTAAAACATTATTCAATTCAGGAAGCTAAGTTAAGTTAAGTATAATGAAATTTCAGTACAATTAAATTAAGTATTGAATGAATGAGTAAAAGAAATTAGCAAAAGAAACATAATAAAAATATAAATTGCAGAACCGTAGAGACTTGAAATACAATACAGTTAGAATAATTTATATAGTGGCTAGTATTACTGAAAAGTTATAAATTAAGCACTTCCAAAGAGGAACAGACTAGTATATAAGATCGTTGATACTAGAAATACCATACCAAATTAAATTGATTCTTGGATATTCGAAATGATGATTTATTTCTTTCTTTACTTGTATATATTATTTCTTGTTATATTATTGCACCACTAAGCAGAAATGCTTAGCGCGATGGAATTGCTTCCTCGCGCAGGTACTGAAGGTAAAACCAGTAGATTGTCGACTGAGATTTTTGGAGTCCAGATCTGCAGAAGTGTCAGAAGAGTTCAAGATTGTCACCTCCTCAGCAATGCATGTAGATAGGGCTCATATTTATACATGTTATGTATTTTGTTCATTCTAAGTATAATGTAAATTATTTGTACATCCTGTACTTGACAAATTTATGTAATTAGTTGGCAAATTATGCAAAATAATAAAATGTAAGAATTTTGATATATGAGTTAAGTATCTGATCATGATGATTCTAATTGAGATTGAGTATGAAAAATTTTGAGACTGATTCTGAGTTGTGAATTTGAGTCTATATTGAAATTGTTTTTGGTAGGTTCAGAAGAACTGCTAGTCCAAATTACAGCCGGCACGTTGTCGGATTATCATTAAAATTTTTGAAATTTCCAAATTAATTAGATTTTGATAAAAGTAAAAAAAAAAAGCCTAAACCTTAAATAAAGTTTTTGAATAAATAAATCAAGAACTGTAATGAAATCAGGTAAGATCAGGTGCTCCGGCACGCCGTGTAGCACGCCTTGCTCGGTTACACTGTAGACGGGAGAGGGGTGTTACAAGGTCAACATTATAGGTTGACTAATAAAATAAATTGACGGGAATAGTACTAAGAAAATTTAGATATTGGTTTTTATTGTTAGAAACAATTTAATTGAGTACTAAAACACTTTAAATTGTTTGTTTCAGTTGAAAAGGATATTGAAAAGCATAAGGAACATTGAGTCAAGGCCTAAAGGCAACTCAAACCAGGTCTGTGCACAATACTTTTTATATTCACCTCTTTTACTATAAACTTTTTTTGGAGAAATGAGTTATGAATAATTTTTTTATTGTTTTGGCTTTTGGAATTTTATTTGAGAATTATTGTGTTGCCTACTTTGTAAATGGAAATTTTGAGATAAAATGTGTTTATTGGTATCAGAGCAAAGTAGGGACGGCGATACGTAGTGCCTACGATTCCTGGGAACTCTCACGCGTGAACTGTGGCGAAGCGTGACTCTCCGCCCAGGAGCTTGCAGGGACAGCGATACGTAAGGCCTACAAGTGCTCTGATAGGTACACTATATTCCTCCTCCATTTATGCAGTGAGTATAACTATATTCCTCCCTCTTTGACTTGCCAGTCTGAGGTGAGTATGGATGAGTTCTCATTAGCTAGCTAGCCACCTGCCTCATTGATTTCGATTAGTGGGGTGAGTTTGCCTTGTTGTGGTGTACAACACGGCATGTTTTGAAAAGTTTATATCATGACCTAAGTTGTGTTATTGATTGGCAACACTATGTTATTCAATTGTTTGGTCAAATTTGTGTTATATGAGCTTTGAAAATTGTGACATGAAATTTTGAATCATTTGAATTGTGAATTATCGATAAATGTTTTATATACCGCATTTTAAATTGTTATTGTGCATCACTGAGTAAATTTTACTTAGTGATAGCTTTTTCACTGCTGTTGCAGGTAGACAGATAGATAAAGCAGTAGAGTAGGCTGCTTGTGCTATACTTTTGGGATTTTGCTGGGTATATTTTGAAGGAGCGGAAGCATGAAAAATACAAGTTTATACCATTGAATTCAAAAATTTTCACCTAGGGTCACATGCATCATGCTAGATTTATTTTTTATCTATTTGATTTCAACGATAAACAACATATTAAAACACTTTTAATATGTTTTGGATCTGTATTTACCATTTAAGATTTTAAAAATTAATCAGATTAATTTTTGAACCCTAGATGAGATCAAGAACAAATACACTAACCTCTTGATGCATTGTAGTATATTTGTGCCTTTGGGATGCGTCTTTAGGACACCAGATGTTGTCCTTCTAGCTTATCCACACCAAGAACACCTATGGCAGTCCTTGAACAGCTTCTAAAGCCTTTTCTATTAATTAGAAAATCAAGTTTTGCCTTTTAAGAGATTAAAGATGCAAACAGGACACTAGAAATAATTTCTAGTATTTTTAATTCAAGAGATTGTTTGCTAATCTCTTGGAATTGATGAGAGATACAGAAGAAGAGTATTTGGGTGGCGGCACAAAGAGGAGCAACTGCTGGTTGTATTGTTTTCTTTTCATAACAATACTTATATAGCTAGGTCAATACATTAAACCCTTGCCACATGTCACCCTCTGATTGGTTCTAGGAAATTGACCCAATCACATTGTGCCAAGTGTCAACCATATATTTAATCTTAATTTTAATCATCTTACATGATTAAAGGACATTTGACAAGCTTATGTATAATGCCATATATCACTATCTCATGGTGCCATATGTCACCCTATGAAATGACCAAAATGCCCCTGTGTCTTAATTTTGAGTTCTAAACCCAAAATAATTATTTCTCTTCTTCTAATCAATTTAAATCAAATATGAATCAATTAATTAATCTTTATTAATTGATTTCTCATTAATTAAATTCATATTTAAACATTTTAAATATAAATTTAACTTATACTATACATCAAATAATCTAGATTTGGTTTCAAATCATGCTAGTGACTTTGCAATCTAATTGCAAACTAAACCTATTTAATTAATCAATTAAACTCTTCAATTAATTAATTAAATCATATTTAATTTGGTGATAACTTGTGTATATGTGTGACTTACTAGGCTCATCACTAATTGGCAATGAGACATGATATCAACTCTTAATATCATCAGAACTCTTTCTTACCATAAATGATTTCTCTAAATCATTTTATGCACCTCATAGACCATGGTTAACACCTAGCATAGTATGCCATGGCCACACAATCAGTAATAAGTTTTACCTTAAATGAACCTATAATCATATGTTACCATGCACTAGAATCTCTCTGTTATAAAATCCCAACTCAAGCTGGAGTCATGATTTATGTCAAACCCTATTTGCTATGAATATTATGTTCTCTTTTAATTCTAGTTCTTGATTAAAAAGATTTTCTCATCAGAAACTCTTTCTGAATAAATCTATCTATCCTGACCAGGAACTTGAAACATTAAGAACGATTAAATGAACATAGGATTTTATCTCTATTTACTTAGAGGAACAGATTCCATCTTGATCAACACCTACCTCCATATATAACTAGTAGGAGCCAACACATACCCATATACCCATACACAGTACAAGTATGAAAGCAGTATCAAACTCAAACCACCTATATACAAGATAACTGTGATATCTCAAGTCTAAAGATTATACGCACTGATATGATTTATGACAATGCATTGACAAGAGTAAACTCCATGTGCTTGTCATAAGTGTCACTGGTTCGGCCTACTTATCAAGTATAAGTGCCTATCATGTTTGTCATATGGCATGAAACTCACCATTCCATCTTATTTATATCTCATATAAATAACTTGGGATCAAACATGAATACAATCTTTCTGGATAAGTCATGTCCTTATTATGAAGTATCCTCAATTGTGAACCTATTTATGATACTTTGTGCTAGAGATACTGTCACTCATATTCCTAACAACTTAATAATAATATTTCTAATAAAATATCAATGGACCTTTTCTATTACACACAAATATATTATGTAAACGGAAAAGTGGAAATGCCTTTAATTAATAAACATGTACAAGATACATACTAAATGATATGCTCTAGGGTATACTACTAACAATCTCCCACTAGCACTAGAGCCATTCATTACAATATCTTAGACCCATCTTCTCAAGATGTTGGTTTAACTAAGTCTGTGACATAGGCTTAGTGAATGGATCAGCTGGATTTTCAACTGATGCTATTTTCTGCATGGCTACATTGCCTCGCCCAACTATTTCTCTGATAATGTGGTAGCGCCTTTTTATGTGTTTGGATTTTTGGTGAAACCTTGGTTCCTTACCCTGTATGATTGTTCCATTGTTGTCACAGTGCAGTAGAACTGCTAACTTAATGGAAGGAACTACTGCAAGTTTTGTGACGAACTTCTTTATCCAAACAGCTTCCTTTGCAGCATCTGATGCAATAATATACTCAGCCTCGGTAGTGGAATCTGCAGTCGTGCTCTGTTTGAGACTCTTCCAACTGACTGCACCTCTATTACAAATGAACACATATCTAGAGGTAGACTTTCTATCATCGATATCTGATTGGAAATCAGAATCAGCATAACCATCCAATTGGAAGTCTCCACCTCCATGGATCAAGAATAAATCCTTAGTTCTTCTTAAGTACTTAAGGATATTCTTGACAGCTATCCAGTGTTCTAAACCTGGATTGGATTGATACCTGCTAGTCAAACTAATAGCATATGCGATATCTAGCCTAGTACAGAACATTGCATACATTAAACTTCCAATAACCGAAGCATATGGAATCCTGGCCATTTTATCTCTTTCATTAGGTGTCTTTAGAGACATCTCTTTAGAAAGGTGGATACCATGTCTCACTGGCAACAATCCTCTCTTGGAATCAAGCATGTTAAACATCTTTAACACCTTTTCCAAGTATAGACTTTGGGATAAACCAATTATTCTTTTCGTTATATCTCTATAGATGCGAATCCCAAGAATATAGGTTGCCTCCTCTAAGTCTTTCATGGAGAATGTATTTGATAACCATACCTTTACAGTTGTCAACATACCTGTGTCATTACCCATCAACAGTATATCATCCACATATAAGATAAGGAAAGTGATAACACTATCACTAACCTTCTTATATACACATGGCTCATCCTCGTTTTTGATAAAACCATATGATTTAATGGCTTCATCAAAACGGATGTTCCAACTCCTCGAAGCTTGCTTCAATCCATAAATGGATCGCTTTAGCTTGCATACCTTGGAACCATCCTGGGATTCAAAACCCCTAGGTTGTTCCATGAAAATGTTTTCTTCAATGTATCCATTGAGAAAAGCTATTTTGACATCCATCTGCCAAATCTCATAATCATAGTATGCAGCTATTGCTAATAGAATCCTAATTGATTTAAGCATGGCAACAGGCGAGAAAGTCTCCTTATAGTCGATTATTTGCCTTTGACGAAACCCTTTCGCTACTAGCCTTGCCTTATAGGCCTCTACCTTTCTATCAGAACCAATTTTCTTCTTGAAAACTCATTTGTTCCCTATAGGTACAATACCTTCAGGTGGGTCAACAAGATCCCAAACTTGTTTCTTATACATGGAATCAATCTTGGATCTCATAGCATCAATCCATTTTGAAGAGTCTATATTTGATATAGCTTCTTCATAGGTAAGTGGATCATCTCCATGATCTACTTCTTCATGAGTAGACAACTCTTGTTCTTCTTCATAAAGGAAACCATATCTCACTGGTGGGTGAGCTACCCTAGTTGTTCTATGAGGAACAGTTGTAGATGTTTCATCAATGGGTGTAGGTTGACTAGATGGATCTATATCCATCTGATCTATTGGTTGGTCAGAATTCTCCAATTCTAGCTCTATTTGCCTCCCTTTACCTCCTTCTTGAACAAATTGTTGTTCAAGAAATGAAGCATCTCTACTCACCACAACCTTTTGTGATGTAAGCAAATAAAAATAATATCCAAAACTATCTTTTTGGATATCCAACAAATCGACCCTTTTCTGATCTGGTTTCTTATTTATCAGTGTTCAACTTTTTGATATAAGCTGGACAATCCCAAATCTTAACATGCTTAAGACTTGGTTTTCTTCCATGCTATATCTCATAAGGTATGGAAGAAACTGATTTTGATGGAATCCTATTCAGAATATACAAAGCTGATTCTAATGCAAATCCCCAAAAGGAGATTGGCATATTAGTATAGCTCATCATACTACGTACCATATTCAATAGGGTATGATTTTTCCTTTCAGATACACCATTTAGCTGTGGTGTTCTTGGAAGCGTCAGCTGGAAAACAATGTCGTGCTCTCTCAAGTATTCATCAAATTCAGTACTCAAATATTCACCTCCACGATCTGATCGAAGAGCTTTAATACTCTTTATTGTTTGATTTTCTACTTCAGATTTAAATTCTTTGAACATTTCAAAAGATTCATGTTTGTATTTCATCAAATACAAATACCCAAACCTTGATTTATCATCAGTAAAGGTAATAAAATAATGAAAACCACCTCTAGCCATTTCTTTAAATGGACCACATACATCACTATGTATTAGCTCCAAAATATTTTTAGCGCTTAGCCCTTGTCCAATAAAGGGTGATCTAGTCATTTTGCCCTGAAGGCAAGATTCATAAATTGGAGCAGGCTCAGAGCCCAATGAGGATAGAATCTCCATTTTCTCCAATTTTGCAATCTTATCTTTTGCAACATGACATAACCTTAAGTGCTAAATATATTTTGAACTTGAGTTGATTTTTAACATGGCATTGCATTCTTTTAGATTACTATACTCTGGGTAGTTTTTTTTCTAGTGCCCATTCTTCTGGCAGTGGAAACACTTTCCTTTGCCTCCATCAGCTTTAGTCTTCCCTTTTTGTTTAGCTATTTTCTTGGAAGGACCAGGAATCAAAGGTTTCTTTTTCTTATTGCCCTTCTTCTTGTTGGACTTTCCAGTAGAAGAAGATGCAATCAAAGCTACTTCTTGTCTTTTATTGCCCGGCATATTCTTTTGGGCAATAACTAGCATGTTGAGTAAACTAGCCAAGGTACATTCCTGTTTTGTCATATGGAAATTTGTCACAAAATTCCCAAAAGACTCAGGAAGGGACTAAAGGATCAAATCCGTCTATAGTTGAAAATCCATTTTGAAATCAAGATGTTCCAACTGCTCAATCAGCCGAATCATCTTATGGACATGATCCCCAACATTCTGTCCCTCAGACATCCTCATGTAGAACAGCTGCCTAGATATCTTATACCTAGCATTCCTACTGTGCTCACCATACAACTCTTATAAGTGAAGGAGGATCTCACTCACACTCTGCATGTTCTCATGCTACTTCTGTAACTCATTACTCATGGAAGCAAGCATGTAACACTTAGCTCTCATATCATGCTCCTTCCACTTGTCCAAAGTTTCATGTTCCTTTTGAGTAGCCTTTGGAGGTAAGGGACCAGGAACATTTGAATCTAGAACATATCCTATATGTTCTAGGTTCAGGACAAGTTCAAATTTCTTAGCCAATCAGACAGATTAGGTCCTGTCAACCTATTGCGATCAAGTATGCTTGCAAGGATATTGAATGGTGGTGGTTGTTCTGTGCTCATTATTATCAGAAAATTAACTGCAGAAAAGAACCAGATTAATTAGTAAATGTATCATGTAATTAACCAAAATAATTATGGTCTTTTAATCAAATTAGTCCTCACGCTAACTTAGCGAATCCTTCACTTCCAAAGTAGAAAACAGAAATCCTAGTTGGATAGATTTCTAGTGGGTGATTGAATTCTTATAATTCTATTAATCATCCTTAGGTACATCTATTATTAGAATTACAATAAACTATAAGTGAGCAACTCATTACCCATCACATCTCATGTGAGGTTCAATCCTTTACTTAGCCCCTAATGCTCAAAATCTCAGGTCCATCCATTATTGACATATCTTGCATTAGTTAAGTTGATCTTATTGAGCTAGTAATTATGCAAATAATTTTAATGTCCTCAGGTACATCCAATATTGGCCACCAAACCATTTACATATTTACAACATCTCATGCTTAACAATTATTCTTAAGAAAATCTTTTAAATTAATTACATCTTATGCAAGTATTTAAAATTTCTTAAAATAATTACCTCAATGGAGGGCCCATGTTATAATTACTTCAATTATAGCATTTCCAACTTAATAATTTATTTGGAAGATTTTATAGTCATCCTAATTACTATTAAGGTCTCACTTTGCACATTATCCATTTAGCATGCATATATCATAAACTACATACATTCACATACATCTCATGCATTCATGGATAATAAATAAATATGGTATGATTATGGGCTTTCTAAAAGATTCAATTATGAGCCACTAAGAATTGAATCAGGGCATTCCTAAGTGCATTTCATTCATTCATTTTACAAAAGTTGCTGAAGGAGTACATAATCAACACTTGATCTTGAATTCCTCCCACTAGTCCCACCAATGCTGTTGACCTCCTTGAACTTCTTGCAATCCAATTACATAATAATCCTTGGCATACCAAGGCGAATTTACAAGAACTAAATAAATGAAATTACAACTTAAAAATTATTACAACCTTAATAATACATGCCCAAAATAAATTAAAATAAATTAATTAATTTACAATCCCAAAGAAATGTAAAAGAAATAATCCAATCACATTGGTCTTTTATAGTCCATGATCATCCATTATGCCATGGCCACCCAATCAGTAATAAGGTTTACCTTAAATGAACTTATAATCATATGTTACCATGCACTAGAATCTCTCTGTTACAAAATCCCAACTCAAGCTGGAGTCATAGTTTATGTCAAACTCCATTTACTGTGAATATTATGTTCTTTTTTAATTCCAGTTCTTGATTAAAAAGATTTTCTTATCAGAAACTCTTTCTGAATAAATCTATCTGTCCTGGCCAAGAACTTGAAACGTCAAGAACAATTAAATGAACATAGGACTTTATCTCTATTTACTTAGAGGAACAGATTCCATCTTGATCAACACCTACCTCCATATATAACTAGTAGGAGCCAACACATGCCCACATACCCATACACAGTACAAATATGAAAGCAGTATCAAACTCAAAGCACCTATATATAAGATAATTGTGCTATATCAGGTCTAAAGATTATACGCACTGATATGATTTATGACAATGCATTAACAAGAGTAAACTGCATGTGCTTGTCATAAGTGTCACTGGTTTAGCCTACTTATCAAGTATAAGTGTCTATCATGTTTGTCATATGGCATGAGACTCACCATTCCATCTTATTTATATCTCATATAAATAACTTGGGAACAAACATGAATACAATCTTTGTGGATAAGTCATGTCCTTATTATGAAGTATCCTCGATTGTGAACCTATTTATGATACTTTGTGCTAGAGATACTGTCACTCATATTCTTAACAACTTAAGAATAATATTTCTAACAAAATATTAATGGACTTTTTCTATTATACATAAATATATTATGTAAACGGAAAAGTGAAAATGCCTTTAATTAATGAAACATGCACAAGATACATACTAAATAATATGCTCTAGGGCATACTACTAACATATTGAGTATACCACTTCCTTGTAAATATTATTGTAATGTATGTGCACTATATGTATATATTGTACTTGGTCTTGAGCAGTTGTAAACTAAAGTTATAAATTATTTTGGCCTGTAAAAATATTGTATTATAATTTTCTTATCTCAGCTTAAAATACTTAGTCATTTTGCATTCTATTTTTGAAACTACTGAAAGTGATGTTGAATTGAGTTTGACTTATGTTTGAGAAAATTGATTTGTGTTGAGCCATATTGGAGTTTGGGACTGAAACAAATATATTAGAAGTGTTTTCTATAGGTTTTTGAAGAACTGTTTTGCTCCAAATACAGACGACACTCTGCCGAAAATTTTATAAAATTTGTGGCTATTTCAGACCTAATATGTGATTTAACTTTGATTAAAAAAATTTTAACACCTGTTAAAAGTGCTCACCACTGTAAAAAGAAACAAGAAAAGGTTTAAAATCCCTTGTAGTGTATTTAATGGGTTATCAGTAGACGAAGTTTGGTAATTCATTAGGTATACTATGGGATCACGTTACATCTTACGGAGGCATAGGGTGTGACATGTTTAGTGGTGTTAGAGCAATGGTGTTAAAGTAAATTTTGAACTGTGAATTTGAAATCTTTTTGTCGATAAATATAACTGCTCAAATGTTTGATATATACAGTACATTACATCATAAATATGATCTAATGGAGAGAAATCTCCTTGTGTTAATTGTATAAGAAATAGAAAATACTGTGAAAAGATATGGAAAAGAAAAATAAGAAAATAGAACAGTCTTTGACGGTGAAAGTACAAGGTGAGGCCCCAGCCCCTTAGAAAGTCAAAAGTCTGACTTTATTAGCCCCACCTATACAAATTACTGCACAAATGGCCCAACAAATGGCCATTTTCTTTCAATAAATGGTTGATAATCTGTCAACCCAAGCCCAAGTACAAACCCAACCCCACAAGGGAAACGTGAAATAGAGAAGAGGGAGAAACCTATGAGTCAGAGCTCGAATAGTCATCTGGAAAATAAAGGCAAGGAATAACAGAACAATTTCCTTTTAGGAAATGGGGCCAAACAGTGGCCACAAACTGTCCAAAGTGATATGCAAAGTTAAAATCTTGAAATTGCACCTAAAGAAAGGTTCTTGAAAAACATTATTGGCTTATCCCTACTAAGTCACTATATACTAAATTAATTGAAACAGGTATGTGGGACCCACTTTCCCACTGTACATTGACATGGAAATTTCGTTATCACTACATGCTAAATCACATGAAA
Organism: Hevea brasiliensis; assembly: GCF_030052815.1. NCBI lineage: Eukaryota > Viridiplantae > Streptophyta > Magnoliopsida > Malpighiales > Euphorbiaceae > Hevea > Hevea brasiliensis. The sequence goes on along the minus strand of NC_079503.1, from coordinate 43,660,282 downwards.
TAGTGATATGGGACCCACCTTTTCCACAATACATGGACATGAAGATTTTGTTAGACAATTGATAATGCTTAATTGCTCAAAATAAACCTAGGCTTATGTATATTGTATGGATCGATTGGTATACTAATTAGGGATTGCTGATAGCAGTACTGCTTACATGGAAAGTCATGGATTGACAATATATGGTTGATATGATTTTAAAAGATAATGAATATCGATATCAGGGGGCTTGTAGGGATGGCGATACGTAACACCTGCAAAGTGCTCTAATAGGTACCACCTAAGGGCTTGCAGGGACGGCGATACGTAATGCCTGTAGGTGCTTTGATAGGCACCCTTAATTGCCATGAAAGATAGAGAAGGGGCTTGTGAGGATAGTGATACGTAATGCCTACAAGTGCTTTGATAGGTTACTTGGGCATAAATATAAGTAATGAGTTTTAAATTTAAATAATTACATGAAGAGACCACTGATATGACTTTAAAAGACAAAGAAGGAAATAAGTGTACAGATAAGATGTTAGAAAACCTAGTCTATGAGGTTATAACGTAGTGACTATGTAATGTTCTCGATGTTTGTATTATAAACTGCAGATTACAGTACTGACACGGGATTATTGTGTAGAGCTACGTGCTTCCTCTTGGTGCAATAAAATAAGAATATTTGTAAGTAATCTATAAATTAATACAGCTGCGCCCGAATAAAGTACTATTACGGGAAATAAATGTAAAAATTTTAGTCAGAAATTTAAAACTTCAGAACTAGCCTATCGAAAGACTACACTTGTAAGGTAGCTGGAGTCAATAACTCGGTTACAATAATGTGAACTACCTGTACCACAGTAATTGCTTTAAGTTTAGAGATATCAGTACGACTTATCATCCTCAGACGGATGGACAATAAAAAAAAGGTAATTCAGGTAAATTCTGAAACTCATTGAGTTTCTGTTAACAATGAAATGAAATGATAATAATAACCTGTAAAATGTAATAAGCCCTCAAGAATATACTGAGAACTTGTGTCATTGAATTCGAGGGGAGATGGGACAGATACCTCCCACCGACAGAATTTGTATACAATAATAAGTGTCAAGCTAGCATACAAACGGCACCATATGAAACATTGTAAGGGAAAAAGTGCAGAACACTAGTACGTTGAACTGAGTTGGGTAAAGTTATCTACACATTGATATAGAGTCTTATAATTATTTTGATATTTTTGTCAGAAAATAATGATTTAGGTATTTGAAAATATATTTAGAAGTTGTAGTGTTATTCCCTCTGGAAGCAAGAATAGATACCTTCCCTTGATGGAGTTTGTGTATAGTGATATTTATTAAATAAGCATGAAGATACCAAGGTATAAGGTTTTGTATGAGATAAATGTAGAATACATAGACAAAGGGTAATTTAATAGAGCTGAAATTGGTAAAAGAGACTGAAGGACCAGTAAGGATTCCAGTATGAGAAATTAGAGAACTAATGAATAATAGACTTTCATGAGTAGAAATAATAAAGACAAAAGAAAATATTGATGGGAAAGTGAATAGAATTATGAGATAACAATATTAGTTATATGAATCCGATAAATTTCGAGGACGAAATTTTCAATTAGAGGGAAAGAATTGTAATTCCCTCACTTTGCGTAATCCGTACATTCGACTACTCCGGTGACCTAATATCGATCCGGACAAGTTAGGATATCTGAAACTACACTTCAGTGATAATAAACAGGCATAAAATGATGAAATAAATAAAAATAAAATACAAGAAAAATTAAAGAAAAATAAAAGAGAGAAAGTGAAACTAAGTTAAATGAGCCAGCACCGTAGCAAAGGGTGACCGCATCGGGAAGTTACGGCGAAGGTAATTGCCAACCCCAGGACCGTCGGGAACCCTCAGAATTAAGTTTCGAGACATAATTAAAGACTTATTGAAGTATAATTGACATTAGAAATGTCAAAGAAAATTAAAGAATTAGTACAAAGAAAAACGAAAAATTCAAGAAACTAATAAAAATCAGTGTTATCGAAAAATCGAGAATGCAACCCGAAGAGGGACATTTTGGTCATTTGATACATAGAGCTACCTTTTGACCTCAATTTCCATTAAAAATGAGTGATAGCACACTTTGAAAATGTCATGAAAATTTAAAATTGTGGTACATAATATAAATGATGAAAGAAATGGGATATAATTTGAATAATCAAACTTTAACATATAATATTAATTAAATAAACTTTAGTGGAGGGTTAGTGGGGGCCATTTACACTTAAGTGGACAGCCACTTCATTTCAGCACATTCATCTTTTTCATTCACTCACCATTGCCGAATTTAAGAGCTTCCAAACCCTCCCATGGCCACCCAAATGCATGGCACACTCCACCCATTTTCAAGCTGAATTTTTTTTACTTGTCTTAATTAAAGTTGATCACCACATCACAAGGAAGAAATTGATGGTAATTTGAAGAGGAATAATTGAGGTTTGATCAAGCTCCATAACAAGGTAAGTGTTCAAATTCCTTTCCTTCTTAAGTAAAGTTTGTGGGAAGCTTGAGATAAGTAAATTGATGAAGAAATTTTGAGGTTTTGATGAGTTATTATTATGTACTAATTTTGGCAGCCATGGCGAACTAAGAAGAGTGTTAAACTCCATGAATTAAATTAGTGAATATTGGTATTAATAGATTCATGGAAGTGTATAGTAAATTATTGGTTAGAATTCTATGTAATTGTTAGGTATAATCATGTATACTATGTTGATTTTAACTTTGTGAATTAAGATTGTATTTGGTGTATTGAGGACTTGTATATACTGCTCCAATTGACCATAATGAGATGTGATAAATGATATTAGTACATTATAATTCCAGAATTCAAGTATGGGAGTTAAGGATTAGGGCTTTGAATGTTTAATGCTTGTGTAATTAAAAATTGTATAAGGGCAATATGCATTTAGGGCCATAACCTAAATTGTGTGACCCCAATTGGTATGAGGCCAATTGAAGGTAAAACTAGGCACAAAATGTGCCAACTTTTATGCTAGAAGCCTACCCAAATTCTGCCTAGAAGTGACCTAAAAATATTGACCAAATCCGGATTGGTGACTTTGGAAACCTGAAAATTGACCATTTGAACAGCAATCAGTATTTTGGCCATAACTCACTCAAAACAGGTCCAAATGACCTGAAATTTATACCATGGAAAGCTTAGACATAGAGCTACAACTCTTATGAAGACATCAAAGCCCAGAAATAATCAGAACCAAGTCAAAATGCTTGCACAAGTTGGGGTACAAAAACTGGCCGAATTGATTTTGACCTAAAAATGACCTAAATTTTGCAATATAAGTGCAACTTGACCAGCATTAGTAAAATGACCATAACTTGGTCCATAGAACTCCAAATGACATGAAATCAGTCCCAAAATTTCAATAAGACATAGATCTACAATATTGGTAATTTGACCAAAACCCAAAAATCAAGGAAATTAGTCCAATTAACTTGATTAAGTTGGCACACTAAATCTGGAATTAACACATTTGACCATAAAATCTAGAAAATTCAAATAAGCATATCTCCCACCAGAAGTGTCCAATTTAAATGAGCCATACCAATATGGAAAGCTAAGAAAGAGACCTAAAATATTGTTTTAGACAATTTTCTCAAATTATAAATATATAAGATCAGAATTTACGGTCAAAGCCATTGACCTAATTGAGGACTATGCCAATATAGGACCTTTGAGTCCAACTTAACAAATTGTCTATAAAGAATTCTATAAGACTTGAAAAATAGTAAGCAAAATTTTTAGTTGTCCCTAAGACATAGGGCAACAATACTTATGAAGAATGCCAGACCTCAATGTGATTACAAATAGTCCAAATAAATTAGTAAAGTCAGAACAAAAAATGTCTAAAAAGGAAACTAAACTTTAGATTTGACCTAGTTATGGTTAATTGACCATAACTTGAGCTATACAACTCCAAATGGAGTGATTCAAAAAGGAAATCAAAGAAGATACAATGAAAAACAATTTAATGAAGAGAAATCTATTAAATTTACACTGTAGCCTGGTCTAATAGACAGTAAACATTGGCCATGAAATTTGGAAAATGGCAATGAAATGTAATAAGCTTTAAAATGAAATTGGTAACATATACTAATACTTAGAGACTATAAAATGTGACAAATTGGGAACATTAAAATTGACTCACTTAGAGTGCATCAAAGGTCAACATTATAGGTTGACTAATGAAATGAATTGAAGGGAATAGTACTAAGAAAATTTAGATATTGAATTTTATTGTTAGAAACAATTTAACTCAGTACTAAAACACTTTAAATTGTGTGTTTCAGTTGAAAAGGATATTGAAAAGCACAAGGAATATTGAGTTAAGGCCTAGAGGTGACTTAAACCAGGTCTGTGCATAATACTTTTTATATTCACTGCTTTTATTAGAAACTTTATTTGGAGAAATGAGTTATGAATAATTTTTTATTGTTTTATCTTTGGGAATTTTATTTGAGAATTATTGTGTTGCCTACTTTGTAAATAGAAATTTTGAGATAAAATGTGTTTATTGGTATTAGAGCAAAGTAAGGACGGCGATACGTAACGCCTACGATTCCTGGGAACTCTCACGCGTGAACTGTGGCGAAGCGTGACTCTTCGCCCAGGAGCTTGCATGGACGGCAATACGCAACGCTTGCAAGTGCTTTGATAGGTACACTATATTCCTCCTCTATTTATGAGGTGAGTATGACTATATTCCTCTTTCTTTGACTTGTCAGTCTGAGGTGAGTATGGATGAGTTCTCATTAGCTAGCTAGCCACCTCCCTCATTGATTTTGATTAGTGGGGAGAGTTTGCCTTGTCGTGATGTACAACACAGCATGTTCTGAAAAGTTTGTGTCATGACCTAAGTTGTGTTATTGATTGGCAATACTGTGTTATTCAATTGTTTGATCAAATTTGTGTTATATGAGCTTTGAAAATTGTAACATGAAATTGTGAATCATTTGAATTGTGAATTGTCGATAAATGTTTTATATACCGCATTTTATATTGTTATTGTACACCATTGAGTATATTTTACTCAGCGATAACTTTTTCATTGCTGTCGCAGGTAGACAGACAAATAATGCAGCAGAATAGGCTGCTTGTGCTATACTTTTGGGTTTTTATCGGGTATATTAAGTATACCACTTTCTTGTAAATATTATTGTAATGTATGTGCACTGTATGTATATATTGTACTTGGTCTTGAGCAGTTGTAAACTAAAGTTATAAATTATTTTGGCCTGTAAAAATATTGTACTATAATTTTCTAATCTCAGCCTGAAATACTTAGTCATTTTGCATTCTATTTTTGAAACTACTGAAAGTAATGTTAAATTGAGTTTGACTTATGTTTGAGAAAATTGATTTGTGTTGAGCCATATCGGAGTTTGGGACTGAAACAAATATATTTGAAGTGTTTTCTATGGTTTTTGAAGAACTGTTTTGCTCCAAATACAGACGGCACTCTGCCGAAAATTTTATAAAATTTGTGGCTATTTCATACCTAATATGTGATTTAACTTAGGTTAAAATTTTTTTAACACCTGTCAAAAGTGCTCACCACTGTAAAAAAAATAAGAAAAGATTTAAAATCCCTTGTAGTGTATTTAATGGGTTATCAGTAGACGAAGTTTGGTAATTCATTAGGTATACTGCGGCATCATGTTACATCTTACGGAGGCGTAGGGTGTCACACATTAACTTGCTACACTTCAATTTGAGTTAATCAACCTTAATTCCCATCTATTTGAGGTAGAAAAACAAAATCAAGTAAACCAAGTTTCATAGCTGCTGAAATCATGGTGTAGCAAAATGCAAACATTTCCTCACAATTTCTTAACGATTTAACTTGTCTCAAGCTTAACACAACTTTTACTTAAGAAATTTTAAGAAACTAGCACTTACGATGTTATGGAGCTTGATCAAAACCTCAACTAATCCCCTTCAAATTACCATCAATCTCTTCCTTGTCATGTGGGGAGCAAAGTTAGTGAAGCAAGATTTGGGGTTTGAGTTGAAAATGGTGGAGGTATGAAGCTTGTGAAGAATTCGGCTATGGAGGAAAATTTGGTCTTCAATTCGGCTAGAGAAGATGAGTGCAGAAACTGAATGTTTAGTGGACATACACATGTCCCTTAATATGTTTAAATATCGCTTAGTGCTCCACTTAAGTTTGATTAATCAATATTATATGTTAAAGTTTTAATTATTCAATTTATATCCCATTTCTTTCATCATTTATATTATGTGCCACAATTTTAAATTTTCATGACATTTTCAAAGTGTACTATCACTCATTTTTAATGGACATTGAGATTAAAAGGCAACTCTACGTGTCAAATGACCAAAATGCCCCTCTTCAGGTTGCATTTCCGATTTTTCGGTAACACTGATTTTTATCGATGTTTTGAATTTTTCATTTTTCTTTGTACTAATTCTTTAATTTTTTTTTTTGACATTTCTAATGTCAATTATACTTCAATAAGTCTTTAATTATGTCTTGAAACTTAATTCCGAGGGTTCCCCGTAGTCCCAGGGTCAGCATTGCCTGCGCTGTAACTTCCCGATGCGGTCACCCATCGCTTCGGTATCGACTCGTTTAACTTAATTTCACTTTCTCTCTTTTATTTTTCATTAATTTTTCTTATATTTTCTTTTTATTTATTTCATCATTTTATGCCTGTTTATTATCATTGAAGTGTAGTTCCAGACATCTTGACTTGTCCGGATCGACATTAGGTCACTGAAGTAGTCGAATGTACGGACTATGTAAAGTGAGGGCGTTACAATTCTTCTCCTCTAAATGAAAATTTCATCCTCGAAATTTATCAGATTCATATAACTAATATCGTTATCTCATAATTTTACTCACTCTCCCATCATTGTGCCTATTGCCTTTTGTGTTTCCACTCATGAAATTCTCTTATTCATCAGTTTCTTGATTTTTCATGCTAGAATCCTTACTAGTCCTTCTGTTTCCTTTACTTACTCCATTCCTGTTAACTTTCCCTGGTCTAGGTATTCTACATTTATTTCACACAAATGTCTCAAATGCCTAAATCATTTCTTTCTGACAAAAATATCAAAATAACTTTAAGACTCCATATTGAGGTCTAGATATCTTCGTCCACAATGTATTCTTTTTAATTTATAGTCATACTTAAATCTCTAATTTTATAGTAATTCCTGTCGTATCGGTAGCTCACATTAGTGTAACCGAGTCACTGACTAATAGTGACCTTTCGATATGTTAGTTTTAAAGTTTTCAATTTCTAACTAAAATTTTCACATTTATTTCTCATAATAGTACTCTTCTGTACCAAATCAAAGACTACTTACAACATCTTTATCTTGGTGTACCACGAGGAAGCACGTAGCTCTACACAATAATCCCATGTCGGTACTATAATCTATAGCTTACAATACAAACATCGAGAACATTACATAGTCACTATGTTATAACCTCATGGACTACGTTTTCTAACATCTTATCCTTCTCGAATCCACTAATATCCTAAACCTATTCTGATTACAATATCCATTGATAATTACTAATAGTAACATCTTTGCCCTAATCTAGAGTAATTTTATTACTGTAACTTATTTTTAGGTAACTGACAATTTTTTTTTTAAATTAATGTTAATCATATTTGTTATCGTAGTTTTGATCCTAAAGGGCTAGTCACTAAAACATCAAAATTTATTCCCATATAAAAGAATAGTAACAAAACATATAATTCTAACACTAACATACAAATAAGTAGTGCTGAGATCAAATAATAACTCATTATTTCTTTTAAAAATTGAGAACTTACCAGCAACTACATCTGAAGTTTCTGCTCTTTCTCCTTGGCGCTTAGTGGACGCTCTAACTGGTGCACTACTATATTCAGGTTGATTCACTGTGTTATGGTTGTGAGGAGTACCAACTCTATTTCTATCTCGACCTCTAATGACTGTCTGTGAACTTTGGAGAGCAGATCGAGTTCCTCTAGTATAATCTCTAGCAAAATTTCTATGTTCACCACAATTGTAGCAGGCTCCAGTTGCCTTATAACAATTACCTCTATATAGCTTGCCACAAACATGGCGGATATGGGCAGAATAGACACTTCTGGTTGTTCGACGAGTAGATCTTGGTGGTCTCTGCCTTGAAGATCTGCCTCTGTTATATCCCTGAGCTCGGGGTTCCTCAAATTCTTTTCTCTTCCCCAATTTAATACTTGAACTTTAACCCATAGGTTTCTCCCTCTTTTGTATTTCACACTGCCCTTGTGGGGGTTGGTTTGGTACTTGGGATTGGGTTGACAGATTATCGGCCATTTGTTGAAAGAAAGTGGCCATTTGTGCAGTAATTTGTACAAGTGGCGCTGGTAAAGTCTAGATTCCTACTCTCTAAGAGGCTGGGGCCTCACTTTGTACTTCTGCCATCATAGACTCTTATGTTGTCTCATTCTTATCTTCCATATCTTTTTACAGGATTTTCTATTTCCTGTACAACCAACACAAGGAGATTTCTCTCCATTAGTTCATATTTATGATGTAAATGTACTATATGTATCAAACATTTGAGCAATTGTATTTACTGATAACAAGATTTCAAATTCACAGTTCAAAATTTACTTTAAAACCATTGCTCTGATACCACTAAACATGTCACACCTTACTCCTCCGTAAGACGTAACATAATCCTGTAGTACACCTAATGAATTACCGTACTTCGCCTACCGGTAACCCATTAAATATAGTACAAGGGATTTTAAAATAATTTTTGTGACATTAAATAGTGGTAGGAATGTTGAATATTTCTTAAAAAGCCTTTAAGTGAAATTTTGATCATAGATCAAAATCACTGATTAAAATCTGGTGTTACAAAAATTTTTCAAAATTTCGGCAGAGTGCCGGCTGTATTTTGAGATAACAGTTCTTCAAACCTGAAAAGTAAAACACTCCCAATTTGTTTTCTCAAATACAACTTCAATAAACTTTATTTCATCTCACAATTCAATCTCAATAATCAAATCATTTCATTTTTAAACCAACCTCATCATAAAAGAAACATTTCATTGATTACAAGACTCAAAAATTAATATTATAAAACTATATAGGTAAATGAAATCTGAAATTTACATTACAATAATTTGCATTTAATTACATACTAAAATATTTTACAAGAGTTTTTATACAACTGCTCAAATAATTTATATATATATTATTACATGCATACATCAAACCTATGTACATGGGTATACCTATGATATACCTAGAGCTGATCTGAATGTGTCTTCAAGGAAGCTTACTCAAGTACTATATGCTCTTTTCACCTGCAATAGCATACAAAGCTATCGCTGAGTGGTGAACTCAGTGGTGCACAACTATAACTTAAAACATAGTACAATATACCTTAGCAAAATTACAGAAAATAATTTGAAAATCTGGATACTTATCAAATTCCAAAAATCAAAATATTCATTGCCAATAATATAAATCATTTGTAAAAAATGACTTTGAGCAAGAAACTTAATTTATCAAATCACAACTGGACATTTAAAGTAATTCCAGCAATTATGGAAATAAAGATTAATTCCAATAAAATCAATTATGCATATATCCCATTTGAAATCGAATTTCTTTACTATTCAAAAACAATTCTTTATCTCACTAATTATGCAAGACTAATCTGAAAGGGCCATCTCTGGGGTGATTGTAACTCCCTATGGTCGGGGAGGTCGAATCAGGATTCTAACTCCCTATGGTCGGGGAGGTCGAATCATTGTACACAGTACACACCACAATAATTAAACTTCCGAAAGGGCCATAACAAAAAAAGCTTAGATCTAACCTCTAATAAGAGGAGAATCTAATCCTGTGCATATACCATGGCAATCAAAACAAAACTAACTCTATTGTCTCCTCTATAAATGAGTGAGACTAGTAATAACCTAGTCAAGCATCTATAGTGAGATATAAAATAATATCATGAATCTCTTTGTCTTTTTTGTGAGCATAAATCACAACACAATTCAATTCAATTTCAATTCCAATATCTAATAATTTTTATGCTCAACACAATTCAAAACATAAATTTGTATTTTTCCATGCAAATTGCCTATCACGATTCAAAACATATTCTATCACAATTTTCCAAAACATAAGTTATTCAATCCACAACAATGCTTAATACATGTTGAAATACCATTTCACAAAACTAAACTCATGCATACAATACCAATTTCAATAATCAATGAAATAAATTCAATACTTGATAAACATAATACATAGGGAAAATAACGTCATTTAATCATATGAAATTTTCAGAATAAAATCAATTAAAAACTAGTTGTGCACAAACCTCTTATTTACTTCAATTCTTGTTTTTCCTTCGAAGATCTCTTTCCAGTCTCTTTTTTAACTGAAACACACAATATACAGTTATTCAGGACCATATGTCATAATTAATCCAACAATTTATTTCATGCCCAATGTTAACTGTTTTATTGGACCAAGTTACAGTGGGAATTTGGAAAAATTCTCTTTATCAAATTGTTTTTTATTGTGTCTTCTTTAATTCCCTTTTTGAATCACTCTATTTGGAGTTATATAACTCAAGTTATGGTCAATTAACCATAACTAGGTCAAATCTGAACTTTGGTTTCCTTAATAGGCAGATTCGATATTGAATTTGACTAATTTATTTGGATAGTTTGTAGTAACATTTAGGCTTAGTATTCTTCATAGGATTTGTTGCCCTATGTCTTATAGTCATTTAGAATTTTATTGCAATTTTTCAAACTTTATAGAATTATTTATGGTCACACAATTAGCTTGAATTCAAATGTCCTATTTTAACATACTTCTATTTAGGTCAGTAGCTTTGACCTTAAATTTTGGTCTTATACATTTATAATTTCAAGAAGTTGTCTAAAACAAAGTTTTAGGTCTCTTTCTTAGCTTTCCAAATTGGTATGACTCATTTAAATTGGACAGTTCTTGTGGGAGATATGCTTATTTGAATTTTCTGGATTTTATGGTCAAATGTGCCAATTCTAGATTTTATACATCAACTTGATCAAACTAATTGACCTATTTCTCTTGGTTTATGGGTTTTAGTCCAACTACCAATTTTGTAGGTCTATGTCTTATTGAATTTTGGGCACTGATTTCAGGTCATTTGGAGTTTTTTGGACCAAGTTATGGTCATTTTACTAATAGTAGTCAAGTTGCACTTATTTGACAATTCTGGGTCACTTTTAGGTCAAAGTTAATTCGGCCAGTTTTTGTAACCCAACTTTGGCGATCATTTTGACTTGGTAATTGGCATTTCTAGGCTTGGTGGTCTTTCACCAAAGTTGTAGCCCTATGTCTAAGCTTTCCAACGGTATAAATTTCAGGTCATTTGGACCAGTTTTGAGTGATTTATGATCATTTTAATAACTACTGTTCATATGGTTAATTTCTGGGTTCTCAATGTTTCAATTACGGATTTGGTCATCCTTTTAGGTCACTTCTAGGCAGGATTTGAGCAACACTTCTGCATGAAAGTTGGCCTATTTTATGTCTAGTTTCACCTGCAATTGGCCTTATACCAATTGGAGTTACAACTTTACACTTATAATCTAATTTATACACTACCAATAATCACAACCTGCATAAGAGAATTTATACTCTTAATTTGGCAATCATCCTCCTTCCAATACTTCAATATTCATTCTTGGCACTTTTATATTTATTTAACACAATTCCAACAAAGTAAATTGGGCAGAATACTCAAGATTTCAAGGTACACAATACTCCATTAATATTCAACATGTAAGCCAACCCAAATTCAATATACATACTCACCAAATTGTCACATATACTTCCATAACAAATACACACATACTGCCCCCAATTCAACTCTATCATATTTCATGAATAATTTTCATCAATTCACATACAAATTCAAGGGTTTACAAGCTGCCAACCATGGTAGTTTACTAAGGTATTCAATTCCCTTTATAAAACTCCTAATTTCAAGCACTAACATATATATAAATGGGCATTAACTTGCTACACTTCAATTTGAGTTAATCAACTTTAATTCCCATCTATTTGAGGTAAAAAAAAAAAACTCAAGTAAACCAAGTTCATGGCTGCTGAAATCATGGTGTAGCAAAACTCGAACATTTCCTCACAATTTCTTAACCATTTAACTTGTCTCAAGCTTAACACAACTTTGACTTAAGAAATTTTAAGAAACTAACACTTACCTTGTTATGGAGCTTGATCAAACCTCAACTAATCCCCTTCAAATTACCATCAATTTCTTCCTTGTGATGTGGGGAGCAAAGTTAGTGAAGCAAGCTTTGGGGTTTGAGTTGAAAATGGTAGAGGTATGAAGCTTGTGAAGAATTCAGCTATGGAGGAAAATTGGGTCTTCAATTCAGCTGGAGAAGATGAATGTAGAAACTGAATGTTTAGTGGACATACAGATGTCCCTTAATATGTTTAAATATCGCTTAGTTCTCCACTTAAGTTTGATTAATCAATATTATATGTTAAAGTTTTAATTATTCAATTTATATCCCATTTCTTTCATCATTTATATTATGTACCACAATTTTAAATTTTCATGACATTTTTAAAGTGTGCTATCACTCATTTTTAATGGACATTGAGGTCGAAAGACAACTCTAGGTGTCAAATGACCAAAATGCCCCTCTACGGGTTGCATTCCCGATTTTTCGATAACACCTATTTTTATCGGTTTCTTGAATTTTTTGTTTTTCTTTGTACTAATTATCTAATTTTCTTTAACATTTCTAATGTCAATTATACTTCAATAAGTCTTTAATTATGTCTCGAAACTTAATTTAGAAGGTTCTCCACGGTCCCGGGGTCAGCTTTTGCCTACGCCGTAACTTCCCAGTGCGATCACCCATCACTTCGGTATCGGCTCGTTTAACTTAGTTTCACTTTCTCTCTTTTATTTTTCTTTAATTTTTCTTGTATTTTCTTTTTATTTATTTCATCATTGTATGCCTGTTTATTATTACTGAAGTATAGTTCCAGACATCCTGACTTGTCTGGACCGACATTAGGTCACCGGAGTAGTCGAATGTACGAACTATGTAAAGTGAGGGCGTTACATGTCTCATCGTCTCCTTGCTCTCCCATGTCGCCTCTTCTGTATTGTGGTCTCTCCATAGGACTTTCACCAAAGGAATTCTCTTGTTTCTGAGCTCTTTTACTTCCCGTGCCAAGATTCTGATTGGCTCTTCTTCATATGTCAACTCAGGTTGCATAATTATCTCTTTTGCTGAAATGACATGTGAAGGATCTAATCTGTATCTTTTGAGCATCGAAAGATGGAACACATTGTAAATCTTGCCCAGCTCAGGTGGCAAAGCTAGCTTATAGTCTCCTAGATCCACATGTTCAATAACATTGTATGGACCAATAAACCTAGAGCTTAACTTACCCTTCTTACCAAATCTTAGCATTTTCTTCCAAGGTGATACCTTGAGAAACACCTTATCGCCAACCTCATACTCCATGTCTTTTCTTTTCAGGTCAGCATATGATTTCTATCTATCTGAGGTGGCCTTCAAATTGTCTCTGATTAGCTTAACTTTTTCCTCTGTTTGTCTCACTAGGTCTGGGCCCACTACTTTCTCCTCAGCCATCTCTGTCCAGCACAAGAGACTCCTGCATCTCCTCCCATACAATGCTTCATATAGAGCCATTTTTATGCTGGCTTAGTAGCTGTTGTTGTAGGTAAACTCTACCAAAGGAAGATACTTCTCTTAACTTCCTTCAATATCTATAATGCAGCTCCGAAGCATATCTTCCAGCACGTATCATGTCATTCAAGTCATGTCATTATTATCAATCTTTTAACATTTATATAATTTACTAAGTTCTAAGGTTTACTTGAATCACCCTTTCGGATTGTCCATCTGTTTGGGGATAAATAGCCGTACTGAAGTGTAGTTGAGTGCCTAATGACTCCTATAGCTTCTTCCAAAACCTTGAAGTAAACCTCGGGTCTCGGTCAGATATGATCAATGTTGGCACTCCATGTAAACGTACTATCTCAGCTATATAGATTTCTGCTAATTTCTCTAGTGAGTAGTCGATTCTAATAGGTAGGAAGTGTGCTGACTTTGTTAATCTGTCCACAATCACCCAAATGGTATCATGCTTCTTCTGTGTCAATGGCAGCCCAGTGACAAAATCCATGGTGATGCGGTCCCATTTCCATTATGGTATAGATATAGGTTGCAACAACCCTAATGGAAACTGATGCTCAGCCTTAACCTGCTGGAATGTCAGACATCTGATCGCAAAATCACCAATCTCTTTCTTTATTCCAGGCCAACAGTACTGTGCCTTCAGGTCGTGATACATCTTTGTACTTCCTGGGTGTATAGCATGGAAGCTACTGTGTGCCTCTTTCAGGATATTTTTCTTCAGTTTCTCATCTCCTGGTACACATATTCTATCTTTATAATATAGGCACCCATCTCCTTTCAACTCATAATCAGTTTCCTTCCCCTCTTTAACTATGCCCATAATAGTTAGCAACTTTTCATCCCTTAGTTGTGCTTTTTGTATTTGCTGTAACAAAATTGGCTTTACATGCAACTCAGCCAAAATTACCCCATCCTATGCTAAAGACAACTAAGCATTTAATGCTCTTAAAGCCATTATGAACTTCCTATTCAGTGCGTTAGCCACTACAGTTGCCTTCCCAGGATGGTAGTTGATCACACAGTCATAATCTTTAAGAAATTCAATCCATCTCCTCTGTCTCTGATTGAGTTCCTTCTGGGTTGGCAAGTACTTCAAACTCTTGTGATCAGTGTAGATAAAACACTTTTCACCATACAGATAGTGCCTCCATATCTTCAGTGCAAATATTATTGCATCCAATTCCAGATCATGTGTTAGGAAGTTCTTTTCATATGGCCTTAGCTATCTAGAAGCATAGGCGACTAATTTCTCTTCTTGCATCAGAACACACCTAAGCCCATTATGAGAGGCATCACTGTAGATCACAGTTTTTCCCTGACTCTGGCTGTGTTAACACTGGAGCTTCTGTAAGCATAGCCTTTAGCTTTTCAAAGCTAGCTTGGCATTTGTCATTCTAGTCAAACTTGACATTCTTATGTAGTAAATTAGTCAGTGGGGCTACTATAAGGGAGAATCCCTTAACAAATCTCCTATAGTAACCAGCTAAACCCAAGAAGCTTCTGACCTCTGTTACATTTTTGGGAGGCTTCCATTCCACTATTGCCTTAATCTTCTTTGGATCTACCCTGATCCCATCTACTGATACAATGTGTCCAAGGAAGGATATCTCATCCAACCAGAAGTCACACTTGGACAGCTTGGCATATAATTGCTTTTCTTACAGTGCCTGTAGTACTACTTACAGGAATTCATCATACTCCTCTCAGTTCTTAAAATACACCAGAATATCATCTATAAAGACCACAACAAACCGATCCTAGTAAAGATGAAAGATGCAGTTCATAAGATCCATGAAAGCTGCTGGTGTATTTGTTAGCCCAAATGGCATTACTAGGAACTCATAGTGTCCATACTGGGACTAAAAGTAGTTTTAGGTATATCTGTCTCCTTTACTCTTAGCTGGTGATAGCCTAATCTGAGATCTATCTTGGAGAATACACCGACTCCCTTCAGTTGATCAAACAAATCATCTATCCTGGTAAAGGATATTTGTTTTTCACAGTCACCTTATTCAACTGTCGGTAGTCTATACAAAGCCGTAATGTACTGTTTTTCTTCTTTACAAACAACACCGGTGTTCCCCATGGTGACACACTTAGGCGTATAAAGCCCTTATCCAGTAGCTTCTATAACTTTCAACTCTCTCAGTTTAGTGAGTGCCATCCTATATGGAGAAATGGAGATTGGTGCAATACCCAGCATAACCTCTATAGCAAACTCCACCTCTCTATCTGGTGGCAAACCTGATAACTCTTTCGGAAATACATCCAAAAAATCACATACAGTGGGGATGTCCTATAAACTCGGGCTAGTCTTACTGGTGTCAACCACATGTGCTAAGAAAGCCTTACAGCCCTTCCTTATCATTCTTCTGTGGCTGATATAATAGTAGAAAGACAACCCATTCCTTCACCCACAACTGAATCTCATCCCCATCTACTGTCTGTAATGAAATCCTCTTCAACTGACAATCTATCATCGCCTGATGACGTGATAACCAATCCATTCCCAGTATCACATTGAACTCATGGAATGGTAATTCAATTAGGTCAGTTGGAAACTCATATCCTTGTTTTTTCAAGGGACAACCCTTGTAGACCTTTTTCACTATGACACTATGGCCTAAAGGGTTAGTAACTTGTATGTACTCCTCTAATTCCTCTATCTATACCCCTCTATCAACTGGCGGTGTGATACACACATATGGATGTGTGGAGCCAGGGTCAATTAATGCACAAACAGATAAATCATGGAAAAAGAAAGTACCCCTTATGACATTAGTTGGCTCTGGCTCCTCCCGAGCTCTCATAGCATAAGCACGAGATGCTACTTTGGTCTCTTGCCTTTGAACTGTCTCTGTAGTAGGTCTCTATGATGTACTAGTTCTATCAGGCCTCTTAGGTCTTCTACCCCTCTGTGTTGCCAGGGTAGGTCTCTCTGTCTGGGGTGAAGCAGTGGGAACACTAGCACTCCTCTGTGGACAATCCTTCAAGAAATGATCCATAGACCAACATCTGAAGCATCCCCCAGTCAATAGTCTGCACTCTCCTCTATGGTTCCTCCCATAATGTGAATAAGCTGGTATCGAGGCTGATCCCTTTGTAGCTACACCCGGAGAACTACCCACTGATGCACCAGACTGTCCTTCTTTCTTTGGAGCAAATAGAGATTTCTGCCTCTTACCTCGACCCTGAGTCTGACCCTGAGACTCTTTGGGCTTCTTACTACTACTGGCTGCTAAACCGGACTGACCAGATCCAGAACCCCTCTTAAGTTGGCTGTCCCTCCTAGACAACTCCTTATTTCTAACTCTCTCCACATCCAAAGCTGATGCTACTAACAGGGAGAAGTCTATGAAGTGGTGAGATGTGACTATCAGTCTGATATTGTCATTCAGTCCGTCCTCAAACCTCCTGCATTTATCACCTTTGTGGGCATTAGCTCTAATGCATATCCACTAAGTCTCATGAATTCCCACTCATATTCAGAGACTATAAGCTACCTTTGTCTCAATGCCATGAATTCTTTCCTTTTGGCCTCCAAGTATACATAACTGATGTATTTCTTTTTGAATTCAGCCAGAAAGAAATCCTAGGTGATCTGTGCAGACTGTACTACTCTTAATACTATCACCCACCACCTATACGCATCCTCTTGAAGTAGTGACAAAGCACACTCCAACTAATGCTCTGGGGTGCAATGTAGCTGCTGCAATACCTTCTCTGTCCTCTACAGCCAATACTCTGCTGTGGCTGGATCATCCTCCTTCTTACCCTTAAAGTTAACTGCCCCATATTTCTGTAGTCTCTTTAATGGGGATCTGTGTACAAGTTACAGCTGTAGGGGTGGTGGTGGCTGTACATGTAACACCCTCCCCGTAGCAACTCTGTACAGTCTACTGTTCCAGTGACCGGTGTCAGTCCGGACAGCTAGAACGTCCGGAAAAATATTTAAACTAAAGCAAGGAACCATAATTAACTCAAATATTAATGAGAAAAATTTAGTAAAAATTTTAGAAATAAAATACAACCAAGTCAAATGAGCCGGTGCCCAAGCGATGGGTAACTTGAGGTAAGTTGCGGTTCTCGCAACGAGGAGCCCTAGACCTGGGAAAAATTTCATAAAATAATTTTTGGGACTCCAGAAAAGGGTCATTGAGGTTCCTATGGCATTAGAATGCCAAGAAAATATTTAGAAAAGTTTTTCAATCGGTACAGACAATTTTAACCCGTTAAGCCAAACGGAGGGCATTTTGGTCATTTCGCCTTCAGAGGTGATTTTTGGCCGACTTGTCTAGTTAATTAAATAATTATAATGATCTAAAATATGAATAAATATTGCTAAAAATTGAATTGAAAATGAGTAGAGAAAAGAAGAAAAGAAAATGAAGGAAAATGCTTAATTATGACATATGGTGAAGTCATTTAAAAGCCCCCTTCCAATCACCATTTGACAAACCAATAAAAAGAGATAAAAATGACTTAAAATGAGATAAAAAACAAAGGAAATCAGCAGTTTCCTTCTTCATACGGGCTGGAATAAGAGAGAAAGAGAGAGAAAAGGAAAAGAAAGAAAGAAAGGAAGAAGGAGAAGGAGATGAACAGTAAGCAGAAAAAGGGGTTCAGCAGGGCAGCATGTTTCTCTTCCGTCCAGGTGAGTTTGGCTCAACATCTACGGCTCATTTTTGGATATGTTTGAGGTATGTATGTTTGGGAGTTATGGTTAAAATTTGGTGATTGTTCAACGGTTGGATTTGGAGAAATATATTGTTGAACACAGGCTGTCTGTAGGTTGAATTCTGAATTTTGGCTACTGAACTTTGAGAAACATAAATAGTTAGGATGCTTATAAAATTATGAAATTTGGTACAAATGATATTTGGGATGTTGAGGCTGCTGGGTTAAAATTTGGTGAATTTTAGACTTGTGGTTTATGAGATATAAATTGTTTTGCATGAGCTGTCTGAGTAAGACTGATTTCTGCAAAAATTCAGATTTTGAAGGGTTGAATGAATGTTTTGATATCTCATGATATAGAGATTATTTGATGCTAAAATTTTTACTGATATTGTATAGGGATGTCTTGAATATATGGTTAAAATTTGGGATTTATCTAACGGTTAGATCATTATATATAAATTTGAATGCACAAGCTGCCAGATTGGGTATTAATGGGTGGTTGTGGATTTAAGATTTATGATAGGAGTTTAGTCCAATTTAAGGGGAAATGCTATTGAATTTTTATTGGATATTTAATTTAGGAAAGTGAAGTTATAATTGATTATGATTATTATGGTTCTAGGAGAAATCTTGAAGAATAACAAGCTCAAGGTTGATTTCAAAATGGTTAGTGCCTAATTCCACTTATATCTCTATTATTCCATGTTAATGACTTAAAATAAGTATGAAGTTGTGAACCAAATGAATAAAAGTTAAGTGTATGTAGCCCAATGGATTTCGGCTGCCTTAAGGAAGGAGTAGGATTGAGTGTTTTTGATGGACTTGAAGAGAACTAAAGATTAGGTTTAAATTATGTGAATATAAGGATAATGAACTAGTAGTTAATTAAGGTATGTTGTGAAAACTC
The DNA here is from genome assembly GCF_030052815.1 of Hevea brasiliensis. Classification (NCBI taxonomy): domain Eukaryota; kingdom Viridiplantae; phylum Streptophyta; class Magnoliopsida; order Malpighiales; family Euphorbiaceae; genus Hevea; species Hevea brasiliensis. Next base: position 43,640,898 of record NC_079503.1, on the reverse strand, counting down.
ATAATGGGAACTAGGGTTTTGGAGAGTGAAATTTGGTTTTGGCTTATGAAGTGGTAAGTAAACATTATAAGGTTCAATTAGTGACCATTTTAGGTATGTTGACCATAAATTGGACTGAAAAATGGCATGGCAAAGTGAATGTGTAGGCTGCCCTAGGACAGCAACAATGGATTGAAATTTCAGTCCAATTACACAGCCATAACTTGGGCTGTGTAGGTCCAATTGATGTTTGGCCAATTGGACATGAAACTAGGCTTATAATGGCACATTTTTGCTGAAGAAACCATGCCCAAAAGACCAAAGCAAGAGGACCAAAACTTGGCCCCAATCCAGATACCCTGCAAACAGCCCCTGCAGAAATGACAAAATGAACAGTAACTGTTCATTTGGCCATAACTCACTGTAGATATGGTCAATTGACCTGAAGTTTTTACAGCGACAAGATAAGATATAGAAAAACAACTTTCATGAAGGACACCAATCTAAATTATGCCATTAACCTAATCAAATCATTGAGCAAAGTGAAGTTTACTGTACTGAGATTTCCAGAATTTTCACTTGAGCAGTAATGTTTGGATGGCTATAACTCTCCCTAGAAAACTCGGATTTAGGCGATTCTTGAACCGATGAAAACCTAAGGCATAGTAGAACATTTCATATGAAGAAAGTTAGGCCAAATTATGAACTTAACTTGATCAAATTACTGACCAAAGTTGGACCAAAATCTGCCAAAACACAAAAGTGCAAAGATGAGCGAGCACGTGAACAGTAAACTTATTTTGGCCATAACTTGAGCTACAAAACTGCAAATGGAGTGATTCAAAAAAGGAAATTCAACTAGACAGAATAAGGAACAACTTTCATGTTTACCATTTCCTCAAATCCCTACTGTAAAAATAACAAATGGAACAGTAAAAATAAAGCACCAAATCTGAAAATTTTGTTCAATTAGCATTAAGCTTGGAAATGGTATTGGCAACCAATACCAACAAGTTTTAAATACAAAATGTGGTATGTTTGGGGTGTTAAAACCAATACACCTATTTTCTATCCAAAAGTCAACATTTTTGTTGACCAATGAGGTGAATAGTGACACCAAAACCAAAAATTGGCAATTTTGCCAAAATGACCTAAGCTTTGAGAAAGTGACCAAAACTAACAAGTTTTGAATACAAAATGTGGTATGTTGGGAGTATTAAAACCAATGTACCTATTGTTTATGCAAAAGTCAACATTTTAGTTGACTAATGAAATGAATAGTGACATGAAAACTTGAAATTTAAAAATTGTGAAACTTAAAAATGCAAAATGCCCTAGTAGGCCTAATGTGATTGGTTTGGATAGTTTGGCATGCCAATAGGGTATTGTTTTAGCAGTACTGCGAAAGGCTTTATGCCTGTGTTCATGGCTTTATGCCCGTATTCATGGCTTTTATGCCCGTATTCATGGCTTTTATGCCCGATTATGTGATATCATGGCTTTTTAGCCATACTGACTGCATACATGGTTGACGTTCTGCGTCCCATGGTATGACGGCCCAAGGCACCGTGGTGTCCACTGCCAACGACCCGTTATCCAGTCCAGTCGTCTAGTATAAGTTACTTGGGCATGGAAAAGTATAACTGTGATTGAACTGATTATTAAAGAAAATACGAAAATTAAGTATCAGGAATGATTACAAAAATACAAAGAAGCTCAAGATCATGAAGAAAATAATTAACGAAATGCATGAAGAAGTTAATATCATAAAACATGATTAGCCCTCAACTAAACAATAAGTTAGTAATTATTCATTTCTTATGAACACAATAGCAAGGAAATTATTATTTTTATTTGCATATTATATTTTCTTGTATTATTGGCACCACTAAGCTTTATGCTTAGCGCGTCGCTTTTGCAACGCGTAGGTACTGAAGAATTGGACAGAGGGCCCAGTAAACCACAGATTGGGTAAGGCCGTTCACAGTTCTGCATAGTGTCCGTGTCACCTCACAGACTACAGTGCATTGGTAGGACACTAGGTCCCATTTTGTATTTTATGTTTTTTGTAAATTTTGTAATTAAACTCTTATTTTATCATGTGTATTTGAAACAAATGTAATATAATTTTATATTAATGTAAGTACTTGTAATTTGTGATTATAAATCACATGTGAGAATTTATTTATGATTTGAGTCTAATGATGATGTGAAATGAATGAAGGACAAATAGAGGAATTGTTAAGAAATTGTTGTAAATTGATGTGATGCAAATGGATCAAATGAGATGAATGATTGAGAAATGAATGGTTGAAAAATATTGAGATTTTGATAAATGGAGTTGAGATGAATGAATAAGAATATAGGAAGTGTTTTTCACAGGTTCCGAAGAACGGTTTTCTCCATTTTTAGCCAGTATTCTGCCGGATTTTCTATAAAATTCTCGGAACCTCAAATAAATTATAATTTCGATAAATGGCTTAAATAAATTATATTTCACAAGTTATATTCAAAAGGAAGAGTAAAAATGAATTAAGATAAAATAGAGTGCTCGGCACACTGAGTGGCATAACTTGCTCGGCTACACTGTAGTCGGGTAAGGGGTGTCACAGTACAGGTGGTCGTGGCAGTGGCTGTGGCTGTGGAGGTGGAGGTGGAGGTAGCTGTGGCTGAGGTATGGCTTTGGTGACCTAACGGAGCAGCTGAATCATCAATTCCAAAAAGGCCTACTGTGCTCTACCAGTAGCACCACATGATGACTCTGCTCTACTACTGCTTCACCCCAGACTAGGAGCAGGTGCAGGTGCGTGACTCTCTACCTCTTCCTCGATCGGTCTAGGAGGCCTGTGCTCTAAATGATCAGATGCCATCGATCCTATAAAACAAACAAAGAACAGATCTGCATTAGTGTCACCTTGACACTATTTTAAAGGCCCATGCATGTGATGTACTCTATCTATTTCTATCTAGCTAGGTCTAGGACTACCTAAACCTCTACTCTGATACCATATGATTTTTAGTTAATTCCTTTATATTTTATCATTTCTATTGATCCAGCTTAATTCCTTGATTTCTGTGTTATATCAAGTGATTTGGTGCAATGTGACACCCCTTACCCGTCTGCAATGTAGCCGAGTAAAGCATGCCACATTCAGTGCTGGAGCACCCTATCTTATCCTGTTCTGTCCATTGTTCATTTTAAACTTCATAGAAACTCAACTCAACTCAACTAAGCCTTTATCCCAAAAATTTGGGGTCAGCTATATGGATTCGCTTTCTCCATTCTAAACGATTTTGAGTTAAATCTTTAGAAATGTGTAATGCTTTTAAGTTATGTTGTACTACTCTCCTCCAAGTCAATTTAGGTCTACCCCTTTTTTTCTTTTTATCCTCTAACCTAATGTGCTCTACTTGTCTAACTGGAGCCTCCATATGTCTATGCTTCACATGACCAAACCAACTTAATCTCCCTTCTCTTAACTTATCTTCAATTGGCACCACTCCTACCTTTTCTCTAATACTCTCATTATGGACTTTATCTAGTCTAGTATGGCCACTCATCCACCTTAACATTCTCATCTCTACAACTCTTATCTTAGACACATACGACTCTTTTAGTGCTCAACACTCACTACCATAAAACATAGTGTAACACCCCTATTTGCATAGCCTAGTATATGTTACTGTTTTAGTGACCGGAGTCGATCCGGACAATTAAGGGGATTAGAACCACACTTAAGACAACTAGATAAGTCATAAACACAAATAATTAGTAATTGTCAATTAGTTGAGTATAAATAAGAAAAACAGAACATAAGAAGTTAAACGAGCTGAGAGTCACAGCGATGGCTAACCTTCTCAGGAAGGACTGCGAAGTCGATTAAACTCAAATTGCAAACCGTAAAATGTGACGCTGCGGTTCTTATGACTATTACGAACACATTGGAAAGAGAAAATCATGAAAAAAATTGTTAAGCCAGTCAAATAATTAGGTCAGGGAGCCGGAAGAAATATTGAATTATTTAAAAACGGGGTTGAACCAGCGAGGGGCAATTTGGTCAATTGACCCCGAGAGCTGACTCCTAACCTAACTGTCAAATAAAATTGGAGAAAAGAAAATTTCAGAATCGAGAATTAAATTAAAGAACTAATGGAAAATAAATAGAAAAAAAAAAAAGAAAATGAAAAAGTGAAAAGAGATGACATCATGCATGACATCATACATGATGCCATAAATACTATAATTAATAAATTTAATTAATTTATTTTATGGTCTTCCTAAAGGATAAATCCATAAAAGAAAAAGAAAAGGAAAAAAAAAAAGACTTATCTTCTTCAAAGTTGCCGTCCACCTCTCCTCTCTCATCTCTCTCATTTTTCTTAACTTCTTCCATTAAAGCTCACTAAAAAGCTTCTTAAACCCAAGATTTGAGCTATAGAATTTATAGATTTCTTAGCTAAAACTTGTATTTGAGTTTTGAGAAGAAGGCTGAAGAAGAAAGAAAGAAGAAAGGAAGAGGTTTGAAGAGGAAAAATTTTCTGCACTAAGGTTAGTAAACTAAACTTGATTTGTTAGTTGAATTAATTGTGTTTATAGTTGAATAAACCTAGAATTATGCTTAAAATGAAATGAAAATAATTGTTGGAGGACCAAAGAAAAATTCGGCCAGCCTATGAGGGGAGTGATTTGCTTGTGTTTTGATTGAATTAATTATGTTAGGAAGCTTAATTGAAGGTGGAAGTGATGTTGGTATGCTTAGAATTGATTAAATATAATAAATATGTGAATTAGGTTTTGGAACCTACGATTTAGAAGAAAAAAATGTGAGAATGTGTTAAATGGTGTGTTGGACTTGGTTTGAGGTGAGAAGTGGTCATTTGTGACCAATTGGAGTATGTTAGAAGTATTGGAACCAAATGCAAATTCGGATTGCTTAGGGTCATGCTGCAGGCAGCAGGACTAAGGTCCCTTTGAGGGACCAAAACTGAAAATTTACAAGTCCAATTGGTATGAGACCAATTGGGAATGAAAATAGACACAAAATGACACAATTTTCATTTAGGAATCATGCCCAAAAAGTGACCAAAACCTAGTGAACAAATTTACCAAATCTGGATTTTCTCAGTCTGACCTGTACAAAAATGACCAATTGAACAGTGTTTGTTCATTTGGCCATAACTTGAGCTAGGAAAGTCTAAATGACCTAAAATTTTACCAGTGGAAAGTTGAGATATAGACCTAAAACTTTCATGAAGAACACAAACTCAAATTATGCCCTTAACCAAGTCATTTGGCCACCCAAATTTAGTGACCTAAAACTGCCAAAACTAGTTTGGTACCCAGAAATCTGGGTTAAGTCCAATCCGGCAGCCATGATTCAAATGGCTATAACTTGAGCTACAAAGCTCCAAATGGAGTGATTTGAAAAGGAGAATAAAGTTAAGACAATAGGGAACATTTTCTATGGAGAAAGTTTTGCTAAATTCTAACAGAAAAATGACCAATGGAACAATGTAACATAAGACACCAAAACTGAAAATTTGCAAATTTGCCTAAAAGACTTAGATTTTGAGTAAGAAATCAAAACCAACAAATTTAGTGACCAAAATGTGGTATGTGGGTGAAATTTGAATTCCCACACCTATTAAGCATTAGAAAGTCAACAAATTGACTTGAATAGTGTCATGAATAGTAACCCTGAAATACAAATTTTAAAGAACGTCATGTTTCGTATATTAAAGCTAGGTATAAGTAGATTTGAATTTATTTTTGGAGTTATGATAAATGGTGATACTGAAACACTGTGAAACTATGTGTTTCAATTGAAAAGAATACTGAGAAAGAACCCGAGGGATCAAGTCAAGGCCGAAAGGCGACTCGTATAAGGTTTGTGCACAACTAACTATTTTGTTACTTTTCACTTCTAAATTGATTTGAACAGGTTTATTTTATGATTTATAATTTTGTTTTGTTGAGGATTTTAATTTGTTGAATGAAATTGTATAAATTAAATGTAAATTTTCTTATGCATTTAAGTATTTATTGCATGGTTTTGAGGATTATAAATTTTAAGTTTGATGTGTTGCCAACCTTGAGCATGAATTTATGATGATTAAATATGTTGATGATTTGTAAACACTTTGTAAATAGAAATTATTTTGAATATAATTTGAAACCACAGTTGACATGGCAAAATTTGTTGTGAATTCTCATTAGCTTGTCTAGTGAGATATCTTCTCTACTAGATGGGGCGAGTTCCTTCCTCTCTAGCTTGCCAGTTGGGGAAGAGTTTGAATGAGTACTCATATATACTAGCTAGTCTTTGTTCCTCCCTTTTAGCCTCGGTTATTGAGAGAGTGTGAAATGTCGTGGTGTATAACACGACATCTATTTGAATTTTGGGTAATGGGTTCAACTGTGTGAATTGTTGGCAACGCCCTTTAAATTATGCATAGTTTGATAAATTGTGGTTGAAATAAATAATTTGTTAGTGATTCAAAATATTTTCGTATTGTTTCGGGATTTAAAAGAAATGTAGATAAATAGTTACTATTTGATCCAAATGTTATTCAAATGAATAATTTGCATGAATGAAAATATTGATTTCTGAATGTTATGAATTTTGAAGAATTTAGAAGTTTAGAAATTTTATTTGTTATGAATTATCAAGTATAACTTGTATTAACTTTTAACTTATTAGTCTGTGCACCACTGAGATCACCACTCAGCGATAGTTTTGTATGCTGTCGCAGGTGAAAGAAATAATAAAGTAGCTGAGCAAGATTTCTGAAAAGACATAGTGAGACTATCTTCGGGTATATCATAGGTATACCTTTGTACTTTGGATTTTGATGTAATTCTGTAATTATATGCATGAAATTTCCTTTGAGCAGTTGTATCAACTCTTTTGTAATATATTTTCGGATTGTAATTAAATACAAATTATTATAAGGTTATCCTGAGATTTTATGTATTTATAAAGTTTGCACTACTAAATTTTTAATACTCCCATGAATATAAATATTCATTTTGTTATCTTAATGAGATATTTCAATATTTGATTTAATTTACACTGTGTGTTGAGTTGCTTACGTTGATTTGTGAAATGAGATTGAATAATGGAGTTGTGATTGAGAAAAATATTGGGAGTGTCTTTATTTTTAAGTTTTGAAGAACTGTTTTCTCAAAATATAGACGGCACTCTGCCAAAATTTTTGTAAAAATTGCAGAGACTTTAAATATCTAAGAATTTAATTTATGTTTGGACTTTAAATAAAGGTTTTTAAAAATTGAAAAAAATTTTACCCACCAATTTAAAAATGAACGAAAATTGTTTTAAAATCCCTTGTAGTATATTTAATGGGTTACTGGTAGGTGAAGTACGGTAATTTATTAGGTTTATTACGGGAGCATGTTACATCTTACGAGGAGTAAGGTGTGACACATAGCCGATTGTATGGCTGTACGGTAAAATTTTTATTTCAACTTATTGGGAATCTTACGATTATATAAAACTCCTGTGGCACGTCTCCACTTCAACCATCCGGCTTTAATCCTATGACTAACATCCTCCTCACATCCCCCATCTACTTGAAGGACTGAGCCTAGATATTTAAAGTGATTACTTTGGGACAGTACTACTCCATTCAAACTAACTCATTCCCTATCACCAGTTTGGTCTTCACTGAACTTGTAATGCATATATTCTGTCTTTGTTCTACTTAACTTAAAACCCTTTGACTCTAGAGTACTTCTCCAAAGCTCTAGCTTTCTATTGACTGCTTCTCGTGTCTCATCTATTAGAACAATATCATCCGCAAACATCATGCACCGAGGAATACTCTCTTGTATATGTTTCGACAATTCATGTAAAACTAATGTAAAAAGGTAAGGGCTTATGGCTTGTCACACCTTATTTCTACATAAGGCATAACATGATCTCGTAGTATACCTAATGAATTACCAAACTTCGTCTACTGATAACCCATTAAATACACTATAAGGGATTTTAAACTTTTTCTTATTTCTTTTTACAGTGGTGAGCACTTTTGATAGGTGTTAAAAAATATTTTAATTGAAATGAAACCAATTAACAAATATGAAGTATTAGTAATTTCTGTAAAAATTTTGGCAGAGTGCCGTCTGTATTTTGAATAAAACAGTTCTTTAAAAACCTATAAAAAAAAACACTTCCAATATATTTATTCAATCCCAAACTCAAATATGGCTCAACACAAATCAATTTCCTGAACATACGTTAAACTCAGTTAAATATAAATTTTCAGTAGTTCCAAAAGCTAAGATAAGAAAAATATATTACAACATTTTTACTGGCCAAAATAATTTATAACTTTAGTTTACAACTGCTCAAGACCAAGTACAATATATACATACAGTTCACATACATTATAATAATATTTACAAGGAAGTGGTATACTCAATATACCTGGCAAAATCTCAAAAGTGTGGCACAAGCTTTACTCTATCGCTCTATCGGTGCATCTACTTGCATGATAAGAATGAAAAAGCTATCGCTGAGTAAAATTTACTCAGTGGTGCACAATAACAATTTAAAATGCAGTATATAAAACATTTATTGACAATTTACAATTCAAATGATTCATAATTTCATGTCACAATATTCAAAGCTCATATAACTCAAATTTGATCAAACAATTGAATAACACAGTGTTGCCAATCAATAACACAACTTAGTGTTGTACACCATGATAAGGCATACTCACCCCACTAATCGAAATCAATGAGGGAGCTGGCTAGCTAGCTAATGAGTACTAATCCATACTCAACTCAGACTGGCAAGTCAATGAGGGAGGAATATAGTCAAATATCAAACTCAACCCCATAAGTGGAGGAGGAACATAGTAAGGGGCTATCATGCCAAGTGTGAATCAAAACAATTCCAAATCACAATATTTAAATATTTCATATAAACCACAAATCACATTTTATCTCAAAATTTCCATTTGCAAAGTAGGCAACACAATAATTTTCAAATAAAATTCCCAAAGCCAAAATAATAAAAAACTATTCATATTATATACTAAATCAAATTTCAATGAGAAATACTTAAATAAGTTTTCTCAAGTCATAAACTCACAACTCATTTCGCCAAATAAATTTTCTAGTAAAAGCAGTGAATATAAAAAGAATTGTGCACAGACCTGATTTGAGTCGCCTCTAGGCCTTGACTCAATGTCCCTGATGCTTCTCAATATCCTTTTCAAATGAAACACACAATTTAAAGTGTTTCAGTACTCAATTAAATTGTTTCTAATCACAAGGTTCCATAATTAAATTTTATTGATACTATTTGTGACACCCCTTACCCGTCTACAGTATAGCTGAGTAAGATATGCCACACCGTGTACTGGAACACCCTATTTTATTTCAATTATTTTTATTTTTCATTATTTACTTTTTTTTATATAGTTATGAAGTACAATTTGTGAGATATCATTCATTTAATTCATTTATTGAAACATAAATTCATTTGAGGTTCCACAAATTTTATAGAAAATCTGGCAGAGTACCGGCTAAAAACGGAGAAAACAGTTCTTCGAAACCTGTGAAAAATACTTCCAATATATTTTCAATCATTCCCAAACTCCATTTGTATCACATCAATTTACAACAATTTCTTAACAATTCCTCCATTTGTCATTCATTCATTTCACATCATCATCAGGCTCAAATCATAAATAAATTCTCATATGTTATTTATAATCACAAGTTACAAGTACTTACATTAATATAAAATTATATTACATTTGTTTCAAATACACATGAGAAAATAAGAGTTTAATTACCAAATTTTACAAAAATCACAAAATACAAAATGAGACCTAATGTCCTACCAATGCACTGTAGTCTGTGAGGTGACATGAACACTATGCAAAACTGTGAACGGCCTTACCCAGTCTGTGATCTACTAGGCTCTCTGTCCAAATCTTCAGTACCTATGCGTTGCAAAAGCAACGTGCTAAGCATAAAGCGTAGTGGTGCCAATAATACAAGAAAATATAATATGCAAATAAAAATAATAATTTCCTAGTTATATGCTCATAAAAAAATGAATAATTACTAACTTATTGTTTAGTCGCAGGCTAATTATATTTTATGATATTAACTTCTTCATGAATTTTGTTAATTGTTTTCTTGATGATTTTGAGCTTCTTTATTTTATTGTAATCATTCTTGATCTCTATCTTGATTTTTAAATTCCTTAATTTCTTTAATAATCAATTCAATTGCAATTATACTTTTCCATACCCAAGTAACCTATACAAATTGACCGGACTGGATAAATGGGTAAACTAGCACTGGGTACCAGGTACCTCGGGCCGTCGCACCATCGGTCACAATGTGTCTCCCAGTGTGCAAACAGAATGGCTAATAAGCCATAAAAGCAATAAGGCATAAAGCCAAGTATAATATCATAATCAGTATAGCCATAGGCTATCATCACAGAATGGGAATGAATTCATACATCATACGCAGTACTGCTATCAGAACCCTATTGGCATGCCAACCTATCCAAACCAATCACATTAGGCCTACTAGGGCATTTAACACTTTTAATTTATGTAATTCTTTGAAATTGAAATTTTATGGCTACTATTCATTTCATTAGTCAACTAAAATGTTGAATTTTTCATAGACAATAGGTATATTGGTTCTAATATCATAACCTATCACATTTTGCATTCTAAATTTGTTGCCATTGGTTGCCAATTCAATTTCAAAGCATAGTGTTAGTTATTCACAATTTTCAGATTTCAAGCACTAAGTTTACTGTTCCATTGATCACTTGTACAATAGGAATTTGGCAAAGTTGTCTTCATGAAAGTTGTTCCTTATTGTGTCTAGTTACATTTCATTTTTTGAATCACTCCATTTGGAGTTTTTTAGCTCAAGTTATGGCCTAAACACCATAACTGGCTGGATTGGATAGAATCCAAAATTCTGGGCAAAACTGGTTCTGCCAGATTTGGTAACCTAAGTTTTGTTGACAATTTGACTATGTTATGGTCAGAATTTGGATTTGTGTTCTTCATGAAAGTTGTAGGTCTATGTCTCAGCTTTCTTCTGGTAAAATTTCAGGTCAATTGGACCTTTCTACACTGAGTTATGACCAAATGAATGAATATTGTTCATTTAGTCATTTTGCCCAGGCAGAATGCAAGTCACCCGAATTAGGGAAATTTTTAAGTCAACTTGATTTAGTTTTCTGGGCAGGGTTTCTTCACCAAAGTTGTTCCATTATATGTCTAGTTTCATGTCCAATTTTCCTTGCACCAATTGAACATATACAACTCCATTTATGGCTACCCAAACCTGTTGGACTCACAACTAGTCCTACAGGTCACCAAGGACAGCATGCCTAAGGTCGACTTGGTTATCCTTACTCACTTCAATTCCTCCTCAAACACATTTAAATGGTCACTAATTGACCATTACAAGGTTAACATACCATTACATGAGCAAACCCTAATGTTATTCAAATGTCCAAGTTCTCAAGTTCATTCATGCATTATACTTGCATTTTACTTACACAATCATGTTCAAGTGCTCATCTCATGCTATGGGCAGCTCATAAACACTTTACTTCAAGTAAATTCATCAAACCCTAACCACCCCTAAGCTGCTGAAATTTATAGGGATGGATACACATAATTTTTATTTTGTTTTTCTTACATTTTCTACTTATCTCATGGCATTAAGCATGAATCAAGTAAAAGTGCTAAGAGATTAGACACTAACCTTGACTTAGTCACTTTCCAAGACTTCAAAACTTCACTTTCTTCCTTTATTTTTGCTGTCCAAAGCTTGCTCTAGGTGTGAGAATAAGTTTTAGTGAATCAAGCTAGTGGTTTTATGGTGTGTTTGTATGAGAATTCTAGTGAGAAGGAGGAGAAACAATGGAGGTATGTGTAGAGAAAGAAATGTCTCGGCTGAATGAAGAAGAAGAAAGCAGAATTTGTTTCTTTAATTTTACTTCTTTTTCCCATTTTAAATGAATTTAAGTGTGTTGTTAAATTATAATTGGGTGGGGCATTTTAATGACATCATGTGATATCATAATTCCCAATTTCTTTCATTTTTTTTTTCTACTCATTTTGAATTCAATTTTTAACAATATTTATTCACATTTTATGTCATGATAATTATTTACTTAACTAGACAAGTTGGCCAAAAATAATCTCTAAAGACGAAATGACCAAAATGCCCTCCATTTGGCTTAACAGACTAAAATTGTCTGTACCGATTGAAAATTTTTTTTAGACTAAAATTGTCTGTACCGATTGAAAATTTTTTTTAAGTATTTTCTTGGTATTCTAGTGCCATAAAACCTCAATGACTCTTCTCTGGAGTCCCAAAAATTATTTTATGAATTTTCTCCTGGGTCTAGGGCTCCTAGTTACGAGGACCGCAACTTTCCACTAGGTTACCCATCGCTAGGGCACCAGCTCACTTAACTTGGTTGTATTTTATTTCTAAAATTTTTTCTACATTTTTCTTATTAATATTTGAGTTAATTATGGTTCCTCACTTTAGTTTAAATATTTTTCCAGACGTTCTAGCTGTTCGGACCGACACCGGTCATCAAAACAGTAGAATGTACAAAATGGATACAGCGAGGGTGTTACACTATTCATTTCATTAGTCAACCTATAATGTTGACCTTTAATGCACACTAGGTGAATTTATTTTAATATTACCAATATGTCACATTTTTATAGTCCTCAAGTGTTGGTATATGTTACCAATTTCATTTTAAAGCTTATTGCATTTTATTGCAATTTATCGGATTTTAGTATGCTGTTTTGACCTAGCTTGATGACCTAGTTCCCTCGGTTTTCGAGTTCTAGTCTAAATCATAAACTTGTAGGTCTATGTCTTAGTGAACTTTTGCCACAAATTTTAGGTCATTTAGAGTTTACTAGCCCAAGTTATGGTCATTTTACTATTTCTGGATAGATTGCACTAAAATGGCAAACTTAGGTCATTTTTAGGTCTTTTCCGATTCTGGTAGTTTTTATACCCGAAATTGTGCAAGCATTTTGAATTGCTTATGGTCATTTTCTGGGTTTTGGTGTCTTCATAAGAGTTGTATCTCTATGTCTAAGCTATCCATGGTATAAATTTCAGGTCATTTGAACCTTTTTTGAGTGAGTTATGGCCAAAATACCAACTGTTGTTCAAATGGTTAATTTTCAGGTTTGCAAAGTCACCAATCCGGATTTGGTCAATCTTTTTAGGTCACTTCTAGACAGAATTTGGGTAGGCTTCCAATATGAAAGTTGGCACATTTTGTGCCTAATTTCACCTCCAATTGGCCTCAAACCAATTAGGGTCACACAAATTCACTTATGGCTCAATTTAGGTGCTGCCAATAGCAACACAATATCAATACACTTGATCACTTAATTTTATACAAACACTTCCACTAACATTAACATACACTGACCTCAAATCATCTTCAACATAATTCATCAATGAAATTCATGAAACCAAACACTAATTCATGAATTTAAAGGCTGCCAAAAGTGGTAGTTTGCTAAGGTATACAAATGGCTTTCTAAACCCTTGATTTTAAGTACTCGATATACATATACATGGAAACTAAATTACTAGGACATTAAATCACTTTCATCAACATAAATTCCCAATAAATATATGTAAGAATAATCCATTAACCATGAGATTCCATGGCTGCCAAAGATAGTACCCTCCAATAACTTATTAAACCTCAAAATTTCTTCCATAATCTAAGACACCACAACATCAACACCAACTTTAATGAAGCAAGAATGGAAAACAAACACTTACCTATCTTTGAAGCTTTTTAAATCTTCTTCAAATACTTCCCTTTTTGCTCCCAATATGCTCCCCAAGTTGTGTAGAACAACTTTAGTGAAGAAGACTTGATGTTTGGATGGCTTGATCTTGAGTGGATGAAGCTCCACACATGGACGACAATGGAGTTCTTTGGAATGAAATGGGTTTGGCAAATTTGAAGATGAAATGAGGAAGAAGAAGTGAAGTGGCTAGCCTTGACTTTATGTGATTTTTATACTTCACTTAGTGGAGCACTAAGTCTAATTAAACATTTAATTAATCTAAGTTTCCATAATTATAATTAACACCCTAATTTCTCACTATTTACATTTCATTTCTAATTTTCATTTTTCATGGGGTTTTCAGACTTTAATTTCATTTATTTTTCATGGACATTTAGGTCAAAAGCCAACTCGGAGTGTCAATTGACTAAAATGCCCCTATTCGGTCTGTATTCCCTATTTTTCGATAATACCGATTTTTGTCAATTTCTCAATTTTTCTTTTTCCTTTATACTAATTAATTAAATTTTATTTGACATTTTCTAAGTCAATTATACCTCAATAAATGTTTATTTAAGTCTTAAAAATATTTCTCAGGGTTCCTCGTGATCCAGGGCTAGTCAACAGTCCACGCTGCCACTTCCCAGTGTGGTCAACCATTGCTACAGTTTTTGGCTCGTTTAACTTAGTTACATTTTCTCTCTTTTGTTTTTCCTTTATCTTTCTTGTATTTTCCTCTATTGTTTTTCATTATTTCATGTCTCCTCACTAACATTTAAGTATAGTTCTAGGCATTCTAGCTATCCAGACAGACACTGGTCACCGGAACAGTTGAACGTACTACCGAACATAGGGGTGTTACAATTCTTTCCCCCTTAAAATAAATTTTGTTCGCTAAATTTTACCCAATAGCTTTCTTACAATAGTCATACATTTATTTTCTCCTTTCTATATGATCATATAATCTTCCTTCCTTTGAATTTGTATAAGACTTTTAACAATCTAATATAACATTTAATTTGTTTGTATAACACCAATCTTCTCTTACTATTGTTCTGTCTAATATTTCAATTCATGTTTCCTTATTGAATGAACCTTGAGGTCATGTTAGAATTATTTATCTAATCATTGGTCCTCTGACCATTCTAGTCAATAATCTTACTCACATTCGTAACATTTCTTTGTTATATCTGAACTAATTGTTCAAATTTTTACTTCCATAACTCTTTTTATCCATTACTATTCTATAACTTACTTCCTTTTTGTTCTAAACTATAACCTTTCGATATTCTAACTTTTGAGTTTTAAATCCCTAAGTAGGATTTTTAAACTTATTTCCAATAATAAAATTCTATCCTGGCATTACTATACCAAATTAGATGCCGTTGGCAACTATTCTCATCTTGGTGTACTATCGAGTAGTACGTAGCTCTACACAATAATCTCAAGTTAGTACTGTAATCTGCAGCTTACAGTACAAACATCAAGAACATTGCTTAGTTACTACGATACATTCCAAGAGATCAAACTTTCTTATATTTTATCCTTCTCGAATTCACTAATATCCGAAACTTATTCTGATTACAATATTCATTGACAATTACTAACTGTAACATCTTTGCCCTCATCTAAAGTAATTCCATTACTGTAACTTAATTTTAGGTAACTAACATTTTTTTTTTTATTAATGTCAATCATACTTATTATCGTAGTTTTGATCCTAAAGGACTAGTCACTAACATATCAAAATTTATTTATTTATACGAGGGACAGTAGGAAGGCAAACAATGTTGGCACTAACGTAAAAGTATGTAGACCCCGGGTCAAACAATACATATATATATCTTAGTTAAAAATTGAAAAAAATACCAGCAAAAATGTCAGAAGTTTTAGCATCTTCCCTCTGCTGTATAGTGTACATTCTAGCTGAAGCATCACCCTGTTCTGGCTGATTCACAGTACTCTGACTTCTAGGTGTACTATCCCTACCTCTACCTCTGCCTCTACTAACTGATGGTGAACTCTTTGGGGTAGAAACTTAGGCTAATCCCTTTGGTGTAGTAAATGATCCAGAATGGCGTGGATTTATACAATCCTTAGCAAAATGACCACTCTCTCCACAATTAAAATATGCTCCTATGGCTCTATAACATACCCCACTATGTGGTTTATCACAAGTTTGACAAAGTCGATCCGACAGTGCATTTTTAGGTTTCTGTTGAGTTTGCTGAACCGATCGGGGTGGTTTCTATCCAGAAGATCTATCTCTACCCGATTCGCGTGAGCTAGATCCTCCAAAGTGCTTTCTCTTTCCTGACCCACTATTAAGAACTTGATTAGTAGTCTTTCTAATTTTCTCTTTTTCTTCTGTGCCCTTTTTAACTGTTTCTTCATTCTCAATTCTTTCCAGTTCCAGGGCTTGCGATATTAGCTATGAGAAATTCTAGTGTCAGAACCCCACAACTTGCATTCTTATACTAGGCCTTAACCCGGTCTCAAAACGTTTACATCTGTCTCTAGGAGATGTAAGTAGGCTTCCTGCATAATGACTCAATCGAGAGAAGTTTCTCTCATATTCTACCACTGTTCTGTTCCCTTGCTTCAGGCTTAAGAACTCCTGTAGCTTCTGGTCCACATAGGCATCTGGGATATATTTTTGCCTGAACTCTCTGAGAAAGTCATCCCATGTCAGCGCTGGGGGTTCCACCAAATTATGGGGAATGGTTTTCCACTAGTCATATGCATCCCCCTGTATAAGTGAGACTGAGTATTCAAGCTTCAGCTCATCAGTGCAGTGCAACTTCCTAAAAACTCTTTCCATCCTTTCCAACCATTGTTCTGCCTCTAGCAGATCCATTGTCCTCTTGAACTCAGTAGCCCCATACTTATTCAGCTTATCGTACTGTATAGCTGAAGGCTGTGGTTGTACTACTGGTGTCTACAGTGGGGCTTGAGTAGGCATGTTACCAGCCATCTGTTAGAACATTCCAGCCATCCGCTGAGCAAACTAAGTAGGAAATTGGGGTACTGAGGGGGTTGGTGCGGCTGATCCACTCACATTTTGGAGGGCTGGGGCTTCCCCTTGCACCTCAACTTCTATTGATTGATAGACTGAACGGTCCCATTATTTCATAGTCGATTAAAGGATATTATATCTCCTAAATAAATAACACAAGGAGATTTCCTCCCATTAGTGCATATTTATAATATAATGTACTGTATGTATCAAACAATGACGTTGAGCAGTTGTACTATGAAGAAAGAATATTCAAATTATAGGTCAAAATAGAATTTAAAAACTAGCTTTGATACCACTAAAACATGTCACACCTTATCCCTACAAAAGGCATAACATGATCCCGTAGTATACCTAATGAATTACCAAACTTCGTCTATTGATAACCCATTAAATATACTACAAGGGATTTTAAACCTTTTCTTATTTCTTTTTACAGTGGTGAACACTTTTAACAGGTGTTAAAAATTTTTTTAATTGAAATGAAACCAATTAACAAATCTGAAGTATCAATAATTTCTGTAAAAATTTCAGCAGAGTGCCGTCTGTATCTTGAATAAAACAGTTCTTCAAAAACCTGTAAAAAAAAAACACTTCCAATATATTTGTTCAATCCTAAACTCTAATATGGCTCAACACATATCAATTTCCTCAACATTTGTCAAACTCAGTTAAATATAAATTTTTAGTAGTTCCAAAAGCTGAGATAAGAAAAATATATTACAACATTTTTATAGGCCAAAATAATTTATAACTTTAGTTTACAACTGCTCAAGACCAAGTATAATATATACATACAGTTCACATACATTATAATAATATTTACAAGGAAGTGTTATACTCAATATACCTGGCAAAATCCCAAAAGTGTGGCACAAGCAACCTACTTTGCTGCTCTGTCTCTCTGTCTACCTGCGACAGCAATGAAAAAGCTATCGCTGAGTAAAATTTACTCAGTGATGCACAATAACAATTTAAAATGCGATATATAAAACATTTATCGACAATTCACAATTCAAATGATTCACAATTTCATGTCACAATTTTCAAAGCTCATATAACACAAATTTGATCAAACAATTGAACAACATAGTGTTGCCAATCAATAACACAACTTAGGTCATGACACAAATTTTCTTGAACATGTTATGTTGTACACCACGACAAGGCATACTCACCCCAATTGTAACACCCTAGGAAAATCCCACATCGGCAAAACACGGGAGAGATGCTGGGTTTATAAGTTGATTGTTCGTAACCCCTACTGACGCATTTTAAAACCGTGAGGGCTTCGGTCTAGAGCAGACAATATCACTAGTGGGCTGGGTCGTTACATTTGTGGTATCAGAGCTACTCCGCATGCAACCTTGAGCGATGGTGGGGCAAACCTCAATGAGGATGCTGAGTCCCATAAGGGGGGTGGATTGTAACACCCTAGGCAAATCCCACATCAGCAAAACATGAGAGAGATGCTGGGTTTATAAGTTGATGGTTCGTAACCCTAGTGATGCATTTTAAAACCATGAGGGCTTCAGTCCAGAGCGGACAATATCACTAGTGGGCCGGGCCGTTACACTACTAATCGAAATCAATCAGGGAGGTGGCTAGCTAGCTAATGAGTACTCATCTATATTCACCTCAGACTGGCAAGTAGTCAAATATCAAACTCAACCCCACAAGTGGAGGAGGAACATAGTAAGAGACTGCCATGCTAAGTGTAAATCAAAACAATTTCAAATCACAATATTTAAATATTTCATACAAACCAAAAATCACATTTTATCTCAAAATTTCCATTTGCAAAGTAAGCAATACAATAATTTCCAAATAAAATTCTCAAAGCCAAAACATTAAAAAAACTATTCATATTATATACTAAATCAAATTTCAATGAGAAATACTTAAATAAGTTTTCTCAAGTCATAAACTCATAACTCATTTCTCCAAATAAATTTTCCAGTTAAAGCAGTGAATATAAAAAGAATTGTTCATAGACCTGATTTGAGTCACCTTTAGGCCTTGACTCAATGTCCCTTATCCTTTTCAACTGAAACACGCAATTTAAAGTATTTCAGTACTCATTTAAATTGTTTCTAATCACAAGGTTCCATAATTAAATTTTATTGATACTATTCCTTTCATTAGTCAACCTATAATGTTGACCTTTAATGCACACTAGGTGAATTAATTTTAATGTTACCAATATGTCACATTTTATAGTCCTCAAGTGTTGGTATATGTTACCAATTTCATTTTAAAGCTTATTGCATTTTATTGCAATTTATCAGATTTTAGTATACTGTTTTGACTTAGCTGGATGACCTAGTTCTCTCGGTTTTTGGGTTTTGGTCCGAATTACAAACTTGTAGATCTATGTCTTAGTGAACTTTTGCCACAAATTTTAGGACATTTAGAGTTTACTAGACTAAGTTATGGTCATTTTACTATTGCTGGACAGATTACACTAAAATGGCAAACTTAGGTCATTTTTAGGTCATTTCCGATTCTGGCAGTTTTTATACTAGAACTTATGCAAGCATTTTGACTTGCTTATGGTCATTTCTGGGTTTTGGTGTCTTCATAAGAGTTTTAGCTCTATGTCTAAGCTATCCATGATATAAATTTCAGGTCATTTGGACGTGTTTTGGGTGAGTTATGGCCAAAATACTGACTGCTGTTCAAATAGTCAATTTTCAGGTTTGCAAAGTCACCAATCCGGATTTGGTCAATTCTCATGTCACTTTTTGGATAGAATTTTGATAGGATTTCTTCATAAAAGTTGGCACATTTTGTGCCTAGTTTCACCTCCAATGGCTTCATAACAATTGGGGTCACACAAATTCACTTATAGCTCAATTTATGTACTGCCAACAGCAACACAATATCAATACACTTGATCACTTAATTATACAAACACTTCCACTAACATTAACATACACTGCCCTCAAATCATCTTCACCACAATTCATCAATGAAATTCATGAAACCAAACACTAATTCATGAATTTAAAGGCTACCAAAAGTGGCAGTTTGCTAAGGTATACAAATGGCTTTCCAAACCCTTGATTTCAAGTACTCAATATACATATACATGGAAAATAAATTACTAGGACATTAAATCACTTTCATCAACATGAATTCCCAATAAATATATGTAAGAATAATCCATTAACCATGAGATTCCATGGCTGCCAAAGATAGTACCCTCCAATAACTCATTAAACCTCAAAATTTCTTCCATAATCTAACAAACCACAACATCAACACCAACTTTAATGAAGTAAGAATGGAAAACAAACACTTAACTATCTTTGAAGCTTGTTAAATCTTTTTCAAATTCTTCCCTTTTTGCTCCCAATATGCTGCCTAAGTTGTGTAGAACAACTTTAGTGAAGAAGACTTGATGTTTGGATGGCTTGATCTTGAGTGGATGAAGCTCCACACATGGACAACAATGGAGTTCTTTAGAATGAAATGGGTTCGAAAAATTTGAAGATGAAATGAGGAAGAAGAAGTGAAGTTGCCAGCCTTGACTTTATGTGATTTTTATACTTCACTTAGTGGAGCACTAAGTCTAATTAAACATTTAATTAATCTAAGTTTCCATAATTATAATTAACACCATAATTTCTCACTATTTACATTTCATTTCTAATTTTCATTTTTGATGGGGTTTTCAAACTTTAATTTCATTTATTTTTCATGGACATTTAGGTCAAAAGCCAACTCGGGGTGTCAATTGACCAAAATGCCCCTATTCGGTCTGTATTCCTAATTTTTCGGTAATACCGATTTTTGTTAGTTTCTCAATTTTTCATTTTTCTTTATACTAATTAATTAAATTTTCTTTGACATTTTCTAAGTCAATTATACCTCAATAAATGTTTATTTAAGTCTTAAAAATATTTCCCAGGGTTTCCCGCAGTCTAGGGCTAGTCAATGGTCCACGCCGCCACTTCCTAGTGCAGTCACCCGTTGCTACGATTTTTAGCTCGTTTAACTTAGTTACATTTTCTCTCTTTTATTTTTCCTTTATTTTCTTGTATTTTTCTCTATTGTATTTCATTATTTCATGTCTCCTCACTAAAATTTAAGTGTAGTTCTAGGCATTCTAGCTGTCCGCACAGACACTGGTCACTGGAACAGTAGAACGCACTACCGTACATAGGGGTGTTACATGGCTGATCCTTGGTGTAATCCAATTGAGATAGGAAAATCTCTTGTGTCCCCTCCCACTGTGCGCACAATAGTAGTTGTTCCTTCATACATATCTTTCAACACTTATATGTACCTAATAGATACCCTCTTTTGTTCTAAAACATTCCATAAGACATCTCTTGGAACACCATCATAAGCCTTCTTCAAATCAATAAAAACCATGTATAAATCTTTCTTCACATCTCTATATTTCTCCATAAAGCTTCTAATGAGGTAAATTTTTTTTTTTTACATTTTATTTCTGTGGATACTCGGGCAGAGCCTCCTCTGTTTTATTAGCATTTGGAGGATTCCACTATTCACCAGTTAAAACAATTTCATATCTATCCCATATTTCCATATATCATATCATTCAAAACTTTTCATGTAATTTCAAGAAAAAAATAATACAACTCATTCATATAGAAATTTATACACAAAAGCTTACAAGCTTTATTTACAATCCAAAATATAATTTCAATTTATTTACAATATAAAATATAACTACATGATGTTTATATGCAATAAACCAAAATACTAAGTCTAATACATGGGCCCTACCAACAAAATACAAAATACTGAGGTGACTCTGGATTGTGGCAGATCTGACTGAAGCTCTATCAGGGCACTACTGCTGTGGCTGTGTCTGGTCTCTTGTACCTACATGATAGAAAATCAACGCACTAAGCGAATTGCTTAGTGGTGCATAATTTTTAAAGAAAAGTAACTAAATAATTAAAAATAATAATTTTAGGCAAATTTCATAAATTCTAAGTTATTTATGAATTCTCTACACTTTGGGAACAATTAGATTTAATAGTATATTTTCTGTTCAATTTTCTTATTTTCGATCTTAATTATTTTATAATAGTACCCAAGTAACCTATAACAGACTACAAAGGCTGGATACACGGGAGTATACTGGTTAGACAGCTATATGTCTATCCTGTATACAACTGTCATGTCAGGCACATGGCCAGCGGGCAGGCTTTTAAAGCCAGAAAATGAAACTAGATACAATATCTAACGGGCAGGCATATAGCCTGTAGAACAATCATATCAGACATATTTTTTCGATCAATAATTATTCATGTAGGCAGTACTGCTATCTGTAGTCCCTAATTGGTATACCAATCGATTCAAACAATATACATAAGCCTAGGTTTACTTTGGGCAATTAAGCATTATTAACTATTTAACAAAATTTTCATGTCAATGTATAGTGAGAAAGTGGATCCCACATACCTTTTGCATGTAATTTAGCATGTAGTCACTTACTAGGGATAAGTCCCTACCAAAATATAATTTATTTCAAGAACCTTTCTTTAGGTTCAGTTTTAGTGTCTTGACTTTGAATATCAGATTGAGCAATTTGTGGCCACTGTTTGGCCCCACTTCCTTCATGGAAGTTGTTCTTCTAGGTCTTGTCTTTATTTTCCTTTTTAAATCAAGTCATTTGGATTTTTATAACACAAGTTATGGTCAATTAACCATAATTGGTTCTGTTGTAAATTCTGGTTCCTTAACTAGGCAGTTGTTGGTGTCATATTTTACCAATTTATTTGAATAGGTTATAGCAACCTTTAGGCCTAGTGTTCTTCTTAGGATTTGATGCCCTATGTCTTATGGTCACTTATAATTTTTAATTGCAATTTTTCAAGTTATGTAAAATTAGTCATAGCTATATTATTGGCCTAGACTCAAATGTCCTATACTAACATGATTCCCATTTAGCTAGTAACTTTGACCCAAAATTTAAGCTTCTTACATTCATAATTTGAGGAAGGTGTCTAATAAGCTCCATTTCTTAGGTTTCCAGAACTATATGGCACATCTCAATTGAAGTTTTCTAATGAGAGATATGACTAAAAGAAGATTCTGGAGTCAATGGTCACTTATCCAATTTCCAGATTTTGTACGCTAACTTGACTTAGCCAATTGACCAATTTCTCTTAATTTATGGGTTCTGGTCAAAATAAAAATATTTTAGGTCTATGTCTTATTGAAATTTTGGTACTGGTTTTAGGGAATTTGGATTTCTGTGGACCAAGTTATGGCCTTTTTACCAAAACTGGTCAATAAGCCTATGTCAAGCAATTTCTAGGCAACATAGTTCTGGACAGTTTTGTGACCCAAATTGGGCCAGCAATTTAGTTTGGTTTAAGGCATTGTTGGGCTTTGTGGTCTTCATGGAGGTTGTAGCCCTATATCTAAGCTTTTCAATGGTATAAAATTTAGGTCATTTGGACCTGTCTAGAGGGAGTTATGGCCAAATGAATTGGTACTGTTCATTTGGTCATTTTTCTGGGTTCATCATTTGGTCATTCGGATTGGGATAGAATTTAGGTTAGGTTTTGGATAGAATTTGGGCATGGTTTCTTCATGAGAAATGGGGTATTTTGGGCCTAGTTTCACCTCTAATTAGCCTCATACCAATTGGAGCCACATAGTTTCAGTTATAAGTGAAAAACCAAACTGGACTCATTGAGTCCCACAACCTGCACAAGAAAGCACTCCTAATATTCAATTTCCTCCAACTCCCAAACTACACATGGCATTCATGGCACTTTTATAAGCAGAAACTCATCTCAATTTGGTCAATTTCAACCAGAAGATAAAATCCTCAATTCATAATCATGAACCCTAATTTCAAATTTCAATCTCATGCATTCATCCATGCAAATCAATTTCTACTACTTTAAACTTCATTAATCAACTTCATTAACCAAATCAAACTATCAAGACCATGAATTCCATTCATTTCCTAGGGCTGCCAAAAATTCAAGTTCCCATATACTCAAGGTTTTCTTTTGATTTCATAAAATTTGCACTTAGTTTTACATGCTTATATTAATTAAAGAAGAAAGGAACTTGTTTAGTGCACTTACCTTTAATGGCAGATTATCAACCTTGTAAAAACTTTAAGATTTTTCCTTTTCTTTGCTGCCTATAAGCTTCCTAAGGTGTGGGGATGAGTTTTAATTAAGTGAACTTGTGATTTTAGGTGGAAAACGGAGGGGATTTAAGCTCGCATGCAAAACGTCTATGTAGGAAGATGAAGTTTATGTTTCGGCCATTGGAACAAGAGGTGAGGAAGATGGCTTTTTAGTGGCTTTAAAATCTGTCACTTATGCCTTTTATACTCCACTAACAATTTGTTTATTATTATAATAATCAAAGTTTTAATAATTCTAATAACTCCCCCCATATTTCCCTTAATTATATTACATATAAATTTTATATTTTCTTAAGATTTTTAAAAATTTAATATCACTCATTTTAATGGACATTTAGGTCAAAAATTGACTCTAGGTGCCAAATGACCATAATGCCCCTCTTCGGTTTATAGTCACACTTTTTCGGTAATATCGACTAAATTCCCAATCTGACGGTTCCTTTAATTTTATATAATGTCTATTTCATTTTTATTTTTATCTATACCTATGAACTAAATTTTATTTGACATTTTCAATGTCATTTGTACCTCAGTATACCTTTAATTAAGTCCCAGAAATTATTTGCTAGGGTTCCTTGCAGGTCTAGGGTAATCAACTGTCTATGCAGTGACTTCCTACTACGGTCACCCATTGCCATGGTTCCGGCTCCTTTACCCTAATTACATTTCATTTCTATTGTTTTCCTTAATTTTTCTTCTATTATCTTATCATTTATTCCATCAATTTTTTTGCCTCCTCACTCTAGTTTAAGTGTAGTTTCAGACATTCTAGCTGTCTGAACAGACGTTGGCCATCGGAATAATAGAACGTATGGACTACCTATGGTGATGGCGTTACATGCAATCCTAAGGCCTAAAACAAGTATTTGATGTAATCAGGAAGCAATACCTATGCAAATAGCCATGGGAGAAAGATAGTACACAGGTCGTGTACCATGACCTGTGTAACCATCCTTGCCCCATTTAATTTGTTGTTCCTCTATAAGGTGCAAAGTCAATATGTCTGGAGAATTACATAGCCCCGCCCTATGCAATGCTACAGGGGCCGTATAATGGCTGCTAGCAGAGAATCCCAATTTGACTTTTCTTCCTTTCTGCTTGACCTGGAAGGACTTCTAAGGATGCTATGTCTCTGAATTGAGTATTTTTACACCAGATATAAATACAAGAAGTCAGGAATAAAAGCGGGGTTCAATTCTTTTACATTAGAATGTAGCGATTCCACCTCAAGAGAGATCGCTAGCAAGATTTTTGGAAGAGATTCTTAGCTGAAGTTATAAAAGTTCAAAACTACAAAATTCTCATTTTGGTTTTCCTTATTCTGTTTCTTCTGAAGTGTTTTGCATATTTTGTTATTTTAAGTTTGATTGCAAAACTTATCATGAATTAGTAGTCTTCTTTATTCTGGAATTAGGGATGTAGCACTTTCAATTTAGTTATGGATTTTATTTAATTCTATTTCAATAAATTGGGTATTTTGTTTATTAATTCAATTTCTTATGTTCTTAATGCATGTTATATGTTGAGCTCCACTTAGTATTGATCCTAGATATTAATTGAAGAACTGAAAGGTGAACATTAATATTTGATGAACATGATTTTGAACTTAGGGTTTCTGACCTAGAGATAGGCTGAGATTCTATGTGGATCTAATAATTAATCAAAGACTTAAAAGGTCCTAATTAATTTAATCGCCACGAAAGTAGGGTTTAGATTGGTTAAGATACAACTTGAGTGCCTTAAGAGAGGACTTAAAATAATTTAAGATTAATTTCTTTAATAGTAATATATTCCTAATTATTGAATAGGTTAGATTGAATTTGTGATTGATTAAAGTGTGAGCCCCTAATTTTGGAAGGCTTTTACTATTTGATATCTTTAGTTTAGTTAATATGCTTTTATTTATTTTGTAGTTATAATTAGTTTAGTTTACAATTCTCCATTCAAATTTGATAGTCTAGATAAATATAGTTGCTGTGTAGTTTGGTACTCAAACTAGATTTCTTGTGGAAATGATACTTTACTCACTACTTTATTACTTGTTAATGATCCATGCACTTGAGAAAATTTGCACAACAAGTTTTTGGTACTGTTGCTAAGAAATTCAGTATTTGATATTAGATAATAGGTAATTTAATTAATTTAGACATTTTATTTTACTTAGTTTTTATAAGTTTATCATATTTTGTTTTTTTTATAAGTTTATCATATTTTGTTCTTTTAATTCTTTTGTATCAGGATCTTCTATTTAGTTTATGACTAGAACTAAACTAGAAGACGAATTACTTGAATTGATATAGAAATAGACAAACCTTTAAGAGCTATCAAAAGGGGGAAAAGCAATAGGAAGCCAAAACTTCAACCATGGTGGACAATCAACCAAAACCTTTGAGAGACTATGGAGCACTAACTATTCAAGGGTTGCAACTGAGCATAGCCAGACCAACCATTGATGCCAACAATTTCAAACCAAACTAGCATGGCTCCAGATGATTCAATATACTCAATTTGGAGGATCACCAATGGAAGATCCACACTACCATCTCCAATGCTTTCTTACTCTTACTCTTTGTGATACATTCAAGATGAATGGTGCTTTTGAAAATGTTATTCGATTAAGAGCATTCCCATTTTCTCTTAGGGATAAAGCAAGAAAGTGGCTATTATCTCAACTTGTAAGATCATTCATTAACTGGCCGATTTATCATAAACCTTATTAGTAAGATACTTTCCACTTGGGAAGACCGCTAAACTTAGAACTGAACTCAACACCTTCAAACAGAAAGATAATAATGTTAGTAATATGCCCTAGAGCATATTTTGAAATTATATCTTGTAAATATTTATTCCCTTTTAATGGCATATATCTTTTCTTTTAACTTTAAATGCTTTAAATTTAATAGAAAATATCCTTTCGTAACTTGTTAGATATTTCATTCTTAAAGTGTTATGAATATGAGTGACAGAATATTATGGTATAAGTACTATAAAATATAATTTACAGTTTTGGATACTTCAGAGGATAAGATTTATCCATATAAACTGTCATATTTGTTTGTTCCCATCGATTAGTATGGGATACTAATGATATAGAATGGTAAGTCTCATGTCATATAACAAACAAAGTGGGAACTTATATGATAAGTAGGCCAAACCATTGACGTAAGATTATATGTACATGGAGTTTACTCTTGTCAATACCTAATTATCTAGATCATAATAGTGCATATAATCCCTTAACCTGAGATAATACAGTTATCTTATATATAGGTGGCTTGAGTTTGATACTACTTTCATGCTTGTACTAGGTATGAGTATATGGGTATGTGTTGGCTCCGACTGGTTATATATGGAGACAGGTGTTTAGTCAACATGGGATCCATTACCATAAGTGAATGGGGATAAAATCCTATGTCTATTTAAATTATTCTTGATAAGTCAAGTTTCTGGCCATGACAGATACACTTAGTCAGAAACGTATTTCTAACTGGAAAGTTGTATTAATCAAGAATTAGAATTAAAATGAGGGCATATGATTCTAAGCATTAAGAGTTTGACATAAATCATGACTCTAGCTAGAATCGGAAATTTGTAATGGAGAGATTTTAGTGCATGGTATGTATGATCAAGGTTCATGAGTTAATAAATAATTTATAACTAATTATAAACATGTCACACCCTACCCCTGATGCATAGCCCTGTGCAAATCACTGTTTCGGTGATCGGTGTCTGTCCGGATAGCTGGGATGTCTGGAGCTATAGTTAAATGATATTAAGAAGACATAAAATGATGAAATGTAAGGTAAGAAAATACAAGAGAAATAAGAGAAAATAAAAGAGATGAAGTGCAATTAGGTTAAATGAGCTAGAAACCGTAGCGATGGGTGACTGCACTGGGAAGTTACGGCGAGGACAGTTGACTAGCCTTGAACCACGAGGAACACCGGAAAATATGTTTGGGACCTAATTAAAGATCTATTGAGGTATAATTGACTTTGAAAATGTCAAAGAAAAATTAGTAAGTCAATATAAACGAAAACGAAAATTTAAGAAATCGACTAGACAAGGACTAAATCGGTGTTAACGAAAAATCCGAAATACAATTCGAAGCGGGGCATTTTGGTCAATTGACACCTAGAGTTGACTTTTGACCTAAATGTCCATGAAAAATAAATTTCAATAATGCGATGAAAATTTGAAATCATATGTGTGGAGTAATTAAGAGAAATTAAGTGTAAAATGTGGAATAATTAAAAAGTTGATTATTTAATTACTTAAGCTTAAGTTAGTTGAGCACTATGGACTATATAAGCATAAGGGTCATGTGTATATCCACTAACCACTTCATCTTCAACCTTCATCTTCTCCATGCTGAATTGATATTCTTCTCCCAACCTCCATTGTCGTTCCATGACCAAGCTCCATCTACCCATGATCAAGTCACTTTCTTCCTAAGTTCCTTCACTAATTCTTGTGTACACACCTTGGACAGCATATTGGGAGCAAAAAGGAGTTTTGGTGAGGTTTTGGGAAAGCTCTCAAGAGATTAGTGTCCAAACTTCCTACCTTTCTTTGGTATTCTTGATATTTAGGTTAAGGGGAGTTGATTGGTGTTGAAATTTAAAAGAAATTATTGAGTTTGCAATCTGCCCATTTTCGGCAGCCACGGGAGGTGAGCTTGCTTGAGTTTTTCTTACACTAAAATGATGGGAATTAGTGTTGATTAGGTGATTTGATGTATTGATAAATTACCTCCCATGTATGTATATTGAACACTTGAAATTAGGAGTTTGGAAAGTGTATTTGAGAGCCTTGGCAAATGCCCAATTTCGGTAGCCTTGGAATTCATGGATTAATGTTTGATTTCATGAATTTAAATGATGAAGATGGTAAAAAGGAATGAAATCAGGAAAAATATTTATGGTATACAAGTGCAAATATCGAATTCGTTAAACAAAAGCAAACAAGATGGTGTAAAATGGCACATAGGCCTAGATTCAAAATAAGTGGCAAGATAAGATAATAGTTATGAATCTCTGGCAAATGATAGATAAGAAATTCTAATATGACCACAATGGTCATTCAATAAGGAACCATGAATTGAAATATTAAATAGAGCAATAGTAAGAGATGATTAGTGTTATATACACAAATTAAACATGGTATTAGATTGTTAGAAGTCTTACATAGACTCAAAGATAAGAAGATTGTAAGAGAGAAAAATTAAGTTCTCACTTCATAGGATTATATGAGGTCTGAGAAAGAGTGGATCCGTTAGCACACAGAATTGCTTACTTCTAGAATTGAAAGGAATTCAAATTTAACTTATGACAGAGGCTCATAAGGAACTGAGCACACGAGGTGAGCAATCGATCTGTAATATTATTGGCTAAAGTGCTACAGACCATCATTCAGATTATGAGGCTACATGGAAATGTGAGAGAGATATGAGAAAACAACACATACGGATGATTAAGGACTGACAGCAGGCAAAATTTTGAGGTCGAAATTTCTTTTAAGGGGGATAGAATTATAACACCCCTACATGCATAGCCCTGTGCAAATCACTATTCCGATGATCAGTGTCTGTCTAAATAGCTGGGATGTCTGGAATTACACTTAAATGATATTTAGAAGACATAAAATGATGAAATATAAGGTAAGAAAATACAAGAAAAATTAAGAGAAAATAAAAAAGATGAAGTGCAATTAGGTTAAATGAGCCAAAAACCGTAGCAATGGGTGATCGCACTGGGAAGTTACTGCGAGGACCGTTGACCAGCCCTGGACCGCAGAGAACCCCAGGAAATATGTTTGGGACCTAATTAAAGATCTATTGAGGCATAATTGACTTTAAAAATGTCAAAGAAAAATTAGTAAGTCGGTATAAACAAAAACTAAATTTTAAGAAATCAGCGGGACAAGGACTAAATCAATGTTACCGAAAAATCCGAAATACAACCCGAAGAGGGGCGTTTAGGTTAATTGACACCTAGAGTTGACTTTTGACCTAAATTTCTATGAAAAGTAAGTGGTATTAAATTTCAATAATGCCATGAAATTTTGAAATCATATGTGTGGAGTAATTAAGAGAAATTAAGGGTAAAATGAAGAATAATTAAAAAGTTGATTATTTAATTACTTAAGCTTAAGTTAGTGGAGCACTATGGATTATATAAGCATAAGGGACATGTGTATATCCACTAACCACTTCATTTTCAACCTTCATCTTCTCCATGCCAAATTGATATATTTCTCCCAACCTCCATTGCCGTTCCATGACCAAGCTCCATCTACCCATGATCAAGTCACCTTTTTCCTAAGTTCCTTCACTAATTCTTGTGTACACACCTTAGGCAGCATATTGGGAGCAAAAAGAAGGAGTTTTAGTGAAGATTTAACAAGCTTCAAAAATAGGTAAGTGTCCAAACTCCTTCCTTTCTTAAGTAAAGTTTCTATGAAGGTTGAGATGAGTAGTTTGGTGAAGAAATTTAAAGGTTTTGATGAGTTATTGATGTGTACTATTTTTGGCAGCCATGGAAGTTAAAAGTGTTTAGCTTGCTTTTACATGTAATTAATGGGAAATCATGTTGATTAAGGTCATAAGATGTTTTAGCCAATGTATTTTATGTGTATGCATGAATTTAGCAATTGAATTGGGGGTTTGAAGGAAGCATTGAAGACTTTGGTAATTTTTCCAATTTGGCAACCATGATGAACTAAGAAGAATGCTTGATTTCATGAATTTACTTAATGAATTATGGTATTGATGATTGACAGAAATGTATGGTAAATTTCTAGTGGAAATTCATGTATTAGTTAGGTGATTTCATGTGTAAATTATATGGATTTTGCCTTTATGAATTAGGATTGTAATTGGTGTATTGAGGATTAGTACAAACTGCCCAAATTGACTATAATGAGATGTGATGAATGTTTATGGTATGATACAAATTCAGAAGTTAGGTATGGGATGTTAAAGTATACTAAGTTGAAGGTGTAATTGAATGGTATTTGAGGAATGTGTTAAGGGCAGTATGCATTTGAGCCTATAACCCTAATTATGTGATCCCAATTGGTATGAGGCCAATTGGAGGTAAAATTGGGCATAAAATGTGCCAACTTTCATGTAGAAACATTGTTGAAATTCTATCCAGAAAGTGACCATAAAATTGACCTAATCCGGAATTGCAACTTTTCAAACCCTAAAATCTGATCATATGAACAGTATTCACGAAATCGACCATAACTTAGGGAAAACAAGTCCAAATGACCTGAAATTTATACCTTTGGAAAGCTTAAACATAGGGCTACAACTTTGGTAGAGACCATAAAGCCCAGAAATGACCTTAAGCAAGTCAATTTGCTTGCCCAATTTCAGTTACAAAACCTGCAAAGAAAAACACTCCCAATGTTTTTACTCAACCACCACTCCAATACAAATCATTTTCATATCCCCATTCAACATAATTAACTCAATCCAATTTTTCAAGTCGTACTTAGCATAAAGAAAACCATACATGGATTTCAAAACTCAGGAAGAAATTTGGATATTACAATAATTTACATTTTAATTATATACCTAAAATAATATTACAAAAGTTCTTATACAACTGCTCAAATAAAATACATACATATAATTATATGCATACATCAAAACCTAAGTACAAGGGTATACCTATGATATACCCTGAGCTAATCTGAATGTGTCTTCAAAGCGTAGCTACAGGAAATCTCAATCAGTTGCTCTATCTTTACTTTCACCTATGACAGCATACAAAGCTATCGCTGAGTGGTGAACTCAGTGATTCACAACTATAATTTAAAAACATAGTACAATATACCTTAGCAAAATTACAGCAAAGAATTTGGAAATCTGGATATTAATCAAATTCTAAAAATTAAAATATTCGTTGCCAATAATATAAATCATTTGTTAAAATGACTCTGATCAAGAAATTCTATTTATCAAATCACAACTGGACATTTAAAGTAATTCTAGCAATTATGGAAATAAAGATTAATTCCAATAAAATCAATTATGCATAAATCTCATTTGAAATTGAAATTCTTTACTAGTCAAAACCATTTTTTTAATCTTACTAATTATGCAAGACTAATCCGTAAGAGCCATCTTCAGGGTGATTCTAACTCCCTATGGTCGGGGAGGTCGAAACATCGTGCACAATAAACAACACAATAATGAAACTTTCGAAAGGGCCAATGAAAAACTTAGATCTAACCTCTAATAAGAGGAGAATCTAAGTCTGTGCATGTACCATGGTAGTTAAAACAAAACAAAGCTAGCTCCATTGTCTTCTCAACAAATGAGAGAGACGGGTAATAACTTATTCAAGCATCTATAGTGAGATATAAAAAAATATCATAAATCTCTTTGTCCTTTTTGTGAGCATAAATCACAACACAATTCAATTCAATGTCAATTCCAATATCCAATAATTTTCATGCTCATCACAATTCAAAACATATTTTATCACAATTTTTCCAAAACTAATTTATTCAATCCACAACATTGCTCAATAATTCTTGAAATACCATTTTACAAAGCTAAATTTATACATACTATAACAATTTCAATAGTCATTGAATTAAATCCAATACTTAATAAACATAATACATAAGGAAAATAACGTCATTTAATCATATGAAATATTCAGAACAAAATCAATTAAAAACTAGTTATGCATAAACCTTTTATGAGTCACCTCTTAGCCTTGACTCAGTGTTTATTTCTCTTTTTCAGTGTCTTTTCTAACTGAAACACACAATTTAAAGTGCTTCAGTACTTGTTTAAATTATTTCAAATAAGAAATTCTAACAATTAAATTTTTATTGGTTACTATTTATTTCACTAGTCAATCTACAATGTTGACTTTTCATACACACTAGGTGGCTTGGTTTTAATCTCATCAATATGTCACATTTTACATTCCTCAATGTTGGTATATGTTGTCAATTTCATTTCAAAGCTTATTACATTTTATTGCAATTTTTCAGATTTGGTATGCTGCCTTGACCTAGCTAATTGACCTATTTCCTTTTATTTCTGGGTCCTGGTCAAAATTACAATCGCGTAGGTCTGTGTCTTATTGAACTTTTGGAACTGATTTTAGGTCATTTAGAGTTTTCTAGACCAATTTATGGTTATTTTGCTAATGTTGGACAGATTGCACTTATATTGCAAACTTAGGTCATTTTTAGGTCATTTCCAATTCTGGTAGGTTTTGTAACTGAACTTGGGCAAGCAAATTGACTTGCTTAAGGTCATTTCTAGGCTTTGTGGTCTCTACCAAAATTATAGCCCTATGTCCAAGCTTTCCAACGGTATAAATTTTAGGTCATTTGGACCTATTTTCACTGAGTTATGGCCGATTTCGTGAATATTGTTCATATGGTAAGATTTTAGGGTTTGCAAAGTTGCAATTCCGGATTAGGTCAATTTTATGGTCAGTTTTTAGACAAAATTTCAACAATGTTTTTGCATGAAAGTTGGCACATTTTATGCTTAGTTTTACCTCCAATTGGCCTCATATCAATTAGGATCACATAATTAGGGTTATAGGCTCAAATGCATACTGCCCTTAACACATTCCTCAAATACCATTCAATTACACATTCAACTTACTATACTTTAACTTCCCATACCTAAATTCTGAATTTGTATCATACCATAATCATTCATCACATCTCATTATGGTCAATTTGGGTAGTTTGTACCAATCCTCAATACACCAAATACAATCCTAATTCACAAAGGCAAAATCCACATAATTTACTCATGAAATCACCTTAACTAATACATGAGATTTCCACTAGAAATTTACCATACATTTCCATCAATCATTAATATCATAATTCTTCAAGTAAATTCATGAAATCAAGCACTCTTCTTAGTTCATCATGGCTATCGAATTGGACAAATTAGCAAAGTCTTCAATGCTTCGTTCAAACCCCCAATTCAATTGCTCAATTCACACATACACATAAAATACATTGGCTAAAACATCTTATGACCTTAATCAACATGATTTCCCATCAATTACATGTAAAAGCAAGCTAAACACTTTGAACTTCCATGGCTACCAAAAATAGTACACATCAATAACTCATCAAAACCTTCAAATTTCTTCACCAAACTACTCATCTTAACCTTCATACAAACTTTACTTAAGAAAGGAAGGAGTTTGGAAACTTACCTATTTTTGAAGCTTGTTAAATCTTCACTAAAACTCCTTCTTTTTGCTCCAATATGCTGCCCAAGGTGTGTACACAAGAATTAGTGAAGGAACTTAGGAAGAAGATTACTTGATCATGGGTAGATGGAGCTTGGTCATGGAAAGGCAATGGAGGTTGCGAGAAGAATATCAATTCGGCATGGAGAAGATGAAGGTTGAAGATGAAGTGGTTAGTGGATATACACATGTCACTTATTCTTATATAGTCCATAGTGCTCCACTAATTTAAGCTTAAGTAATTAAATAATCAACTTTTTAATTATTCCACATTTTACTATTTGCTGATTTTACAACCACCACAAGTGCACGGATTGCTAACAAGTAATAAAGTGATGAGTAAAGTATCATTCCCACAAGGAATTTGATTAGTAAGTACCAATCTACACAGTAATTTTGACTGTTTAGGTTATCGAACAATGAAGGAATGAAAGTTGTCTATTTTAAACACTAAAATGATAAATTTAAAATGAAGTAATATATTTTTGAACAATTTCAGAATTAAGATTTCACACTTGAATCTTGCTATGGACGTTATCTTGTCTATTTACTGGATTGAGAATCATTTGCCTTGATGGAAATCAGTCCTAAAGTATCTTAAGTCCTCTCTCAAGGCACATAGGGTGTATTCTAATTAACTTAAACCCGACTTTCGTGGCGATCAAATTAATTAAAATCCTTTAAGGCCTTTGACTAATTTTGAAATTCCATAAAGGTATTAGTCTATGTCTAGGTCAGAATTCCTAAGTTCAAGATTTTGATTTTCTGATATTAATCTTCACCTTTTAGCCCTTCAATTAATATCTAAAATCAATACGAAGTGGGTACCAGCACAGAGCATGCATTAAGATCACAAGAAATTAAATCAAGGAACAAATCTCAAATCCAATAAGTAAAACTTAGTGTTCATCCATAATAATGATTACAAGCATTACTCTCCCAATTCCAGAATAAGAAAACTACTCACTCATGAGTTTAGCAAACTTCATGATAAAAAGGCAAAGACAGTAAAAATAAATCATATAGAAGAAATAAAACAATAAAATCCATTTAAGGAGATGGAATGAAGGAACCGAAGAGAGTTTGCAGCTTTGATCTTGTGGAACTTCAGCTGGAGAACTCCTCTTGATACTGATATTCTTCTCCTCAAGATGGCTGGAGAGAGTGCAGAATGCAGTCTCTTTAAAACTCCTAAAAGTGCTGTCAAAGGATCCTCCTCCGTTTGGATGTTTTCTCTTTCTATTTATAATAGCTGTCCTAGGGTTTGGTCATTTTGAGTCCCAAAAGCGTTAGGAGTTTGATTTAAATGTGTAAATAAGAGCAGGAATTCGGGTTTGAAAACTGGCTGCCGCATAGTACACGGCCCGTGTGTCACTACATGGCCCAGGGCCATGTAGCTTATTGGAGTGGAATTGCGGAGTCTTGCATTGGCACAGAGACTTACACGAGTCTGCATTGGCTGCACGGGCCGTGTACTTTTGTTCTCAAAAAGTTCTTCAAGCTTGTGCCTGGCAGAGACTTACATGGGTCCCTGCAGATTACACCGGTCCAATTACACGACCCGTGTACTTTTGTTTCTCCATTGGCTCTCTGGCTTTCGTCTGCCAGAGGGTTACACGGGTCTGTGGCTTGGCTTACACAGCCCGTGTACTTTGTATCAGCAGAAATTCTAAGTCTTTTGACTTGTCCAAGCTTTCCTTTTGTGCTTTAATACTCTAGGGCTTCACCCAAACACCTAAAATGATGCAGAAAATATGGAATTAAGGGCTTGATAATAGAAATTATAAAAACTAATGAAATCAATTACTATGCATGAGATTACTTACCTAAATGCTATGAGATAGTATACAATTGTGCTTAAAAACATCTATATAATTCAAGTGTATCAAATACCCCCAAACTCAAACTTTTGCTTGTCCTCAAGCAAAACAAATCTCTGTTTTAAAACACATTTTAGGGGATACTTAGGAATATAACCAACAATTTAATAAGCACAAAATTGAACTCCTCCAACCTTTATACTAATTACCTTCTTTCAAGGCATAAGGGTTCTAATAGCTGCCTGTTTAGAACTTCACCTCCTTTTTGGTGCTTTAACTAATTATTCCTCTTTACAAGGCTATTAATAAGTCATAAATAACCTGTTTTATCAGAGTAAACTTGAGAAAAACTTACTCCCCCAAATTTGCCTCTTTTGTGAGTAATTGTGATGAAGTAACTCAATTCCAACTCCATAGGCATATCTCAATTTCCTATCTCCACTAATGTAGCATACACTTTTCAAAAGATCAAAAGGTCTTTAAAAGGGTTGTAATGGGGCTAAAGGGATAATGACTTGATTGCCAATGAAAGGTTTTTAGGGAATGCAAATATGAAGATAATATGTATGCATAAAATACCAAGTATACTAAGTTTATTATACTGATTTTGTATGGAGAAATGGGGCTTTTGATTTTTTATAGTGCCAAGCATGCTTCCATGATAATTATCTTGGGACTTCTTCTCTTTTGTTTGTTTTTTTTTTTTTTTTTTTTGTTTTTTTTTTTTTTTTAATGTCCCTTTTGTCCTCTCCCCCAAACTCATTGCTTTTGTTGGGTTAGAAAGGCAAATTTTGATTTGATTTCAATTGCACACTTGCACTCTTTCTTGAGTTCTACATCCTCTCTCCATTTTCGTTTTTTTTTTTTTTTACACTTAATATACTTTTTACTTATGCATTTAGCTTCCTCTAAAGGGTAAGATAGGTGTTTCGCCTTGATAGGTCCAAGAGACATGTTCTAGAGCTAGTGAGGCATTTTTAGCTTTGCTTGTATTTCAAAAATTTTTTTCCTAATTTTACAAGTTTAATGTGACAGATTAATGGCTATGAAGGGGTTTAACTAGTCTAGTTCCACTAAAGAGATTAGGGTTTTCATAGACAACGTGTTAGAATCCCTTTTTGCCTATCCAGATACGTTCATTCCTCTATCTCATGGAGTCCAATTATTAGCTTATTAGAAATTGGTTATAGTTCTAAGTTTCACAATTCAAAGTTCAAAATTTTCAAAAATTTTAAATATTTTTTTTGAATTTTGATACACAAGAATATTATAGTTGAATTTAAATAATGTGATGATATGCATGAAATGACATGCAATGCACTTGTAACCCCCCCCCCCCCCCCCAAACTCAAACCGAACATTATCCTCAATGTTAATATAATATGCAAAATTAGAGAAAACATACAAAGATTATAAGAAAGCATATTATTTATTAAGCATTGAAAAGTTTGGACATAAAGCAAATAAAAGAGACTTATGATTGCAATATAAGACTAAGATATTCAAGATTTTATAATAAAGAACCTATCCTATAATCCTAGGTTTAAAAGGTCTCTGATGGTGATAATGGTGATGTTGGTGATCTGGTGATGCTGGCTCCTCTTCATCGAGCCTCTCCATTAGCATGTCCAACTTATTGTGGGCTTTCTAGAGGCTATCCTCGATTGCTCGCATCCTATTATTGATTGTGGTATCCATGCGCTGTAGGTATATGAGTACCGGGTTTATGGATGGTGGTGTGTATGGAGGCACTCAAGCGGGGGACTCATGAAACATGGGTTCTTGAGTTTTCGCCTATGGCTGCGAAGTCTCACCAGGTCCTTCTTGTGCTTCGTCTCTCCGAGGGATGGCATTCCCTTCAGCATCCAGCAGGTAGCAGGTGTTGCCCACCTTCTTACATATCCCCATGGATATGCAGATGGTTTGATCTATTCTTGATGCTCCACTGACAGAGCACAGCCTGTGATGTCCTAGAATGAATCCAAAGTGGAGGGCGATGGTTGTGACAAGGCCTCCAAGCATGATGTGCTCGGTAGGCTGATGACAGAGGCAGCGGAGGTGGTTGCACAAAAAGAAGCAAGTGCTGCAGCATAGCCCAGTGAACATACACCATAAGAAGAATAGCTCATTGGCGTTTACCACGCCAAGGCTGTCACCACGGCCCATGATGGTGTGGATTGCAAACCGATGCATGTAGCACAGAGCTGGACTTATGATGCCCATCGATTTGGACTTGCTAGAGTTATACGGCTCTGTGTTCTGAGCAATGGAACTCCAAAAGTTGATGTTGTTGTAGATCATGCGATTCCTAGGGATCTCTTGGTGGCTAACACTGTTAAAGCCGAAGATGGCATTAAACTCATCTATGTTCATCACCCGGTCGATACCAAGGAGGTGAATTCAATTCTGCCTCTGTTTTCCTTATCAGTAGGCCATAAGGTGGCCTTGAAACTGCCAAAAACTCTAATGTGGTGTCTCGATATGCTGGGAACTGGAGTTGGGTGAGCCTTGTCCACCTGATGCTATCGAGTAGCCTGTTGATCTCATCCTGCAGCTCGATTTGCTCCAGCAGCGCGAAATCCATTTATTTTATGGAGCTTATTTTTCGAGTGTGAAGCAGGGTGCACATTGGCTTGTGGGCATCATCACGGAATCCCCATGGAATGGAGATTTCTGGTCGAGGAGCGGCTTGTGGTTGGGGTCACAGTGGAGGATGGGCTGGTTGAGAGGATTAAGGAGAGGCTGCCCTTGTTCTTGGGCGTTGGGGTGTCAGCTGAGGGGGAGAAGGTGAGGATTCCCTTCTATGCCTTGAGGAATAGCCCATTCTTTAAGCAGATCTCTTTGTAGGAGCCATTGATGAGTTTTTGGGAAGGAGAAGAGTAGGGTTTGGTGAGGGGAGAAGAGATTTGAGGGGTTTTTATAGCCTAGGAGGGGCGGAGATGAAGGGTTTTGCCTTTATGAACGGGTTTAATGCGAGGGGTGCATTAAAGAGCCATTAGAACTCTTCATTTCGCGCATTTTGTACCCGAGGAGTCACATCTGCGACATGATACAAGGGTCGTGTATCACTACACGAGTACCAACATATAGGGCCGTGTAAATTTCTACCCAAAAATTTTAAATTCTATCATAGTACATAGCCCATGTAAATGAAGCTCTGGAACCCGTGTAACTTTCTACCTCTCGAGTTGATTTGCTGGACATGTTACACGGCTCATGTCAAGTATAAAGAGGGCCCGTGTAACTTTCTATCTTCAAGCTATTCTTCTAGCAACATTAAACAGTTCGTGTAAACTGGGCTATGGACTCGTGTAATTTTCTGTCTCCCTTAGAGCTAAAATTGTAAGAAATTTACGGACTTCAAGAAAGTTACACGGGGTGTGTGAAACTAGTACATGACCTGTGTAATTTTTTGATTTTCTAAGCTCTTCCTAAATGAAATTTTTTATTTTCACAACACATGAAATGGATGCAAAGATTAGCAATAGAGTTACTTCCCCAGTTTTGTTCACTCTTCTCTTTTATGGTTTTGACTTGGTGATTACTCTCCTCTCTTATTCTTTACTCCCCTTTTTCTTTTCCAGACGGTCCTACAAAATGAAATACTAATGAATATGAAACAAAAATCAATATGAAAAAGGAAAAGAAGGAAAGTTCAGAAAAATTTTTGGGTTGCCTCCCAAAAAGCGCTTATTTATAGTCTTTAGCTAGACTTTGCTTGTTTATGGTTTATCAGTAGGATGGTCGAGGGTGTAATGGACTCCCATTTTTATGAGTTCTCCTTGAAAGTAAGGCTTCAGCTTTTGCCCATTGACCTTAAATGCTCCTGAGGTTTCACTCCACACTTCTACTGCTCCATGTGGAAAGACTTGAGTGACCTTAAAAGGTCTAGATCATCTTGATTTCAGCTTCCCTAGAAAGAGTTTCAATCTAGAGTTGAATAATAGGACAAGATCTCCTTCTTTTATTTCTTTCCTTGCTATGCACCTGTCATGCCATCTTTTGGTTTTATCCTTGAAGATTTTGGTATTTTCGTATGCATCCTGTCGGATTTCTTCCAACTCATTCAGTTGTAGGAGCTTTTTTTCACCAACAGCTTTGAGGTCAAAGTTTAGGATCTGAATTGCCCAGTAAGCTTTATGCTTAAGTTCAAAAGGGAGATGGAATGATTTTCCATAAACCAGTCGAAAGGGTGTTATGCCAATTGGGGTTTTATATGCAGTGCGATATGCTCACAGTGCATCATCTAACTTCATGCACCAGTCCTTCTTGGATCTGTTTACAGTTTTCTCTAAAATTCGCTTCAGTTCCTTGTTTGAGATTTCTACTTGGCCGCTGGTTTGAGGATGATAAGGTGTGGCCACCTTGTGAGTCACTCCATACTTTTTCAATAGTGTTTCGAATTGTTGGTTGTAGAAGTGACATCCTCCATCGCTAATTATTGCTCGTGGTGTGCTAAATCTTATGAAGATATTCTTCTTAAGGAACCTTGTGACCACTCTAGCATCATTGGTTGGTGTGCCTATTGCTTCTACCCATTTTGACATATAATCAACACCAACCAGAATATACTTGTTTCCACGGGAAGAAGGGAATGGGCCCATGAAGTCTATCTCCCATACATCAAATAATTCTACCTCAAGTATACCATACAGTGGCATTTCATTCCTACTTGAAGTGTTACCTGTTCTTTGGCATTGATCATAAGCTAGGACAAAGGATCTCACATCTTTAAACAAATGTGGTTAGTAAAATCCTGCTTGCAAGATCTTGGCCACTGTTTTTGAGGTGCCAAAATGTCCTCTATGTAGTGATGAATGGCAGTGATGAAGGATACTTTCCATATCTTCCTCTGGAATGCATCTTCTTATCAACCCATCATTACATCTCTTGTACAGTAGAGGTTCCTCCCATGTGTAATATCTCACATCATATAGGAATTTCTTTCTTTGCTGATAAGTTATGTTTGGAGGCAATACCCTGCATGCAAGAAAATTAACAAAGTCAACATATCATAGAGCCTTGGAGAATGCAAGTAATTGCTCATCAGGAAATGAGTCATCAATTGGAAAATCCTCGAAGTCTCCTGTGTACTCCAATTTCAGCCTGGAAAGATGGTCAGCCACTACATTTTCGGATCCCTTTTCATCCTTGATTTTAAGGTCAAATTCTTACAAGAGTAGAATCCATCGAATCAACCTTGGTTTTGCTTCCTTCTTGTTCAAAAGGTACCAGATTGTAGCATGATCTATGAATACAATGACTTTTGACCCAATTAGGTAAGATCTGAATTTGTCCATTGCAAATACCACTGCTAGGAATTCCTTCTCTGTGGTAGCATAATTGATTTGCGTGTCATCGAGTGTCTTGCTAGCATAATAAATGGCATGGAGCCTTTTATCTTTTCTTTGCCCAAACACTGCTCCAACTGCAAAGTCACTCGCATCACACATCACCTCAAATGGTAGATGCCAATATGGTGGCTACATTATTGGTGCTGAGATCAGATCTTCTTTGATCCAGTTAAAAGAAACAAGGCAATTTTCACTAAAATGAAAGGGAACATCTCGATTAAACAGGTTGGTAAGTGGCTTAGCTATTTTGGAAAAATCTTTAATGAATCTTCTATAGAGCCCTGCATGTCCCAAAAAGCTTCACTCTCCCTTGACTGATGTTGGTGGTGGCATGTTTTCAATGATCTCAATTTTTGCCTTATCAACCTCAATTCCTTTTTTTAATATCAAATGTCCTAGAACTATACCTTCCCTTACCATGAAGTGACATTTTTCCCAATTTAGGACCAGGTTTGATTCTTCACATCTTTGCAACACCTTAGATAAATTAGCTAGGCAATCATTAAAAGTAGTTCCATAGATAGAAAAATCATCCATAAAAACTTCCATGATATTTTCAATCTAATCAGAAAAAATAGCCATCATGCATCTTTGAAAGGTAGCAGGGGCATTACAAAGACCAAAAGGCATTCTCCTATATGCAAATGTTCCATAAGAGCAAGTGAATGTGGTCTTTTCTTGGTATTCTAGGTGAATGGGAATTTGGAAGAATCCCGAATACCCATCTAGATAACAGAAATAAGAGTGCTTTTTTAACCTTTCTAACATTTGGTCGATGAAAGGGAGAGGAAAATGGTCTTTTCTGGTAGCACTGTTCAACTTCTGATAATCTATGCACATTCGCTAACTAGTGACTACCCTAGTAGGGATTAGTTCATTGTTTGCATTTTGAATAACAGTTGTCCCACCCTTCTTAGGAACTACATATACTGGACTAACCCATTTACTATTAGAAATTGGGTATATGATACCTACATCTAAAGTTTTAAAATTTCTTTCTTGACTACTTCTTTCATGTTTGGGTTAAGTCTTCTTTGGTGCTTGATAGTAGGTTTACTATTTTCTTCCATGGGTATCCTATACATGCAAATTGAGGGGTTGATCCCTTTTAAGTCTTATATTTTATACCCTATGGCCTTATTATGGATCCTAAGTTCTCTTAACAATTTTTCCTCTTTAACTTAGACAGGCTAGCATTAATTATAACAGGATATTTAGAGTTTGAGTCCAGAAATGCATACCTCAGCGAGGATGGGAGAGGTTTAAGCTCTACCTGTTTGGCATTTTCCTGGAGCTTGATCTTGGGCTGTTCCTCCTTTTACTCCTCCATCTCGGAGGCTTGAGCTAGGGATGGTAGGGGTGGATGAGTTGCTAACTATTGTACACAGGCTGCTATTTCTGTGTTTTCATCATTCACTGTGTGGCTGTGCACAATACATGTTTCAAAAGGATTTTTAGGATGTGTCTTATGGAATTCCTTTTCAACTTATTTGTCAATTATGTCAACCTTGAAGCATTCATTAGGTTTGAATTTGTGTTTTATTGTGTCGAACAAGTTGAATTCCACTTCTTTTTCTCCTAACTTGAGGGTTAGTCACCCATTTTTTAGGTCTATGATGGCTCTAGCGGTTGCCAAGAATGGTCTTCCCAAGATGATAGGGATCTGAACATCTTATTCCATTTCAAGGATAACAAAGTCTACTATAATGAAGAATTTGCACACTTTGATAGGGATGTTCTCAAGAATGCCCACTGGATATTTAACAGCTCGATCAGCCAATTGTAATGAGATTGTCGTGGGCCTCAGTTCTATGATCTCCAGCTTTTTGCATATTGATAGAGGCATTAAACTCATGCTTGCCCTAAGATCACAGAGGGCCTTGTCTATTTTCTTGTTGCCAATGAGGCAGGGTATGGAAAAGCTTCCTGGATCTTTCAGCTTTGGAGGCAGTTTGTTTTGCAGTACAGCACTACATTTCTCTATTAGAGCTATTGTCCCATAGTCATCCAGCTTTCTTTTCTTTGACAAAATTTCCTTAAGAAATTTGGCATAGGATGGCATCTGAGAGAGTGCTTCAGTGAAGGGGATGTTGATATAAAGTTTCTGTAAAACTTCCAAAAACTTTCCAAACTGCTTGTCCAATTTGGCTTTTTGGAATCTCTGAGGAAAAGGTAGGGGAGTCTGGTATGGCTCTGGTAACTTCTTTTTCTTCCCTGCTTCCTCTTCTTGATCTTTCTTGGCTTCTCCCTCTTTTTTCTCCGCTTGGCTTTCAAATTTTTCTAAGGTCTCATCTGTTGGTTCTTTCTCTGATTGTACTAAAGTTCTCCCACTCCTCAATGTAACTGCCTTACAATGCTCCATTGGGTTCACCTCCAGTTGACTAGGCAGTTTACCAGTAGCCTTACTTGAAGAACTTGCTTGTTGAGCAATTTGATTCTCCAGCATCTTGTTATGGGTAGCAAGTTGGTCCATTCTGGAAGTCAACTATTTAATCAATTCATTCTGTTGTTGTTGAGCTGCTAGGAACCCTTCCATCATGGATTCTATGGTCATCTTTGGTTCAGGTTGCTAAGGTTGAGGAGGCAGTGGTGGCTATACAAAGTTTTGGCCTTTGTTCTGAAATCCAGGGGGTGTTGGCAGTTTTACCCCTGTTGCTTGTTTATTGGCTGGTTCTGCTGATTGAACCATGAGAAATTTGGGTTGTTCCTCCATCCAAGGTTATAAGTGTTTGAATATGGATTGTTGGACTGCCTCTGATTGAAGTTTCCTCCATTATTCATACAGTTCATCTGTTCTGTAGAGGGTTCATTAAAGCTGTTATATTCTGAATATCCTCTTCCATAGCTGTCCTCATGTTGACTATTCATCCCTATTGCATTGGCTTGCATTTTATGAAGCCTCCTTGTGAGCTGATCAAATTGAGCATTTATCATGCTTAGGGCATCCACTTCCGGGACCCCTGCTATTTTCCTTGCATTTCCTCTTTCATTTGACCACTCATAGTTATGGTATGCAACCCTCTCTAAAAGTTCAAGTGCTTATGTGACTATTTTCTCCATTAAGTCATGTTCTGCAGCTGAATCAACTGTGCTCCTTATAGAGGGTAGTAACCCATTATAGAAATTTTGCACTAGTG
The DNA here is from genome assembly GCF_030052815.1 of Hevea brasiliensis. Taxonomy (NCBI): domain Eukaryota; kingdom Viridiplantae; phylum Streptophyta; class Magnoliopsida; order Malpighiales; family Euphorbiaceae; genus Hevea; species Hevea brasiliensis. Next base: position 43,596,323 of record NC_079503.1, on the reverse strand, counting down.
GCCAATCCTTTATGCCATGGTGTGGACATTCCCTCTGTAGGTCTTTATATCTTTCCCATGTGTCATAAAGTGATTCACCTTCCTTTTGTCTGAAGGTGTTGAGCTCAAGTCTCAGTCTTGCAATCTTTGCAAGTGGAAAATACCTTGCTAGAAAAGCTTGTGAGAGGTTTTTCTAAGTGGTGAACGTTCCAATTGGTTGAGAAAGTAACCACTTCCTTGCTCTGTCCTGAAGGGAGAATGGAAATGCTCTGAGTCTTATGGCTTGATCATACACTCCATTCATTTTAAATGTGTTACAAAGGGCAAGAAAGCACTGGAGATGATAATGTGGATCCTCTGTTGATGAACTCGCAAACTGGGTTTGTTGAATCATTTGAAGCCAAGCTGGTTTTAATTCAAAGTTATTGGCTTCCACTGTGGGTCTAGTGACAATGGTCTAAAATCCTTTGACAAATGGAGCTTTGTAGTCTCTCAAGAGTCTTAGTCTGTCATTATTATCGGCCATGGTTGGAATTTCAAGATCTTCTTGATCGTGCTCTTGATGTTTCCTTTCCCTCCTGATGGCTCTAAGAGTTCTGTCTATCTCCGGATCATAGTCCAAAATTTCTTCTTCTGGCCTTATTCTGGTCATATACCAGATCGGGCACTTGAGAGAAAAGAAGAGGAATAAAACAAATCAAATTAAATTAGATAATAAATATAATTGCCTAAATCAGCTAAATAACCTATCGCTTGATATTACTAAAGCCAAATTCTCTGGCAATTGAGCCAAAAACTTGTTTGCTGGTTTTACAACCACCACAAGTGCACGGATCGCTAACAAGTAATAAAGTGATGAGTAAAGCATCGTTCCCACGAGGAATTTGATTAGTAAGTACCAATCTACACAGTAATTTTGACTGTTTAGGCTATCAAACAATGAAGGAATGAAAGTTGTCTATTTAAACACTAAAATGATAAATTTAAAATGAAGTAATCTATTTTTGAACAATTCCGGAATTAAGATTTCATACTTGAATCTTACTATGGATGTTATCTTATCTATTTATTGGATTAAGAATCATTTGCCTTGATGGAAATCAGTCCTAAGGTATCTTAAGTCCTCTCTCAAGGCACCTAGGGTGTATTCTAATTAACTTAAACCCGAATTTCGTGGTGATAAAATTAATTAAAATCCTTTAAGTCCTTCGATTAATTTTGAAATTCCATAAAGTTATCAGCCTATGTCTAGGTTAGAATTCCTAGGTTCAAGATCTTGATTTTCTAATATTAATCTTAACCTTTCAATCCTTCAAATAATATCTACAATCAATACTAAGTGGGTATTGGCACATAGCATGCATTAAGATCACAAGAAATTAAATCAAGGAATAAATCTTAAATCCAATAAATAAAACTTAATGTTCATCCATAATAATGATTACAAGCATTACTCTCCCAATTTCAGAATAAGAAAACTACTCACTCATGAGTTCAGCAAACATCATGATAGAAAGGCAAAGACAGTAAAAAGAAATCATATAGAAGAAATAAAACATTAAAAATCCATTTAAGGAGATGGAGTGAAGGAACTGAAGAGAGTTTACAGCTTTGATCTTGTGGAACTTTAGCTAGAGAACTCCTCTTGATACTGATATTCTTCTCCTCAAGACGGCTAGAAAGAGTGCAGAATGCGAGTATCTTTAAAATTCCTAAAAGTACTGTCAAAGGATCCTCCTCCCTTTGGATGTTTTCTCTTTCTATTTATAATAGCTCTCCTAGGGTTAGGTCATTTTGAGTCCCAAAAGCCTTAGGAGTCTGATTTGAATGTGTAAACAAGAGAGGGAATTCGGGTTTGAAAACTGGCTACCGCATGGTACACGAGCCGTGTGTCATTATACGGCCCAGAGCTGTGTAACTTACTGGAGTGGAATTGTGGAGTCTTGCATTGGCACAGAGACTTACACAGGCCTGGTTACACTGGCCGTGTACTTTTGTTCTCAGAAAGTTCTTCAAGCTTGTGCTCGACAGAGACTTACATGGTCCTTGCAGATTACACGGGTCCAATTACACGACCTGTGTACTTTTGTTTCTCCATTAGCTCTCTGGCTTTCGTTTAGCAGAGGGTTACATGGGTCTACGGCTTGGCTTACACAACCCATGTACTTTATATCAGCAGAAATTCTAAGTCTTTTGACTTCTCCAAGCTTCCCTTTTGCACTCCTATACTCTAGGGTGTCACCCAAACACCTGAAATAATGCAGAAAACATAGAATTAAGGGCTTGATAATAAAAATTACAAAAACTAACGAAATCAACTACTATGCATGAGATTACTTACCTAAATGCTATGAGATAGTATACAATTGTGCTTAAAAACATCTATATAATTCAAGTGTGTCATTTACCCTTAATTTCTCTTAATTACTCCACACATATGATTTCAAATTTTCATGGCATTATTGAAATTGAATACCACTTATTTTTCATAGATATTTAGGTTAAAAGTTAACCCTAGGTGTCAATTGACCAAAATGCCCATCTTCCGGTTGTATTTCGGATTTTTTGGTAACACCGATTTAGTCCTTGTCCCTCCGATTTCTTAAATTTTCGTTTTTGTTTATATTGACTTACTAATTTTTCTTTGACATTTTCAAAGTCAATTATACCTCAATAGATCTTTAATTAGGTCTCAAACATATTTCTAGGGGTTTCTCGCGGTCTAGGGCTAGTCAATGGTCCTCGCCGTAACTTCCCGATGCGGTCACCCATCGCTATAATTTTTGGCTTGTTTAACCTAATTGCAATTCATCTCTTTTATTTTCTCTTAATTTTTCTTGTATTTTCTTACCTTATATTTCATCATTTTATGTCTTCTTAATATCATTTAAGTGTAGTTCCAGACATTCCAGCTGTCCAGACAGACACCAATCACCGGAATAGTGATTTGCACAGGGCTATGCATATAGGGGTGTTACAAATTAGGTAGTTATGGTACACTATGCTAGGTGTCAATCATAATTTATGATTATAAATTAAAGAGTTAATATTATTCTAATTGCTAATTAGCAATGAACCTAGGTAGTCACACACAAAAGAACAACATAATCAAAGCAAGATTAATTTGATTAATTGGTTAAATGGTTTAGTTAATTAATTAAATTAATATTTTTTAGTTTTCAATTAGATTGCAAAGTCTCTAGCATGACTTGAAAGTAAATTCATCAATGAAAATATTCAAGTTAATATTTAAATTGTTTAAATGTAAACTTGATTAATTGTTCATAAGGTAAGAGATTAATTTGGTCAATTTGACTTTGAGTCAAAGGAGAGAGATAGTGGTGGTTAATTACTATTTTAATAATACTAGTTTATTAAGATTTTAATTCCATAATCATCTTAATTTGACAAGTGGCAAAATAACAGTTAGAAAACACATTTAATCATGGAATTAGATGTGGACACTTGTAAAGTTAATTATAATTAGGGAAATTAAAATATTTAAGCGTTAGAGAAAGAAAAGAAATATTAGTCTTCTTCTTCCTCTCCTTTTGCCGTCCACTCTCTTTCTCCCAAAAACCAAAATTTTTATCTTCTTCCTTTCTTGTGTTCTTAATACAAGAGAGAATAGTAGTTTGAATTCTTGAATTAAAAATAGAGAAAGTGTTTCTCTACGCTCCCATAAGGTTAAAACCTAGAAAACCTAAACTCCTTACTTATGCAATCTTTGATTGAATTAAAATGAAGCACAAAAGGATTTTTGGTTCATTCAAGAAAATTTTAATCAAGTTTTTTGTGTGGATAAACTAGAGGATTAACATTTGGCGGTTTACTCTACCCGAATTAGGTGTTAGAATTTGATTCTGCGCCTTTGGGGTAAAATCCTTAAACTTTAACTAGTTGATTTTAAGGTTTTTATTTCTTAATTGCAATTAGGATTGTTAGCAATTGAGTTACAAATTTGTTGTAACCAAAACAAGTGTTTTACAATAGTATAAAATTTTGTATGTTGCATGAAATATTAGGAATGAAAAAAATTAAAAATTGTTAATTTTGCATCCTATGGTGCATTTTTCTTTCAATTAGTATTAGAGCTACCTTAATTTGCTATTAGTTAATTCATGTTATATGATGTTTGGGACTCAAGAAGGTTGCATTAGATGCAAATTGGAGCAAGGAAAATCGAAGAAAAATTATCAATTATGATTAAGCACAATTCAACCTATGTTGGGAAAGTGTTTAGTCAAATTCTTTTTTATGGCTTTTCTTGTTTGTCTTGATGGTTAAAGTGTTTAATCTAAGTCCCAACATAAATATAACATGATTATGAATGAGATTCATAAAAATTAATTTAATTAATTAATTTTAAATATTAGATATTTAAAGTTAAATTTCATATTCAAGAGTTGGATGTGTAAATTGCATAAAGGATGATCATGGACTTAGGAAACCAATGTGATTGTTTTCTTATTTATTCTTATGGGAATATAATAATTAATTTCATTTTAATGCATAAAGGTTTTAATTTATTTATATGGGCTTTTGAGCTCATTTCTTTTGTAATTTCACCTTGGTGTGCCAAGGAAATTAAATGTATGAGATTGATGGAATTTCAAGAAGAAAAGAAGTTCAAGACAATGATGGAGATCAGTGGGAGTGCAAGACTTCAAGAGTTGAAGATTTGAAATGAAGATTCAAATAGATGGATAATAACCTAGGATGCCTTTAAATCTAATCCTTGTGGCTAGGATTGGATTCCCATAGAATAGTCCACAATCATGATTTTTACATTACAATTGATAAATGTGTATATGAGATACATATATTCATTAATGTATATGAGATATGCATGGAAAATGGATAATGTGCAAAGTGAGACCAAATAGTAATTAAGTTGGCCAATAAATCTTCCAATTAAATGATTAAGTTAGTAATGGTATAATTTTGGAAATTGCATCATGGCTCTCTACTAAGGCAATTATTTGAGAAGTTTTGAACATTTATATTATTAGCTATGGTAACATAGGAATGATTGGTTTAAGAGATCTTCTTAAAGTAATTATTGAAACATGTGATATTGTGAGTATGTAAATACTTTAGTGGTCAAGAATGGATGTACCTGAGATCATTAAGGTTCAAATTTACATACTTACTGACTTAGTGGGCTTAACTTAACTAATGCAAGATAAATTAAGAATGGATGTACCTAAGGTTTTTAGCATTAGGAACCAAATAAATGATTGAACCTCACATGAGATGTGAAGAGTAAAGTATTATTCAAATATAAATTGTTATGAATCTAAGAATAAATCTAGTTCAGGATAATTAACAATTTATAAGAATTCAATCACTCACTAGAAATCCAACCCAATTAGGATTTCTGTTTCTTACTTTGAAAGTGTAGGATTTGCCAAATTAGTGAGAGAACCAATTTGATTAAAAGATCATGATCATTTTGGTTAATTTTTTGATACAATAAACTAATTGGAATTTTGTTATTTTTTACAGTTTAATTTGATAAAATGACAACACGACCATCCATTGTTCTTACTAGTATACTTGATAATAATAGGTTAACTAGGCCCAACTTCTCGGATTGGTTAAGAAATCTAAAGGTAGTCTTGAATTTAGAGCGTATAGGATGTGTTCTGGATTCTAAAGTTTTTGGTCCTTTACCAGAAGGGGCCACACCTTAGGAACGTTGTGACATCCTCACTTTAGGCAATCCGTAAGTTCTACTGTTCCGATGACTAATGTTTATCCGGACAGTCAAAATGTCTAAAACTATATTTAGACTAGAGTGAGGAGTCATAAATAACCTAAATAATGATAAGAAAAATTAAGGAAAAATTTTAGAAATGGAATGCAATAAGGTTAAATGAGCCATAGCTCCAGCGATGGGTAACCCTAATGGAAGCGGCTGTGAATACAGTTAGTAATTTGAAACCCATGGAAAATCCTGTGAAATAATTTTGGGGACTTCAGTGAAGAGTTATTGAGCCTTAGATAGCAATAGAATGCCAAGAAAATGCTAAGAAAATTTTGTCAATCAGTATGATACACCTATATTATATAGATGTTTTTAAGTATATTTGTATACTATTTCATAGCATGTAGGCAAGCAATCTCATGCATAGTCATTAATTTCATTAACTTTTGTGATTTCCATTGACAAACTCTAAATTCCATGTTTTCTGCATCATTTTCAGGTGTTTGGATAAAGTTCCAAGGTATAGGAGTACAAAAGAAAGCTTGGAAAAACACAAAGGGAAGAGAAGTGTTGTTGATACACTTTACACGGGTCGTGTAAGCAAAGACACAGACCCGTGTAACCTACTGCCAAGGAAAAGCTGAAAGAGACAAGGAAGAAACGCAGTACACGAGCAGTGTACTCAAACCCGTGTAAATCATAGATGTCACACCTTACCCCTCTGTAAGGCATAACATGATCCCGTAGAATACCTAATGAACTACCGAACTTCACTACCGATAACTCATTAAGTACCCTACAAGGGATTTTAAAATCATTTTCTTACTTTTTAGAAGTGGTGAGCATTTTCTTATAGGTATTAAAACATTTAATTAGAGTTTGTAAACTAGTTAAAATTTTTGTCACTTTTTATTTTTTCGCAAATTTTAAAAAAATTTCGACAGAGTGCCATTTGTATTTTGATAAAACAGTTCTTCAAATATCTGTAAAAAGCACTTCCAATGATTTATCTCATCAACTTCATCAAATCAACATCCATCACAACCAATTTCAACATCATTTCTCAAATTCCAAAAATTCAAATCAGTAATTTCCAATTCAAATAACATCCAAAATAATACTAAGTAATTTCATTCAAATTAAAATAAAATACTTTCATTCATACTTCATTAAAATTAAAAAAAATTACATTCATCCAAAATTTACATTAGAAAAATCCAAACTAATATTATTACAAACTTTATACAACTGCTCATGACCAGTTTACATGTACATACATATACATACATCAAAATAACTATTACAATCAGGGTATAAAATATATCCGATAGAACTTCAGGGAAGGTGGCTCCACAATCCTTAGCAGCTCACTCTGCTACTCCTCTAGTCTCTATATCTGCGACAGCAATAACGGCCATCGCTGAGCACTATGACTCAATAGTGCACAACATACTAAAATAATATTTATGCAGAATTTATATCATATTTATTCAAAAATTAAACTGAACATGAGATATAAATTCAAAACATGACTTATAAAATTTTAATCCAAACAATTTCATTTCGAAAGTCTCAAAACAAATTTCATAAAAACACACAGTTATATCATGCCATTCGAAACATATTAATTTCAATAGCCAGAGGCTTATGAGAAGTCACATCACAAGGCTAGCTAGCTCAAATATATGGGAACCCATTCTTTTTCTTCTTCTACTGGCACACACCTCAACAGTTCAGCCAGAAAAGGAATCAAAATTTGAAACTGATTTCCCCTATTAGTAATGCTAGTGAGGTATTCAAATATATGGTCATGACACTATAGTTTCAAAACTATCTTAATAATTTACTAAACATTTACTGCCATTTCAAACACAAACAAATAACCTTTCAACAATTTAAATCAAAAGTATAATAAACATTTCAAGACAATGGTGTCACAATGTAATATTTCAATTCATTCAAAACAATGTGCAAAAGAAAATTTAAAGAAATTCTATGTTGTGCAAAAACCTTATACGAGTCGCCTCTTGGCCTTGACTCGACACCTCAGGTTCTTTCCCGATATTCCTTTCCACTGAAACACACAGTTTCACAGTATTTCAGTATCATAATTTATCATAACTCCAAAAATAAATTCAAATCCTTCAATTCTCTATCTTTTTCCCTTTCTTTTCTCCTTCAATCTTCTTATCTAGTGGTAATAGTAAGTTTTCTTTAGAAATTTGGGGGATTTTACGTCTAACTTTGGGGAGTTTGAAAAGCTTGAAATCAAGCTCTAATGGAGGTTTAGAGAGGGAGAGGGTGAGGAGAGAGATGAGCCGGCTTTGGGTAAGGAAGAAGAATAATTTTCTTTTTTCATTTTTTTGGTTTTATCCTCATTTTTGACTTGATCAAAATAAATTCATTAATTTAATAGGGGTGAAATATACCAGGCTATACAAATACGAGTGTTACAATAGAAACCCGTTTAAGTCTCTGCTTGGCTAGGTTTGAAGAATTTTCTGAAGAACAAAAGTACATGGGTCATGTTCTTGGACCCGTGTAACCAGTTGCGTCCCATGTAATTGTCTGTGACATCGCTAGATGCAAACCTTCAGAACTCCTGTTAGTTACACGGCCCTCTAAATTGATAGCCTGTTTCTTAATTTCACCCCAGCTTTAGTTTTTATCAGAGAGAAGAGACTCCTAATGCTTTTGGGGAATCTAAAAAAGGAAAACCTAATCCTAGGCTAACTATTATAAATAGAAGCTGCAAAAGAAAAGAAAAAAAAAAGAAGAAGAAGAACAGAAAAGAGGAGAAATCTCAAAGATGTATAATCACTTTCTCACAGCCTTTTAGAGGAGCAGGACATCAGCATCAAGGAGTAGCCTTCAGCCAAAGTTCCACAAGATCAAAGCTGCAGATCCTCTTCGGTTCTCTCATTCTTTCTCTTTTAGAGGATTTTTATTGTTACTTACTTTATTTTTATCATTTCTGCTGAACTCACCGTGAGTGAGTAATTTTTATATTCTGGAATTAGTAGAGTAATGCTTTTAATCATTATTATGGACAAACATTAAGTTTTGTTTATTGGATTTGAGATTTGTTCCATGATTTAATTTCTTGTGATCTTAATGCATACTATGTGTTGGTACCTACTTAGTATTCATTACAAATATTAATCAAAGGACTAAAAGGTGAAGATTAATATTAGAAAATCAAGATTTTTAACTTAGGAAATCTGACCTAGAGATAGGCTAATGACCTTTGTGGAGTTCCAAAATTAGTCAAAGATCTTAAAGGGTTTTAATTAATTCAATCACCACGAAAGTAGGGTTTTGGTTAATTAAAATACCCCTTAGGTGCCTTGAGAGAGAACTTAAGATATCTTAGGATTAATTTCCATCAAGGCAAATGATTCTCAATCCAGTAAATAGACAAGATTATATCCATAGTAAGGTTAAAGTGTGAAATCTTAATTCTGGAATTATTTCAAAATAGACTATTCCATTTTAAGTTTATTATTATTTTTTTTTATTCTAGCGTTTAAAATAGACAAGTTTTATTCCCTCATTTTATTCAATAGCCTAGACAGCCAAAATCACTGTGTAGTTTGGTATTTACTAATTAACTTCCTTGTGGAATGATACTCTACTTACTACTTTATTACTTGTTCGCGATCTGTGCACTTGCAGGGTTGTAAAACTAGTAAACAAGTTTTTGGCGCCGTTGCTGGTGAATTTTAATTTATAATATTAGGTGATAAGTAATTTAGTTGATTTAGGCATTTTCATTTATTGTTTAATTTTGTTTAAATTGTTTTATTCTCTTATTCTTTCTTAGTTGATTGGTTTGGTACATGACCAGAATGAGACCAGAGGAAGAAGTCTTTGATTTGGATCTAGAGATCGACATAACCCTAAGAACCATTAGGAGGGAGAGGAAAGGTGAAGAACAAGATCAAAGAAATCCAGAAATTATAAATACGGCCAACAATAACAATAACAGGCCGTAACTCTTGAAAGATTGCGAAGCTCCCTCTATACAAGGATTCCAACCTAGTGTTAGAAGACCCACAGTGGATGCCAACAATTTTGAATTAAAATTGGTACGGCTCCAGATGATCCAATAGACCCAATTTGGGGGTTTACCAACAAAAGATCTGCACTACCCCCTCCAGTGCTTTCTTGCCCTTTGTGACACATTCAAGATGAATGGAGTCTTTAATCAAGCCATAAGACTTAGAGCATTTCCATTTTCCGTTCGAGATAGAGCAAAGAAGTGGTTATTTTCTCAACTAGCTGGAACATTTACCATTTGGAAAGACCTCTCACAGGCTTTTCTAGCAAGGTACTTCCCACCTATAAAGACTGCAAGGTTGAGAGTTAAACTCAACACCTTTAGGCGAAGGAAAGGTGAATCACTTTATGATGCATGGGAGAGATATAAGGACCTACAGAGAGAATGCCTGCACCATGGCATAGAAGATTGGCTCCTAATTCAGAACTTCTATAATGGGCTACTGCCTTCTTCAAGGAGCACAGTAGATTTAGCAGCAGAAGGTGACCTAAGGGAGAAAACAGTGGATCAAGCACTTGAACTTCTGGAGAGGATCGCATATCACAACTATGAGTGATCAAATGAAAGGAGTAATACAAGGAAAATAGCAGGGATCCTAGAAGTGGATGCCCTTATCATGATAAATTCTCAATTTGACCAGCTCACAAAGAGGATTGATAAAATACAAGCCACTACTATAGGGATGAACAGTCAACACGATGACAGCTGTGGAGGAGGATACATGGGTTCAGAGTATAACAACTTCAGTGAACTCCCCACAGAACAGATGAACTATGTGAATAATGGAGGGAACTTCAACCAAAGACAGTCCCACAATCCATATTCAAATACATACAACCCTGGATGGAGGAACCACCTAAATTTCTCATGGTCAAATTCACAGAATTAGCCAATGAACAAATAGCAAAGATATAAAACCACTAGCACCCCTGGGATTTCAGAAGAGGGGATAAAACCTTACAACGCCTCGCCCTCAGAGTCAACAACTTGAACTAAGGTCGACTATGGAATCTATGATGGAAAGCTTCCTAGTAGCCCAGCAACAACAGAATGAAATGATCAAACAGCTAGCTTCCAGAATGGGCCAACTTGCCACCCACAATAAGATGCATGAAAATCAAATTACTCAACAAGCAAGCTCTTCAAGAAAAACTGCTGGTAAGCTACTTAGTCAACTGGAGATGAACCCAAGAGAGCACTATAAGGTAGTTACATTGAGGAGTGGAAGAATTTTAGAACAGTCAGAGGAAGAACCAACTGAGAGAACCTCTGATAAATCTGAAAACCAAACAGAAGAGAAAAAGGAAGAAGCTAAAGAGAATTAAGAAGAGGAAGCAAGGAAGAAAAACAAGCTATTAGAACCATATCAACCTCCTCTACCCTTCCCTCAGAAAATCTAGAAAGCCAAATTAGACAAGCAGTTTGGAAAGTTCCTAGAAGTTTTGCAGAAACTCTATATAAACATTCCTTTTACAGAAGCACTCTCTCAAATGCCATTTTATGCCAAATTCCTCAAAGACATTTTATCAAAAAAAAAAAAGGCTGGAGGACTATGAGACTGTTGCTCTTACAGAGGAATATAATGCCATATTGCAGAACAAACTACCATAAAAACTCAAGGATCTGGGAAGCTTCTCCATACCTTGTTTTATCGGTAACATGAATATAAACAAAGCCCTCTGTGATCTAGGTGCAAGTGTGAGTCTGATGCCTTTGTCAATATGTAAGAAGCTTGATGTGAGGGAACTTAAGCCTACAACAATTTCATTACAACTAGCTGATCGATTTGTGAAATACCATGTGGGCATTCTAGAAAGCATCCCTATCAAAGTGGGAAAATTCTTTATCCCAATCGATTTTGTTGTACTGGAAATGGAGGAGGATGTCCAAATCCCTATAATCCTAGGAAGACCTTTTTTAGCAACTGCTAGAGATGTTATAGACGTTAAGAATGGATAGTTAACTCTCAAGGTAGGAGATGAAAAGGTGGAGTTCAACCTGTTCAGCGCTATGAAACACAAACTTGAACCTGATGAATGCTTCAAGGTTGATATAATTGACAAGCAAGTTGAAGAGGAATTCATTAAAGCACACACTGAAGATCCTTTAGGAGCATGCAATCTACACAGCCACACAATAGAGAAGGAAAACATGAAAATTACAGCTTGTACGTAATCCTTGATGTCACACCTTACCCCTCTGTAAGACATAACACGATCCCGTAGAATACCTAATGAACTACTGAACTTCACCTACCGATAACTCATTAAGTACCCTACAAGGGATTTTAAAACAAATTTCTTACTTTTATAAGTGGTGAGCATTTTTTAATAGGTATTAAAATCATTTATTCAAAGTTGAAAACTAGTTAAAATTTTTGGCCCATTTTATTTTTCCGCAAATTTTATAATAATTTCAATAGAGTGCCGTCTGTATTTTGAGAAAACAGTTCTTCAAATACCAGAAAAAAACACTTCCAATAATTTTTCTCAACAACTTCTTCAAATTCACAATGAATTCCAACCAATTTCTCAAGTTTCAAAATTCAACAATCCTCATTTCTCAATTTCCAAAAATTTAGCAATCATCAAGATACTGTTAATCAATTTCATTCAAATTAAAATAAAATATTTCCATTCATAATTCATTAAAGATAAACAATTTATATATACATCATACTAAAAATTTACATTAAAAGAAATTCAAACTAAATTTAATTATAAACTTTATACAAACTTTGTACAAGCTGCTCAAGACCGATTTTACATGTCCTTACAATTACGTACATTACATACATCAAAATAAATATTTACAGTCAGGGTATAACTTATACCCGATATAACTTCAAGGTAAGTCACTCCACAATCCTCAGCAGCTCACTCTTCTGCTCCTCTAGTCTCTAAATCTGCGATAGCAATAACAGCCATCGCTGAGTACTAGGACTCAGTGGTGCTCAACATGCTAAAATATTCTTTATGCAGAATTTAAATCATATTTATTCAAAATTTTGACTGAACATGAGAATTAAATACAAAACATGAATTACGAGATTTTAATCCAAACAATTTCATTTCGAAGTATCAAAACACATTTCATAAAACCCACAGTTATATCATGCCATTCGAAACAAATATAATCTCAATAGCTAGAGGCTAAGGGGAAGTCACATCACAATGCTAGCTAGCTCAAATATATGGATATCCATTCAATTTCTTCTTCTATTGGCACACACCTCAACACTTTAGCCAGAGAAGGAATCAAAATTCAAAACTAATTACCCCCACTAGTCATGCCAGTGAGGTGTTCAAATATATGGTCATCACACTGTAGTTTCAAAACTTATCTTAATAATTTACTAAACATTGCCATTTCAAATATACACAAATAACTTTCAACAATTTAAATCAAAAGCATCATAATAATGTCACAATTCAATATTTCAAATTATTCAAAACAATATGCAGAAGATAGTTTACAAAAATTATATGTTGTGCACAAACCTTAAGCGAGTCGCCTCTTGGCCTTGACTCGATTCCTTGGGCTCTTTCCCGGTGTTCTTTTTCACTGAAACACATGGTTTTACAGTGTTTTAGTATCATAACTCATCATTATTCCAAAAAAAAAATTTACATTCACTTATACCTTGCTCTAATGTGCTAATCTTGACGTTCTTTAAATTTTGTATTTCGGGGTTACTATTCACTTACTATTCAAGTCAATTTGTTGACTTTCTAAGGCTTAATAGGTATGGGAATTCCAACTTCACCCACATACCACATTTTGGTCACTAAATTTTTTGGTTTTGGTTGTTTACTCAAATTCTAAGTCTTTTTGGCAAATTTGCAAATTTTCAATTTTGGTGTCTTATGTTACACTATTCCATTAGTCATTTTACTGTTAGAATTTGGCGAAACTTTCTTCATAGAAAATGTTTCCTATTTTCTTAAGTTTATTCTCCTTTTTGAATCACTCCAATTGGAGTTTTTTAGCTGAAGTTATAGCTATTTGAACCATGGCTGCCGAATTGGACTTAACCCTGATTTCTGGGCAAATTCTGGTTCTGGCAGTTTTAGGTCACCAATTTTGGGTGGCCAAATGACTTGGTTAATGGCATAATTTGGATTTGTGTTCTTCATGAAGTTTTAGGTCTATATCTCATCTGTCCACTGGCAAAATTTCAGGTCATTTAGACCTGCCTAGCTCAAGTTATGGCCAAATGAACAAACACTATTTATTTGGTCAGTTTGTATAGGTCAGACTGAGAATTTCCATATTTGGTCACTTTGTTCACTGGGTTTTGGTCACTTTTTGGGCATGATTCCTAAATGAAAATTGTGTTATTTTGTGTCTATTTTCATTCCCAATTCGTCTCATACCAATTGGACTTGTAAATTTTCAGTTTTGGTCCCTCAAAGGGACCTTGGTCTTGTCGCCTGCAGCGTGACCACATTGAATCCTAATTTAACCTCAATTCAAACACTTTCAATACACTTCATTTGGTCACAAATGACCATTTCTCACTTCAAACTAGGTCAAACACATTATTTCACGATTTCTCCAAATTTTGTCTCCTAAACCCAAAGTGCAAAACCCTAATTCACACTAATTGTTACATTTGATTGATTCAACACATCTTAACATGCTCTTATATCTCATTCAAGCATTTTAACAAGTTTAATGCAATCAAACTCATGCAATTCATCCCCCTTCATAGGCTGGCCAAAATTCCCTTTGGTCCTCCACAAATGTTTTTATTTCTTTTTAAGTTTATTTCTAAGTTAGATAAGCTATAAACACAATTAATTCAACTAGAAAATTAAATTTAGTTTACTAACCTTAGTGCAGAATTTTCTTTCCTTCAAACCTCTTCCTTTCTTCTTTTTTTTATTGTCAAGTCCTCTATCAAAGCTTGAAATCAAGGTTTGATGTTGGAGGTTTAACTTTCTATGGTGGGATTGTGGGTTTGATAAAGCTCAAAATGAGCTTTAATGGAGGTTTTGGTGAGGGAGAGGGAGAGGGAGAGTGAGAGTGAGGCGGCAAGGTTAGGGAAAGAAGAAGACTTTTAATTTTTTTTCTCTTTTCTTTTCTTTTCTTTTTTATGTCTTAGGAAGACCATAAATCAAATTAAATAAATTTTTAATTATAATATTTATGGCATCATGCATGATGTCATGCATGATGTCATCTCTCTTCACTTTTTCATTTTCTTTTTCATTTTTTTTTAAATTTATTTTTCCATTAGTTCTTTAATTTAATTCCTCACTCCAAAATTTTCTTTTCTCTGATTTTATTTGACAGTTAGGTCAGGAGTAAGCTCTCGGGGTTAGTTGACCAAATTGCCCTTTGCCAGTTCAACCCAGTTTGCAAATAATTCAATATTTCTTCCGGCTCCCTAACCTAATTATTTGACTGGCTTAACAACATTTTTCTGTGATTTTCTCTTTTCCACTGTGTTTGTAATAGTCTTAAGGACCGCGGCGTCACATTTTATGGTTCGAAATTTGAGTTTAAATCGACTTCGCAGTCCTTCCCGAGAAGGTCACCCATCGCTGTGACTCTCGGCTCGTTTAACTTCTTATGTTCTGTTTTTCTTATTTATACTTAACTAATTGACAATTGCTAATTATTTGTGTTTATGGCTTATCTAGTTGTCTTAAGTGTGGTTCTAATCCCCTTAATTGTTCAGACCGACTCCGGTCACCGGAACAGTGAAATATACTAGGCTATACAAATAGGGGTGTTACAATTCTCCCCCCCTTAAAATAAATTTCGTGTCGAAATTTTACCTGGTCTCAATCTCTGAACAGCTGTGGGTGCTGCCTCCTCATGTCCTCCTCTCGTTCCCAAGTAGCATCCAGGCCCGAATGATGGTTCCACAGCACTTTTACCAATGGTATCTGCTTGTTCCGTAGCTGCTTCACCTCATAAGCAAGAATCTCTATGGGTTTTTCTTCATATGTGAGGTCTGGATTCACTTCAATTTCTTCGGCTGGTAGTACATGAGATGGGTCTAATCGATACCTTCTCAACTTTGATAAATGGAAGACATTATGTATCTTCTCTAACTCTGGAGGTAATGCCAAACGATATGCCAAAGTACCCACTCTTTCCAGAACCTCATGAGGCCCAATGAAACAAGGACTCAGTTTCCCCTTCCTGTCGAATCTCATAATTCTCTTCTAAGGGAAAACCTTGAGGAATACTTTCTCACCCACTGCATACTCAATATCCCTTCTTTTCAGATCAATATAGGACTTCTGACGGTCTGATGCAGTCTTAAGTCTATCTCTGATCAATCTGATTTTCTCTTCAGTTTGTTGAACAATTTCTGGTCCAATCATCTTTCTTTCACCCATGTCATCCCAACACAATGGGGTTCTCCATTTGCTGCCATACAAAGCTTCATATGGAGGCATCCCAATGCTTGATTGGTAGCTATTGTTGTAAGCAAACTCAATCCAAGGCAAGTGTGTATCCCAACTGCCCTCAAACTCAATCACACAAGCCCGTAGCATGTCCTCCAAGATCTGAATTAGCCTCTCAAACTGGCCATCTGTCTGTGGGTGGAATGCAGTACTGAAGTTCAATCTAGTTCCTAGGGCTCTCTGAAGACTACCCCAGAATCTAGAAGTGAACCTAGGATCTTTGTCTGATATGATGGACACTGGCACTCCATGCAGTCTCACAATCTCATCAATGTACAGCTTGGCCAATCTTTCTAAACTGTAGTCCATTCGAACTGGCAGAAAATGAGCAGACTTGGTCAGTCTGTCAACAATGACCCATACTGCATCATGACTCTTCTGTGTCCTCAAAAGTCCCATCACAAAACCCATCGTTATTCTCTCCCATTTCCATTCTGGTGCTGGTAGTAGATGTAACAATCCAGCGGGTACTTGATGCTCTGCCTTTACTTGCTGACAAGTTAGGCATTTGGAAACAAACTCTGCCACATCTCTTTTCATATCCATCCACCAGTAATGCTCCTTTAGCCCTCTATACATTTTTGTGCCACCAGGGTGCATGGCAAAAGGAGACTCATGTGCTTCCTTCAAAATGATCTGTCTCAAATAAACATCATTAGGAACACATATTCTGCCCTGGTGCAGCAGTAGACCATCATCTCTGATTGAGAATTCTGGTTTCTCGCCCTGCCTGACTTCTTCCAACAGTTTCTGATACTTCTGATCCTTCTAAGCAGCCATTCTGATCTGATCAATCAACGCTGGCTGTATATGCCATGCAACTGCTATCTGCCCCTCATCATTAATCTCTAAGTTGGCATGTAATGATCTTAACTCATATACCATAGATAAAGGAGTAACCCGTAGACTTGCCATAGTCTTGTGACTTAAGGCGTCAGCCACAACATTAGCTTTCCCTGGCTGATAGTCTATCAGACAATCATAGTCTTTTATCAACTCTAACCATCTCCTCTGTCTCAAATTCAACTCTTTCTGGGTGCCCAAATACTTCAAACTCTTATGATCTGTGTAGATGTAACACTTTTCTCCATACAAATAGTGTATCCAGATCTTAAGAGCAAACACTATAGCTGCAAGCTCCAAATCATGTGTCGAATAATTCCTCTCATGTGGTTTTAGCTGGCGTGATGCATAGGCAATGACATTTCAATCTTGCATCAATACACAGCCTAACCCATTGTGAGAAGCATCACTATAAACTGTATATTCTTTACCCGGAGTAGGTAAAGTCAGGATTGGAGCTTCAGTCAAACATTTCTTCAATTCATTAAAACTCTGTTAGCATTTATCCGTCCATTGAAATTTTACATCTTTCCTAAGCAGCTTGGTCAGTGGAGATGCCAACATGGAGAATCCTTTCACAAATTGACGATAGTATCCAACTAAACCCAGAAAACTACGAATCTTTGTGATATTTCTGGGTGGCCTCCAATTAAGGACAGCTTCTATCTTACTTGGATCTACCTTGATGCCCTCTTCTGATACTACATACCCCAAGAATGATATTTCCTTCAGCCAAAATTCACATTTTGGCAATTTGGCATATAGCTGTTTCTCCCTCAAAGTCTGTAGTACAATCCGCAAATGTCTATCATGCTCATCTGCACTCCGCGAATAGACCAATATAACATCTATGAATACCACAACAAACTGATCGAGGTATGGTCTGAAGATAGTATTCATCAGATCCATAAAAGCAGCTGGAGCATTAGTTAACCCGAATGGCATGACCAAGAACTCATAATGGCTATAGCAGGTTCTAAAGGCAGTTTTAGCAATACTCTGCTCTTGTACTTTCAACTGATAATAACCTGATCTAAGGTCAATTTTGGAGAACACAGCTGCACCCCTCAACTGATCAAACAAGTCATCAATACGGGGCAATGGATATCTAGTCTTTATTGTCACCTTATTCAACTGTCGATAGTCAATGCATAACCGGAGAGTGCCATCCTTCTTCTTTACAAACAACATTGGCGCTCCTTAAGGTGACACACTAGGGCAGATAAAGCCCTTATCAAGTAGTTCTTGCAACTGCACTTTCAACTCTTTCAATTCTACAGGTGCCATTCTATATGTTGTTAAGGAGATTTGGTCCACACCATGCATAACATCAATCTCAAACTGCACCTCTCTTTCTGGAGGTAATCCTGGCAATTCATCAGGAAATACATCTGGAAAGTCACATACAGTAGGGATGTCCCTCAGTGCTGGACTCCCCACTTGGGTGTCTATCACATGTACCAAGTATCCTTCACACCCCTTTTTGATCATCCTCCTGGCTAGTGCAGCCGAAATGATGTTTGATGGCAGTAAATGCCTCTCCCCATGTATTACCACATCACCGTATAGAGGGAGACCAAAAGTGACTGTCTTCAATCTACAGTCAATCATGGTGTGATGCCTGGCTAACTAATCCATGCCCAAGATAATATCATAATCTCTGAAGAGCATTTCAATCAAATCTGATAGGAAAACATGTCCTTGGATCACCAAAGGACAGTCCTTATAAATTTTGTTTACTCGAATCTCTTGTCCTAACGGACTAGTTACTAGCACTTCAAAACCCATTTGGACACATGGAACAGCAAGTGAACTGATTATGCTAGCACTAACATATGAGTGGGTTGAACCTTGATAAAAAAACACAAATACTTCTTGATCAGAGATAGAAAATGTACCAACTACCACATCGGAAGTCTCAGCCTTTTCTCACTGTCTCATCGTGTAAACTCTGGCTGAAGCACTTCCTTGTGCTGACTGACCAACCGTACCCTGACTGCTAGAAGTAGTGCTTCTACCTCTGCCTCTTCCCCTGCCAACAGGTTGTGAACTTCTAGAAGCATGACTCTAAATAGATCCTTCTGCAGTAGTAGGAGCTGGACCATATTTAGGAGCACTAGTGCAATTTTTAGCAAGATGGCCCTTGCCTCCATAGTTAAAGCAGGCTCCAGTGGCCCAATAGCATTCTCCCCCATGAATCTTGCCACAAGTCTCATAGGGGCGGGCAGAATATGAACCCCTGCTCGACTACTGACCAGACCTAGAGGGTCTCTGTTCAGAGAATTTGCCCCTAACAAACCTTCCACCTCAACCTCTGCTAGGTCCACCAAATTTCTTTCTCTTCCCAAAAGTACCACCAGAACTTTGTTCAACTGATTTTTCCTCTTTGTCTTTCTCGGATTTTTCAACTTTTTCTAATTTTTCTTTTGTTGAGGTCGCTTCTGATTCAATTTCTAGCTCAAGTGCTTGAGACATGAGTTCTGAAAAATTGCTATGCCTGAATCCCACTACTTGCATTCTCAAACTAGGCTTCAAACTAGTCTCAAATCTCTTGCATCTTGCCTTGCTGGTAGAAAGGAGACTCCTAGCATAATGACTTAAGTGGGAGAACTCCCTTTCATACTATGCCGTTCCCTTGTTTCAAACTCAAAAATTCATGCAATTTCTGATCAACATATGCATCTGGGATGTATTTCTATCTGAATTCTCTGATGAAGTCATCTCAGGTCAGTACTGGTGGTTTAGCTAAGTTGTGGGGCATGGTCTTCCACCAATCATATGCATCCCTTTGCAGTAGCGACACAGAATATTCAACCTTCAATTCATCTTGGCAGTGCAGCTTCTTAAATACTCTATCCATCCTTTCAAGCCATTGCTCTGCCTCTAAAGGGTCCACTGTACCCTTAAATTCAGTAGCCCCATACTTTAATAACTTATCATACTGTCTGGCTGGAGGTACTGGTTGTGCTACAGGTGTCTGGGGTGGAACTTGGGCAAGCATACCCTTAGCCATTTGTTGAAACATCGCAGCTATCTGCTGTGCAAACTGTGCAAGAAATTGTGGCATTTGTGGGGCTGGTGCTACTGATCCACTGACGTTTTGTAAAGCTCGGGCTTCCCCTTGTGCCTCAGCTTCAACAGATTGCTCGACTGAGCGATCCCCTTCTTCCATTTCAATCTGAAGTTAGGGTATCTCTTGAATAATTAACACATGGAGATTTCCCTCCGTTAGTTCATATTTATGATGTAATACACTGTATGTAACAAATATGGACATTGAGCAGTTGTACTTAACAAGGAAGGACATAAATTCTCAAGTTAAAACATACTTCAAAAATTTTGCTCTAATACCACTAAAACATGTCACACCTTACCCCTCTGTAAGGCATAACATGATCCCGTAGAATACCTAATGAACTACCTAACTTCACCTACCGATAACTTATTAAGTACCCTACAAGGGATTTTAAAACAATTTTCTTACTTTTATAAGTGGTGAGCATTTTCTAATAGGCATTAAAATCATTTATTCAAAGTTGAAAACTAGTTAAAATTTTTCGCCCATTTTATTTTTCTGCAAATTTTATAAAAATTTAGGCAGAGTGCCGTCTGTATTTTGAGAAAATAGTTCTTCAAATACCTGAAGAAAACACTTCCAATAATTTTTCTCAACAACTTCTTTAAATTCACAATCAATTCCAACCAATTTCTCAAGTTTCAAAATTCAACAATCCTCATTTCTCAATTTCCAAAAATTCAGTAATCATCAAGATACTGTCAATCAATTTCATTCAAATTAAAATAAAATATTTCCATTCATAGTTCATTAAAGATAAATAATTTATATATACATCATACTAAAAATTTACATTAAAAGAAATTCATACTAAATTTTATTACAAACTTTATACAAACTTTGTACAAGCTGCTCAAGACCGATTTTACATGTCCATACAATTACGTACATTACATACATCAAAATAAATATTTACAGTCAGGGTATAACTTATACCCGATATAACTTCAAGGCAAGTCGCTCCACAATCCTCAGCAGCTCACTCTGCTGCTCTTCTAGTCTCTAAATCTGCGACAACAATAATAGCCATCGCTGAGTACTAGGACTCAGTGGTGCTCAACATACTAAAATATTCTTTATGCAGAATTGAAATCATATTTATTCAAAAATTTGACTGAACATGAGAATTAAATACAAAACATGAATTATGAGATTTTAATCCAAACAATTTCATTTCGAAGTATCAAAACACATTTCATAAAACCCACAGTTATATCATGCCATTCGAAACAAATATAATCTCAATACCCATAGGCTAAGGAGATGTCACATCACAAGGCTAGCTAGCTCAAACATATGGATATCCATTCAATTTCTTCTTCTACTGGCACACACCTCAACACTTCAGCCAGAGAATGAATCAAAATTCGAAACTGATTACCCCCACTAGTCATGCTAGTGAGGTGTTCAAATATATGGTCATGACATTGTGGTTTCAAAACTTATCTTAACAATTTACTAAACATTGCCATTTCAAATATACACAAATAACTTTCAACAATTTAAATCAAAAGCATCATACTAATGTCACAATTCAATATTTCAAATTATTCGAAACAATATGCAGAAGATAATTCACAAAAATTATATGTTGTGCACAAACCTTAAGCGAGTCACCTCTTGACCTTGACTCAATTCCTCGGGTTCTTTCCCGGTGTTGTTTTTCACTGAAACACAGTTTCACAGTGTTTCAGTATCATAACTCATCATTAGTCCAAAAATAAATTTACATTCACTTACACCTAGCTCTAATGTGCTAATCTTGATGTTCTTTAAATTTTGTGTTTCGGGGTTACTATTCATTACACTATTCAAGTCCATTTGTTGACTTTCTAAGGCTTAATAGGTATGGGAATTCCAAATTCACCCACATACCACATTTTGCTCACTAAATTTCTTGGTTTTTGTTGTTTACTCAAATTCTAATTCTTTTTGGCAAATTTGTAAATTTTTAGTTTTGGTGTCTTAAGTTGCACTGTTCCATTGGTCATTTTACTGTTAGAATTTGGAAAAACTTTCTTCATAGAAAATATTTCCTATTGTCTTAAGTTTATTCTCCTTTTTGAATCACTCCAATTAGAGTTTTGTAGCTCAAGTTATAGCCATTTGAACCATGGCTGCCGGATTGGACTTAACCCAGATTTCTGGGCAAATTCTGGTTCTGGCAGTGTTAGGTCACCAAATTTAGGTGGCCAAATGACTTGGCTAATGGCATGATTTGGGTTTGTGTTCTTCATGAAAGTTTTAGGTCTATATCTCATCTGTCCACTGGTAAAATTTCAGGTCATTTAGACCTTCCTAGCTGAAGTTATGGCCAAATGAACAAACACTATTCATTTGGTTAGTTTGTACAGGTCACACTGAGAACTTCCGGATTTGGTCAATTTGTTCACTGGGTTTTGGTCAATTTTTGGGCATGACTCCTAAATGAAAATTGTGTCATTTTGTGTCTATTTTCATTCTCAATTGGTCTCATACCAATTGGACTTGTAAATTTTTAGTTTTCGTCCCTTAAAGGGACCTTGGTCCTGCTGCCTACAGCATGACCACATTGAATCCGAATTTAACCTCAATTCAAACACTTCCAACACACTTCATTTGGTCACAAATGACCATTTCTCACTTGAAACTAGGTCAAACATATTATTTCACCATTTCTCCAAATTTTGTTTCCTAAACCTAAGTGCAAAGCCCTAATTCACACTAATTGTTACATTTGATTGATTCAACACATCTTAACATACTCTTACATCTCATTCAAGCATTCTAACAAGTTTAATGCAATCAAACTCATGCAATTCATCCCCCTTCATAGGTTGGCCAAAATTCCCTTTAGTCCTCCACAAATTTTTTTATTTCATTTTAAGTTTATTTCTAAGTTAGTTAAGCAATAAACACAATTAATTCAACTAGAAAATCAAATTTAGTTTACTAACCT
Organism: Hevea brasiliensis; assembly: GCF_030052815.1. Classification (NCBI taxonomy): domain Eukaryota; kingdom Viridiplantae; phylum Streptophyta; class Magnoliopsida; order Malpighiales; family Euphorbiaceae; genus Hevea; species Hevea brasiliensis. The sequence continues at coordinate 43,573,292 of NC_079503.1, read as the reverse complement.
TAGTGCAGAATTTTCTTTCCTTCAAACCCCTTCCTTTCTTCTTTTTTTGTTGTCAAGTCCTCTATCAAAGCTTGAAATCAAGGTTTAATATTGGAGGTTTAACTTTCTATGGTGGGATTGTGGGTTTGATCAAACTCAAAATAAGCTTTAATGGAGGTTTTGGTGAGGGAGAGGGAGAGTGAGAGTGGGGCAGCAAGGTTAGGGAAAGAATAAGACTTTTATTTTATTTTCTTTTCTTTCCTTTTATTTTTTGATGTCTTAGGAAGACCATAAATCAAATTAAATAAATTTTTAATTATAATATTTATGGCATCATGCATGATGTCATGCATGATGTCATCTCTCTTCACTTTTTCATTTTCTTTTTCTTTTTTTTATTTATTTTTCCATTAGTTTTTTAATTTAATTCCTGACTCCAAAATTTTCTTTTCTCTAATTTTATTTGACAGTTAGGTTAGGAGTTAGCTCTCGGGGTCAATTGACCAAATTGCCCCTCGCCGGTTCAACCTGGTTTGCAAATAATTCAATATTTCTTCCGACTCCCTGACCTAATTATTTGACTGGCTTAACAATCTTCTTCCGTGATTTTCTCTTTTACACTGTGTTTTTAATAGTCTTAAGGACCACGACATCACATTTTACGGTTCAAAATTTGAGTTCAAATCGACTTCGCAGTCCTTCTCGAGAAGGTCACCCATCGCTGTGACTCTCGGCTCGTTTAACTTCTTATGTTCTGTTTTTCTTATTTATACTTAACTAATTGACAATTACTAATTATTTGTGTTTATGGCTTATCTAGTTGTCTTAAGTGTGGTTCTAATCCCCTTAATTGTCTGGACCGACTCCAGTCACCAGAACAATGAAATATACCAGGCTATACAAATAGAGGTGTTACACTTGATAACTAATCCACCCCTACTATTGGCTGAAGTTTTTGCTATAGAAGAGTTAAAGGAGGAACAGCCCAAAGGCAAGCTTCAGGAAATCACCAAACAGGTAGAACTGAAACCTTTTCCCTCTATGCTAAGGTACGCATTCCTGGACTTAAATTCTGAATATTCTGTTATTATTAATGCCAGTCTATTTGAAATAGAAGAGGAAAAATTGCTAAGGGTACTTAGGACCCATAGCAAGAGCATAGGGTATAAAATAGAAAACCTGAAAGGGATTAATCCTTCCATTTGCATGCATAGGATACCTATGGAAGAAAATAGTAAACCCACTATTGAACATCAAAGAAAACTTAACCCAAACATGAAACAAGTAGTAAATAAGGAAATTCTAAAACTATTAGATACAGGTATTATATACCCGATCTCTGATAACAAATGGGTTAGTCTAGTGCATGTAGTGCCTAAGAAAGGTGGGACAACTGTCATTCAAAATGCAAACAAGGACCTAATCCCTACTAAGCTAGTTACTGGTTGGCACATGTGCATAGATTATAGGAAATTGAATAGTACCACCAGAAAGGACCATTTTCCTCTTCCTTTCATAGACTAAATGTTAGAAAGATCAGTAAAACATTCCTACTTCTGCTATCTAGATGGATATTCAGAATTTTTCCAAATTCCTATTCACTTAGAAAACCAAGAAAAGACCACATTCACATGCCATTATGGAACATTTGCATATAGAAGAATGCCCTTTGGTCTTTGTAATGCCCCCGCTACTTTTCAAAGATGCAAGATGGCTATTTTTTCTGATTATATTGAAAATATTATGGAGGTTTTTACGGATGATTTTTCTATCTATGGAAACACTTTTGATGATTGCTTAGCTAACTTATCCAAAGTATTGCAAAAATGTGAAGAATCAAACCTGTTCCTAGGGAAAAATGCCACTTCATGGTAAGGGAAGGTATAGTTCTAGGATATTTGATATCAGAAAGAGGAATTGAAGTTGATAAGGCAAAAATTGAAATCATTGAAAAGATGCCACCACCAACATCAGTCAAAGGAGTACGAAGCTTTTTGGGACATGCAGGCTTTTACAGAAGATTCATTAAAGATTTTTCCAAAATAACTAAACCACTTACCAACTTGTTAAGTCAAGATGTTTCCTTTGGTTTTGGTGAAAATTGCCTTGTCTCCTTCAACAGGATCAAAGAAGCCCTAATTTCAGCGCCAATAATGCAACCACCAGATTGGGAGCTATCGTTCGAGATGATATGAGATGCAAGTGACTATGCAGTTGGAGCAGTGCTCGGGCAAAGAAAAGATAAAAGCTCCACGCCATTTATTAAGCTAGCAAGACACTCGATGACGCACAAATTAATTATGTTACCACAGAAAAGGAATTCCTAGCAGTAGTATTTGCAATTGACAAATTCAGATCCTACTTAATTAGGTCAAAAGTCATTGTATTCATAGATCATGCTACCATCCGGTATCTTTTGAACTAGAAGGAGGCACAATCAAGGTTGATTCGATAGATTATACTCCTACAAGAATTTGACCTTGAAATCAAGGACAAAAAAGGATCTAAAAATATAGTAACTGACCATTTCTCTAGGCTGAAATTGGAAGACACAGGGGACATCGAGGATTTGCCAATTGATGATTCATTTCCTGATGAGCAATTACTAGCATTCTCTCAAGCTCCATGTTATACTAGCTTTGTTAATTTTCTTGTATGCAGGGTATTGCCTCCAAATATGACTTATTAGCAAAAGAAGAAATTTTTGCATGATGTGCGGTTCTACACATGGGAGGAACCTCTATTGTAAAAGAGATGTAATGATGGGCTAATGAGAAAATGTATACCGGAAGAGGAAATAGATAGCATTATGCAACACTTCCATTCAGCATTATGTAGAGGACACTTTGGCACCATAAAAATAGCAGCTAAGGTTTTGCAAGTGGGATTTTACTGGCCCTATCTGTTTAAGGATGTAACGTTCTTTGTGCTAGCTTGTGATCAATGCCAAAGAATGGGAAACATTTCAAGAAGGAATGAGATGCCCCTGCACGATATACTCGAGATCAAACTATTTAATGTATGGGGAATAAACTTCATGGGCCCATTCCCAACTTCCTTTGGAAATAAGTATATCCTAGTTGGTGTTGACTATTTGTTAAAATGGGTAGAAGCAGTAGCCACACCAACAAATGAGGCAAGAATGGTAACGAAATTCCTCAAAAAAAAAAATCTTCACAAGATTTGGCTCACCAAGAGCGATAATCAGCGATAGAGGAAGTCACTTCTATAATCAACAATTTGAAAATTTATTGAAGAAATACGGAATAACTCACAAAGAGGCAGCTCCTTACCATTCTCAAACCAGCTGCCAAGTAGAAATTTTAAATCGGGAGCTAAAATATATTCTTGAGAAAATAGTCAATCACTCAAGGAAAGTCTGGTCCGTGAAACTAGATGATGCATTGTGGGCATACTGCATTGTATATAAAACTCCCATTGGAGCAATACTCTTCCGCTTGGTATATGGAAGGGCCTGCCACCTACCCATCGAACTTGAACACAAAACCTATTGGGCCATCCAAACCCTAAACTATGACCTAAAAGCTGCTAGTGAAAAAAGACTTCTACAGCTCAATGAGCTAGAAGAGATCCAACAAGACGCTTATGAAAATTCCAGGATCTTTAAGGACAAAACCAAAAGATGGCACGACAGGCACATCTTGAGGAAGGAAATCAAAGAAGGAGATCTTCTCCTATTGTTCAACTCCAGATTGAAACTCTTTCTAGGGAAGCTGAAATCAAAATAGTCCAGACCCAAGTCTTCCAGCATGGAGTAGTAGAAGTGTGGAGCGAAACCTCAGGTCCTTTTAAAGTTAATGGGCAGAGGCTGAAGCCTTACTTTCAAGGAGAACCCGTCGAGAAGGGAGCCAATTGCACCTTCGGCAACCCTCCAAATAGACTATGAACAATAAAAGCAAAGTCCAGCTAAAGACTATAAACAAATGCTTTTTGGGAGGTAACCTAAATTTTTCTAAATTTTCCTTCTTTCTCTTTCTTATTTTGATTTTTGTTCTATATTTATTTGTGTTTTATTTTGTAGGAACCCTATGATATCAATTTTGGAAAAGCAAGGAATTGAAAGCAAGAGAGGAGAGGAATCATCAAGTCAAAACCTCACAAGAGGAAATTGAACAAAACCGGGGAAGTAATCATGCTGTTAATTCTTGCATTCATCTCATTTATGTAAATAGAAATGGTCTAAGCACTAGATTTTAAAAAAATGATGAAAAAAAATGAAAAGGCAGAAAGTTACACATGCCGTGAAATAATTTACACGCACCGTGTAACATTCTGGAGCCCGAGAATAAAGCTACATAAGGCTATAAGACGTTACACGGGTCTCCAATGTAATTTGCATGGGTCGTATAACATATTCAGCAAGATAACTTGAGAGACAAGAAGTTACACGGGTCCCCAAGCTAATTTACACGGACTGTGTATCTTAGCAGAAGTAAAAATTCTCAGGCAGAAAATTACATGGGCCTATATGTCAGGACTCGTGTACTGATACACAACCCGTGTATCATGTCATAGATTCGACTCCTAAGGCCCTTTAAATTCACCTCTCATCCTTAAACCATTCCCCATGCCAAAACCCTTCCTCTCCACTTCTCCTAGCCTATAAAAACCTCTAATCTCCTCTTCCCTCACCAAACCCTAGCTTTCCCTCTCCTAAAGTCACTATTGGCTCCTGTAAAGAGACCGGTAAGAAGAATGGGCTCTCCCTCAAGATAAGGAAACAGCTCCTCACCCTCACCTCCTCAGCCATCACCATAACGCCCAAGAACTAGGGCATCACCACTAGCACCACCAGCACCACCTCCACCGCAACCCCAATAGCCACCATAGTCAGAATTCTCCATAACTTGGGGATTCTGATATGACACCCACAGAGATCTATGCACTTAGCTTCGCATCCAGAAAAATGACACCCACAGAGATCTATGCACTCGGCTTCGCATCCAGAAAATAATCTCCACAAAGTATATGAATTTTGGGCTACTGGAACAAATAAGGCTGCAAGACTAAATCAACAGACTCATTGATAGCATTGGGTCGACCAGATTCACCCAACTCTAATATCTTGCCTATCGGGACACCACACTAGAGTTTTTGGGGAGCTTTAGGGCCACTTTATGGCCCACTGATAGGGAGGATAAGGGCAAGATTAAATTTTTGATCCTTGGTGTCAACCGGGTAATGAATATAGATGAGTTCAATGCCATCTTCGAATTCAACAGCACTGGACACCAATAGATCCCTCGTGTAATACCCTCATTGTAGGTAGTCCGTACGTTCTACTGTTCTAATGACTAACGTTTGTTCGGATAGTTAGAATGTCTGGAACTACACTTAAACTAGGTGAGGAGATATAAATTGATGAAATAAAGACCAAGAAAAATTAAGAAAAAATAAAAGAAATGAAATGTAACTAGGTTAAACGAGCCGGAACTACAGCAATGGGTGACCATATCGAGAAGTCACTACGTAGACAGTTGACAACCCCAGACCTGCGAGAAACCTTAGAAAATAATTTCAGGGATGAAATTAAGAGTTTACTAAGGTACAAATGACATTAAAAATGTCAAAGAAAATTTAGTTAATTGGTACAGGTAAAAAGAAAAATGAAATAGACAATATAAAATTTAAGGAACCGTCGGATCAGGGATTTAGTCGATATTACCGGAAAAGGTTGACTATAACCCAAAGAGGGGCATTTTGGTCATTTGGTACCTAGAGTTGACTTTTGACCAAAATGTCCATTAAAATGAGTGATATTAAAAATTTTGAAAATCCCATGAAAAATATGAAACTATAGGTAATGTAATTAAAGGAATATAAAAGTGAATTATTACAAATATTAAAACTTTAATTATTATAATAATTAAATAAACTTTAGTGGAGTATATAAAGGCATAAGATGACAAATTTTAATCCACTCAAGTCATCTTCTTCATTTCATCTCATCCATGGCCGAATCCTTCTCTCCTTTCCTCCATGAATTCTTTTCATGCAAGCTTTAAATCCCCTCCATTTTCAACATAAAACCATAAGTTCACTTCACAAAAATTAGTCCCCACACCTTGGGAAGTCTATAGGCAGTAAAGGAAAAGAGAAATCTTGAAGTTTTCATAAGGTTGAGAAGTAGTCATTAAAGGTTAGTGCTTATATTCTCTTTCTTTCTTCATTGCATATTGAATTGAGGTTAAGGTGAAGTGAATTTTGTATGAAATCAAAGGAAATGATAAGTTATAAGAATTGTTGAATTTCGGCAGCCTTAGTCCCCTTGAGAGTTTGATGAATTCCTAACTATAACGATGATTGGTGATTTTAATTGATACACTTAAATGCATTGGAAGTGATATTGCATGTGATATGCATAAATTGGGGGAACTTGAATTAGGGTTTGATCATAAATTAGGGTTTTGTGAATATGCTTGAAATTGAGATGAATTGATGATATTATAAGTGCCATGAATGTTAAATTGTAGTTTTGGAGTTGGAGGAAATGAAATTTGGAAGTGTACTTTTCCATGCAAGTTGAGTCTTAAAACATCCAGTGAATAATTTGAGCCACAACTGAATTTGTGTGGCTCCAATTGGTATAAGGCCAATTGGAGATGAAACTAGACCTAAAAGGCTCCATTTTTCATGAAGATACCATGCCTAAATTCTGCCCAGAAATTGACTAATTGTTGTCCCAATCCGGATGACCAAATGATGAACTTAGAAAATTGACTAAATGAACAGTACATATTCATTTGGCCATAACTCCCACTAGATAGGTCCAAATGACCTGAATTTTATACCATTGGAAAGCTTAGATATAGGATTACAACTTTCGTGAAGACCATAGAGCCTAGAAATGCCTTAAACCAATCCAAAGTGTTGGCCCAAAGTAGGTAACAAAATTGCCCATAACCATATTGCCCAGAAATTGCTAGATATAGGCTTACTTGACTAGTTTTGGTAAAGAGGCCATAACTTGGTCTACAGAAATCCAAATGCAATGAACCAATGGCAAACTATCCACAAGACATCAATCTACAATATTGTTATTTTGACCAAAACCCAAAAATCAAGGGAACTAGATCAATTAGATAGATCAATTTAGTATGCAAATTCTGGAAATTTGCCAAAGTGACCACTTAACTCTAGAATAGTCTTTTAGTCATATCTCTCACTAGGAAACACCAATTGGGATGAGCCATATTATTCTGGAAACCTAAGAAATAGAGCTCCAACTTTGTTTTAGACACTTTCTTCAAATTATAAATGTAAGAATCCCAAAAATTGAGTCAAAGTTACTGACATAAACTAAGATCCTGTTGGCATAGGATACCTGAGTCCAGGTTAGTGATTTAGCTATAAGTAATTCTACAAAACTTGAAAAATTGTAATCCAAAATTCTAAGTGATCATATGACATAGAGCAATAAACTCTATGAGGAATACTAAGCCTAAAAGTGACTATAACATGTCCAATTAAATTAATAAAGTGTAACTCCTAAATTTGCCTATTTAAGGATCCAGAGTTAGGAAATGAACCAGTTATGGTTAATTGACCATAACTTAAAATCTAGAAATCCAAATGACATAATTCAAAAAGGAAAAATAAAGATAAGACATAGAGGAACAACTTCCGTAAAGGAAGTGTGGCCCAACAGTTATCAAATTGATGAGTAAATTAAGACATTAAAACTGAACCTAAAGAAAGGTTCATAAGACAACTTATCTTATGGTAGCGTTTTAACCCTAATATATTTCTAAAGACTAAATTACATGAAACAGGTATGTGGGACCCACTTTCCCACTGTAAAGTGACATGAAATTTCTAATGAGTAATTAACAATGCTTAATTACCCAAGGTAAACCTAGGCTTATGTATATAGTTTGGATCGATTGATATACCAATTAGGGACTATAGATAGCAGTACTGCCTACATAAATAATTATTGACTAACAAAATATGTCTGATATGATTGTTCTATAGGCTATATGCTTGCTCGTTGGCCATTGTGCCTAATTTCATTACCTGCTTTGAAAGCCTGCCCGCTTGCCTTGCGCCTGACATGACAATTGTATACAGGGTAGACAAATAGAGGTCTAACCAGTATACTCCAGTGTATCCAGCCTTATAGTCTGTTATAGGTTACTTGGGCACTGTTATAAATTAATTAAGACTGAAAATATAAGAAATGAACAGAAAAGATACTGACAAATTTAATTGTTTTCAAAGTGTAGAAAATTCATAACTAACTTAGAATTTATGAAATTAGCCTAGAATTATCATTTTTAATTACTCAGTTATTTTCTTGAAAGTTATACACCACTAAGCAATTCGCTTAGAGCGTTGATTTTCCATCGCGTAGGTACTGGAGACAAGGCACAACGATAGTAGCAGTCGCAGCAATAGTGCCCTAATAGAGATTTGATCAGATCTGATAGTGTCTGCTAGTCAACTCAGCAGAGTAGTTTTGGTAAGGCCCATGAATATTTAGTTTTGCATTTTGTTTATTGTATATAAGTAAATGATGTAAATCTTTTTGAGATATGTAATTCAATTTTGATATTATAATTAAATTGTAAATTATTGTAGATGAATGAATGAATGAAAATATATTTTCTTGAAATTGTATAAGTAAAAATTATATGATATCACATGATGTATATATAAATATGAGGTAGATATGAAATTATTTTTAACAGGTGAATAGTGGAACCCGCCAGATGCTAATAAAACAGAGGAGGCTCTGCCCAAGTATCCACAGAAATAATTTGTGATAAAAAAAATTTTACCACATGTTTTCTGTAAAGTATAAAATTAATAATGGACAAGACAAGATAAGATAGGGCGCTCCAGCACCGAATGTGGCACGCTTTACTCGACTACACTATAGAAGGGTAAAGGGTATCACACAGCAAAACCGGATAGTCTACAACATCATTGATTTCTGGCATTCTATAGCCCTGAACATAGAGCCTTACAACTCCAGCAAGTCAAAATCTACAGGTATCACCAGTCTTGCTTTGTGTTACATGCACTGGTTAGCCGCACACACTGTCATGGGCTGCGGTGATAGCTTAGGTGCAGTGAACGCCAATGAACTATTCTTCCTTTGGTGTATGGTCACTGGGCAGCGCTGTAGCACCAGATTCTTCTTCTTCAACCACCTTTACCACCTATCTCACTAGCTTATAAGGCAAATCATGCTTGGTGGCCTTATTACAGCCATCACACTCCACTTCGAATTCATTACAGGTCATCACAGGCTGTGCTTTATTATCGGGATCTCAAAGATCAATCAAACCATCTACGTATCCATGGGGATATGTAAGAAGGTCAGCAACACTTGCCACCTGATTGATGTCAAAGGGAATGTCATCCCTCAGAGAGATGAAGCACAAGAGGCCCTGGTGAACCCTCACATGCCCAGGAGGAAGCCCAAGAACCACTCCATCACAAGTCTCCCACTCGAGTGCCTCCATATATACCACCACCTGCAGACCCAGTCCTTGCATACCTGCAGCGTATGGAGACCACGCTCAACAACAGAATGCAGGTACTCGAGGACAGCCTCGAGGAAGCCCATAACAAGCTGTACATGATACTGGAAAGGCTCGATGAAGATGGACCATCGTCACCATCAGAGACCTTTTAGAGTTAGGACTATAGGATAGGTTCTTTATTGTATAATTTCATATACCTTAGTCCTAAACTGCACTCTTAAGTCTGTTTTACTTGCTTTTTGTTCAAACTTTCAAATTCTTAATACATAATATGCTTTCTCATAATTTCTGTGCTATCTTTTAATTTTGCATATTTTGCTGACATTGAGGGCAATGTCTTATTTGAGTTTGGGGGTACAAGGTCATTCCATGCATTGCATATCATTACATTGCCTAAAGTTATCTATATTATACTTGTGTATCAAATTTCTAGAAAAATTTTGCAAATTTTGAACCTTGAGTTTCTGAAACTTAGAACTATAACTAAAAGTTCTAGTGTAATACCCCTATTTGCATAGCCTAGTATATTTCACTATTCCGGTGACCGGTGTCAGTCCGGATAATTAAGGGGATTAGAATCATACTTAAGACAACTAGATAAGCCCTGAACACAAATAATTAGTAATTTCCAATTAGTTAAGTATAAATAAGAAAAACAGAACATAAGAAGTTAAACGAGCCGAGAGTCATAGCGATGGGTCACCTTCTCAAGAAGGACTGTAAAGTCATTTTAAACTCAAATTTCAAACCGTAAAATATGACTCTGAGGTCCTTAGGACTATTGGGAACACAGTGGAAAAGAAAAAAATCAAGAAAAATAATTGTTAAGTCAGTCAAATAATTAGGTCAGGGAGCCGAAAGAAATATTGAATTATTTGCAAAGCAGGTTGACTCGGCGAGGGTCAATTTAGTCAATTGACCCCGAGAGCTGACTCCTGACCTAATTGTCAAACAATATCGCAGAAAATAAAATTTGGAATTGAAAATTATATTAAAGAACTAGGGAAAAATAGATAGAAAAAAAAAAGAAAAAGTGAAAAAGGTGATAACATCATGCATGATATCATGCATGATGTAATAAACATAATAATAAACAATTAAATTTTGGATAAATTATGGGTCTTCCATAAGGATAAGTTTATAAAAAAGAAAGAAAGAAAAAAAAAATAAAAAAGAGTTGTCTTCCTCACCATTGCCGTCTTTCTCTCACTCTCACCCTCTCCCTCACTTAAACCTCCATTGAAGCTCACTTTGAGGTTGAAGAAAACTTAAATTCAGCCATAGAGATAGTAAGCTCCTTATTTAAACCTTGTGTATGAGCTTTGGAAGGAATATGAAGAAGCAAAGGAAAGAAAGAAGAGAATTGAAGAAATTGGAGGTAAGTAATTTAGTTTGAGAAATTTAGTTTCTTAGTTATGTTTTTAGTTTAACTAACCTAGAAATCAACTTAAAAATGAAAGTAAACACTTGTTAAGGGACCATAGGAAATTCAGCCAGCCTAGGGAGATATTGGATTTGATGGAAAATATTGGAATTCAAGTGTTAGAGAAGTTGGGTTAAGTGTGTATATGTGATTTGTGTAGCTGGATTGCATGAATTGTGATGATTAGACAAATTAGGGTTTTGGCACCTAGGGTTTTGAAAGCCAAAAATGTGAGAATTGGTCAATTGGTGTGTTTGACCTTGTTTGGGATGAAAAATGGTCACTTGTGAGCAATTGAGATGTGTTGGAAGTGAGTTTGAATTCGGATTGAAAATGGTCATGCTGCAAGGTCCCTTTGAGGGACCAAAACTGAAAATTTACAAGTCCAATTGGTATGAGACCAATTGAGAATGAAAATAGACACAAAATGGAACATTTTTCATTTAGGAATCATACCCAAAAAGTGGCCATAACCTAGTGAACAAATTGACCAAATCCGGATTTCTACAGTCTGACCTGTACAAAAATGACCAAATGAATAGTAACAGTATTTGTTCATTTGGCCAAAACTTGGGCTAGGGAGGTCTAAATGGCCTGAACTTTTACCAGTGGATAGTTGAGATATAGACCAAAAACTTTCATGAAGAACACCAATCCAAATTATGCACTTAACCAAGTCATTTGGCCACCCAAATTTGGTGACCTAAAACTGCTAGAACCAGTTTGATGGCCAGAAAGGAGAATAAAGTTAAGATAATAGGAATTATTTTCTATGCAGAAAAGTTTGCCAAATTCTAACAGCAAATTGACCAATGGAACAGTACAACATAAGACACCAAAACTGAAAATTTGCAATTTTGCCTAAAAGACCTAAGTTTTGAGAAAACAATCAAAACCAACAAATTTAGTGACCAAAATGTGGTATGTGAGTGAAGTTGGAATTTCCATACCTATTAAGCCTTAGAAAGTCAACAAATTGACTTGAATAGTATAGTGAATAGTAACCCCGAAACACAAATTTTAAAGAATGTCAAGTTTAGCATATATAAGCTAGATAAAAGTGAATTTGAATTTATTTTTGGATTTATGCTATGTTATGGTACTGAAACACTGTGAAACTATGTGTTTCAGCTGAAAAAGGCTGAGAAAGTTTAAAAGACTAAGTTAAGGCCTAGAGGTGACTCACGTTAGCTTTGTGCACAATAAACCCTATTTAAGCATTTTATCATTGAAAAATGGATTTAATATGCATTATGAGTTTAAGAACTTTTGTGTTGCCACTTTGTGAATGAAAATGTAACTTCAGAAATTGATTTGATTTTTGTATGCAATATTTGAATAAATTATTTTAATTTGATTTCAGATTCACACTTAGCATGATAGTACCATATTATTCCCCCATTTATGGGGTTGAGATCGATTATTTTCCTCCCTCTCTAGTTTACCAGTTGAGGTTGTAGATCGGATGAGTACTCATTAGCTAGCTAGCCACCTCCCTCATTGATTTCGATTAGTGGGGTTGTAGATTGCTTTGTCGTGGTGTACAACGCGCCATTGATTGGAAATTTTGTGTCATGGCTTAAGTTATGTATGAATTGGCAACACTGTCTGGGGGATCTAGCTCTCGCAGATCTGACAAAGGCAGATTCTCTGGCCAAAGACCACCCCGGTCTGGTCAGCAGGCCCAATAAGCTTCTCGAGGATCTTTATCAGTCCGGCAGTGTGAGACTTGTGGTAGAAAATACGGTGGGGTTTGTTTTAAGGCCATAAGTGCATGTTTTAACTATGGAGGAAGCGGACATTTTGCTAAGGATTGTACTAGTTTGCGCCGATCTGGACCTTCTGCTACATTTGAGGGATCAGCCCAAGTCTCTGCACCTAGAGGGTCACAGTCAGCTGCTAGAGGTAGAGGCAGAGGTAGGGGTCCTGGTAACACTCCTGGAAGTCAAAGAACTGTTAACCAGCCAGTACCCAGTGGCACACCAGTCAGAGTGTATACCATGAGTCAAAGGGAGGAGGCTGAAACATCAGACGTAGTAGCTAGTATTTTCTCCATCCTTGACCAAGATGTATATGTGTTGTTTGATCCTGGCTCTACACATTCATATGTCAGTGCTAGTGTGATGTGTTCTACTGCTATTCAGTGTGTACCAATGGACTATGGTGTGCTAGTAACTAGTCCATTAGGCCAGGAGGTTAGGGTAAATAAATTATATAGGGATTGTCCTTTGGTGATCCAAGGACACACTTTTTTGTCTAATTTGATTGAAATGCCCTTTAGAGATTATGATATTATCTTGGGCATGGATTGTTTAGTCAGGCATCATGCAATGATTGACTATAGACTGAAGATAGTCACTTTTGGTCTCCCTCAGTATGGTGATATAGTAATACATGGGGAGAGACAGTTATTGCCTTCAAACATCATTTCAGCTTCACTGGGCAGAAAAATGATTAGGAAGGGGTGTGAGGCGTACTTGGCACATGTGATAGACACCCAAGTGGGTAGTCCAGCATTGAGGGACATTAATACAGTATGTGACTTTCTGGATGTATTTCCTTATGAATTACCAGGATTACCTCCAGAAAGAGAAGTGCAGTTTGAGATTGATGTTATGCCTGGTGTGGACCCAATCTCCATAACGCCATACATAATGGCACCAGCAGAACTAAAAGAATTGAAAGTGTAGTTACAAGAGCTACTTGACAAGGGCTTTATCCGCCCTAGTGTGTTACCTTGGGGAGTGTCAATGTTGTTTGTAAAGAAAAAAGATGGCACTCTCTGGTTATGCATTGACGATCATCAGTTGAATATGGTGATAAAAAAGAATAGATACCCATTGCCCCGCATTGATGACTTGTTTGATCAGTTGAGGGGTGCAGCTGTGTTCTCCAAAATTGACCTGAGATCAGGTTATTATCAGCTAAAAGTACAAGAGCAGAGTATTTCTAAAACTGCTTTTAGAACCCGCTATGGCCATTATGAGTTCTTGGTCATGCCATTCGGGTTAACTAATGCTCTGGTTGCTTTTATGGATCTGATGAACACTATTTTCAGACCATACCTCGACCTGTTCATGGTTATGTTTATAGATGATATATTGGTTTACTCGAGGAGTACAAAAAAGCATGATAGACATCTGCGGATTGTACTGCAAACTTTGAAGGAGAAATAGCTATACGCCAAATTATCAAAGTGTGAATTTTGGCTGAAAGAAATATCTTTTTTGGGGCACATAGCATCAGCAGAGGGTATTAAGGTAGATCCTAGCAAGATAGAAGCTGTCCTTAATTGGAAGCCACCCAGAAATATCACAGAGATTCGCAGTTTTCTGGGTTTAGCTGGATACTACCATCATTTTGTGAAAGGATTCTCCATGTTGGCATCTCCATTAACCAAGCTGCTTAGGAAAGATGTGAAATTTCAATGGACGGATAAATGCCAGCAGAGTTTCGATGAATTGAAAAAATGTTTGACTGAGGCTCCAGTCCTAACTTTACCTACACCAGGTAAAGAATATACAGTTTACAGTGATGCTTCTCATAATGGGTTAGGCTGTATGTTGATACAAGATCGAAATGTCATTGCCTATGCATCATGCCAGCTGAAACCGCATGAGAGGAATTATCCGACACATGACTTGGAGCTTGCAGCTATTGTGTTTGCTCTTAAGATCTGGAGACATTATTTGTATAGGGAGAAATACTACATCTACACAGATCATAAGAGTTTGAAGTATTTGGGCACCTAGAAAGAGTTGAATTTGAGACAGAGGAGATGGTTAGAGTTGATAAAAGACTATGATTGTCTGATAGACTATTAGCCAAGGAAAGCTAATGTTGTGGCTGACGCCTTAAGTCGCAAGACTATGGCAAGTCTACAGATTACTCCTTTGTCTATGGTACATGAGTTGAGATCATTACATGCTAGCTTAGAGATTAATGATGAGGGGCAGACAGCAGTTGCATGGCATGTACAGCCAGTGTTGACTGATCAGATCAGAATGGCTACTCAGAATGATCAGAAGTATCAAAGGCTATTGGAAGAAGTCCGGCAGGGTAAGAAACTAGAATTCTCAATTAGGGATGATAGTCTACTGCTACACCAGGGTAGGATGTGTGTTCCTAATGATGTTGATTTGAGGCAGATCATTTTGAAGGAAGCACATGAGTCTCCTTTTGCCATGCACCCTGGTGGTATAAAAATGTATAAAGGGCTAAAGGAGCATTACTAGTGGATGGGTATGAAAAGAGATGTGGCAGAATTTGTTTCTAAATGCCTAACTTGTCAGCAAGTGAAGGCAGACCATCAAGTACCAACTAGGTTATTACATCCACTACCAGTGCCAGAATGGAAATGGGAGAGAATAACTATAGATTTTGTGATGGGACTTCCGAGGACACAGAAGAGTCATGATGCAATATGGGTTATTGTTGACAAACTGACCAAGTCTGCTCATTTTCTGCCAGTTAGGATGGACTACAATTTAAAAAGATTGGCCAAGTTGTACATTGATGAGATTGTGAGACTGCATGGAGTGCCAGTATCCATCGTATCTGACAGAGATCCTAGGTTCACTTCTAGATTCTGGGGTAGTCTTCAGAGAACTCTAGGAACTAGATTAAACTTCAGCATGGCATTCCACCCACAGACAGATGGCCAGTCTAAGAGGGTAATTTAGATCTTGGAGGACATGCTACGGGCTTGTGTGATTGAATTTGAGGGCAGTTGGGATACACACTTGCCTTTGATTGAGTTTGCTTACAACAATAGCTACTAATAAAGCATTGGGATGCCTCCATATGAAGCTTTATATGGAAGAAAATGTAGAACTCCGTTGTGTTGGGATGACGTGGGTGAAAGGAAAATGATTGGACCTGAAATTGTTCAGCAGGGAAAAAATCAGGGTGATCAGAGATCGACTTAAGACTGCATCAGACTGTCAGAAGTCATATGTTGATCTAAAGAGAAGGGATATTGAATATGCAGTGGGTGACAAAGTATTCCTCAAGGTTTCCCCTTGGAAGAGGATTATGACATTCGGCAGAAAGGGAAAACTGAGTCCTCATCTCATGGGCCCATATGAGATTCTGGAAAGAGTGGGTCCTTTGGCATATTGGTTGGCACTACCTCCAAAGTTAAAGAAGATACATAATGTCTTTCATGTGTGTATGTTGAGGAGGTACCGATCAGATCCATCTCATGTACTATTAGTGGAAGAAATTGAAGTGAATCCAGACCTCACTTATGAAGAAGAACCTATAGAGATTCTGGCTTATGAGGTGAAGCAGCTACGAAATAAGTAGACACCGTTGGTAAAAGTGCTGTGGAACCATCATTCGGGCTAAGAAGCTACTTGTAAACGATAGGAGGACATGAGGAGACAGTACCCACAGCTGTTTAGAGATTGATACCAGATAAAATTTTGAGACGAAATTTATTTTAAGGGGGGGAGAATTGCAAAACCCCTATTTGCATAACCTGGTATATTTCACTATTCCGGTGACCGATGTCTGTCTGGATAATTAAGGGGATTAGAACCATACTTAAGACAACTAGATAAGCCCTAAACACAAATAATCAGTAATTGCCAATTAGTTAAGTATAAATAAGAAAAACAGAACATAAGAAGTTAAACGAGCTGAGAGTCACAACGATGGGTGACCTTCTCGGGAAGGACTGCGAAGTCATTTTAAACTCAAATTTCGAACCATAAAATATGACGCTGCAGTCCTTAGGACTATTGCGAACATAGTAGAAAAGAGAAAATCAAGAAAAAAAATTGTTAAGTCAGTCAAATAATTAGGTCAGGGAGCCGGAAGAAATATTGAATTACTTGCAAACTGGGTTGAACCAGCGAGGGGTAATTTGGTCAATTGACCCCGAGAGTTGACTCCTGACCTAACTATCAAATAAAATTGGAGAAAAGAAAATTTTGGAATTGAAAATTAAATTAAAAAACTAGGAAAAAATAAATAAAAAAAAAGAAAAAGTGAAAAAGGTGATGACATCATGCATGACATCATGCATGATGTAATAAACATAATAATAAACAATTAAATTTTGGATAAATTATGGATCTTCCATAAGGATAAGTTTATTAAAAAGAAAGAAAGAAAAAAAAAAAGTTGTCTTCCTCACCATTGCCGTCTCTCTCTCACTCTCACCCTCTCCCTCACTTAAACCTCCATTGAAGCTCACTTTGAGCTTGGAGAAAACTTAAATTCAGCCATAGAGATAGTAAGCTCCTTATTTAAACCTTGTGTATGAGCTTTGGAAGGAAGACTGAAGAAGCAAAGGAAAGGAAAGAAAGAAGAGAATTGAAGAAATTGGAGGTAAGTAATTTAGTTTGAGAAATTTAGTTTCTTAGTTATGTTTTTAGTTTAACTAACCTAAAACTCAACTTAAAAATGAAACTAAACACTTGTTAAGGGACCATAGGAAATTTAGCCAGCCTAGGCAGATACTGGATTTGATGGAAAATATTGGAATTCAAGTGTTAGAGAAGTTGGGTTAAGTGTGTGTATATGTGATTTGTGTAGTTGGATTGCATGAATTGTGATGATTAGACAAATTAGGGTTTTGGCACCTAGGGTTTTGAAAGCCAAAAATGTGAGAATTGGTCAATTGGTGTGTTTGACCTTGTTTGGGATGAAAAATGGTCATTTTTGAGCAATTGAGATGTGTTGGAAGTGTTGGAAGTGAGTTTGAATTCGGATTGAAAATGGTCATGCTACAGGCAGCATGACCAAGGTCCCTCTGAGGGACCAAAATTGAAAATTTAGAAATCCAATTGGTATGAGACCAATTAGGAATGAAAATAGACACAAAATGGAACATTTTTTATTTAGGAATCATACCCAAAAAGTGACCATAACCTAGTGAACAAATTGACTAAATCCGGATTTCTGCAGTCTGACCTATACAAAAATGACCAAATAAACAGTATTTGTTCACTTGGCCATAACTTGGGCTAGGGAGGTCTAAATGACCTGACATTTTACCAGTTGACAGTTGAGATATAGACCAACAACTTTCGTGGAGAACACCAATCCAAATTATGCTCTTAACTAAGTCATTTGGCCACCCAAAATTGGTGACCTAAAACTGCCATAACTAGTTTGGTGCCCTGAAATCTGGGTTAAGTCCAATCCGGCAGCCATGATTTAAATGGCTATAACTTGGGCTACAAAACTGAAATTGGAGTGATTCAAAAAGGAGAATAAAGTTAAGACAATAGGGAACATTTTCTATGAAGAAAATTTTACCAAATTCTAATTGCAAATTGACTAGTGGAATAGTGCAACATAAGACACCAAAACTGAAAAATTGTAATTTTGCCTAAAAGACCTAAGTTTTGAGAAAACAACCAAAACCAACAAATTTAGTAACCAAAATGTGGTATGTGAGTGAAGTTGGAATTCCCATACCTATTAAGCCTTAGAAAGTCAACAAATTGACTTGAATAGAATAGTGAATAGTAACCCCGAAACACAAATTTTAAAGAACATCAAGTTTAGCATATATAAGCTAGATAAAAATGAATTTGAATTTATTTTTGGATTTATGCTAAGTTATGGTACTGAAACACTGTGAAATTATGTGTTTCCACTGAAAAAGGCTCGAAAAGTCTAAAAGATTGAGTCAAGGCCTAGAGGCAACTCACGTCAAGTTTGTGCACAATAAACCCTATTTAAGAATTTTATCATTGAAAAATGGATTTAGTATGTATTATGAGTTTAAGAACTTTTGTGTTGCCACTTTGTGAATGAATATGTAACTTTGGAAATTGATTTGATTTTTTATATGCAATATTTGAATAAATTGTTTTAATTTGATTTCAGATTCACACTTAGCATGAGAGTACCATATTATTCCCCCATTTATGGGGTTGAGATCAATTATTTTCCTCCCTCTCTGGTTTACCAGTTGAGGTTATAGATCGGATGAGTACTCATTAGCTAGCTAGCCACCTCCCTCATTGATTTCGATTAGTGGGGTTGTAGATTGATTTGTCGCGGCGTATAACGTGGCATTGATCGAAAATTTTGTGTCATGACTTAAGTTGTGTATGAATTGGCAACACTGTATTTGTTAAATTATTTGACCCAAAAATTTTGCTATAATGAGTTTTGATAGTTGGTGAAATGTAATTGTGCAATATTTAAATTGTGTTTTATCAATGAATGATTTATGTACTGCATTTCAATTTTTGTTGTGCACCACTAAGTATTTTTATACACAGCAATAGCTTATTTTGCTGTCGCAGATAAGGGCAAGGAGAAAACAGCAGAGTGAGCTACTACTGAGATAGTGGACTTCACTGATCACTTTTGTACGGGTATTTATTTATACCCTTGTAGTTAATTAATGTAAATATTGTAATATTTTATGTATCAATGTAAAGTTGAGCAATTGTATAATAAATTGTAATAATATTATTTATGTATTTTATATCTGTAAATTAAACTTGTTAATGTAAATTAACTTTGTTGAATGAAATGATGAAATATTTTGAGATGACAAACTTGGATTAAATTGTGGAATTATTTTAAAGTGGTTTGATTTGAGAATTGAGATTAATTGGAGGTTGGGAGTTGTGGAAAATTTTATTGGAAGTGTTTTTTTCAGGCATTTGAAGAACTGTTTTCTCAAAATACAGACGGTACTCTGCCGAAATTTTTATAAAAATTTGCGGAAAAATAAAAATGGACAAAAATTTTTACTAGTTTTTAAGCTTTGAATAAATGATTTTAATTCCTAACAAAATGCTCACCACTTCCAAAATGTAAGAAAATGGTTTTAAAATCCCTTGTAGTGTACTTAATGAATTATCGATAGGTGAAGTTCGGTAGTTCATTAGGTATTCTACGGGAACATGTTATGCCTTACAGAGGGTTAAGGTGTGACATTTAATGAGCTAATAATAGAGGAATGAATGTATCTGGATAGGCAAAAAGTGAAGGTTAGGAAGCATGGAATTTAGGGTATTAGAACCTTGAATTTCAAAAATTATTATAGGATTACATTTATCATGCTTGATAAGTTATGTGCCTAATCAATTTCCAATGCCCAATTGCATACCAAAACACATTTTAGCATGCATTAAACTTTCATTTGCCATCAAGAATTGAACCTTATGAATTTAATTTATTAAACCCTAACTAAAAGAGGGATTTTGGGTACTAACCTCTGAGGTGCACAATTAGTGGATCCCTCTTCCTTGGGATATCTTTAGGACTCTAATTGTAGTTCCTCTAGCTTGTCCACCACAAGCACACCAAGTAGCAACAATGACAGCCCCAACCTTTGCTTGTCAAGCCTTGCTAACCACTTATAATTGGGGTTTTATGCTTTGGTGATGGTTAATGGGTATTTAGGACACTAGGTATAATACCCCTCACCCGTCTACAGTGTAGCCGAGTAAGGCATGCTACATTCGGTGCCGGAGCACCCTATCCTGTCTTATTATTTACAATATTAATTTAATGTCCATTTAATTTTATTATCTCACTTGTAGAATTTTTTTTATCCTATTTCTTTTTTATGGAGACATAGACAGAGTCCCTTCTGCTCTATTAGTGCATGGTAGGTTGCATGTTACCTGTTAAAATAATTCATATCTTTTACATCTATTCATTCATCATATTATTCCTCATGCTCATATCAATTTTCAAGAAAATAAAATACTGTATTTCGTTCATATAAAGTTAAGTACAATATTTACAATTCATATACAATACCAAAATGCAAAATCTAATATGTACATGAGCCCTACCAAAACAACTGATGAGGTGACAACCCACACTTGAGCAGATCTGGTCCAAGTCTAGTCTAAGCATTACTGCTACTGCTTCTCTCCAGTACCTATACGTGGTAAAAACCAACGCACTAAGCATATTGCTTAGTGGTGCATAAATTGAAATTAAAATATCGAAATAATTGAAATAATTATCCTGTGTATACCACTATAAAGAAATATACAATTATATGAATTTACAGTCTTTTGGAAGCAATTAAGTTAATCGGGATCTTTTTAGTCATGCATATTATATTCGGTCTTATATAATTTATAGTAATGGTTCTCTCTTATACTTGTTTGAATTTAAAATTTTATTTATCATAACTATGCCCAAGTAACCTATGACAGACTATAAAGACTGCATACACGGGAATATAATAGTTAGACATCCATATGTCTACCCAGTATACAACAGTCATACCAGGCATAAGGCCAGCGGGCAGGCATAAGCCAGTAATAATGAAAATTGGCACTATGGCTATCAGGCAAGCAAAAAGCTAGTAGAACAGTCATCTTAGACATATGTTGTCTGTCAATGATAATCCATGTGGGCAGTACTGTAATATGTAATCCCTAATTGGTATACCAATTGATCCAAGCTATATAAATGAGTCTAGGTGTACTTTGGGCAGAATAATATTATTAAGTATTTATAATTTCATTAATTCATGTTATTTTTATGTTTAAAAATTTATTCTAATTCATTTCATCTCATATATTCAATTATTTTATGGACCTTTCTCAAGGCCAGATTTAGTATTTTCAAATCATCTAACCAATTGGCCAAGATGTGGCCACTGTTTGGCTATACTTGCTTCATGGAAGTTGTCCCTCTATGTCTTGTCTTTGTTTTTCTTTTTGAATCATGTTATTTGAAGTTTTAGAACTCAAGTTATGGTCAAATAACCATAACTGGTTAACTGTTTCTTTCTGGATCCAGAATTAGGCAGATTTTAGATCTAGAATTAGGCAGATTCTGGAGTCTGTATTAGTCTAAGTAATTAGACATGTTACAGTCATTTTTAGGCCTAATATTCTTCATAAAACTTATTACCCTATGTCTTATGGTCCCTTAGAAATTTTAATTATAATTTTCCAAATTTTTTAGAATTAGTTATGGCTAAAGCATTGGCCTAAACTCAGGTACCCTGTGTCCTCAGGATCCAGGTTCAGGTCATTAACTTTGACCTCCATTTTAAGGTTATTATGTTCATATTTTGAAGAACATGTTTAAACCAAAGTTAAAGCCCTATTTTTTAGGGCTCCAGATCAGTATGGCTCATCCTAATTGAAGTTTCCTAGTGGGAGATATACTATAAACACTATTCTGGGGTCAAGTGTAATTTGGTCAAACTCCAGATTTTGTTATATTAAATTCTTCTAACCATTTGACCTAGTTCCTTTGGGTTCTGGGTTTTGGTCAAAAAACCAATATTGCAGACCTATGTCTTATAAAAAAATTTCCATTGGTTTCATTGTATTTAGATTTTTATAGTCCAAGTTATGGCCATTTTTCCAAAACTGGTCGGGTGGTCTATGTCCAGGAAATTCTGGGCAAAATTGAGTCTGGTCAGTTTGGTGACCTAACTTGGGTTAGTAATTTCATTTGGTTAGAGGCATTTATTGGCTTGGTGTTCTCAATGAAAGTTGTAGTCCTATGTCTAAGCTTTCCAATGATATAAAATTCGGGTCATTTAGACCTATCTTGGGGGAGTTCTTGCTATTCATTTGGTCAATTTTCTGGACTCAGGATTTGGTAAGCTGGATTGGGATAGTAATTAGGTCAAGATTTGGATAGAATTTGGGCATGGTTTCTGCATGAAAAGTGGGGCACTTTG
Organism: Hevea brasiliensis; assembly: GCF_030052815.1. Taxonomy (NCBI): domain Eukaryota; kingdom Viridiplantae; phylum Streptophyta; class Magnoliopsida; order Malpighiales; family Euphorbiaceae; genus Hevea; species Hevea brasiliensis. Next base: position 43,550,737 of record NC_079503.1, on the reverse strand, counting down.
AGTCTAGTTTCACCTCCAATTGGCTTTATACCAATTGGCTCACACAACTTTAGTTATAACTCAAAGAGTATACTAAACTCATAGGTCTGAATTTCTGCATAAGAGAAGCACTCCCAATATTCATTCCTCTTTACTCCCAAACTATAATTTGTCATTCATAGCACTTCAATTAGGCAACAATAGTCTTAACAACATCAATTTCATACATCATTTAGGGCTATCAAAATTCAAGGGTTTCTTTCCTCAAGGTTTTCTTTTTAAAATTATTAAATTTATACTTAGCTAAACATGCTTTTCATGTTTAATGAAGAGACAGAGATGGATTAGTGCACTAAACTCTTGTATCTCAATTCTTGACTTGTCTGAACTTTAGAATTTCTTCACTTTTTGATAACCAAAATCTTCCTCTTGGTGTGGTGATTAATTTTAGAGAAGGTAATTATGGGTTTTGATGTGAAGAAGGGAGGGAAAATCAAGCTTGAAGCTTGAAAGAACATGGAAGAGGACTTCTATGGAGAATCGGCCAAATGAGGAAACAATGAAGAAGATGATGGCTTTTAGTCAAGTTTGTCTCTTCTCATTGTATTTATCTTCATTTAATTGAATTAAGTGTTTAATGACATCATTGCTTATGTAATAATTCATTTTTCTTTTGATTTTCTTCCTTTTCTTTTCTTTTCCATTACACAAATTCATGTTTTAATTTATTTTAATTATTTTATTCTCTCTCATTTTAATTGACATTTAGGTCAAAATTCAACTCTGGGGTTGAAATAACCAAAATGCCCTTTATTAAACTTATTAGATTATTTTTGGTCTGTACCGATTAACTAATTTTCTTAAATTTTTTTTTTTGATATTTCTAATGTTATTTATACTTTAATAAACCTTTAATTAAGTCCTAAAATTTTTTTTCTAGGGTTCCCCGTGAGTCTGGGGTTAGTAACTCTCTTCGCTATTACTTCCCAGTATGATCACCCATTATTGTGTCCGGCTCATTTAACTGAGTCGTACTTCATTTCTTTTACTTTCCTTTAATTTTACTTAGTCTGTATTTAGTCAATTTATGTTTTCTCACTCTAGTTTGAGTGTAGTTCCAGGCATCCTGACTGTCCGAATAGACATTAGTCATTGGAACAGTATAATGCATGGACTACCTAAAGTGTGGACATTAGAATTCTCCCCCTCTAATAAAAATTTCGTCCCCAAAATTTCCCTGGTATAAATAGCCGAGGAACTACTATCTCTTTAGTATGTTTTACTAGTTCTAGTTTTACATTCTTATTCTCAACTAATTCTACACCTATCTTCTCTCATCTCATTTACAAGGTCTATTATTACATATACTAAAGTATTATAATGAGAAATATACCTATAATAACATCTGCCGGCTCTGGCTCCTCCTGTGCTCTCATGGCATATACACGAGGTGCTACTCTAGCCTCGAGTCGCTCAATGGTCTCAGAAGTCGGTCGCTGTAATGTACCCATTGCCTTTAGCTTTGCAGGTCGTCTACCCCTCTGAGCTGTGGGGGTAGATCTCTCAGTTAGTGGTGGGGCAGTGGAAACACTCCTATGGGGACAATCTTGTAAAAAATGATTAGTAGCTCCACATCAGAAGCATCCCTTGGTCAACAATCAGCACTTTCCTCAGTGCCTCCTCTCACATAGGTGCATAATGGTATGGAGGTTAATCCCTCTGCTGCGGTGCCTAGAGAACTCTCCACTGATGCTCTGGACTGTCCTCCTCTCTGTGTAAACTGAGACCTCTATCTCTGGCCCTGGCCTGGTGAACCCTTAGGCCTCTTACTGTAACACCCTCACTGTAACAATTCCGTACATTCTACTATTCCAGTGACCGGTGTCGGTCCGGATAGCTAGAACGTCTGGAAAAATAATTAGACTAGAGTGAGGAGTCATAAATAACTCAAATATTAATAAGAAAAATTTATGAAAAATTTTAGAAATAAAATACAACCAAGTTAAATGAGTCGGTGCCCTAGCGATGGGTAACCCAGTGGGAAGTTGCGGTTCTCGCAACTAGGAGCCCAAACCTGGGAGAAAATTCATAAAATAATTTTTGAGACTCCAGAGAAGAGTCATTGAGGTTTCTATGGCATTAGAATGCCAAGAAAAATTTTAGGAAAAATTTTCAATCGGTACAAACAATTTTAGTCTGTTAAGCCAAACGGAGGGCATTTTGGTCATTTCGTCTTCAGAGATGATTTTTGACCGACTTGTCCACTTAAGTAAATAATTATTATGATCTAAAATATGAATAAATATTGCTAAAAATTAAATTGGAAATGAGTAGAAAAGAAAAGGAAAGAAAAATGAAAGAAATTAGGAATTATGACATCATATGATGTCATTAAACACTCTCCACCCAATCACAAATTGACAAGCCTCTTAAAAGAGATAAAAACTAAATAAAAAAGAGACAAAATGAAAAACCAATCTGCACTTGTCTTCCCCAATCAGCCATAACAAAGGAAAAAAGAGAGAAAGAGAAGAAAGAAACCACCATTAAAGCTCCACCAAGCTTGAGTTCACCCACCATTTCACCTTAAAAACCCTAGATAACTTCAATAAAAATTGATTCCACATTTTGAGGAAGATAGTGGCAGCCAAGAAGTGAAAGGAAATTGAAGTTTAGGTAAGGGCAAGTTGGACACAAGTGAGGTTAGTGCCATATCTCTCCATTTTTTTTCTTTAAATTTGAAGTTAGGTATATGGATTTAGTTAGAAATTCATGAAATTAAAAGAACATATCCATGTATGGACCAATTAAAATTTTTGGCAGCCTTAGTGATGGAAGTGTTGATGAGTTTTGAATGAATTTAAGTTGTATATGGGTGGTCTTAAACATGAGTATGAGACTTAAATATCATTAAGTATGTTGAATTGATGTATGTGCATGAATGGATATTTGAAAATTTGGGTTTTGAGCTATATTATGGTTTGGCTATATTGATGGTAAATGGAACTTCTAATGGTCAATTAGTGACCATGTGATGAATTTTGACCTTAAATTGGAGATCATTGTGGTATTGGAATTGAAATGGTATGCTGCCTTGAGTGGCCCTGCAGGTCTAGATGTGAGTCCAGCATGTTTGGGTAGCTATAAATGGAGTTATATAGGTTTAATTGGTATAAGGCCAATTGGACATGAAACTAAACACATAATGGCACAACTTTGGTGAAGAAACCAAGCCCAGAAAACCAAACCAAGTGGACCAAAAGTTTGCCCTAATCTGGGTGACCTGCAATCTGCCTGGGCAAAATGACCAAATGAACAGTGTTTGGTCATTTGGCCATAAATCAGTGTAGAGAGGTCCAATTGACCTGAAATTTTACCAGCAATAAGCTGAGATATATACCAACAACTTTCATGAAGAAACCTAACCCAAATTATGACCAGAATATATTCAAAAAGTGAGTTGCATTCACTATTCCTAACACTATAGATTTGGTCAGTCCAGAAATTCTGGAAAATTTTCAATCCTGCCAATTGTGGTTTTTAGGCAATAACTTGAGCTAAAAAACTCCAAATGGAGTGATTCGAAAAAGGAAATTCAACTAAACAAAATAAGAAACAACTTTCATGTTGATCATTTTGCCAAATTCCGACTGCAAAAATGACCAATAGAATAGTAAAGACAAAGCATGAAAACTGAAAATTATGCTCAATTAACATTAAGCTTAGAAATGGAATTGGCAACCAATGCCAACAAATTTTGAATGCAAAATGTGGTATGTTGAGAGTATTAAAACCAATGTACCTATTGTCTATGCAAAAGTCAACATTTTAGCTGACTAATGAAATGAATAGTAACATTCAAACTTGAAATTCAAGAATTGTGAAATTTAAAAGTGTAATATGCCCATCACAAATAGAATTCATAAAATGTTAGTAACTCAACTTGAAATATAAAATTTGTAATTACATAAGTAGATTTTTGAATGTATAAATGAGAAAGGAAAAATATTTTGAATACAATGGTACATGTGAACCATTGTTTTGAATTGTGATCAATATGAATAACATAATGAATGAATAAATGAACCATATTAATGTATGAATGAGACATTAGTTCTCATTATTGTAGAAAGGAAAAGTACTTTGTGTACAATGATATAAAAGGATAATTGATGTGAATTATAATCATATATATGATCAAATGAATGTATACATTTTAATTGAAAATTATTATGAAATAATGAAGTCATAAAATACAATATATTAATATTTAATGATATTATATGCTCTTGTATTGCCTAGACATGTGTGTCAGATTGGATAGTTTGGCATGCCAATAGGGTATTATTATAGCAGTACTGCAAAAGGCCGTATTCATGGCTTTATGCCTGTATTCATGGCTTTATGCCCGCACTCATGGCTTTTATGCCCGATTATGTGTTATTATGGCTTTTTAGCCATACTGACTACATACGTGGTTGACGTTCTGCATCCCATAGTATGACGGCCCGAGGCACTACGGTGTCCAGTGCCAATGACCCGTTATCCAGTTTAGTCAGCCTGTCGTAGGTTACTTGGGCAGTCTAATTTATTAAAATAAGTTATGAATATTAGCAATTAAAAATGCTAGAAAGTAAATAAATAAGAAGAAGTTATGAAATAAATTAGATTAGCTCCAAAAATTTGTTCCTTAGAATAATCTGAAGTAAATTAAACTAGTTCTAAAAATTCTAAATATTACGAAATGATTGTAAACAACTTAGAAAGTATCAAGGAAGTGATAAAAAGATTAGTAAAAGAATTATAACTTAAATAACATTACAAATGTGATTTTCATAAGAATATAAATATAAGTATAAATTTTAGATTTATTTGTACATTATATAAATAATTATTGTAAACTTATGAAAGAAGTGATTCTAGAGAGCAACAAAAATGACGAAATATATATTGTATGGAAAATTTCATATGAACCCAGTAAAATTCTTGAGTATAGAAAATATGCTCCAATTATTTTTACTTGTTATATTATTGCACCACTAAGCAGCAATGCTTAGCGCGAATTGTTTCCTTCGTGCAGGTACTGAAGCTAGAACCCAATGGCCGTTTGACTGGGAATTTTGGGAGTTCTGATCTGCAGAAGTGTCTGAAGTATTCAAGGTTGTCACCTCCTCAGCAATGCATGTAGATAGGGCCCATATAGATCATATTTTATATTTTGTATAAAATGCTAGATATTGTATTATAATGTAGATTATGAACAGGTAATTAATAGAAATGTGATGTAAATTAATAAATTAGCTTTTTCAAATGTAATTAATTTATATATCATGTAAATTATGAAATTATGTAAATTAATGAAATTTGAAAATTTTACTTATGTGATTTGAGCATGAATGAGATTGTATAGATTTGAAGACAGATTTGAAATATATAGATAATGCATGGAAATGAATATGAAATTGAGATATATGAATGAGATATATTTCAAATCCTAGATTAGATCAAGAATAAATACACTAACCTCTTGATGCACTGCAGTGTATTTGTGCCTTACGGATGCGTCTTCAGGACACCTGATGTTGTCCCTCTAGCTTGTCTACACCAAGTTCACCTATGGCAGCCCTTGAACAGCTTCTAAAGCTTTTCTATTAATTAGAATATAATGTTTTGCCTTTTAAGAGATTAAAGATGTAAACATGATACTAGAAACAATTTCTAGTATTTTCAATTCAAGAGATTGTTTGTTAATCTCTTGGAATAGATGAGAGAAGAAGATGAAGAGAAGGGAGCCCCTCTTGGGTGGCGGCATCAAGGGTATCAGCTGCTGGTTGTATTTTTTCTTTTCATAACAACACTTATATAGGTAGGTCAACACATAAAACCCTTGCCACATGTCACCCTCTGATTGGTTCTAGGTTTCATTGACTCACATTATGCCAAGTGTGAAACCTATATTTAATCTTAATTTTAATCATCTTACATGATTAAAAGACATTTGGCAAGCTTATGTGTAGTGCCATGTGTCACCATCACATGGTGCCACATGTCACCCTGTGAAATGACCAAAATGCCCCTGTGTCTTAATTTTGAGTTCTCAACCTAAAATAATTATTTCTCTTCTTCTAATTAATTTATATCAACTATAAATCAATTAATTAATCTTTATAAATTAATTTCTCATTAATTAAATTCATATTTAAACACTTTAAATATAAATTTAACTTATACTATACATCCAATAATATAGATTTGGTTTCAAGCCATACTAGGGACTTTGCAATCTAATTGCAAACTAAACCTATTTAATTAATCAATTAAACTCTTTAATTAATTAATTAAATCATATTTAATTTGGTGATTACTTGTGTATATGTATGACTTACTAGGCTCATCACTAATTGGCAATGAGACATGATATCAACTCTTAATATCATTAGAACTCTTTCTTACCATAAATGATTTCTCTAAATCATTTTATGCACCTCATAGACCATGGTTAACACCTAGCATAGCATGCTATGGCCACCCAATCAGTAATAAGGTTTACCTTAAATGAACCTATAATCATATGTTACCATGCACTAGAATCTCTCTGTTACAAAATCCCAACTCAAGCTGGAGTCATGGTTTATGTCAAACACCATTTGCTATGAATATTATGTTCTCTTTTAATTCCAATTCTTGATTAAAAGATTTTCTCATTAGAAACTCTTTTCTGATTAAATCTATCTATCCTGGCCAGGAACTTAAAACATCAAGAACAATTAAATGAACATAGGATTTTATCCCTATTTACTTAGAGGAACGGATTCCATCTTGATCATCACCTACCTCCATATTAACTAGTAGGAGCCAACACATGCCCATATACCCATACACAGTATAAGTATAGAAGCAGTATCAAACTCAAACCACCTATATACAAAATAACTGTGCTATCTCATGTCCAAAGATTATATGCACTGATATGATTTATGACAATACATTGATAAGAGTAAACTCTAAGTGCTTGTCATAAGTGTCACTAGTTCGGCCTACTTATCATGTATAAGTGCCTATCATGTTTGTCATATGGCATGAGACTCACCATTCCATCTTATTTATATCTTATATAAATAACTTGAGAACAAACATGAATACAATCTTTCTGGATAAGTCATATCCTTGTTGTGAAATATCCTCGATTGTGAACCTATTTATGATACTTTGTACTAGAAATACTGCCACTCATTTTCTTAACAACTTAATAATAGAATTTCTAACAAAATATCAATGGACCTTTTCTATTACACATAAATATATTATGTAAACGGAAAAGTTGAAATGCCTTTTATTAATAAAAACATGTACAAGATACATATTAAATGATATGCTCTAGGGCATACTACTAACAATCATTCAGTCCATCCTCAAAACCTACAGCACCTCTCTGCCTCTGTAGGCATTACCTCCCATGCATACTACCCAGCCTCACAAACTCCCTCTCATACTCAGAGACTGTGAACTGCCTCTGCCTTAGAGTTAAGAACTCTCTCCTTCTGACCTCTAAGTATATATGACTAATATACTTTTTCTTGAACTCAGTCAAGAAGAAATCCCAAGTAAGCTCTGTCGGCTGTATCTCCCTAGAAACTGTATACCACCACTGATAGGCTTCCTCTTGTAGTAATGACAGAGCACACTCTAGCTGCTGCTCTAGCATGTAATGTAACTGCTTCAGCACTCTCTCAGTCCGCTCTAGCCAATGCTTAGTAGTGGTGGGTCATCCTTCTTCTTACCCATAAAGTCGATGGCCCCATATTTTTTTAACTTCTCTAGTGGGGACTGTTGTACTAGTTGTGGCTGTGGAATAGCCCCAGTAAACTGGCAGAGCATCTGGGTCATCTGCTCCAAGAATGCCTACTATGTTCTACTTGCAGCACCATGTGATGACTCCTCTCTCCTGCCTCGCTCCTGATTAGGGGTAGGTATATGACTACCAACCTCCTCCTCCTCCTCCTCTAGTCTGCAAGATCCTTGCTCTAAAGGATCAGACTCCATCAATTCTATAAAACAGGTAAAGAACAGATCTACATTAGTGTCACCTCGATTCCTAAATAAAGGTGCATGTTATGCACACTATATCTTTCTATCTACCTATGCCTAGGAACACCTAAACCTTTACTCTGATACCAATAAATGTAACACCCCTCACCCGTCTACAGTGTAGCCGAGTAAGGTGTGCTACATTCAGTGCCGGAGCAACCTATCCTGTTTTATCATTTACAGTATTAATTTAATGTCCATTTAATTTTATTATCTCACTTGTAGAAATTTTTTTTTATCCCATTTCATTTTTATGGAGACCCAGATAGATTCCCTTATGTGCTAATAGTGCATGGTGGGTTTCATGTTAACTATTAAAACAATTCATATCCTTTACATCTATTCATTCATCATATTATTCCTCATGCTCATATCAATTTTCAAGAAAATAAAATACTGTATTTCATTCATATAAAGTCAAGTACAATATTTACAATTCATATACAATCCAAAATTATTTACATCATTTAATTACATATAATACCAAAATGCAAAATCTAATATGTACATGAGCCCTACCAAAACAACTGATGAGGTGACAACCCACACTATAGCAGATCTGGTCCAAGTCCTGTCTAAGCACCACTGCTACTGCTGCTCTCCAATACCTATACGTGGTAAGAACCAACGCGCTAAGCATATTGCTTAGTGGTGCATAAATTGAAATTAAAATATCAAAATAATTGAAATAATTATCCTGTGTATACCATTATAAAGAAATATACAATTATATGAATTTACAGTCTTTTGGAAGCAATTAAATTAATCGGGATCTTTTTAGTCATGTATATTATATTCGGTCTTATATAATTTATATTAATGGTTCTCTCATATACTTGTTTGAATTTAAAATTTTATTTATCGTAACTGTGTCCAAGTAACCTATGACAGACTGTAAAAATTGGATACACGGGAGTATAATAGTTAGACATCTGTATGTCTACCCAGTATACAACAGTCATATTAGTCACAAGGCCAGCGGGCAGGCATAAGCCAATAATAATAAAAATTGGCACTATGGCCATCAGGCAGGCAAAAAGCTAGTAGAACAATCATCTTAGACATATGTTGTCTGTCAATGATAATCCATGTGGGCAATACTGCAATATGTAATCCCTAATTGGTATACCAATTGATCCAAGCTATATAAATGAGTCTAGGTGTACTTTGGGTAGAATAATATTATTAAGTATTTATAATTTCATTAATTCATGTTATTTTTATGTTTAAAAATTTATTCTAATTTATTTCATCTCATATACTCAATTATTTTATGGACCTTTCTCAATGTCCAGATTTAGTGTTTTCAATTCATTTAACCAATTGGCCAAGTTGTGGCCACTGTTTGGCTATACTTGCTTCATGGAAGTTGTCCCTCTATGTCTTCTCTTTGTTTTTCTTTTTGAATCATGTTATTTGATGTTTTAGAACTCAAGTTATGGTCAAATAACTATAACTGGTTCACTATCTCTTTCTGGATCTAGAATTAGGCAGATTCTGGATCCAAAATTAGGTAGATTCTAGAATATATTTTGGTCTAATTAATTGGACATATTACGGTCATTTTTAGGTCAAATATTCTTAATAAAAGTTATTACCCTATGTCTTATGGTCCCTCAGAAATTTTAATTACAATTTTCCAAATTTTGTAGAATTAGTTATGGCCAAATCACTGGCCTAGACTCAAGTACCCTGTGTCCTCAGGGTCCTAGTTCAGGTCAGTAAATTTGACCTCCATTTTAGGGTTCTTATGTTCATAGTTTGAAGACCATGTCTAAAACAAAGTTGGAGCCCTGTTTCTTAGGGTTCCAGATCAGTATGGCTCATCCTAATTGGAGTTTCCTAGTGAGAGATATACTATAAATACTATTCTGGGGTCAAGTGTAATTTGGTCAAACTCCAGATTTTGATTTATTAATTTCTTCTAACCATTTGACCTAGTTCCTTTGGGTTCTGGGTTTTGGTCAAAAGGCCAATATTGTAGACCTATGTCTTGTAAAAATTTTTCCATTGGTTTCATTATATTTGGATTTTTATAGACCAATTTAGGGCCATTTTGCCAAAACTGGTAAGGTGGTCTATGTCCAGGACATTCTGGGCAAAATTGATTCAGGTCAGTTTAGTGACCTAATTTAGGTCAACAATTTCATTTGGTTAGAGGCATTTCTAGGCTTGGTGTTCTCAATGAAAGTTGTAGTCCTATGTCTAAGCTTTCTAAAGATATAAAATTTAGGGCATTTAGACCTGTCTAGAGGGAGTTATGGCCAAATGGACATGTCATTTGGTCAATTTTCTGGATTTAGGATTTGGTAAGCCAGATTAGGACAGTAATTAGGTCAAGATTTTGATAGAATTTGGGCATGGTTTCTTCATAAAAAATGGGGTATTTTGAGTCTAGTTTCCCCTCCAATTTGCCTCATACCAATTGGAGCCACACAACTTTAGTTATAACTCAAACAGTATACTGGACTCATAGGTCTAAATTCCTGCATAAAAGAAGCACTCCCAATATTCATTCCTCCTTACTCCCAAACAACAATTTGTCATCCATAGCACTTCAATTAGGCAATAATAGTCTCAACAACATCAATTTCATAATTCATCTAGGGCTGCTGAAATTCAAGGGTTTCTTTCCTCAAGATTTTCTTTTTAATTTCATGAAATTTATACTTAGCTAAATATGCTTTTCTTATTTAATGAAGAGAGAGAGATGGATTAGTGCACTAACCTCTTGTAGCTCAGTTCTTGACTTGTCTAAACTTTGGAATTTCTTCACTTTTTGATAACCAAAATCTTCCTCTTGGTATGGGGATTAATTTTAGTGAAGGCAACTATGGGTTTTATTGTGAAGAAGGGAGGGAAAATCAAGCTTGAAGCTTGAAAGAACATGGAAGAGGACTTCCATGGAGAATCGGCCAAATGAGGGAATAATGAAGAAAATGATGGCTTTTAGTCAATTTTGTTTCTTTCCATTGTATTTATCTTTATTTAGTTGAATTAAGTTTTTAATGACTTCATTGCTTGTGTAATAATTCATTTTTCTTTTGATTTTCTTTCTTTTCTTTTCTTTTCCATTTTCCATTACACAAATTCATGTTTTAATTTATTTTAATTATTTTATTCTCTCTCATTTTAATTGATATTTAGGTCAAAAATCAACTCTGGAGTTGAAATGATCAAAATGCCCTTCGTTAAACTTATCGGGTTATTTTGGTCTGTACTGATTAACTAATTTTCTTAAATTTTCTTTGACATTTTTAATATCATTTACACTTTAATAAACCTTTAATTAAGTCCTAAAAATTATTTCCTAAGGTTCCCTACTGGTCTAGGGTCAGTAACTGTCTTTGCCGTTACTTTCCAGTACGGTCACCCATCGTTATGACTCCGACTCGTTTAATTGAGTCGTACTTCATTTCTTTTACTTTCCTGTAATTTTACTTACTCTGTATTCAGTCAATTTATGTTTCCCCACTCTAGTTTGAGTGTAGCTCCAAGCATTCTGACTATCCGAATAGACATTAGTCATCGGAATAGTATAATGTATGGACTACCTAAAGTGTGGACGTTACACTAGAAACCTTTTCTAGCAATTTTAACCCAAAGAAAACAAGTTCTTTCTCTTTGAATCAAGTGAGAAAATGAAGAAAAGAGAGGGACAACAAAAGTTGCCTTCCAAATGGGAGTAATAAGAATAATTCCATTTCTCTTTCTTCCTTTTCCCTTTTATAGTAAAGTCAAACCTAACTTACTCCTTGCCACATGTCACCACAAGATCCCATCTTGCTTTTGGTTGATTTAATCTCATGGAGCCAAGTGTTAAGCTCCATTTAAATCATAAAAGTGGTCTTCCATCATAGGAAGACAAGTGGCAAGCTTGTATGGTGCTATGTGTCACTATCTCATAGTGCCACATGTCACCATGTGAAAAGACCAATTTACCCTTACTTTTAATTTGAGTTCTTAATCCAAAATTATAATTTCTCCTTTTCAAATTAATTTATATCAAATATAAATTAATTGATTAATTAATATTCATTAATTAATTTTGCTCAATTAAATTCATATTTAAACAATTAAATAGAAATTTAATTTATATTATACATCCAATAATCTAGATTTGGTTTCAAGTCATGCTAGGGACCTTGCAATCTTATTACAAATTAAACCTATTTAATTAATTAATTAAACTCTTTAATTAATCAACAATGATATTTTAATTGGTGATTAATTTGTGTAGATGTGTGACTTACTAGGCTCATTACTTATTTGCAAGGAGAAATGATATTATCTCTTAATATTATTAGAACTCTTTTTTACCATAAATGATTTCTCTAAATCATTTCAGGCATCTCATAGACCATGGTTGACACCTAGCATAGCATGCTATGGCCACCCAATCAGTAATAAAGAATACATTAAATGAACCTTTAATCATATATTACCATGCACTAGAATCTCTCCGTTACACAATTCCAATTCCAGCTGGAGTCATGGTTAATGTCAAACTCCATTCGCTATGAACATTATGTTCTCTTTCAATTCCAATTCTTGATTAATTAGATTTTCTTATTAGAAACTCTTTTCTAACTAAATCTATCTGTCCTCGCCAGAAACTTAAATCATCAAGAACAATTAAATGAACATAGGATTTTATCCCTATTTACTTAGGGTAATGGATTCCATCTTGATTAACACCTATCTCCATACATAACTAGTAGGAGCCAACACATGCCCATATACCCACACATAGTACAAGAATGAAAGAAGTATCAAACTCAAACCACCTATATACAAGATAACTGTGTTATCTTAGGTCAAAAGTGAAGGAGCAGAAGCATGTAAATTGTTATATTAGAGCATTGAATTTCAAAAAATTTATTCTAGGGTTTCATGCATCATGCCATATCCATTATGTGCCTAATTAATTTCAATGCTCAATTGCATATTACAACACTTTTAATATGTATTAGGATCTATGTTTGCCATTCAAGATTGTGAATTAACAAATTAATTCATTTAAACCCTATTTTAAAAGAGAAGTTAGAGCACTAACCTCTTTGATGCAATATGGATGTGATTGGCACCTTTAGGAAGCACCTAGGACCCCAAATGTTGTCCCTCTATCTTATGCATACCAAGATTACCAATGGGCAGCCCCCAATCTTGCTTCTCAAGCCTTGCCAGCCAATTATAAATTGGGTTTTGCCTTTAGAGATGTTGTAGATGTGTATAAGACACTAGAAATAATTTCTAGCAATTTTAATTCAAAGAAATTTGGGCAATTCTCATTGAATTAATGAGAAAAGATGAAGAGGAGAGGGAGAGAAAGAAGTACCGCCACACTTGAGAGGCTAGGCTAAAAAATTATTTTGTTTCTTCCTTTTTTTTCCCTTTTATAATTAAGTCGTCACTTAAAACCCTTGTCACATATCATCACCACGTTGTATCTAAATTTTAATTGACTTAATCACATTAAGCCAAGTGTCAAAGCTAGACTTAATCTTGACTTTGATCACTTAGCATGATAGGAAGATAAATGACAAACTTATATGATGCCATGTTTCACCATCTCATGGTGCCACATGTCACCCTGTGAAATGACCAAATTACCCTTATGTTGTAATTTTAAGTTCTCAAACCAAAAACATTATTTCTTCTCTTCTAATCAATTTATATCAAATATAAATTAATTAATCTCCATTAATTAATTTCTCTCCATTAAATTCATATTTAAACACTTTAAATATAAATTTAACTTGTACTATACATCCAATAACCTAGATTTGGTTTCAAGCCATGCTAGGGATTTTGCAATCTTATTACAAACCAAACCTATTTAATTAATCAATTAAACTCTTTAATTAACCAATTAAATCACATTTAACTTGGTGATTAACTTGTGTAAGTGTGTGACTCACTAGGTTTATCACTAATTGGCAATGAGATACGATATTAACTCTTAATATCATCAGAACTCTTTCTTACCATAAATGATTTCTCTAAACCATTTTATGCACCTCATAGATCATGGTTAACACCTAGCATAGCATGCCATGGCCACCTAATAAGTAACAAGGAATACCTTAAATGAACATTTAATCATATGTTACCAAGCACTAGAATATCTCTGTTACAAAATCCCAATTCAAACTGGAGTCATGGTTTATGTCAAACCCTATTTGCTATGAATATTATATTCTCTTTTAATTTCAGTTCTTGATTAATTATATTTTCCTGTCAGAAACTGTAACATCCCCATTGTACGTGTTTTGTACGTTCTGTTGCTCCAGTGGCCAAATATCAGTCTAGGAAAGTCAGGATGTCTAGAACTACACTTCGGTGATAGTGAACAGACATATAATGATGAAATAAATAAAAAGAAAATACAAGAAAAAATTACAGAAAAATGAAAGAGAGAAAAAGAAACTAAGTTATATGAGCTAAGATCACAATGTGGTGATCGTGACTGGGAAGGTCATTCAGATCCGGGACCGCGAGGAACCCTCGGAATTAAATTTTGGGATGTAAGTAAAGGTTTATTGAAATATAATTGACACTAGAATTATTAAAGAAAAATTAATAAATTAGTACAAAGAAAAAAATGAAAAATCGAGAAATAGATAAAAATCGGTATTGCCGAAAAATCGGGAATATAACCCGAAGTGGGGCATTTTGGTCATTTGACACCAAGAGCTGCCTCTTGACCTCAATGTCCATTAAGAATAAATGATATTTCACTTAGGAAATGTCATGAAAAATTAAAATAGGATACAATGTGTAAATGGTAAAAGATTAGTAGCAAATGAGCAAAATTAAGGAAATTAAGATTAATGAATTATTTAACCAAGTTAGTACTCTACTAGTGACATCTCAAGGGACCCATATTAAGCTTTAGTGGACTAAAACTAGCATTTTCAACCTCAAAGATAAGAACTAGCCGAATGGAAAACTCCATGAATCCTCCATAGCCGAAGTTTGTTCAACCACCATGCAACCATCTTCAAGCCATCTTTCACCATTATTTCTTCATTAAAGCTTGCACACTCAACTTAAGGAATCTTTTGGGAATAAGAAAGGAATGATTTGATCAGGTTTTGGGAAAGCTCTCAAGAGGTAAGTGTCCAAAACCTCTCCCTTGCTTTAGTAAACCATGTGTTTAGGTTAAGGTGAGTATTTTGGTGAAGAGAAATGAAGAGAATAGTGAGAAATGAAATGGTCCATTTTTGGCAGCCATGAATATGTGTTGTATTTGAGTTTTTCTTAGCTCTAATGGATAGAAATTAAGGTTGATTAACTCAAATGGAGGATGTAGTAAGTTAAAATCTAAGTACATGCATGTAGTGCTTGAATTAAGGGTGTGAAATGGAACCTTAATGCTTTGGGCAAACTGCCATGTTTGACAGCTTATTAAATCATGAATTTGTATATGAATATGAAGTTTATTAATAAAATATGCTAGTGTTAAATTGTGGACAGCATGTGCAATTGATATTGAAGTATGAGTATATTGAAGTGTATGTGTAATATTGATATGGAGATATGTTGAATTTTGGTAGAAGTGAATGTTGAACTTAATGATGAATTGTGTGCATTGAGCACTTGAATGTTCTGCCCAAAATTGTTTACTGGAATTGTGTACAATATATATATATATATGGGAGTGCCATTGATTGAATATTGAAGTAATGAGGAGGAGAAGGAATATGAAATTGGAAGTGTAAGTGTTTTGTGCAGGTTGTGTATTGATGGAAGTACCTAAATTAGGTCATAAGTGCCAAACGGTAAACCCAATTGGTATGAGGCCAATGGGGGGTGAAACTAGACACCAAATAGGCCAAATTTCATGTAGAAATGTTGCCAAAATTCTTCCTAGAAACTAACCTTAAAAATGACCAAATCCGGAATAGCAACCTTGCAACCCAGATTTTTGACTATATGAACAGTAATCATTAGGATGACCATAACTCACTCAAAACAGGTTCAATTGACCTAAACTTTTTACCATGGATAGCTTAGACATAGAGCTACAATTCTTATGAAGAAACCATAGCCTAGAAATGACCATAACCAAGTGAAATAGCTAGGACAAGTTCGGGTACCAAAACTGCCAGAACTAAAAGTGACTTAAAATTGACAAAATTTTGCACTAAAGGTATAATATGTCTAGCTTTAGTAAATTGACCATATCTTGGTCCATACAACTCATAATGACCTAAACTTTTGCCCCGTGTGTAATAAGACATAGAGCTACAATTTTGCTTCTTTGACCAGAAGCTAGAAACCAAGAGAAATAGAACTTTAAGCTAGACCAATCTAGCACACCAAAAATTGAGAATTTGACATTTACATACAATGATGCTTGAAACAATTCGGCAATGAATGTCAACTTGTAAAAATGGTAAATTGCACTATATTGGCAGCATGTTGAATTACAATATGTGACATGTTGATGCTAGAAACAACTTATCCATAGTACCTAAAAAGGTCAACATATGCATTGACTTATGAATTACATAATAGTTAGTAAACTCTAAAAATTGAAGAATTAAACAATTAATTTATAATGTGCCCTAGTTTGCCTAGTTGACTAGTTTGGATAGGTTGGCATGCCAATAGGATTCTAATAGCTATTCTGTAAATGGCTTCATGCCATACTGTGTTTTTACGGCTCATTATACTGCACTGTGACTTTAATGGCCTACGGCTATACATATTGTGTATTTATTATTGGCTTATCGCCATATTGACTATATGGCTTTTTAGCCACGCCATTTGCACACCGGGAGACACTAGGTACCCAGTGCCAGTATATTTGTTTATCCAGTCTGGTCAGTATTTAGGCTACACGGGCAGTAATTCAAGTACTATTAAATTCAAATAGCTAAATCCAATCTACTGACATACAGCACTACCAAAAATTAGCAAATATTGAAATGTTAGCAAATAAAAGTAGAAACAGCAACTGCAAATTATATCGATGTTATAAATTCGTAAACACTTTATTTACTTTATTTTAGTGTATATTTCTTTATATTTGGCACCACTAAGCAAAATTGCTTAGCGCGCTGCTTTTGTAACGTGTAGGTATTGGAGATACAACTGGGGAGCCCAGCAAACCTACGACCGGGTTAGACATCAGATCTGTACAGGAGTCCAGAGTCATCTGCACTACATTGCATACATGGTAGGACTTAGGATATCTTGTATTTTGTACTTTTGTTGTATTTTTGAAATTCGGCCCTATATTTTGTAATGTTATGAAAGCTCTAAAGTAAGTAATATTTTGTACATATTAAATAACATGGAGATTTTCTGGATATATTTAAATTATTATGCACTGTATTATGGAACTGTTTAATGATTGTAAAAGTCTATTGACTTTACTGAGAAATAGAGACTGTGAAATATTTGAGATTTTGATATTATCATATTAAACTGTTTTCAACAGGTTTGGAAAGACAGTTTATCCGAAATACAGACGGCACCTTGCCAAAGTTTTATTACCATTTTTGAAACACTGATTTTATCAAAGTATGAAAACAGTATCAGCATTATATGAATATTACATAAAAGACTTCTTAAAATCAAATTGAGTTTCAAGAAATTAAATAGTCACAGACTAGGTGTTTGGGTACGCTGTGTAGCACGCCTTGCTCAGCTATACTGTAGACGGGTGAGGGGTGTTACATTTAGTGGTATCAGAGCCTGGTTTAGGCATTTCTAGACCTAGATAGTTGGCATATCATGCATTGCATTGTAAGTGTTAAGATGACTCTAATGCAAATCTTTTGATTTGTTATTTTGATCAAAATATGGACTCCACATCACAGAGAGCGGTCAATGAGGAAGTGGAAAGTCATGTTCCATCTAGGACTGAACCAGGAGACAGGAGGGAACCTGCTCCACCAGTACCAGGTGCACCAGCCACATTTCAGCAAATGGCTGAGTTCTTTAGACAGATGGTAGGAGTTATGCTACCACCACCACCTCCACATAAAAAATCTCATATGGAGAGACTCAGGAAGTTTGGAGTAGTGGATTTTCTGGGCAAAAGGGAAAATGATTCTGTCACAGGTGAAAACTGGTTGGACAGAATTGGAAGAGTCTTGAAACAACTTCATTATACTCTAGAGCAGAATTTAGAAGCTATTGTATCACTACTATAAGATGATGCATACCAATGGTGGGATACAGTGACTAGTGAGGTGCCACCAGAACAGATAACTTGGGATTTCTTTCTCACTGAGTTCAGAAAGTAGTATGTGGGAAGTGTATACTTGGAAGAGAAGAGAAGGGAATTTATTACCCTATGCCAGAGACAGCTAATAGTGGCTGAATATGAAAGAGAATTTGTCAGACTGAGCCGCTATGGGCGGAAAATAGTCCCTAATAAGGCAGAGAGATGCAAGAGATTTGAGGAAGGACTCAATGATAACATTAAAGTAATGATTACAGCCTTGGGGATTACAGAGTTTGCCAAATTAGTGGAAGCTACACTGAAGGTTGAAAAAGTTAGAATGAATGAGCAGAACAGAAGGGACAGACAGTAGAAAAGAGGTCAGGGTCAGACCGGTACATCTTCTACCCCTAGTAAGAAATTCAGAGGTTCGTCTACTCAAAGTTTCAGTAGAGCACCAAGTCAGGGTCAGTCACAGAGGCCCAAATCTCAGTTTGTACCAGGGAGAGGCCAGTCCACACCTTCAATGGCTAGCTCTCCAGGGACAGGATTCGTGGACCACCCAACAAAGATTCGTTGCTTGCCCACATTGCCAAAAATGGCATAAGGGTGAATGTTGGAGGATGATAGGTGCTTGTTTATGGTGTGGATCTACAGACCACCTAGTCCGAGATTGTCCTCGCAGAACTGCTACATCCACTCTGGTATCAACTGATAGGCCTGCCCCTCTAGCTCCAAGGGGTAGAAAGCTGGGTGAGGCTGAGGTAGCCGGTACTTCACAGAAACCTATATCAGAGTCTGTGGAGAGAGCAGAAGGCAGAAAACCAGCCAGAGCCTATGCTATAAGGGCACAGAAGGAACAGGATGCTCCAGATGTCATCAAGGGTATGTTCCTCCTCTATAATAGTTTTGTGCATGCATTAGTGGATCCAGGATCTACTCATTCATATATTTGTATCAAGCTGCCTGTAGAAAAGGGAATAACAGTAGAGGAAAGTGACCAAGATATCCTGGTCACAAATCCGCTAGGCCACATTGTGGTAGTAAACAAGGTGTATAAGGGCTGTCCATCAAAGATTCAAGGGAAAGAGTTCTTAGCAAACTTAATCAACTGCCTTTTCATGGGTTTGATGTGATTTTGGGAATGGATTGGTTATCCCATCATCAGGCAATAGTAGATTGTAAATTAAAGATAATCTCTCTGAAAACTGCTGAGAACAAAGAAATAACAGTTGTGGGTGAAAGGACAGATTTCTTGCCCAATGTCAGCTCAGCTACAGTTGCAAGGAGATGGTTGAGAAAAGGGTGTAAAGCCTATCTGGCACACATGGTTAACACTAGGCAGGGTAAACTTAACTTGTCTGATATACTCATAGTAAGGGATTTCTCTGAGGTATTTCTTAAGGAATTGCCTAGTTTGTCACCAGAAAGGGAAGTTGAATTTGCTATTGAGATTACGCCGAGTACAGCCCCAATTTCAATTACTCCATATAGGATGGCACCTGTTGAATTGAAAGAGTTAAAAATCCAGCTGCAAGAATTACTAGACAAAGGGTTCATATGCCCCAGTGTGTCACTATGGGGAGCTCTGGTCACCAGAATAGTAGAATATACGTAATGGATACAGTGAGGGTGTTACAGATATACTGAGGAGTTATGTCATTAAGTTTGAGAAAAGTTGGGATAGATACCTCCCACTAGCAGAATTTGAATACAACAATAGCTACCAAGCTAGCATCCAAATGGCCCCTTATGAAGCATTGTATGGGAGGAAATGTAGAACTCTAGTGTTCTGGACTGAATTGCGTGAAGATAAACTGGTAGGGCCAGACTTAGTGAAATAGACTAAGGAGAAAGTAAAACTAATCAAAGCCAATCTGAAGGTTTCCTCAGAGAGACAAAAATCTTATGCCTACCTAAAGAGAAAAGAAATAGAATATGCAGTTGGCGAGAAAGTGTTTCTCAAGGTGTCACTGTGGAAGAAGGTACTAAGGTTTGGAAGAAAAGGTAAGTTAAGCCCTAGGTTCATTGGCCCATATGAAGTCATTGAACGTGTGAGTCTAGTGGCCTACAGGCTAGCTTTACCACCAAAGCTGGACAAGATCCATAATGTGTTCCACGTATCTATGCTAAGAAGATACCGCTCAGATCCTTCACATGTCATCTCCATGGAAGAAATTGAAGTACAACTGAATTTGACATATGAAGAAGAACCCATACGGATCCTGGCTCGGGCAATGAAAGAGTTGAGGAATAAGCAGATTCCACTGGTGAAAGTGCTTTGGAGGCACCACAACACCGAGAAGGCAACTTGGTAAAGTGAAGAGACGATGAGACAACAGTTCCCTCAACAGTTTGCATCAGGTAAATTTCGAGGACGAAATTTAAATTAGAGGGAAAGAGTTGTAACACCCTCCCTGTAGCAACTCTGTGCATTCTCCTGTTTCAGTGACCGGTGTTAGTCCGAACAGCTAGAACGTCTAGAAAAATATTTAAACTAAAATGAGGAACCATAATTAACTCAAATATTAATAAGAAAAATTTAAGAAAAATTTTAGAAATAAAATACAATCAAGTTAAATGAGCAAGTGTCCTAATGATGGGTAACCCAGTGGGAAGTTGCGGTTCTCGCAACTAGGAGCCCTAGACCAGGGAGAAAATTCATAAAATAATTTTGGGGACTCCAGAGAAGAGTCATTGAGGGTTCTATGCCATTAGAATGCCAAGAAAATGCTTAAAAAAATTTTTCAATCGGTACAGGCAATTTTAATCTGTTAAGCCGAACAGAGGGCATTTCGGTCATTTCGTCTTTAGAGATAATTTTTGACCGACTTGTCCAGTTAAGTAAATAATTATTATGACATAAAATATGAATTAATATTTATGAGAAAATAATTAAAAAAGAGTGAAAAAATGAAGAAAAGAAAAGAAATAAGATTAATATATATATATATATATAAATGATGTCATAATGACCTTAATTAAAATTTTTAAACCAATGGGAGATTAACAAGTTTTATTAAGGGATAAGAGAGATATAAAATAAGGCCAAATAATAGAAAGAAATTATCATCTTCCTCTTTGTTTCCCATGGCCAGCACCCTTCCAACACTTTCTTCCTCCATTGTTGCTCAAATTAAGCTTGAAATCTCCCTACATCCCACCTTAAAATCCTAGTATCCTTTCACAAAAATTCATCCCCACATCACAAGGCAACTCTAGGTAGCCATAAGAAGTAGAAATTCTAAGGTTTATACAATTCCAAGAAGTGCCACTTAAAGGTTAGTGTCCAACTCTTACTCCTTTTGCTTTAGTTCATGTAAAATGGCATGAAATGTGTAGGAAATGTAAGAAAATAAATCAAAAATGTGTGTGTGTGCACCTTACAAATTTTGGCAGCTAGGGTTAATTAGGGTTTGATGATTTTGCTTGATAAAAAAATGGTTATGAGCAGCCTTTGGTAGTGGATGGGTGATTGAACATAGTTAAGTAGGTGAAATGTAAGAATTGTGCGTGTGAACATGAAAAAAATTGGACACTTGAACAATTCTAGGGTTTTCTCATGTGATGGTTTATTAACCTTGTAATGGTCAATTAATGACCATTTGAATGTGTGTGAGGAGGAAATGAAGTGAGTTGTGGCTTAGTATTTGAGTTTGGGTGAGTTACCTTGGCTAACCTGCAGGACTGAGTGTGAGTCCAGCAGGTTTAAGTAGCTATAAATGGATTTGTAGAGGTTTAATTGGTGCAAGACCAATTGGACATGAAACTAGACACATAATGGCACAACTTTGGTGGAGAAACCCTGCCCAAAAAACCAAATCAAGTTGACCTCAAAATTGCCCTAATCTGGGTGACTTGCATTCTGCCTGGGCAAAATGACTAAATAAATAGTATTTATTTATTTAGTCATAACTCACCGTAGAAAGGTCCAATTGACTTGAAATTTTACCAGCAGAAAGCTAAGACATAGCCCTACAACTTTCTTGAAGAACACAAATCCAAATTCTGACCATAACCTAGTCAAATTTCCAACCAAACTTAGGTTACCAAATCTGGCAGAACTAGTTTTGCCCAGAATTTTGGATTCTGTCCAATCCGGCCAGTTATAGTGTTTAGGCCATAACTTGAGCTACAAAACTCCAAATGGAGTAATTAAAAAAAAGAAATGTAACTAGACACAATAAGGAACAACTTTCATGAAGACAATTTTGCCAAATTCCTACTGGAATAGTAAACTTAGTGCTTGAAATCTGAAAATTGTGAATAACCAACACTAAGCTTAGAAATGGTATTGGCAACTAATACCAACAATTTTAGAATGCAAAATGTGGTATGTTGGGAATATTAGAACCAATGCACCTATTGTCTATGCAAAAGTCAACATTTAGTTGACTAATGAAATGAATAGTAACACTAAACTTCAACTTTAAGAATTGTGAAATTTAAAAGTGTAACATGCCCTAGTACACCTAGCAAGATTGGTTTGGATAGGTTGGCATGCCAATAGGGTTCAGTTAGCAGTACTACACATGGCATTATGCCATTCTGTGATTTCATGGCTTTTAGCCATTTTGACATTGTGATGATACTTGGCCTTGTGCCTAATATTTATTACAGCTCATTAGCTGTTCTGTTGCACACCGGGAGATACATATGTAACCAATGGTGTGACGGCCCGAGTGCCAGTTTATCTGTTTATCCAGTCCAGTCATCCAGTATAGGTTACTTGGGCAACCAAAAATGAAAGAGGATAAATTTAATGAAATAATCAATATAACAAGTATAAAACAAATAAGACTACAAATAATTATCGAAAAATGGTCTTCATAAGACATCAGAACATTTTCTGCATATTTATTATCTGTTATTTCTTTTATTTCTATTATTGGCACCACTAAGCATTATTGCTTAGCGCGTTGCTTTTTGCTATGCGTAGGTTCTGGAGAGACTGATAGAGAGCCCAGTAGACCTCAGAATGGGTGAGACAATCTACAGCTCTATATAGTGTCCGTGTCACCTCACCGTCTTCAGTGTATTGGTAGGACATTAGGCTTCATTTTGGTATATTGTAATTAACTTTTATTTTCTCATGTGCAACTAAGACTTATGCAATGTATTTTGGTATTAATGTAAATAGCAGAAATTGTGCTTATGAATGGAAAATTGAGTATTAATTTATGATTTGTATATGAATATCATGAGGAATGAATGAATGAGAAATGGAATTGTTGTTGAAAAATATTAAGACTTTGATAATGAAATGAAGTTTGGGAATGATTGAAAAAATATTAAAAGTGTTTTTCACAGGTTCCAAAGAACTGTTTTCTCCATTTTTAGCCGGTACTCTGCCAGATTTTCTATAAAATTTGTGAAACCTCAAATAAATTTATGATTTCAATAAATGACTTAAATGAATTATACTTTACTTCATAACTATGAAAAAAAATAATAAATAAGGAAGGATTAAAATAATTAAAATAAAATATGGTGTTCCGGTACACTATGTGACATATCTTACTCGGCTATACTGTAGACGGGTAAGGGGTGTCACATGCAAGCACTTGCAGCACAACCACAGCCCCGGCTCGGCAATATGAAAAATTAATGAAATTTGGGGCTACCAAGTTCAAGGGCACCATGGATCCACTAGAAGCAGAATAGTGGCTAGAACGGATGGAAAGGATATTCAGAAAGCTGCAATGTGCCGATGAATTAAAATTTGAATACTCAGTATCTCTTCTGCAAGGGGATGTGTATGAATGGTGGATGACCATCCCCCACAGCCTAGTTGAGCCCCCTATTCTTACATGGGCAGACTTCCTGAGGGAGTTCAGACAGAAATGGGTCCCCGATACCTATGTTGACATGAAAGTGCAAGAATTTTTGAATATGAAGCAAGGGGACAAGACCATAGCAGATATGAGTGAGACTTCTCAAGGCTAAGCGACTATGCTAGAAGCTTAGTCTCCACCCCCAGAGACAGATGCAAGAGATTTGAGGCCAGGTTAAGGCCTACATTGTGAATACAAGTAGTGGGGTTTTGACACTAGAATTTTTCTGAATTCATATCACCAGCCTTGGAATGTGAGAGAATAAAAATGGAAGGGTCAGTGAAGAAGAATACCCAAGAGAAAGAGAAAACTGAGAAAGCTATTGGCCAACCTACTGAGAGCAGTTCTGGGAAGCGGAAACAATCTGGGGGATCTGGCTCCTGCCGATCTGGTAGAGGTAGATTCTCTGGGGAAAGACCACCCCAGTCTGATCAGCAGACTCAACAGGCATCTCGGGGAGCTTTATCAGTCCGGCAGTGTTAGACTTGTGGTAGAACACACAGTGGAGTGTGTTTTAAGGCCACTGGTGCATGTTTTAACTATAGAGGGACTGGATATTTCGCCAAGGGTTGTACTAGTCCACGCCGATTTGGACCTCCCACCACATCTGAGGGATCAGCCCAAGTTTCTACACCAAAAGGGTCACAGCCATCTGGTAGAGGTAGAGGCAGAGGTAGGGGTAGCACCCAGGAAGTCAAAGCACTATTAACCAGCCATAACCCAGTGGCGCACCAGCCAGAGTGTATATAATGCATCAGAGGGAGGAGGTTGAAACATCAAATGTAATAGCTAGTATTTTCTCAATCCTTGACTAAGATGTGTATGTGCTATTTGATCCTGGCTCCACACATTCGTATGTCATTGCTAGTGTGATTTGTTCTACTGCTATTCCGTGTGTAAGAATAGACTATGATGTGCTAGTAACTAGTCCATTAGGCCAAGAGGTTAGGATAAATAGAATATATAGGGATTGTCCTTTGGTGATCCAAGAACACACTTTTCTCTCCGACCTGATTGAAATGCCCTTTAGTGATTTTGATATCATCTTGGGCATGGATTGGTTAGCCAGGCATCGCGCTATGATTGACTGTAGGCTGAAGACAATCACTTTTGGTCTCCCTCAGTATGGTGATGTAGTAATACATGGGGAGAGGCAATTATTGCCATCAAACATCATTTCAGCTGCACTGGCCAAAAAGATTATCAGAAAAGTGTGTGAAGCATACTTGGCACATGTGATGGACACCCGAGTGGGGAGTCCAGCGTTAAGGGACATCCCTGTTAGTAGTATGTCCCAGAGCATATCATTTAGTATATATCTTGTACATATTTTTATTAATAAAAGACATTTCCACTTTTCCGTTTACATAATATATTTATGTGTGATAGAAAAGGTCCATTGATATTTTGTTAGAAATTCTATTCTTAAGTTGTTAAGAATATGAGTGACAGTATTTCTAGTACAAAGTATCATAAATAGGTTCACAATCGAGAATACTTCATAATAAGGACATGACTTATCCAAAAAGATTGTATTCATGTTTGTTACCAAGTTATTTATATGAGATATAAATAAGATGAAATGGTGAGTCTCATGCCATATAGCAAACATGATAGGCACTTATAAATGATAAGTAGGCCGAACCAGTGACACTTATGAGAAGCACATGGAATTTACTCTTGTCAATGTCTTGTCATAAATCATATCAGTGCATATAATCTTTAGACCTGAGATAGCACAGTTATCTTGTATATAGGTAGTCTGAGTTTGATACTGCTTTCATACTTGTACTGTGTATGGGTATATGGGCATGTGTTGGCTCCTACTAGTTATATATGGAGGTAGGTGTTGATCAAGATGGAATATGTTCCTCTAAGTAAATAGAGATAAAATCCTATGCTGATTTAATTGTTCTTGATGTTTCAAGTTCCTGGCCAGGACAGATACATTTATTCAGAAAAGAGTTTCTGATGAGAAAATCTTTTTAATCAAGAACTGGAATTAAAAGAGAACATAATATTCATAGCAAATGGAGTTTGACATAAACCATGACTCCAGCTTGAGTTGGGATTTTGTAACAGAGAGATTCTAGTGCATGGTAACATATGATTATAGGTTCATTTAAGGTAAACCTTATTACTAATTGGGTGGCCATGGCATGCTATGCTAGGTATTAACCATGGTCTATGAGGTGCATAAAATGATTTAGAGAAATCATTTATGGTAAGAAAGAGTTCTGATGATATTAAGAGCTGATATCATATCTCATTGCCAATTAGTGATGAGCCTAGTAAGTCAAACACATACACAAGTTATCACCTAATTAAATATAATTTAATTAATTAATTAAAGAGTCTCATTGATTAATTAAATAAGTTTGGTTTGCAATTAAATTGCAAAGTCCCTAGCATGACTTGAAACCAAATCTAGATTATTGGATGTATAGTATAAGTTAAATTTATATTTAAAGTGTTTAAATATGAATTTAATTAATGAGAAATTAATTAATAGATATTAATTAATTAATTTATATTTGATATAAATTGATTAGAAGAAGAGAAATAATTATTTTGGGTTAAGAACTCAAAACTAAGACACAGGGGCATTTTGGTCATTTCATAGGGTGACATGTGGCACCATGGGATGGTGACATATGGAATTACACATAAGCTTGCCAAATGACTTTTAATCATGTAAGATGATTAAAATTAAGATTAAATATAGCTTTGATGTAACACCCCTCACCCGACTAAGATTAAATATAGGTTTCTTCCAAGCTTGCCAATTGGAAGAACCGCTTCTTTATCCTGAGGAGCAAAATTCCGAACAGCTTTGAGGGTTTCCCCCGCAGCTGGCTACATCAGGTCCTTTGCTTACGAAGCACATCGCCCTAAATAGGGAAGAGGGTGCAATGGTGATGGAGTTGAACGAACAGGCATCCAGAGAGAGGTTCTCTTGTTTGGATGCCGTGACGGCCGAGCTACACCATTGGACTATGCAGCTGGTCACCGGTTAAGATTGCGGGCTTCAGCTTTCTGCTCTCGGCATCGGTATTTTCTATATCTCAGATCTTTGGATCTTAGCGATCTCATTGACCTCTTCTTTGTGCAGGTATGGCAAGCGGTGAAGCTTCTAAGGAAAGCCGGAAGCGGAAGAGAGAGATCTCTCGGAAGGTACTGGAGATGAAGCGCTCCGAGCTGCTTCAAACACCTGGTCATGAGCCCGGGGAAATACAGGAAGGCTCATCTCAACCTTCGGGACAGGTGGTCGTAGAAGTGGTCCGATCCCCTCCTCTCCGGGAAGAGCCGCCTCCACCTCCTCCAATTGTTCCGAACGCAGAAGAGGGTCCTTCTCAACCTAACGTGAGAACCCTCTCTCGCGGTGCCTAAGTCTTAGTCCACTCACTGGAAAAGAATCGTACGGTTCGAGAGAACCCTGGTTTTGCCAAGGTCTTGGCTCCCTCTATCTATCTTCGAGAAGATCGGGATAGGCTATCTCCGGATAACCTTGATGATATCTTGACCCGATCCATGAGCCTGAACGTGGAGTGCCTGGTGAACCAGCACATCATACGGGAGAAGGCGCATCGCCTGGGTAAAGAGGTCGAGAGGATGGGTCATGAAGCAGCTTCCCTCCTATCTCAACTTTCATCCGCTCAGGGCTACATATCTCAAATTGAGGGGCGAATGAAGTTCTATGAGGACAAGCTGGCCGAGCAAGCTCATGTCTTGGCTGAGCGAGATCATGCTCTTGAAGAAGTGCAAGCGCCTAGGGCCGATGAAGCTGCTCAACTTTCTCACTTTGCTGAGGAGCTCAAAGCGAAAGAAGAAGAGATGGTGACCGGAGTGGTCGGCGCTTATGTGAATGCTCACAGAGATCTCCTGGCCGAGCTCAAAAAGCGTTATCCTGAGGAAGACTTCTCTTGGATGGCCAACCTGGCTCCCGAGGATGAAGGTGAGGATAGCGAGGAGGAGGCTGAGGGTGAGAGAGGAGATGGACAAAATGTAGATCAGGCTGGGGGTGATTCCCCAGCCGAATGACTTGTACAAATTCTGAAATGAAATGAAATGAAATGCCTCTTTTGTTCGGTGAATGGTTGTGATTGGAAAATTTCTAAATTATTTAAACACTTGATTGTCTGAGTATATCGAAGCAACTGGAAGTGATTATTAACCTAAGTGTGAGAGATCGGAAAACACAATGAGCGTGAGATCGGTAGGGAACCAACGCTAAACGGGACTCGATTAAAATTGAAAATTTGACGAACCCACTTAAGATTAAGATCATCATTACACTGGATTGGAATCTTAACTTGATTATTCCTAAACTTAAAATGAGAGATCGGCAATAAGACCGATGACATAAAGATATAGTGTCGGTTCAATTTTGTTTGACAAGAGAGATCGGGAATGTACTTGACTGGTCAAGAAATTTGACAATTGGCTTGAGAGATCAGTGAGTGACTTGAAAGACCAGTAAGGCTTTAACTAATACGAGGACTTAGCATTGATTCAATTCTCTGTGAAGAGGGATCGAAAATGTGGTTAAATGGCAAGGAGAGGTCAGAAATGTAATTGGCTGGCAAAGGGAGACTTAATGCTGGGGGATCAATTTCGAAGTTTATTGATTCTGGGGGTCGGCCAAAATATGGTGTCGACAGCTGCCCCTCTTTACATAATTTCTATTAAAGGGAAAAATTTCCCATGTAGGAATTATGAAAAGATTCAAACCCATATTTTGGGCGTTTAGAGCTTACTTAAGTAAGTGACCTAGAGATGCTAGAAAATTAAAATCAACTTAGATCAAGGAACCAGAGGTTGATAACAGGAAATTTAAATTGCGGGAAATTAAAATCAACTTAGATCAAGGAACCAGAGGTTGATAACAGGAAATTTAAATTGCGGAAAATTAAAATCAACTTAGATCAAGGAACCAGAGGTTGATAACAGGAAATTTAAATTACGGGAAATTAAAATCAACTTAGATCAAGGAACCAGAGGTTGATAACAGGAAATTTAAATGCAGGAAAATTAAAATCAACTTAGATCAAGGAACCAGAGGATGATAACAGGAAATTTAAATGCTGGAAAATTAAAATCAACTTAGATCAAGGAACCAGAGGTTGATAACAGGAAATTTAAATGCTGGAAAATTAAAATCAATTTAGATCAAGGAACCAGAGGTTCATAACAGGAAATTTAAATTGCGGGAAAATAAAATCAACTTAGATCAAGGAACCAGAGGTTGATAACAGAAAATTTAAATTGCGGGAAATTAAAATCAACTTAGATCAAGGAACCAGAGGTTGATAACAGGAAATTTAAATGCATGAAATTAAAATCAACTTAGATCCAAGAACCAGAGGTTGATAACAGGAAATTTAAATGCAGGAAAATTAAAATCAACTTAGATCAAGGAACCAAAGGTTGATAACAGGAAATTTAAATTGCGGGAAAATTAAAATCAACTTAGATCAAGGAACCAGAGGTTGCTAACAGGAAATTTAAATGCTGAAAAATTAAAATCAACTTAGGTCAAGGAACCAGAGGTTGATAACAGGAAATTTAAATGCTGGAAAATTAAAATCAACTTAGATCAAGGAACCAGAGGTTGATAACAGGAAATTTAAATGCTGAAAAATTAAAATCAACTTAGATCAAGGAACCAGAGGTTGATAACAGGAAATTTAAATGCATGAAATTAAAATCAACTTACAAAGCAAGTCTAATCCCGACACGAGGAATTCTTCCCTGATGAAGTGTACTTAACAGGAACCCAAAGGCCAATGATTAATGGAGGATGAGTTGCAAGACTTGACCTATGACCCCATTTCTTCAAATGCCCCACTTCAGTTTTTCTGACTTTCTCCCGAAAAGTGCCCTTGCGGATTTTCACTTCCCTTTCGTCTATTTGACTAGAAGCGCCCTTCCGGGTTTTTACCTCTAGTTTTCTTTTCTTTTTTTAGGCTCGCCCTTTCAGGATGCCCTTTCGGGTTTTCATTCCTCACTCATTTTACAGAAAGCGCCCCTTCGGGGTTTTCACCTTCTTTCACACATTTTGCTAGGGGCGCCTTTTCGGATTTTCACCCTTACCCCCCTTTTTCCAAGTCATTCCCTGCAAATCTCATAGTAAATTACGTGAGGTTATCAATTGTCAAATCCTAATCTTATAGCAAAAATTTTAACTGATTAATAGCGTATTGAATAACGAGATTGCAAAAGGATAATGTTAAAGAATGAGTATAAGGGAAAGATAAAAGCATAGGGAATGAAGTATGATTTTATTACGGCTTTAATAAAAACAAAAATAAAGTTTCAAAGGAAAAGGGTACAAGGATAGATCTCATATATTCCTTGTAATTAGCTTTGAAGCCCCTTAACTGCCATTATTTCTAGTACTCTGAAGTCTCATGCCATGACGGTTTATTTCTCTTCTTGGTTTTGTACTCCTTTCCTTATTTCTCTCTTTTGGTTCTTGGGATGCCCTTTCGGGTTTCCACCCCTAGATTTTTTGTTGTTTTTTTTTTGGTTTTTTTTTTTTTGCTCACTTTTTCAGGACGCCCTTTCGGGTTTTCATCCTTCACTCATTTTACAAAAAGCGCCCTTCGAGGGTTTTCACCTTCTTTCACATATTTTGCTAGGAACGCCCTTTCGGGTTTTCACCCCTACCCCCTTTTTTTTATTATTTTTTTATTTTTTTTTTTAGGCATAGTATCTCTTGACGGTGTTAGCATTCACAGGTCTTGGAAGTTCTTTACCATCCATGTGGGTCAGGATCAAGGCTCCTCCGAAAAATGCCTTTTTAACCACATAGGGTCCCTCGTAGGTTGGTGACCATTTGCCCCGGTGATCATTTTGATTTGGTAACACTTTCTTCAGAACTAAGTCCCCAGGTTGGAATTCGCGTGGGCGAACGCTTTTGTCAAATCCCCTGGTCATTCTTCTTTGGTATAACTGCTTATGACATGCTGCTGCTAGCCTTTTCTCATCCAGCAAGTTTAATTAATCCAACCTCGACTGGATCCATTCTGACTCATCAATCCCTGATTCCTTCAGAATCCTTAAGGAAGGAATTTCAACTTCAATAGGTAGCACTGCTTCCATCCCGTAAACCAGTGAGTAAGGAGTTGCACCAGTTGAGGTCCTTACAGAAGTCCGGTATGCGTGAAGAGCGTAGGGAAGCATATCATGCCAATCCCTATATGTGACCGTCATTTTCCGGATTATCCTCTTGAGGTTTTTGTTTGCAGCTTCCACCGCTCCATTCATCTGGGGGCGGTACGGGGAGGAATTGAGATGTCGGATCTTGTATTGATCACACAATTTCTGGATCTTCGGACCATTCAAATTTTTGGCATTATCAGTGACGATTTCATTGGGGAGGCCGTGCCGGCAGATGATGTTAGTTCTGAGGAATTTGAGAAATGTGTTCTGCGTAATGTGTGCGTAGGATGTTGCTTCGACCCATTTGGAGAAATAGTCGATGGCTACTAGGATAAATCTGTGCCCATTGGATGCCTTGGGGTTGATGGGACCAATCACATCGATGCCCCACATTGTGAAAGGCTATGGTGAGACGAGGTTGAACAATTTGTGAGGCGGAACATTTATCGGATCTGCATAGATTTGACACTTATGGCATTTCTGGAAATATTCGATGCAGTCCTTTTCCATGGTGGTCCAGGAATATCCCCGTCACATGATTTGCTTAGCCATCATATGTCCATTAGTATGGGTGGCACAGTTCCCTTCATGAGTCTCGAAAAAGATTTTCTTCGCCTCCTTTGCATCCACACATCTCAACAATTCGCTGTTGGAGCTCCTTTTGTATAGGATTTCTCCACTGGGGAAGTATCCCAATGCTAATCTCCGAATCATCCTCCTTTCGTTCTTGCTCGCCCCTGGAGGGAATTCTCTGGTTCTGCAGAAAAATAGGATGTCATGATACCAAGGTTTACCATCTGGTTCTTCTTCAATCATGAAGCAGTAAGCCAGCTCACTTCTTGCTTTAATCTTCAATATCTGAGTCATCTGTCCTTCTTCCATTTGAGCCATAACAGCTAAAGTAGCTAAGGCATCAGCAAATTGATTCTTGTCTCTACTAAGATGAGTGAAACAGATTTCCTCGAATTTCTTAATCAGCTTCAGTAAGTACTTCTGATACGGGATTAGCTTAGGATCCTTAGTTTGCCATTCTCCCTTGACCTGATAAATGATCAGAGCTAAGTCTCCATATACCTCCAACTTCCTGATTTTCATTTCGATGGCAGCCTGTAGACCCATTACGCAAGCTTCATATTCTGCGATGTTGTTGGTGCAGTCAAATCTCAACTTGATAGCTATCGGAAAGTGTTTTCCATCCGGGGATATCAATACAGCTCCGATTCCATTACCAGACAAATTGACAGCTCCGTTGAAATACATTTCCCAAACATCGGCTGGCCCCTCTTCTTCGCAATCCACTTCATTAATATGCTCATCAGGGAACTCAAAATCCAAAGCTTCATAATCCTGGATAGGGTTTTCTGCTAGGAGATCAGCGATCACGCTACCCTTCACTGCTTTCCGGGTCATATAAACGATGTCATACTGGGAGAGTATGACTTGCCACTTGGCTATCCTTCCTGGCACGAATGGGCTTTCGAATACATACTTGATGGGATCCATTCTGGAAATTAGCCATGTCTTGTGATTCAACATGTAGTGCTTGAGGCGATTCGCTGTCCAAGCTAGTGCACAGCAAGTTTTTTCTAGGAAAGAATACCTTGACTCACAATCATTGAACTTTTTGCTCAGGTAATAAATCGCTCTCTCCTTCCGGCCGGTATCATCGTGTTGCCCCAAAACACCTCCCATTGAGTTTTGCTGGACTGCCATATACAGGATCAGAGGCCTTCCCGCCACTGGTGGAACCAATACTGGTGGGTTGGACAAGTACTGCTTGATTTTCTCAAAAGCCTCTTGGAAAACTGAATCCCATTGAGTGGAATTGTTCTTCCAGAGTAGTTTGAAAATAGGCTCAGCCTTGGCAGTGAGATTAGAAATAAATCTCGATATATAGTTCAACTTTCCCAGAAAACTGCGCACCTCCCTTTCTGTTTTTGGGGAAGGCATCTCTTGAATAGCTCGAACTTTGTCTGGATCAACTTCAATTCCCTTTTCACTCACTATGAATCCCAACAACTTTCCAGATCTGGCTCCGAATATGCACTTGGCAGGGTTCAGTTTCAGCTGGTATTTCCTGAGTCCTTCAAATACTCTCCTCAGCACCCGCACGTGGCTCTCTTCCCCCCTTGATTTAATGATCATATCATCCACATACACTTTCACCTCTTTATGCATCATATCATGGAATAATGTGACCATAGCACGTTGGTAAGTGGCGCCGGCATTCTTCAACCCGAAAGGCATGACCCGATAACAAAATATCCCCCATTGAGTGATAAAAGCTGTCTTCTCCTTATCCTCCCCATCCATTGGGATTTGATTGTACCCCGATGCCCCATCAATACACGAACACCTACCTAATCCCACAGCATTGTCTACTAACACATCAATGTGGGGGAGAGGGAAATCATCTTTTAAGCTTGATTTATTAAGATCCCTGTAATCGACGCACACCCTAACTCTCCCGTCCTTCTTCATTACCGGGACAACGTTAGCTATCCATTGGGGATACTTGACTACTTCAAGAACCCAACGTCATACTGTTTCTTGACCTCATCCCTAACTTTGAGCAGTGTGTCAGGATTCATTCTTCTTAGCTTCTGCTTCACCGGGATTGTCCCTGGAACTAGGGGAATTTTATGCGTCACTATCTGGGGGTCCAGACCAACCATATCATCATAGCTCCAGGAAAATACGTCCAAGAATTCTCTAAGCAAACTGATCATATCTCCCAATTCCTCACTCTCCACAACCTTAAGTTCCCTCTTCACTTCTTCCGTGCCTAGGTTTATGGTGCGTGTTTCATCGCCACAAGGCATTAGGGAAGGTTCATCCCTTTCATCGCTTTCTTCTGTGAGCTCCACCTTAGAATCACTTGAAGTAATGGCAGTTATGGGGGTTTCAAAATTAACCAGAGGAATTTCTGAGTCTACTGAATTATTAGGTGTTAATTGATGAATGGTCCTGAATGAATGAAAATAGAATATATTATAAGGATGGAATTCAAATGGAGAAAAGAATTGGAAATAAATGCGCTATTAATTCATTAAAAATTTATGACATAAGAAAAGGGTCCATTTACGATGTTACACTTGTCATCATGGACAAAATGATCAAGTGTAGATAACCAAAGGTACTTTACTCGAAATTAAGTACAGGGATGTCCTCTGCTGTCCAGTTGTCCAGTTCCTGCCCCTAAGCCATTGGCGAGACCAGAGCCTTATACAAAGAATCAAGATGGATGACATCAATGGATGGTTCTAGAGGAGACCCTTTGCTTTCATCCCCAGGTTCTATCATATTCACGCCATTGCCTGTACCATGAGTGGGCAATGGGTTTGAGGTAACATTGGGGAGGGAACCATTTCCCTCAATCTTCAACCACCCGTTCCGGATTAAAGCGTGCACTCTCCCTCTGAGTGCCCCGCAGTTGTCAGTTGAATGCCCTTGTGCCCCTCCATGATATTCACAACGGGCAGTGGCATCATACCACCTGGGGTATGGTGGCTGAATTGGGTCTAGGGGAACTGGTACAATCTGGTTTATACCGACGAGGTATCTGTATATTTCACTGAGTGGGAGGGGAAGGGGTGGATCAGGGTTTCTTGGTGGTCTGGGACTATTTTGGGGGTGGTCTGGGTTGGTTAGTGGAGGAAGCGGTCTGGGTTGATAATTTGCAGGTGGTGGGTATTGTGGGCGCGGGTGTAGATAATTTGGGAACAGAGGTGGGACGTTTGCAATTGTTTGGCCATGAGGGGAGGGGTATGGCCGATAGTTATTCTGGGGAAGTAGAAAGTAATGGTTTTGCCGAGTGATGGAATGCACCTCACCTTCTTTCTTTTTGCCAAAGCTGGCAGTCTTCTTTGCAGGATTCTCATTCACCTCCTGCAGTCGCCCCATCCTTAGGTTGGCCTCTATTCTCTCACCTGCTTGGATGATATCCGAGAAGCTGTTGGAAGTGTTCCCAATCATTAAATTAAAATAGGGGGCCTTCAATGTTTCAATGAACAGGGAACATAGTTCATTATCGGTCACCGGAGGGTATACTTCTGCACCTTTTCTCTCCATCTCTGGGCATACTGCTTGAAGCCTTCCCTGTCTCTCTGTACCAGGTTCTGGAGGTCCCTCCTTATGGGTGCCACATCACAATTGAATTTGTATTGCTTCAAGAAGGTATTAGCCAAATCTTTCCAGGAGCGCAGCTTGCTCCTGTCCAATTGTATGCACCATCTCAGAGTTGCTCCGGAGAGGCTCTCGTGAAAGAAGTGAATGAGAAGCCTGTCATCTTCTGTTAGGGCAGACATGTAACACCTTAGGCAAATCCCACATCGACAAAACACGGGAGAGATGCTGGGTTTATAAGTTGGTGGTTCGTAACCACTAGTGACGCGTTTTAAAACCATGAGGGCTTCGGCCCAGAGCAGACAATATCACTAGTGGGCCGAGCCGTTACATTTGCAAATGTAATGGCCCGGCCCACTAGTGATATTGTCCGCTCTGGGCCAAAGCCCTCACGGTTTTAAAATGCTTCACTAGGGGTTAGGAACCTCCATCTTATGAACCCAGCATCTCTCCCGTGTTTTGTCGATGTGGGATTTGCCTAGGGTGTTACAATCCACCCCCCTTATGGGACTCAGCGTCCTCGCTGAGGTTTGCCCCACCATCGTTCAAGGTTGCACACGGAGAGATGCTGGGTTTATAAGTTGATGGTTCGTAATCCCTAGTGACGCGTTTTAAAACCGTGAGGGCTTCGGCCCAGAGCGGACAATATCACTAGTGGGCCGGTCCATTACATTTGTGGTATACGCTGAGTCCCATAAGGGGGGTGGATTGTAACACCTTAGGTAAATCCCACATCGACAAAACACGGGAGAGATGCTGGATTTATAAGTTGGTGGTTCGTAACCACTAGCGACGTGTTTTAAAACCGTGAGGGCTTCGGCCCAGAGCAGACAATATCACTAGTGGGCCGGGCCATTACATTTGTGGTATCAGAGCTGGACTCCCTCTAGTACAGTGTGTGGTGGGAGGATGCACCAGGCGAAAGCTGGTGGTCTTGTCACAACCCAGGGATGGGGTTGGGATGTGCTTGTTCAACCAGCTACGCACTGGGGTGAAAACTTCGTGTCCCACATCGCAAACGGGAAGAAAAGATTTGGGCCATATATGTGGGAGCCTTCCTCACCTGGTCAGCGCGCTTTTGCGAATGAAACCTCCCAAGGGACAAATCCGTGAGGCCCATGGGCCAAAGCGGACAATACTAACTGGAGAAGGATCGGGCTATTACAAGACATTTTGGCAATGTAGGTTGCCAGGTGAATACGGGGATCTGAGTTCCCGGTGTACTTGTCGAAATCCGGGACCTTGAATTTGGGTGGCACCACCACGTCCGGGACCAACCTAAGTGACGCCACATCAACCGAGCCGTACATGTTTAGTCCCTCTATTGCTCTCATTCTTTCCTCTAGAGCAGACAGTTTTTCATTTTCCTTGGTCTTATGTTCTGCTCCTCCGGTTGGGAGATGAGGGGTGGAGTGGACTGGAGGGACTAGGGCTGAAGGGTATGGTTCGGGATTAGAAACAGCTGGATAATAGGGGAAAGATGGGTCATTATTTATGGTGGCCGGATTGACAGTGATTGTCGGGTCCGGAATAGGTGACTGGAAGGTAAAAGAAGTTGTAGCTTGGTGTGGATCATTTGTTGCAGGTGGCGGAGGAGGTAGTGGTAGGCTAGGCTCTGCAGTGGGTTTATTTTGGGACATTTCCCTCATTAATCTCATAAGTTCTAAGACCTGATCCTTCAATTCGGAAACTTGTCCTTGTAGGTTCTGTACTTGTTCCTGATCTTCCATTATCTTCTTTGTTCGGGATCTTGTTAAGTACACTCGCTTGGGCTGAACCGTGTGCTTGGTCAGACTTGCCTTGTTTGAACCAATGTTTGATTTTCTGTGAGGAAGTAAAAAAATTTTAATGAATTTCGAATTTCGTAAAAAACTAAAAGTCTTGGTCCGGACGAAGGATACAGTGGCATTTGAGAGCTAGAATGTAATCTGCGAAAGGATGATAGCATCAACTTTATCATGGCATCGTTCGATAGTCTGACTGTGAATGACTGAATTGAATGTGCATTTATGATACCTGTCCATATAGCACATCCAATTTTTCACATAACCCTAGCGAGGGAGTTCCTACGGGAGTCATATTATTCATTCACAATTTTGCTAAACGGTGGTCCAAAAATCATTTCATTAACTGAATAATTTGTACACCGTATTCTTTACATCGGCCTAGGCTCTGGGAGGTTTTTTATAATGAGATGACATTTTCTGAGATACTCATATAACCTTTCTTCTTGTTTGGCAGGGTCGAATGCTTTCAGAGCATACTCGGATTCAGGTAATAGTTCTTGCTTTCCCTGTGCTATTGTTCTCTCCAACTGGTCGACATTCTCTTTCAGCTCTTGATAGAGAGCAGCTTGTCTTTCTTTCTCTTTCCTTTCCTTAGCACATTCTTTCAGAATATCGTTGATGAGTAGTGCTTGTTCCTTTAATTCGAGCTTCTTCTTTTTGTTTTCTTATTTGTATTCTTCTACGAGTATCTCTTGGTATTTCATTTTTTCCTGAAGCTTACTATTCAGTACTTCTACTTCTTTTACCACAGCTTGGAGAGAGTCTTTTTCATTTTCCCACCATGCCTCTTGCTTTTCGAAGCCCATTTTCTCGGCCCTTGCCTCTTCCCTGAGTCTTCTCACCTTTCTTTTAAGGTTCTGCTGTTGGTCCTCCAATTGTTTTATTTGTTCTTGCAGTTGTGAGTTCTCGGTATTTGCCTTTTGTAGTGAGTCAGCTAGACGATTATTAGCTTCTTCTAATAGGATGTTTCGGCGAGGGTCGCTGTCTTCGAATTCTGCAATTGAGTGTTCTCGGTCTCTATCAACCCTCCATTCAAGATAATCGCATGTGGCACTTGGACCTTTAGGTGACCTCTCTGTCAGAGTGATGTTTTCCCAAGATTTGCGAGCCATTTTCAACCCTTCTTCTTCCTTGAGCTCATGGTAGAAATGACCTTGGTGGTATTCTTCAATGTTGATTCTGGACTGTGTTGAGCCGAACTGCCTCATTACTAATGCCGGAGTGTAGCTTGTGTATCCAGTCACTCCGATCAAAGATACTGATTGATTATCCCTTGTGCTGACCAAAATGGGTTGAGCTGGTGTCCACAATTTCCTCCAACAATAGTTGTAGCTATTGAAGCTCAAAATCCGTTCCTGCCACTGCTGTTCATTCTTCGGACTGATTACTAATCGGGTCATTTTCTCGATGAGAGGCTAATCAAGATACCAAGTTAGTCCCTTCGTCTCCACCGGACACATATGACTAATAATCCAGAGGTGCAACAGCTGAAAACAACACTTAATGGACCCCTTGCCTTGCCGTCTACAGTAAGTAAGGGTTAAGAAAGTCTCGGCGAGAATCGCAGGTATCGGATTGACCTTCTGTTTCTCTACTGCCCAGAATATTTCTATAACACTGCATGTTATGATTCCGGAAGGTCCAGGGAGCAAAATCAAGCCGTAGATTGCCAAAGCGAGCATCAATGAAGCCTGGTCCCACCGTTTATCTTGAATGTATTGTTCTAACCATTTCTCGAGGTAGGTCCAATACCATCCATGCGTGTTCCCTTTGACGGTTTCTTTTGCCTTTGCTTCTTCTGGGGAAGTACCCAACATATGTGCCAATAGCTTCCAGGTCTGCCTATGCTCGAGGTGTAAGTAGATTCGATTCTGTGTTGAGTAAGGAATTTCTAGTAATGCCTGATATTCTTCCATAGTGGGAATTGTATCAATATCATTGAAGGAGAATACCCCGTACTTAGGACTCCAAACCGACAGCTTGGCCTTTAATGCCGGGATTTGGACCTTGACTCGCATTAAGGTTGCAATCCTCCCGTACTTTTCCTCAAATCGTACCTTGACCTGATCGGGAAGCGACCTCCAACCATTAGACAGACCCTTGAGGCAGTTCATTCTGACCTCAATTTTGTTCAGATTGAATGAAGGCGGTAAGCTAGCATGTGCCTTGGAAACACCGTTTTGCGGGGGTACTGGACTATGAGCTGATCCGGACCACAGTTTAGCATTCTGAACTTCTTCTGCCGACTAACTCGAGGATGCCATGTTAAAAATGATGCTTATCCTTTTGTAGATCTTATTTTGGTGATGCCTGCAGGGAAAATTATTAGATGGATAAATTCAGGTGGTCTTGAATTATACTGTTGGCAGAGTGATACCTACACATTTATCGAAGTAGGAAAATGTGTGGGTTTAGTATGATTCAAGATTACCCTTAAAAATAAGAACAAAATAACATAAACAGAATAGTGTAAGAGTAAGTATGCCCCTTTTGTCTTAAAGTAAAGGAAAGTCCTAATACCGACTGGGTGCTCTATAGTTGGACAGTTCTATCTTACAAGGTAGCTCGCTACGGCTTCCAACTATCGTGATAGTTTGGCTCAGGGTCTAATTTTCTAAAAGCCACAGGTTCCCAAATTGCCCCCACTGTAAACAGTGGAGCCCCATTCTATCCCCCATGATACTGTCGGGAAAATTCCACTGGTATCATAGTGAATAGAACGAGTTTCAATTTGAGCAGAAGCCTTCACGGATACTAACGGGGTAAAACCCACGGGTACCGCTACATGACTCCCTCCTACTTTCCTAAAAGGGTAAGAAAGCCCGGGTATAGGGCTGAAGTGTGTGAGGATATCGTGTGAGTGTTCAGTGTGTCAAAGGAAACCTTTACCTCTTCCCAATTCAGGGGGAATTTTATTTTTCCTTCTTTTTTTTTTTTTACATGTAGAGCACTGTAGAAAATAAAACAAGTAAGACAAACAAAATGGTTAGCAGGAATAACAATAATTAACATACAGAATCTTGAGGAGTGAGCCCACCTAACTATGATTTGATCGCAAGATTAAAAATACTTTTGGACCTCTAGACCGGGGTTAAGTTTTAATACTCCCCAGTGGAGTCGCCAAGCTGTCGCAAGGTGTTTTGCGGTCGCCTGGACGAACACTCACCGAAGTGGAAATGTGAGGATTCGCCACTTTAATTTTGAGGGAAATTAAAGAAAACCATTTGTGAAAGCAAGTTAAAATGAAACCACTTCAAAAACAGAGATTCTAGGTTCGGGGTCCATGAACGGGTGGGGAAGGTGTTAGGCACCCCACCTCGTCCCTCAACGAGGGTAAGCAGATTTAACTTCACGTTCTTCATAGTTAGGAGGGCTTGAAGGGGAATGTTAATCCTTTTGACCGAAAGGAATGTTTGATTTTTCACAAATCCGGATTACCTAGATACATAAGTAAATGAGACAACCTTAGTGAGTTGCTGTTGCGTATTAATTTTATTTCAGGGGGATCATCTTACGTATTTGTTAAAATTTGACTTGGAAATCGGATAAGAACTCTCCTCCGATCTCCTATAAATATTTGTTAAAAATCTTGGGTTGAGAATCGGATAAGAACTCTCCTCCGACCTCTTTTAAATATATGTTAAAGTTTTTAAGTGAGAATCGGATAAGAACTCTCCTCCGATCTCTTTTAAATATGTGTTAAAGTTTTTAAGTGAGAATCGGATAAGAACTCTCCTCCGATCTCTTGTAAGTATTAAAATTTTGGCTTGAGGATCGGATAAGAACTCTCCTCCGACCTCCTTATAAATATTAAAATTTTAAGTTTGAGGATCGGATAAGAACTCTCTTCCGATCTCTATTAAATATTAAAATTTTAAGTTTGAGGATCGGATAAGAACTCTCTTCCGACCTCTATTAAATATTTATTAAAATTCTGGGCGAGGATCGGATAAGAACTCTCCTCTGACCTCTATTAAATATTTATTAAAATTCTGGGCGAGGATCGGATAAGAACTCTCCTCCGACCTCTATTGAACATTTAAATGGGGACCGGATAAGGACTTTTCCGATCTCTCAAGGTTTAATTACAGCTACGTATCATAAGAACCTGAAACTAAGAGTTTCGGTATTCAAAGATGCTAAGGGTCGGAATGAGGCTTCTTCTAACTGGTTGGTACCTTGTGACTAGACAAAGGATGCCAGACTAAATTTTACCGATCTCCTATGTAATTACCTTATCAATACCTTTTTGTACATAATCCGTCCTGTTTATTTACTTGAAATTTAGTTTCATTCTGCTAGATCACCTTCTCGGTTAGCCTAGTGATACAACTCTATTATTTTCTTGACGTATTACTCAGGCTTTCTATTTTAAAGAAGCACTTAAGACACGACTACCTACATTTTACCGAACTACTTATACGCTACTTGAGATGAGGACTTTCGCATTTAGAAGTAGCAAAGCTTAACAAAAGAATGGACCAATTGACAAAGAAAGTAAACTTCGGGAATAACCTTCATTACACCATAGAAACTTGGCAAAGATTACGAACATAAAAGTAAAGGAAATGCGTAAAATAAAAAGAGCTTTTAGTGAAACAGAGATATAAACACTCACCTGTGAGGAACCGAATCTACTAAACTAATCGTAGAACGTAATAGGGGCACAAGCTGTTTAGCTTGAAAGCTGAAGCTCTCCTAGAAATGAAAAATACTTCGCTAAACGGAAGTCAAGTTTATACAAGCAAGTTGATCTTGGGGAATAAGAATGGAAACAAAGATGACAAAGAACTGAAAATAAGGGCGTCACAGGATAATGAAAGAACTGAAAATGGAGAGTTCCAGTATTTCAAGAATCCCTTTTGCAAGAAAACACTTTGGAAAAATAGTTTCAAAAGTTTTTCCTTATCAAAAACTTAAACACAGCAGAGTAACGAACTGAATTAAATTTCAGAGTTCTTCTACTATAGTAACTATTTCTCCTTTTTTTTTTTGCCCTTTTTTTTGAACAGTTTTCATGCAGGTATTTATAGGAACCGGGTGCTCCCCATGAAGGGTCAGAATCTATTTTGAGGGAGATAGAGGGTCAGGATTTCGAAGGACATGATCTGAGGTTCAGGAATTAAAGAGGATTAGAACGGACGGCTGAGATCCCCTTTAGAATATTTGTCATTTTCTTCTTCTAATCTGATGGTCCTAAATTCTCTTGTCCGGGGCGATCCGAGGGCTGGGAGTGAAAGGCGCTGATCTTGTCGTTTTCTTCTTCAATCCGAGGGCTCCGAGCTCGTACGTAAGATCAACGGTGGAGATTAGGATGTACAGCGCTGTCCTGACGTACGCATGTCAGAAATGCGGGCGATTCTGGGGCGTGCGGTTAAGATTTCTCCTGCAACGCTTTAACTACCTCGGCTCTGATTATGACGATAATTGACAGGAGCTGTCTTATTCTCTTTGTCTTCCGACCTCCCCTCTTTTTCGGTCTTTTCAAAGTGATCCTTTTTCGATCTCTCATACTGGGTTCCTCTCTTCTACCGATCTTTAAAGATTACTCTTATGATGTAATCAGACCTTTAATGTAGTCCGATCTCTAGAGATCACCCAAATGATGTGATTAGACCTTTAATGTAATCCGATCTCCCGAGATCGCCCAAACGATGTAATCAGATCTTTTCAGAAATAAAAATTATTTTGACAACTGTTGTTTCATTATTATTGCATTGATTATTTTCCGATCCCTGGAGTATTTATCCGATCTGACTCTTAATTTGAATGACACTTATCTGATCTGTAATTCAAAACACCTTAATCTGCCGCTCTACAGTTAACCGATCTCTTTATGGAATCTCCAGAATATTCATGAGACGTGTCAGAACAGCTGGCGAGTTCCGCTATCCGATGCACTACCTGGAACATCGTGAGCATTAAATGCTCAGACGAGTATAAATAGGGGTGGGGTTAGCTAGTTGCTCCTTTATATCATTTTCAGTCTCTTGCGAACAACTTCAAAATTCTCTCGTTTTCTCAAATTCTTCCGACACCGATCAAGCTCCGGTAAGGGTTTTGATCTTTACTTTAGTTTAAATTTTCTGTTTCCTTTGAAAATGAGCGGTGCTGAAGGTCAGAGAGCAGTAAGCCCCCCTTCCATTCAGTTCTCGTGGTCGTCTGATGATGTAGAGGTGGTCGGACCAAGTGCGCAGCCTAAACTTCCTAGGATCTCCGCTTCAGCTCGGGGACAACCAGCACCATCAAGGCATGTGCCTTCTTCGGGGAGGGAAAATCTTCCCATGGACGAGCTACCGTCAATCTTGCAAGAAACCGACCTTTAGTCGTTCAGCCAGGAGTACAACATCCGGCCTGATTCCTACGAATTGATTAAGTGTCACGGCGATCTTCGTGCCGATCACTTCTTTGAGGAGAATGATATGATTATGGTCTACGAAGAACAATTAAAGGCCGGTCTGCGGTTCCCTTTGGACGACTTCTTCAAAGAAGTTTTGAAATATCACCAAGTGTGCATCGCTCAAGTTCACCCGAACTCGTGGCGGATCTTGGTAGCTTTCCGAGGCCTATGCCGAGCTAAAGGGCTTCGACCCACGGCTAAGTTGTTCACTGAACTGCATCGGCTAACTCGTCGTAAGGACGACGAGTATTGGTTCTTCCAGGCGAAACCCCATTGTGGGCTTTTTACCGATCTACCTTCCTCCGTGAAGAATTGGAAGAACCGCTTCTTTATCCTGAGGAGCAAAATTCCGAACAGCTTTGAGGGCTTCCCCCGCAGCTGGCTGCATCAGGGTCCTTTGCTTACGAAGCACATAGCCCTAAATAGGGAAAAGGGTGCAATGGTGATGGAGTTGAAGGAACAGGCGTCCAGAGAGAGGTTCTCTTGTTTGGATGCCGTGACGGCCGAGCTACACCATTGGACTATGCAGCTGGTCACCGGTCAAGATTGTGGGCTTCAGCTCTCTGCTCTCGGCATCGGTATTTTCTATATCTCAGATCTTTGGATCTTAGCGATCTCACTGACCTCTTCTTTGTGCAGGTATGGCAAGCGGCGAAGCTTCTAAGGAAAGCCGGAAGCGAGAGAGAGATCTCTCGGAAGGTACGGGAGATGAAGCGCTCCGAGCTGCTTCAAACACCTGGTCATGAGCCTGGGGAAATATAAGAAGGCTCATCTCAACCTTCGGGACCGGTGGTCGTAGAAGTGGTCCGATCCCCTCCTCGCTGGGAAGAGCCGCCTCCACC
Source organism: Hevea brasiliensis (assembly GCF_030052815.1). Lineage (NCBI taxonomy): Eukaryota > Viridiplantae > Streptophyta > Magnoliopsida > Malpighiales > Euphorbiaceae > Hevea > Hevea brasiliensis. The sequence continues at coordinate 43,506,338 of NC_079503.1, read as the reverse complement.
TCCTCCAGTTGCTCCGAGCGCAGAAGAGGGTCCTTGTCAACCTAACGTGAGAACCCTCTCCCGCGGTGCCCAAGTCTTAGTCCACTCACTGGAGAAGAATCGTACGGTTTGAGAGAACCCTGGTTTCGCCAAGGTCTTGGCGTCCTCTATCTGTCTTCGAGAAGATCGGGATAGGCTGTCTCTGGATAAACTTGATGATATCTTGACCCGATCCATGAGCCTGAACGTGGAGTGCCTGGTGAACCAGCACATCATATGGGAGAAGGCGCATCGCCTGGGTAAAGAGGTTGAGAGGATGGGTCATGAAGCAGCTTCCCTTCGATCTCAACTTTCATCCGCTCAGGGCTACATATCTCAAATTGAAGGGCGAATGAAGTTCTATGAGGACAAGCTGGCCGAGCAAGCTCATGTCCTGGCTGAGCGAGATCATGCTCTTGAAGAAGTGCAAGCACTCCGGGCTGATGAAGCTGCTCAACTTGCTCACTTTGCTGAGGAGCTCAAAGCGAAAGAAGAAGAGATGGTGACCGGAGTGGCCGGCGCTTATGTGAATGCTCACAGAGATCTCCTGGCCGAGCTCAAAAAGCGTTATCCTGAGGAGGACTTCTCTTGGATGGCCAACCTGGCTCCCGAGGATGAAGGTGAGGATAGCGAGGAGGAGGCTGAGGGTGAGAGAGGAGATGGACAAAATGTAGATTAGGCTGGGGGTGATTCCCCAGCTGAATGACTTGTACAAATTCTGAAATGAAATGAAATGAAATGCCTCTTTTGTTCGGTGAATGGTTGTGATCGAAAAATTTCTAAATTATTTAAACACTTGATTGTCTAAGTATATCGAAGCAACTGGAAGTGATTATTAACCTAAGTGTGAGAGATCGGAAAACACAATGAGCATGAGATCGGTAGGGAACCAACGCTAAACGGGACTCAATTAAAATTGGAAATTTAACGAACCCACTTAAGATCGAGATCATCATTACACTGGATTGGAATCTTAACTTGATTATTCCTAAACTTAAAATGAGAGATCGGCAATAAGACCGGTGACATAAAGATATAGTGTCGGTTCAATTTTTTTTGATAAGAGAGATCGGGAATGTACTTGACTGGTCAGGAAATTTGACAATTGGCTTGAGAGATCGTGAGTGACTTGAAAGACCGGTAAAGCTTTAATTGATGCGAGGACTTAGCATTGATTCAATTCTCTGTGAAGAGGGATCGGAAATGTGGTTAAATGGCAAGGAGAGGTCGGAAATGTAATTGGATGGCAAAGGGAGACTTAATGCTGGGGGATCAGTTTCGAAGTTTATTGATTATGGGGGTCGGCCAAAATATGGTGTCGACATCTAGCATTTTATATAAAATACAAAATATGATTTATATGGGCCCTATCTACATGCATTGTTGAGGAGGTGATAAACTTTGACACTCTGCAGATCAAAACTCCCAAAATTCCCAGTCAAACGTCCATTGAGTTCTAGCTTCAGTACCTGCGCGAAGGAAACAATTCCATCGCGCTAAGCATTGCTGCTTAGTGGTGCAATAATATAACAAGGAAATAATATACAAATAATGATAAAAATAGAACATAATTCAAGTAATTAAGATTTATTTATACTTCACATACAGATTCTAAAATTTAATATGTTTTATCCTAATTTAGTCTTCTTTGAAAGTGTTTATTTTGCCAATGTACAGTAATAATGTACATAGAAAAATGATCTGAAAATAATAAATTTATGCTTATATTATTATATAAGTCACATTTACAATATTTATTTATGTTATCATTTTCTTTGCTAATCTTTTAGCATTTTCTTTATACTTGCTAGGTTGTCTCAGATTGTTTCATAATAAGTAAATTTTGATATCGGTCCAGTTTATTTCGATTCTTTCTAATAAATAACTATCCTAATTTATTTTTAGGTCATCTTACTCATTTATTTTATTTAATTTCTAATATTTTAAATTGCTAATATTCTTAACTTATCTCAATAAATTTCACTGCCCAAGTAACCTATGACAGGCTGACTAAACTGGATAACGGGTCGTTGGCACTGGACACCGCGGTGCCTCGGGCCGTCATACCATGGGATGCAGAACGTCAACCACATATGCAGTCAGTATGGCTAAAAAGACATGATAACACAGAATCGGGCATAAAAGCCATGAATATTGGCATAATGCCATGAATGCGGGTATAAAGCCATGAATACGGGCACAAAGCCATAAATATAGGCATAAAGCCTTTCGCAGTACTGCTAAAACAATACCTTATTGGCATGCTAAACTATCCAATCTGACACACATGTCTAGGCAATACAAGGGCACATAAGATCATTAAATATTAATATATTGTGTTTTATGACTTCATTATTTCATGATAAATTTCAATTATAATTCATACATTCATTTGATCATTTATATGATCACAGTTCACATCAATTATCCTTTTATACCATTGTACTCAAAATACTTCTCCTCTCTACAATAATGAGAACTAATGTCTCATTCATACATTAATATAGTTCATTTATTCATTCATTATGTTATTCATATTGATCACAATTCTAAACAATGGTTGTGACACCCCTTACCCGTCTACAGTGTAGCCGAGCAAGCTATGCCACACGGTGTACCGGCACACTTTATTTTACCTTAATTAATTTTTGTCAAGGTTTTGAATATAGTTTGTGAAATATAGTTCATTTATTGAAATTATAATTTATTTGAGGTTACGAAAATTTTATAGAAAATCCGGCAGAGTACCGGCTAAAAATGGAGAAAACAGTTCTTCGGAACCTGTTAAAAACACTTCCAAAATTTGTATTCAATCATCTCAAACTCCAATATCCAAAATCTCAAAAATATTTCTCAATTTCAGTTCTCAATAACCTTTTCATTTCTCAAACATCCATTTCTCATAATACTCATATACAAGCAATAAATAAATGCTCAAATTTTGCATTCATAGTCATAACTTTCATTATTTACATGAACATCAAAATATATTACATAAGTTCAAATACATATGAGAAAGTAAAAATTTGCTACAAAATATCAAAATGACACCTAGTGTCCTACCAATGCACTGCAGAAGTTGAGGTGACAAGGACACTGCGTAATCGCAGGATGGACTCACCTACCTGTGGTCTCATCGGGCTCACGATCGAGATCTCGCATACCACGCGTGGCAAAAGCAACGCGCTAAGCAATAATGCTTAGTGGTGCAATAATATAATAAAAGAAAATAGCAAGAAAATAAATGTGTGTAGAATGTGTATGCTTTCTTTCTTTGGTGTTGGTATATTCATTATTTCATTAACTTTGTTCACTTTTATTCATTTGGTTGCCCCAAGTAACCTACACTAGACGCATCGGATGGATAACGGTAACCGCACCGGGTACCTAGTACCTCGGGCCGTCCACACCATCGGTCACATATGCATCTCCGGTGCAATGCAATGCCTAACAAGTCAGAATAATATCAGGCACAAGGCCAAGTCTCAATACAAAGTCAGAATGGCTAAAAGCCATGAAATCACAGAATGGCATATTGCCATGTGCAGTACTACTAACTAAACCCTATTGCCATGCTAAACTATCCAAACCAATCTTGTTAGGTATACTAGGGCATTCGATACTTTAAAATTCTTCAATCTTTGAATTTCAAGTTTCGATGTCACTATTCACCTCTTTGGTCAACTAAAATGTTGACTTTTAGGTAGAAATTAGGTACATTGGTTTTGGCACTCCCAACATACCACATTTTGCTTTTTACACTTGTTGGGATTTGTCACATTTACCATTTCTAACTTAAAACCAAGAGGGCAGAAAATTTCAGTTTTTGAAGCATATGTTTACTGTTCCATTAAACACTGTTGCAGTGGGAATTTGAAGAAATGACAAACATGAAAGTTGTTCCTTATTTTGTCTAGTTGAATTTCCTTTTTTTAATCACTCCATTTGGAGTTTTGTAGCTCTAGATATGGCTCAAAAACCACAGCTGGCCAGATTGCCAATCTGCAGAATTGACCATATCTACAGTAACATGAACAGTGACTGTGATTGCATTTTTGAATTTGTTCTGGTCATAATTTGGGGTAGGTTCCTTCATGAAAGTTGTTTGTCTATGTCTTAAATTTTTTCTGTAAAAATTTCAGGTCAATTGACCATATCTACAGTGAGTTATGGCCAAATGAACAGTTACTGTTCATTTGGTCAATTCTGCAGAATCAGTTGCAGGGTATCCGGATTGGGGCCAAGTTTTGGTCCTCTTGCTTTGGTCTTTTGGGCATGGTTTCTTCAGCAAAAATGTGCCATTATAAGCCTAGTTTCATGTCCAATTGGCCAAACACCAATTGGATCAACACAGCCAAAGTTATGGCTGTGTAATTGGACTGGATTCTCAATCCCCATTCTGCTGTCTTTATGCATCATAGTCATTCTCTTTGCCAAGCCATTTTTTAGTCCAATTTATGGTCAACATACCTAAAATGGTCACTAATTGACCATTAGAGTGTTCTTTAATAGTTTCATAAGCCAAGTCAAAGTTTCACTTCTCAAAACCCTAATGTCCAACTCAATTTACCCATAAACCTCAATTAGCACACTAGTTCAACATCCATGCATATTCATACCTTAAACACCATTTCTAGCTCACTTTAAGTCCATTAAAACAATCAAAACTATTCCTCTATTAGGGATGCCGAATTCTATGGTGGACATACACATGAATTTGTTTCATTTATTTCACAATTTCTCATCCATTACAAGCCTCAATCATGGAATTAATGAGTTTTAACTACATATATGCACTAACCTCTTGTAGGGAGATTTTTCCCAAGCTCAAAACTTCACTTTCCTTCTTCTTCTTGGCTGCCAAAAGCTTCCCCAAGTGATATGGTCAAGGTTTAATGAAAGGGGTTAGGGTTTAGTAGTGTAACAAAGGGAGAAATTAAGCTTGATTGAAAAAAAATCAATGGAGGGGTCTAGGGCATGTTTCGGCTGGCTTTTGGGGAGGGAGATGGCTGCTGCAATTTTTGGTTATTTAGTCTTCATTTAGTCTCTTTATTAGTTAGTCAAATGATGGCTTAATTGTGATTGGTCATAGTTTTCTTAATGACATCACCATGATGTCATAAATGAGCTTTTTCCTCACTTTCTTTTCTTTCCTCCACTACTCATTTTCAATTTAATTTCTAGTAATGATTATTCATATTTTATGTCATATTAATTATTTACTCAACTAGACAAGTCGGCCAAAAATCACCTCTGAAGGCGAAATGACCAAAATGCCCTCCGTTTGGCTGAACGGGTCGAAATTGTCTGTACCGATTGAAAAATTTTTCTAGGTATTTTCTTGGCATTCTAATGCTATGGGAACCTCAATAACCCTTCTCTGGAGTCCCAAAAATTATTTTATAATTTTTCCCTCGGGTCTAGGGCTCCTCGTTGCGAGAACCGCAACTTCCCTCTGGTTACCCATCGCTAGGGCACCGGCTCGTTTAACTTGGTTGTATTTTATTTCTAAAATTTTTACTAAATTTTTCTTATTAATATTTGAGTTAATTATGATTCCCGACTTTAGTTTAAATATTTTTCCGGACGTTCTAGCTGTCCGGACCGACACCGGTCACCGGAACAGTAGAATGTACGGAGTTGGTACAGAGAGGGTGTTACAACTCTTCCCCCCTAATTTAAATTTCGTCCTCGAAATTTACCTGATGCAAACAGTTGAGGGAACTGTTGCCTCATCGTCTCTTCACTTTCCCAAGTTGCCTCCTCAGTGTTGTGGTGCCTGCAAAGCACTTTCACCAATGGAATTTGCTTGTTTCTCAACTCTTTCACTTCCCGAGCCAAGATCCGTAGAGGTTCTTCTTCGTATGTCAAATCCGGCTGTATTTCAATTTCTTCTCTGGAGATGACATGTGAAGGATTTGAGCAGTATCTTCTGAGCATAGACACGTGGAACACATTGTGGATCTTGTCTAGCTCTGGTGGTAAAGCTAGCCTATAGGCCACTGGACCCACAAGTTCAATGACTTCATATGGGCCAATGAACCTAGGGCTTAACTTACCTTTCCTTCCAAACCTCAATACTTTCTTCCATGGTGACACCTTGAGGAACACTTTGTCGCCAACCACATATTTTATTTCTTTTCTCTTCAAGTCGGCATAGGATATCTGTTTGTTTGAGGCAACCTTGAGATTGGCTTTGATTAGTTTTACCTTTTCCTCAGTCTGTTTCACCAGGTCTGGCCTCACCAGTTTGTCTTTGCCGAATTCAGTCCAGCACACTGGAGTTCTACATTTTCTCCCATACAGTGCTTCATATGGGGCCATTTGGATGCTAGCTTGGTAGCTATTGTTGTATGCAAATTCTGCCAGTGGGAGGTATCTATCCCAACTTCCCTCAAACTCAATGACACAACTCCTCAGCATATCCTCAAGGACCTGACATATATTTCATGTTATTGTTATCATTTCAATTCAATATTTGTATCAATTCCACTGGTTTCAATTGTTTACCTGGATTACTCTTTCTGATTGCCCATCCGTCTGAGGATGGAAAGCTGTGCTGAAGTGGAGTTGTGTACCCAAGGACTCATGCAACTTCTTCCAAAATCTCGATGTAAACCTTGGGTCTCAATCAGATATGATGGAAAGTGGAATTCCATGCAGTCTAACTATCTCACTGATATACAATTCTGCTAACTTCTCCAGTGAGTAGTCAGTCCTAACTGGTAGAAAGTGTGCTGACTTGGTCAATCTATCCACTATTACCCATGCTGCATCATGTTTCTTCCGGGTGAGAGGTAGACCACTTACAAAATCCATGGTGACCTGATCCCATTTCCATTCAGGTATGCGTATAGGCTGTAGCAAACCTGATGGAACTTGATGTTCTACCTTGACTTGCTGACATGTCAAGCATTTAGTCACGTAGTCAGCTATGTCCTTCTTCATACCAGGCCACCAATATTGGAGCTTCAGATCATGATACATCTTTGTACTTCCTGGGTGCATAGCATATACACTGGTGTGTGCCTCTTTTAGAATATTGGCTTTCAATTCCCCATTATCTGGTACACACAGTCTTCCTTTGTTGTGCAGACACCAGTCTGCTTTCACCTCATAGTCAGCTGCTTTTCCCTCTGGGATTTTGCTCATAATAGCCATTAGCTTCTCATCTACCTTCTGCCCATCTAAAATCTGCTGTAGCAGGTTTGGCCTCACTTGCAACTCAGCCAAAATAGCTCCATCTCGAATCAAAGTGAGACGGGCATTCAATGATCTCAAAGCTGTGATGGACTTTCTGCTCAAAGCATCAGTAACTACATTTGCCTTCCCAGGATGGTAGTCAATCACACAATCATAGTCCTTCAGGAACTCAATCCATCGCTTCTGTCTAAGGTTGAGCTCCATCTGGGTTGGCAAATATTTCAGGCTTTTGTGGTCTGTGTAAATGTAGCATTTTTCACCATACAAGTAATGCCTCCATATCTTCAGTGCGAAGATAATTGCTGCAAGCTCTAGATCATGGGTAGGGTAATTTTGTTCATGTGGCCTTAACTGCCTGGAAGCATAAGTGACCACTTTCCCCTCTTGCATCAATACACACCCTAACCCATTATGAGAAGCATCACTGTAGACCACGAAGTCCTTTCACGACCTTGGTGTGCTGCTGGTGCCTCTGTCAACATAGCCTTCAACTTCTCAAAACTGGTCTGACACTTGTCATTCCAGTCAAATCTGACATTCTTGTGTAACAACTTGGTCATTGGAGCAGCTATTAAGGAAAATCCCTTCACAAATCTTCTGTAATACCCAGCTAGCCCCAAGAAGCTTCTGACCTCAGTTGTATTCCTGGGAGGCTTCCATTCCATCACTGCTTCTATTTTCTTGGGATCCACCCTAATCCCATCAGCTGACACTATGTGTCCAAGGAATGCTATCTCATTCAGCCAAAAGTCACACTTGGACAACTTAGCATACAGCTTCTTTTCTCTCAGGGTTTGCAGAACAATCCTCAAATGCTCATCATGTTCTTCCCTGGTCTTGGAATACACCAGAATATCATCAATAAAGACCACTACGAACCGATCTAGGTATGGATGGAAGATACGGTTCATAAGGTCCATAAATGCCGCTGGTGCATTTGTTAGGCCAAAGGGCATCACCAGAAACTCATAATGCCCATACTGGGTCCTGAATGCAGTCTTAGGCACATCTACATCCTTTACCCTCAACTGATGATACCCTGATATGAGATCAATCTTAGAAAATAATCCTGCCCCCTTCAACTGATCAAACAGATCATCAATTCTAGGCAACGGATATTTGTTCTTCACAGTCACTTTATTCAACTGCCGGTAATCAATGCATAGCCTCAAAGTCCCATCCTTCTTTTTCACAAACAGCACTGGAGCTCCCCATGGTGACACACTGGGGTGTATGAACCCCTTATCTAACAACTCTTGCAACTGAGTTTTCAACTCCCTCAATTCAGTGGGTGCCATCCTATAAGGAGCAATGGAAATGGGTGCTGTACCCGGCAGTGTCTCAATAGCAAATTCGACTTCCCTTTCTGGTGGTAAACTAGGCAACTCTTCAGGAAATACCTCTGGGAAGTCTCTTACTGTGGGTATATCATTCAAGTTTGGCTTAGCTTGCCTAGTATCCACCACATGTGCTAGGTAGGCTTCACAGCCTTTTCTCATCATTCTTCTTGCAACTGTGGCTGAGATGACATTGGTCAAGAAATCTGTCCTTTCCCCCACAACAGTGATTTCATTTCCTCGGAGTTTTGGAGAAATTCTCTTCAATTTGCAATCAACTATTGCCTGATGACGTGACAACCAATCCATTCCCAAAATCACGTCAAACTCGTGAAAGGGCAACTCAATTAGGTCTGCCGAGAATTCATACCCTTGAATCGTTAACGGGCAACCCTTGTATACCTTGTTCACCACTGCACTGTGACCCAATGGATTAGTGACCAGAATGTCTTGGTCACTCTCCCCTACTAGTATCCCCCTTTCTACGGGTAAGTTGATGCAGATGTATGAATGAGTGGATCCTGGATCCACCAATGCATGCACAGGTGTAGTGTAGAGGGAGAACGTACCCCTGATGACGTCCGGGGCATCTTGCTCCTCCTGAGCTCTCAGGGCATAATTTCTTGCTGGTGGTCTGCTGTCAGTTCTCTCTGCTGGCTCAGATGCAGGTCTCTGTGATGGTCCATGACCTCAGTTGCAGTTTTCTACCTCTGCGTAGTGCGGGAGCAGTGCATCTACTTGTGTTGGAGCAGCTGTAGTAGTTCTGCGTGGACAGTTCCTTAACTGATGCTCTGTTGACCCACACCTCAAGCAGGCACCAGTTACTCTCCAACACTCCCCCTTGTGCCATTTCAGACAGTGTGGACACGCAGAAGTTGCTGGGGCTGGTCCCCTGAACCCCATCCCTGGAGAGCTGCCCACTGATGGTGTGGACTGACCTCTCCTAGGGGTGAACTGTGGCCTGGGCCCCTGAGACTGACCCTGACCCTGTGGCTGAGCTGAACTCTGTGCAGGAGGACCCTTAAACTTCTTCCCAAATGCAGGAGCTGAACTAGACTGACCTGGGCCCCTCTTCTGCTGTCTTTCCCTTCTAGTCTGCTCACTGATTCTTACTTTTTCAACCTTTATTGCAGCTTCCACTAATTTGGTAAATTCTGTGATTCCCAAGGCAGTGAGCTGGATCTTGATGTTGTCATTTAGTCCCTCTTCAAATCTCTTACATCTTTCTGCTTCATTAGGGACTATCTCCCTTCCATAACGGCTCAATCGGACAAATTCCTTCTCATATTCGGCCACTGACAACTGTCTCTGCCTCAGGTTAATAAACTCTCTTCTTCTCTCTTCCAGGTATACAGTACCCACATATTTCTTCTTGAACTCGAAGAGAAAGAAGTCCCAAGTTACAACTTCTGGCTGCACTTCACTGGACACAGTGTCTCACCATTCGTAGGCATCGTCTTGCAACAAGGATACTGCAGCTTCTAGATTTTTCTCTGAGGTGCAGTGGAGTTGTTTTAAGACTCTGCCCGTTCTGTTCAACCAATTCTCAGCTGCAACAGAGTCATCCTCTCTATTGCCGAAGAAATCCACCGCCCCAAACTTTCTTAGCCTTTCCAGGTGTGATTTCTGCTGTGGAGCTAGTGGTGGTGGTGGTGCTGGCATTACTCCGGCCATTTGTCTAAAGAAGTCAGCCATTTGCTGGAACATGGCCTGTGGAGGTTGAGCAGGCTCTGCTTGAGCTGGCAGAGTAGGTTCTCCCCTACCCCCAGTCTCAGCTGCTACAGGTGGAGCATGACTCTCCACTTCCTCCTCAACTGCCCTCTGAGATGAAGGGTCCATATCCTATTCAAATAAGAAAAACAAACAGATCTGCATTAGTGTCACCTCGACTCTTATAAATGCAATGCATGGTATGGACTCAATCTAGCACCAGAAACGCCTAAACCGTGCTCTGATACCACTAAATGTGAAACCCCTTATCCGTCTATAGCGTAGCCGAGCAAGCTATGCCACACGGTGTACCGGCACACTTTATTTTACCTTAATTAATTTTTGTCAAGGTTTTGAATATAGTTTGTGAAATATAGTTCATTTATTGAAATTATAATTTATTTGAGGTTCCGAAAATTTTATAGAAAATCCGGCAGAGTACCGGCTAAAAATGGAGAAAACAGTTCTTCGGAACCTGTTAAAAACACTTTCAAAATTTGTATTCAATCATCTCAAACTCCAATATCCAAAATCTCAAAAATATTTCTCAATTTTAGTTCTCAATAACCTTTTCATTTCTCAAACATTCATTTTTCATAATACTCATATACAAGCAATAAATAAATGCTCAAATTTTGCATTCATAGTCATAACTTTCATTATTTACATGAACATCAAAATATATTACATAAGTTCAAATACATATAAGAAAGTAAAAATTTGCTACAAAATATCAAAATGACACCTAGTGTCCTACCAATGCACTGCAGAAGTTGAGGTGACAAGGACACTGTGCAGAACTGCAGGATGGACTCACCCAGTCTGTGGTCTACTGGACTCACGATCGGGATCTCCAGTACCTACGCGTGGCAAAAGCAACGCGCTAAGCAATAATGCTTAGTAGTGCAATAATATAATAAAAGAAAATAGCAAGAAAATAAATGTGTGTAGAATGTGTATGCTTTCTTTGTTTGGTGTTGGTATATTCATTATTTCATTAACTTTGTTCACTTTTATTCATTTGGTTGCCCCAAGTAACCTACACTAGACGCATCGGATGGATAACGGGTAACCGCACTGGGTACCTAGTACCTCGGCCGTCACACCATCGGACACATATGCATCTCCGGTGTGTGCATGAGCTAACAAGTGTAAATAATATCGAGCACAAGGCCAAGTCTCAATACAAAGTCAGAATGGCTAAAAGCCATGAAATCACAGAATGGCATATCGCCATGTGCAGTACTGCTAACTGAACCCTATTGGCATGCCAAACTATCCAAACCAATCTTGTTAGGTATACTAGGGCATTCGATACTTTAAAATTCTTCAATCTTTGAATTTCAAGTTTCAGTGTCACTATTCACCTCTTTCGTCAACTAAAATGTTGACTTTTAGGTAGAAATTAGGTACATTGGTTTTGGCACTCCCAACATACCACATTTTGCTTTTTACACTTGTTGGGATTGGTCACATTTACCATTTCTAACTTAAAACCAAGAGGGCAGAAAATTTCAGTTTTTGAAGCATATGTTTACTGTTCCATTAAATACTGTTGCAGTGGGAATTTGAAGAAATGACAAACATGAAAGTTGTTCCTTATTTTGTCTAGTTGAATTTCTTTTTTTGAATCACTCCATTTGGAGTTTTGTAGCTCCAGATATGGCTCAAAAACCACAGCTGGCCGGATTGTCAATCTGCAGAATTGACCATATCTACAGTAACATGAACAGTGAATGTGATTGCATTTTTGAATTGGTTCTGGCCATAATTTGGGGTAGGTTCCTTCATGAAAGTTGTTTGTATATGTCTTAACTTTTTTCTGTAAAAATTTCAGGTCAATTGACCATATCTACAGTGAGTTATGGCCAAATGAACAGTTACTATTTATTTGGTCAATTCTGCAGAATCAGTTGCAGGGTATCCGGATTGGGGCCAAGTTTTGGTCCTCTTGCTTTGGTCTTTTGGGCATGGTTTCTTCAGAAAAAATGTGCCATTATAAGCCTAGTTTCATGTCCAATTGGCCAAACATCAATTCGATCAACACAGCCAAAGTTATGGCTGTGTAATTGGACTGGATTCTCAGTCCCCATTCTGCTGTCTTTAGGCAGCATAGTCATTCTCTTTGCCAAGCCATTTTTCAGTCCAATTTATGGTCAACATACCTCAAATGGTCACTAATTGACCATTAGAGTGTTCTTTAACAGTTTCATAAGCCAAGTCAAAGTTTCACTTCTCAAAACCCTAATGTCCAACTTAATTTACCCATAAACCTCAATTAGCACACTAGTTCAACATCCATGCATATTCATACCTTAAACACCATTTCTAGCTCACTTTAAGTCCATTAAAACAATCAAAACCATTCCTCTATTAGGGCTGCCGAATTCTATGGTGTACATACACATGAATTTGTTTCATTTATTTCACAATTTCTCATCCATTACAAGCCTCAATCATGGAATTAATGAGTTTTAACCACTAACCTCTTGTAGGGAGATTTTTCCCAAGCTCAAAACTTCACTTTCCTTCTTCTTCTTGGCTGCTAAAAGCTTCTCCAAGTGATATGGTCAAGGTTTAATGAAAGGGGTTAGGGTTTAGTAGTGTAACAAAGGGAGAAATTAAGCTTGATTGAAAAAAAATCAATGGAGGGGTCTAGGGCATGTTTCGGCTGGCTTTTGGGGAGGGAGATGGCTGCTGCAATTTTTGGTTATTTAGTCTTCATTTAGTCTCTTTATTAGTTAGTCAAATGATGGCTTAATTGTGATTGGTCATAGTTTTCTTAATGACATCACCATGATGTCATAAATGAGCTTTTTCCTCACTTTCTTTTCTTTCCTCCACTACTCATTTTCAATTTAATTTCTAGTAATGTTTATTCATATTTTATGTCATATTAATTATTTACTCAACTGGACAAGTCGGCCAAAAATCACCTCTGAAGGCGAAATGACCAAAATGCCCTCCGTTTGGCTGAACGGGTCGAAATTGTCTGTACCGATTGAAAAATTTTTCTAGGTATTTTCTTGGCATTCTAATGCCATGGGAACCTCAATAACCCTTCTCTGGAGTCCCAAAAATTATTTTATAATTTTTCCCCCGGGTCTAGGGCTCCTCGTTGCGAGAACCGCAACTTCCCTCTGGTTACCCATCGCTAGGGCACCGGCTCGTTTAACTTGGTTGTATTTTATTTCTAAAATTTTTACTAAATTTTTTTTATTAATATTTGAGTTAATTATGATTCCCGACTTTAGTTTAAATATTTTTCCGGACGTTCTAGCTGTCCGGACCTACACCGGTCACCAGAACAGTAGAATGTACGGAGTTGGTACAGGGAGGGTGTTACAATGGTTCACATGTACCATTGTATTCAAAACATTTTTCCTTTCTCATTTATACATTCAAGAATCTACTTATGTAATTACAAATTTTATATTTCAAGTTGAGTTACTAATATTTTATGAATTCCATTTGTGATGGGCATATAAGCCCTAACTATCTATTCACATCAATTAGGTGACTTATTTTTCATGTTTCAAGTAATCCATGAATATTTCATGGATTTCGAATTTATGGCCTTAATTTCTTTTTAACAATTTTGACTAGGATGCATAGTCCACATTTGTCATACAATTCTAAGCATTTAAGCTTAGAATTGGTTCTAGGTCTTCATCTTAATTTACTAATCATTTTGATTACTATTCACCTTACTAGTCAACCAAAATGTTGACTTTTTTATACTTAATGGATATATTAATTCTAATTACACCAAGATCCCACATTTTGAGTTTTACATTTGCTAGTATTAATTGCCAATTGCAATTTAAAGTCCCCTAGATGCATTTCTAAATTTTCAGTTTTTACTACCTAAGTTTACTGTTTTATTGGATAATTTTAGAGTGGAAACTGGGCTAACCTTTCTTCATAAAAGTTGTTCCTTATTGTGTCTTCTTTAATTCCCTTTTTGAATCACTCCATTTGGAGTTTGTAGCTCAAGTTATGGTCATTTTACCATAACTGGTCGGAGTGACCTGTACCCAGATTTTCTGGGTAATTTGGTTCTGCCAGATTTGGTGACCTAAGTTTGGTTGGCAATTTGACTAGGTTATGGTCATAATTTGGGTCAGGTTTCTTCATGAAAGTTGTTGATCTATATCTCAGCTTATTTCTGGTAAAATGTCAGGTCAATTGGACCTTTCTACATTGATTTATGGCCAAATGACCAAACACTGTTCATTTGGTCATTTTGCCCAGGCAGGTCACCCGGATTAGGGCAAACTTTTGGTCAACTTGGTTTGGTTTTCTAGGCATGGTTTCTTCACCAAAGTTGTGTCATTATGTGTCTAGTTTCATGTCCAAATGTCCAAATACCAATTGAACCTCTACAATTCAAGTTATGGCTGCCCAAACCTACTGGACTCATGTCCAATTCTACAGGTCACCTAGGGCAGCCACACTAAACCTAAATCCCATCACTAAACACACTTCATTTCTTGTTTACCAATAACCAAATGGTCACTAATTGACCATTAAAACTCAGTTTCATCATTACATGATCAAAGTCTCAATTTCATGCTCAAACCCTAACTCCAATTTCCAATTCATGGCATACACACACCAATCTCATACCAAATCACTTTATCCATCATCTATACTCATCAATAACATAATTAAGCCACTTAATTTCATCAAAAACCAACAATCCTTAAACTTTCTCATGGCTGCCAAATTTAGAGATTTCATTTACTCGAGTTTTTCTTTTAATTTCACACAATTTTCTACTTGATTTAGCATGCTTACAAGATTAAAGAAAGAAAGAAATTGTTTAGGGCACTAACCTTGAATGGAGCAGAATTTTTTCTTGACCCAACTTAGATTTTTCCTTCACTTTCTTTAATTTTCTTGGCTGCCAAACACTTGCTCGAGATGTAGAGACAAATTTTGTTGAAGTGGACTTAGGGTTTCAAGTGAGATTTGGGTGGGTTATAAAGCTTGGATAAGCTTTAATGGTGGTAAGGGTTAGGAGAGCTACGGATGGAAGAAGAAAGTAAAAGGAAAACTGATTTCTTTCTTTCATTTCTACCCATTTAACTCATTTTAAGTGAGTTATAGCCATGTGTCACCATGTGATTGGGTGGAGGCACACTAATGACATCATGTGATGTCATAATTTCTTATTTAATTCATTTTCTTTTTTTTTTCTTTTCTACTCAATTTCAATTTAATTTGTAGCAATATTTATTCATATTTTATGTCATAATAATTATTTACTTAACTGGACAAGTCGGCCAAAAATCATCTCTGAAGACGAAATGACCAAAATGCCCTCCGTTTGGCTTATTGAGCCAAAATTGTCTGTACCGATTGAAAAATTTTTCTAAGCATTTCCTTGGCATTCTAATGCCATAGAAACCTCAATGACCCTTCTCTGGAGTCTCAAAAATTATTTTATGAATTTTTTCCTGGGTCTAGGGCTCCTAGTTGCGAGAACCGCAACTTCCCACTAGGTTACCCATCGCTAGGGCACCGACTCATTTAACTTGGTTGTATTTTATTTCTAAAATTTTTCCTAAATTTTTCTTATTAATATTTGAGTTAATTATAGTTCCTCACTTTAGTTTAAATATTTTTCCGGACGTTCTAACTGTTCGGACCAACACTGGTCACCGAAATAGTAGAATGTGCGGAATTGTTACAGTGAGGGTGTTACATTTGACACTTGGCACAATGTGATTGGGTCAATTAAACCTAGAACCAATCAAAGGGTGACATGTAGCAAGGGTTTAATGTGTTGACCTAGCTATATAAGTGTTGTTATGAATTAAAAATATGACAACCAGCAGCCACTCCTCCTTTGTCACGGCATTTTGAGGCTCTCCATCTCTTCTTCTTCATCTCTCATCAATTCAAAGAGATTAGCTATCAATCTCTTGAATTAAAAATACTAGAAATCATTTCTAGTGTCCTGTTTACATCTTTAATCTCTTAAAAGGCAGAACTTGATTTTCTAAATAATAGAAAAAGCTTTAGAAGCTGTTTAAGGGTTGTCATAGGTGTTCTTGGTGTGGACAAGCTAGAGGGACAACATCTAGTGTCATGAAGACGCATCTCAAAGGCGCAAATACACTGCAGTGCATTAAGAGGTTAGTGTGTTTGATCTTGATTTAATCTAGGGTTCTAAAATTAATCTGATTAATTTTGAAATCTTAAATGGCAAATACAGATCCAAAAACATATTAAAAGATTTTTAATATGTTGTTTATCATTGAAATCAAATAGATAAAAATAAATCTTGCTTGATGCATGTGACTCTAGGTGAAAATTTTGAATTCAATGGCATAAACTTGTGTTTTTCACTCTTCTGTTCCTTCAATTGGTATCAGAGCCACTATATTTGCCATTTAGATTTTTGATTATATGATTTAATTGTGTGTTTGATCATGAGATGATTTATCCATTGCTGGTTGCAATGGATATGTGGCGGTATGCTTTAAGAACACCATCAATGGTGCATATGGTTTGGCTTCATGGGTGGTGCAAAGGTTTGGCTTTTTAATTTGCAATTGTTGTATGATCTAAAAGCTCATCCTATGTCTAATTAAATTGTTTAATTAGAATTTTAATCACACAATTAAATTTTGATTCAAATTAGAATTTTAAAAAATTGTTTGAATGTGATTCAAATCTGAATTTTAAAAGTTGTTTGAATGTGATTCAAATCTGAATTTTTAAAGTTGTTTGAATCATATTTAAATCTGATTTTTTAAAGTTGTTTGAATAATATTCAGATCTGAATTTTTGAAAATTGTTTGAATGTGATTCAAATCTGACTTTTTAAAAATTGTTTGAATGTGATTCAAATCTGAATTTTTAAGGTTGTTTGAATGTGATTCAAATCTGAGTTTTTAAATTTGTTTGAATGAGATTCAAATCTGAATTTTTAAATTATTTGAATCATATTCAAATCTGGATTTTTAAGTTGAATATGAGATATTCAATTTAATTTAAGTATGTATATTTTATTTAATTGTTAAATAGTGATATGCATGATAGATGATCATGGACTATAAAAGACTTATGTGATTGGATTTATTTCTTTTATATTTCTTTGGGATTGTAAATTAATTAATTTATTTTAATTTATTTTGGCATGTATTATTAAGTTTATAATAATTTTTTGTTGTAATTTCATTTATTTAAGTTCTTGTAAATTCGCCTTGATATGCCAAGGATTACTATGTAATATTGGATTGCAAGAAGTTCAAGGAGGTCAAGAGCATTGGTGGGACCAGTGGGAGGAATTCAAGATCAAGTGTTGATTATGTACTCCTTCAGCAACTCTTGTAAAATGAATGAATGAAATGCACTTAGGAATGCCCTGATTCAATTCTTGGTGGCTCATAATTGAATCCCTTAGAAAGTCTATGATCATATCATATTTACTACTTATCCATGAATGCATGAGATGTATGGGAATGTATGCAATTATATGACATATGCATGCTAAATGGATAATGTGCAAAGTGAGACCTTAATAGTAATTAGGATGACTATAAAATCATCCAAACAAATGATTAAGTTGGAAATGCTATAATTAAAGTAATTATAACATGGGCCCTCCATTGGGGCAATTATTTTAAGAAATTTTAAATAGTTGCATTAGATGCAATTAATTTAAGAGATTTTCTTAAGAATAATTGTTAAGTATGAGATGTTGTAAATATGTAAATGGTTTGGTGGCCAATATCGGATGTACCTGAGGACATTAAAATTATTTGCATGATTACTGGCTCAATGGGATCAACTTAACTAATGCAAGATAAGTCAATAATAGATGTACCTGAGATTTTGAGCATTAGGGGCTAGGTAAAGGATTGAACCTCACATGAGATGTGATGGGCAAGGAGTTGCTCACTTATAGTTTATTGTAATTCCAATAACGGATGTACCTGAGGATGATAAATAGAATTATAAGAATTCAATCACCCACTAGAAATGTAACATCCTCCCGGTAGCAATTCCGCACAGTTTACTGTTCCGGTGACCGGTCTCGGTCCGGACAGCTAGAACTTCTGGAAAAAAAAAATATTTAAACTAAAGTGAGGAACCAAAATTTACTCAAATATTAATAAGAAAAATTTAGTAAAAATTTTAGAAATAAAATACAACCAAGTCAAATGAGCCGGTGCCCAAGCGAAGGGTAACCAGAGGGAAGTTGCGGTTCTCGCAACGAGGAGCCCTAGACTCGGGGGAAAAATTATAAAATAATTTTTGGGACTCCAGAGAAGGGTCATTGAGGTTCCTATGGCATTAGAATGCCAAGAAAATATTTAGAAAAATTTTTCAATCGGTACAGACAATTTTGACCCGTTAAGCCAAACGGAGGGCATTTTGGTCATTTCGCCTTCAGAGGTGATTTTTGGCCGACTTGTCCAATTAAGTAAATAATTAATATGACATAAAATATGAATAAACATTACTAGAAATTAAATTGAAATTGAGTAGTGAAGAAAAGAAAAGAAAAATCAAAGAAAAGCTCATTTATGACATCTTGATGATGTCATTTATAAATTATGACCAATCACAATTAAGCCATCATTTGACTAACTAATAAAGAGTCTAAATGAAGACCAAATAACAAAAAATTATAGCAGCCATTCTTCTTCTTCTTCACCAAAACGTGACTTCTCCCCATCTCCCTCCATTGATGCACTCACCCAAGCTCCAAAACCTAGCCAATTACACCATAAAACCCCTATATGCCTTCATAAAACTTGGTCCTCACACCTAGAGCAAGCTTTGGACAGAAAAAAAAGAAAGGAAGAAAGTGAAGTTTTGAAGTCTTAGAAGTGGCTCCATTCAAGGTTAGTGCACATATGTATTTAAAACACATTAATTCCATGTTACAGATGTGTAATAGGTAAGAAATTGTGGAATAAATGAACCAAACCCATGTGTATGAATGCCATGAATTTCGGCAGCCATATTGAAGGAATAGAAATGAGGGTTTTTTTTTGGACTTAGAGTGGATTAGAAATGATGTTTAAGATACATATACACAAGGATAATAAATTGGTATGCTAACTAAGGCATCTTGTAGAAAACATAAGGTGAAGCTAGGGTTTTGGGGGAGTGAAAATTGATTTGGCTTATGAAATTGTTAGAGCACATTTTAATGGTCAATTAGTGACCATTTTAGGTAAGTTGACCATATTATGGACTGAAAAATAGGATTGCAAAGTGAAGTTGTAGGCTGCCCTAGGGCAGTGAGAGGGACTGAAAATTCAGTCCACTTGCACTGCCATAACTTGGGCTGTGTTGGTCCAATTGGTGTTTGGCCAATTGGACATGAAACTAGGCTTATAATGGCATATTTTTTCTGAAGAAACCATGCCCAAAAGACCAAAGCAAGATGACCAAAACTTGGCTCCAATCCGGATACCCTGCAAACAGCCCCTGCAGAAATGACCAAATGAACAGTTAACTGTTCATTTGGCCATAACTCACTGTAGATATGGTCAATTGACCTGAAAGTTTTACAGCAACAAGTTAAGAAATAGACAAACAACTTACATGAAGAAACCTACCCCAAATTATGACCAGAACCTAATCAAATCATTGAGCAAAGTGAAGTTTACTGTACTGAGATTTCCAGAATTTTCATTTGAGCAGCAATGTTTGGAGGACTATAACTCTCTCTAGAAAACTCGGATTTAGGCGATTCTTGAACCGATGGAAACCTAAGGCATAGTAGAACATTTCATATGAATAGTGCACGTGAACAGTAAACTTATTTTGGCCATAACTTGAGCTAAAAAACTCCAAATGGAGTGATTCAAAAAAGGAAATTCAACTAGACAAAATAAGGAACAACTTTCATGTTTACCATTTCCTCAAATTCCCACTGTAAAAATAACAAATGTAACAGTAAAGATGAAGCACCAAATCTGAAAATTTTGTTCAATTAGCATTAAGCTTAGAAATGGTATTGGCAACCAATACCAACAAGTTTTAAATACAAAATGTGGTATGTTTGGGGTGTTAAAACCAATACACCTATTTTCTATCCAAAAGTCAACATTTTTGTTGACCAATGAGGTGAATAGTGACACCAAAACCAAAAATTGGCAATTTTGCCAAAATGACCTAAGCTTTGAGAAAGTGACCAAAACTAACAAGTTTTGAATACAAAATGTGGTATGTTGGGAGTATTAAAACCAATGTACCTATTGTTTATGCAAAAGTCAACATTTTAGTTGACTAATGAAATGAATAGTGACATGAAAACTTGAAATTCAAAAATTGTGAAACTTAAAAATGCAAAATGCCCTAGTAGGCCTAATGTGATTGGTTTGGATAGTTTGGCATGCCAATAGGGTATTGTTTTAGCAGTATTATGAAAGGAAAGGCTTTATGCCTGTATTCATGGCTTTATGCCCATATTCATGGCTTTTATGCCCATATTTATGGCTTTTATGCCGATTATGTGATATCATGGCTTTTTAGCCATACTGACTGCATACGTGGTTGACGTTCTGCGTCCCATGGTATGACGGCCCGAGGCACCGCGGTGTCCAGTGCCAACGACCCGTTATCGATCCAATCGCCCAAAGATAGGTTACTTGGGCATGGAAAAGTATAACTGTGATTGAGCTGATTATTAAAGAAAATACGAAAATTAAGAATCAGGAATGATTACAAAAATACAAAGAAGCTCAAGATCATGAAGAAAATAATTAACGAAATGCATGAAGAAGTTAATATCATAAAACATGATTAGCCCTCGACTAAACAATAAGTTAGTAATTATTCATTTCTTATGAACACAATAGCAAGGAAATTATTATTTTTATTTGCATATTATATTTTCTTGTATTATTTGCACCACTAAGCTTTATGCTTAGCGTCGCTTTGCAACGCGTAGAGTGCGAAAGATTTGGACAGAGGGCCCGGTAGACCACAGATTCGGTAAGCGGTTCACGATTACGCATAGTGTTTGTGTCACCTCACCGTCTGCAGTGCATTGGTAGGACACTAGGTGTCATTTTGGTATTTTGTAATTGATTTTATTTTCTCATGTGTAAATGAACTTATGAAATGTAATTTGATGTTCATGTAAATAATGAGAATTGTGTTTGTAAATGGAAAAGTGAATGTTTATCTGTAATTTATATATGATTATCACATGTGATGAATGATTGAGAAATAAATGGTTGAAAAATGTTGAGATTTTGATAAATGGAATTGAGATGATTGAACATGAATATTGGAAGTGTTTTTCACAGGTTCCGAAGAACTTTTTTTTCTCCATTTTTAGCCGGTACTCTGCCGGATTTTCTTTAAAAAATTTCGGAACCTCAAATAAATTACAATTTCAATAAATGAATTATATTTCACAAGTTATATTCAAAACCACGATAAAAATGAATTAAGATAAAATAGAGTGCTCCGGCACACTAAGTGGCATAACTTGCTCGGCTACACTGTAGTCGGGTAGGGGGTGTCACATTTAGTGGTATCAGAGCACGGTTTAGGCGTTTCTGGACCTAGATAGATTGCATATCATGCATTGCATTCATAAGAGTCGAGGTGACATTATTGCAGATCTGTATTTCCTGTTTATTTTAGGTTAAGGTATGGAATAAGAGAGGGAAGAGACAATGAGATAGCGAATGGAGATGAGAAGGAGACTATATTTAAGATGAAAAAGGATGAGTACATAACTGTTTGAGGATAGGATTGAGACTAAGGAGAAAGTGAAGTAGGATAACACGGAAAGGTGAAGAAATAAAGAGGTATTAGCTCCTTGGCTATTTACATTGAGTAAATTTCGAGGACGAAATTTAAATAAGAGGGGAAGAGTTGTAACATCCTCCCGGTAGCAATTCCGCACAGTCTACTGTTCCGGTGACCGGTGTCGGTCCCAACAGCTAGAACTTCTGGAAAAAAAAAATATTTAAACTAAAGTGAGGAACCAAAATTTACTCAAATATTAATAAGAAAAATTTAGTAAAAATTTTAGAAATAAAATACAACCAAGTCAAATGAGCCGGTGCCCAAGCGAAGGGTAACCAGAGGGAAGTTGCGGTTCTCGCAATGAGGAGCCCTAGACCCTGGGGAAAAATTATAAAATAATTTTTGGGACTCCAGAGAAGGGTCATTGAGGTCCCTATGGCATTAGAATGCCAAGAAAATATTTAGAAAAATTTTTCAATCGGTACAGACAATTTTGACCCGTTAAGCCAAACGGAGGGCATTTTGGTCATTTCGCCTTCAGAGGTGATTTTTGGCCGACTTGTCCAATTAAGTAAATAATTAATATGACATAAAATATGAATAAACATTACTAGAAATTAAATTGAAATTGAGTAGTGAAGAAAAGAAAAGAAAAATCAAAGAAAAGCTCATTTATGACATCTTGATGATGTCATTTATAAATTATGACCAATCACAATTAAGCCATCATTTGACTAACTAATAAAGAGACTAAATGAAGACCAAATAACCAAAAATTACAGCAGCCATTCTTCTTCTTCTTCACCAAAACGTGACTTCTCCCCATCTCCCTCCATTGATGCACTCACCCAAGCTCCAAAACCTATCCAATTACACCATAAAACCCCTATATGCCTTCATAAAACTTGGTCCTCACACCTAGAGCAAGCTTTGGACAAAAAAAAAGAAAGTAAGAAAGTGAAGTTTTGAAGTCTTAGAAGTGGCTCCATTCAAGGTTAGTGCACATATGTATTTAAAACACATTAATTCCATGTTAGAGATGTGTAATAGGTAAGAAATTGTGGAATAAATGAACCAAACCCATGTGTATGAATGCCATGAATTTCGGCAGCCATATTGAAGGAATAGAAATGAGGGTTTTGTTGGACTTAGAGTGGATTAGAAATGATGTTTAAGATACATATACACAAGGATAATAAATTGGTATGCTAACTAAGGCATCTTGTAGAAAACATAAGGTGAAGCTAGGGTTTTGGGGGAGTGAAAATTGATTTGGCTTATGAAATTGTTAGAGCACATTTTAATGGTCAATTAGTGACCATTTTAGGTAAGTTGACCATATTATGGACTGAAAAATAGGATTGCAAAGTGAAGTTGTAGGCTGCCCTAGGACAGCAGCAGAGGGACTGAAAATTCAGTCCACTTGCACTGCCATAACTTGGGCTGTGTTGGTCCAATTGGTGTTTGGCCAATTGGACATGAAACTAGGCTTATAATGGCACATTTTTTCTGAAGAAACCATGCCCAAAAGACCAAAGCAAGAGGACCAAAACTTGGCCCCAATCCGGATACCCTGCAAACAGCCCCTGCAGAAATGACCAAATGAACAGTAACTGTTCATTTGGCCATAACTCACTGTAGATATGGTCAATTGACCTGAAATTTCTACAGCAATAAGTTAAGACATAGACAAACAACTTTCATGAAGAAACCTACCCCAAATTATGACCAGAACCTAATCAAATCATTGAGCAAAGTGAAGTTTACTGTACTGAGATTTCCAAAATTTTCATTTGAGCAGCAATGTTTGGAGGACTATAACTCTCTCTAGAAAACTCGGATTTAAGCGATTCTTGAACCGATGGAAACCTAAGGCATAGTAGAACATTTCATATGAAGAAAGTTAGACCAAATTATGAACTTAACTTGATCAAATTACTGACCAAATTTGGACCAAAAATCTGCCAGACCCAAAATCTCAGCATGAATAGTGCACGTGAACAGTAAACTTATTTTGGCCATAACTTGAGCTAAAAAACTCCAAATGGAGTGATTCAAAAAAGGAAATTCAACTAGACAAAATAAGGAACAACTTTCATGTTTACCATTTCCTCAAATTCCCACTGTAAAAATAACAAATGTAACAGAAAAGATGAAGCACCAAATCTGAAAATTTTGTTCAATTAGCATTAAGCTTAGAAATGGTATTGGCAACCAATACCAACAAGTTTTAAATACAAAATGTGGTATGTTTGGGGTGTTAAAACCAATACACCTATTTTCTATCCAAAAGTCAACATTTTTGTTGACCAATGAGGTGAATAGTGACACCAAAACTAAAAATTGGCAATTTTGCCAAAATGACCTAAGCTTTGAGAAAGTGACCAAAACTAACAAGTTTTGAATACAAAATGTGGTATGTTGGGAGTATTAAAACCAATGTACCTATTGTTTATGCAAAAGTCAACATTTTAGTTGACTAATGAAATGAATAGTGACATGAAAACTTGAAATTCAAAAATTGTGAAACTTAAAAATGCAAAATGCCCTAGTAAGCCTAATGTGATTGGTTTGGATAGTTTGGCATGCCAATAGGGTATTGTTTTAGCAGTACTGCGAAAGGAAAGGCTTTATGCCTGTATTCATGGCTTTATGCCTGTATTCATGGCTTTTATGCCTGTATTCATGGCTTTTATGCCCATATTTATGGCTTTTATGCCGATTATGTGATATCATGGCTTTTTAGCCATACTGACTGCATACGTGGTTGACGTTCTGCGTCCCATGGTATGACGGCCCGAGGCAATCATGGTGTCCAAAGGTGCCAACGACCGTTATCCATCGATCGCCCAAAGATAGGTTACTTGGGCATGGAAAAGTATATCTGTGATTGAGCTGATTATTAAAGAAAATACGAAAATTAAGAATCAGGAATGATTACAAAAATACAAAGAAGCTCAAGATCATGAAGAAAATAATTAACGAAATGCATGAAGAAGTTAATATCATAAAACATGATTAGCCCTCGACTAAACAATAAGTTAGTAATTATTCATTTCTTATGAACACAATAGCAAGGAAATTATTATTTTTATTTGCATATTATATTTTCTTGTATTATTTGCACCACTAAGCTTTATGCTTAGCGCGTCGCTTTTGCAACGCGTAGGTACTGAAGATTTGGACAGAGGGCCCAGTAGACCACAGATTCGGTAAGGCAGTTCACAGTTCTGCATAGTGTCTGTGTCACCTCACCGTCTGCAGTGCATTGGTAGGACACTAGGTGTCATTTTGGTATTTTGTAATTGATTTTATTTTCTCATGTGTAAATGAACTTATGAAATGTAATTTGATGTTCATGTAAATAATGAGAATTGTGTTTGTAAATGGAAAAGTGAATGTTTATCTGTAATTTATATATGATTATCACATGTGATGAATGATTGAGAAATGAATGGTTGAAAAATGTTGAGATTTTGATAAATGGAATTGAGATGATTGAACATGAATATTGGAAGTGTTTTTCACAGGTTCCGAAGAACTTTTTTTCTCCATTTTTAGCCGGTACTCTGCCGGATTTTCTTTAAAATTTTCGGAACCTCAAATAAATTACAATTTCAATAAATGAATTATATTTCACAAGTTATATTCAAAACCACGATAAAAATGAATTAAGATAAAATAGAGTGCTCCAGCACACTGAGTGGCATAACTTGCTCGGCTACACTGTAGTCGGGTAAGGGGTGTCACATTTAGTGGTATCAGAGCACGGTTTAGGCGTTTCTGGACCTAGATAGATTGCATATCATGCATTGCATTCATAAGAGTCGAGGTGACACTATTGCAGATCTGTATTTCCTGTTTATTTTAGGTTAAGGTATGGAATAAGAGAGTGAAGAGACAATGAGATAGCGAATGGAGATGAGAAGGAGACTATATTTAAGATGAAAAAGGATGAGTACATAACTGTTTGAGGATAGGATTGAGACTAAGGAGAAAGTGAAGTAGGATAACACGAAAAGGTGAAGAAATAAAGAGGTATTAGCTCCTTGGCTATTTACATTGAGTAAATTTCGAGGACGAAATTTAAATAAGAGGGGAAGAGTTGTAACATCCTCCCGGTAGCAATTCCGCAAGATACCATCTGCTCCTGGATCGGTGTCATCTGACCTAGAACTTCTAGAAAAAAAAAAATATTTAAACTAAATTGAGGAACCAAAATTTACTCAAATATTAATAAGAAAAACTTAGTAAAAATTTTAGAAATAAAATACAACTAAGTCAAATGAGCCGGTGCCCAAGCGAAGGGTAACCAGAGGGAAGTTGCGGTTCTCGCAACGAGGAGCCCTAGACCCTGGGGAAAAATTATAAAATAATTTTTGGGACTCCAGAGAAGGGTCATTGAGGTCCCTATGGCATTAGAATGCCAAGAAAATATTTAGAAAAATTTTTCAATCGGTACAGACAATTTTGACCCGTTAAGCCAAACGGAGGGCATTTTGGTCATTTCGCCTTCAGAGGTGATTTTTGGCCGACTTGTCCAGTTAAGTAAATAATTAATATGACATAAAATATGAATAAACATTACTAGAAATTAAATTAAAATTGAGTAGTGAAGAAAAAGAAAAGAAAAATCAAAGAAAAGCTCATTTATGACATCTTGATGATGTCATTTATAAATTATGACCAATCACAATTAAGCCATCATTTGACTAACTAATAAAGAGACTAAATGAAGACCAAATAACCAAAAATTACAGCAGCCATTCTTCTTCTTCTTCACCAAAACGTGACTTCTCCCCATCTCCCTCCATTGATGCACTCACCCAAGCTCCAAAACCTAGCCAATTACACCATAAAACCCCTATATGCCTTCATAAAACTTGGTCCTCACACCTAGAGCAAGCTTTGGACAGAAAAAAAGAAAGGAAGAAAGTGAAGTTTTGAAGTCTTAGAAGTGGCTCCATTCAAGGTTAGTGCACATATGTATTTAAAAAACATTAATTCCATGTTAGAGATGTGTAATAGGTAAGAAATTGTGGAATAAATGAACCAAACCCATGTGTATGAATGCCATGAATTTCGGTAGCCATATTGAAGGAATAGAAATGAGGGTTTTGTTGGACTTAGAGTGGATTAGAAATGATGTTTAAGATACATATACACAAGGATAATAAATTGGTATGCTAACTAAGGCATCTTGTAGAAAACATAAGGTGAAGCTAGGGTTTTGGGGGAGTGAAAATTGATTTGGCTTATGAAATTGTTAGAGCACATTTTAATGGTCAATTAGTGACCATTTTAGGTAAGTTGACCATATTATGGACTGAAAAATAGGATTGCAAAGTGAAGTTGTAGGCTGCCCTAGGACAGCAGCAGAGGGACTGAAAATTCAGTCCACTTGCACTGTCATAACTTGGGCTGTGTTGGTCCAATTGGTGTTTGGCCAATTGGACATGAAACTAGGCTTATAATGGCACATTTTTTCTGAAGAAACCATGCCCAAAAGACCAAAGCAAGAGGACCAAAACTTGGCCCCAATCCGGATACCCTGCAAACAGCCCCTGCAGAAATGACCAAATGAACAGTAACTGTTCATTTGGCCATAACTCACTGTAGATATGGTCAATTGACCTGAAATTTCTACAGAAATAAGTTAAGACATAGACAAACAACTTTCATGAAGAAACCTACCCCAAATTATGACCAGAACCTAATCAAAGCATTGAGCAAATTGAAGTTTACTGTACTGAGATTTCCAAAATTTTCATTTGAGCAGCAATGTTTGGAGGACTATAACTCTCTCTAGAAAACTCGGATTTAAGCGATTCTTGAACCGATGGAAACCTAAGTCATAGTATAACATTTCATATGAAGAAAGTTAGACCAAATTATGAACTTAACTTGATCAAATTACTGACCAAAGTTGGACCAAAAATCTGTCAGACCCAAAATCTCAGCATGAACAGTGCACGTGAACAGTAAACTTATTTTGGCCATAACTTGAGTTAAAAAACTCCAAATGGAGTGATTCAAAAAAGGAAATTCAACTAGACAAAATAAGGAACAACTTTCATGTTTACCATTTCCTCAAATTCCCACTGTAAAAATAACAAATGTAACAGAAAAGATGAAGCACCAAATCTGAAAATTTTGTTCAATTAGCATTAAGCTTAGAAATGGTATTGGCAACCAATACCAACAAGTTTTAAATACAAAATGTGGTATGTTTGGGGTGTTAAAACCAATACACCTATTTTCTATCCAAAAGTCAATATTTTTGTTGACCAATGAGGTGAATAGTGACACCAAAACCAAAAATTGGCAATTTTGCCAAAATGACCTAAGCTTTGAGAAAGTGACCAAAACTAACAAGTTTTGAATACAAAATGTGGTATGTTGGGCGTATTGTTTATGCAAAAGTCAACATTTTAGTTGACTAATGAAATGAATAGTGACATGAAAACTTGAAATTCAAAAATTGTGAAACTTAAAAATGCAAAATGCCCTAGTAGGCCTAATGTGATTGGTTTGGATAGTTTGGCATGCCAATAGGGTATTGTTTTAGCAGTACTGCGAAAGGAAAGGCTTTATGCCTGTATTCATGGCTTTATGCCCGTATTCATGGCTTTTATGCCCGTATTTATGGCTTTTATGCCGATTATGTGATATCATGGCTTTTTAGCCATACTGACTGCATACGTGGTTGACATTCTAAGTAGAGATGCCACATTTCTTGAACAACAGTTTATCCAAGAAGGAGGCAAAGGAAGGCAAATAGAGTTGGAATTAGATAATTCTGACCAATCAACAGATCAGATGGATATAGATCCATCTAGTCAACCTATACCCGTTGATGAAACATCTATAGCTGTTCCTCGTAGAACAACCAGGGTATCTCACCCACTAGTGAGATATGGTTTCCTTCATGAAGAAGAACAAGAGTTGTCTACTCATGAAGAAGTAGATCATGGAGATGATCCACTTACCTATCAAGATGCTATATCAGATAAAGATTCTTCAAAATGGATTGATGCTACGAAATCTAAAATTGATTCCATGTATAAGAATCAAGTTTGGGATCTTGTTGACCCGCCTGAAGGCATTGTACCTATAGGGAACAAATGGGTTTTCAAGAAGAAAATTAATTTTGATGGAAAGGTAGAGACCTATAAGGCAAGGCTAGTAGTGAAAGGGTTTCGCCAAAGGCAAGGAATCAACTATGAGGAGACTTTCTCGCCTATTACCATGCTTAAATCAATTAGGATTCTATTAGCAATAGCTGCATACTATGATTATGAGATTTGGCAGATGGATGTCAAAACAGCTTTTCTCAATGGATACATTGCAGAAAACATTTTCATGGAACAACCTAGGGGTTTTGAATCCCAAGATGGTTCCAAGGTATGCAAGCTAAAGCGATCCATTTATGGGTTGAAGAAAACTTCGAGGAGTTGGAACATCCGTTTTGATGAAGCCATTAAATCCTTTGGTTTTATCAAAAATGAGGATGAACCATTTGTATATAAGAAGGTTAGTGACAGTGTTATCACTTTCCTTGTCTTATATGTGAATAACATACTGTTGATGGGTAATGACATAGGTATGTTGACAACTGTAAAGGTATGGTTGTCAAATACATTCTCCATGAAAGAATTAGGGGAGGCAACCTATATTCTTGGGATTTGCATCTATAGAGATAGAGCAAAAAGAATAATTGGTTTATCTCAAAGTCTATACTTGGAAAAGGTGTTAAAGAGGTTTAACATGCTTGATTCCAAGACAGGATTGTTACCAGTGAGACATGGTATCCATTTTTCTAAAGAGATGTCTCCAAAGACACCTGAAGAAAGAGATAAGATGGCCAGGATTCCATATGTTTTAGCTATTGAAAGTTTAATGTATGCAATGTTGTGTACTAGGCCGGATATTGCATATTCTGTTAGTTTGACTAGCAAGTATCAATCCAATCTAGGTTTGGAATACTGGATAGCTGTCAAGAATATCCTTAAGTACTTGAGAAGAACTAAGGATTTATTCTTGATCTATGGAGGTGGAGACTTGTAATTGGATAGTTATACTGATTCTGATTTCCAATCAGATATCGATGATAGAAAGTCTACCTCTGGATATGTGTTCATTTGTAATGGAGGTGCAGTCAGTTGGAAGAGTTCCAAACAGAGCACGACTGCAGATTTCACTACCGAGGCTGAGTATATTGCTGCATCAAATGTTGCAAATGAAGCTATTTAGATAAAGAAGTTCGAGACAGAACTTATAGTAGTTCCTTCCACTGAGTCAATAGTTCCACTACACTGTGACAATAATGGAGCAATCATACAGGCTAAGGAACCAAGGTCTCACCAAAAATCCAAACACATAGAAAGGCGCTACCACATTATTAGAGAAATAGTTGGGCAAGGCGATGTAGCCATGCAGAAAATAGCATCAACTGAAAATCCAGCTGATCCATTCACTAAGCTTATGTCACAGACTCAGCTAGACCATCATCTTGAGAAGATGGGTCTAAGATATTGTAATGAATGGCTCTAGTGCTAGTGGGAGATTGTCAGCAGTATGCCCTAGAGCATATCATTCAGTATATATCTTATTCATATTTTTATTAATAAAAGGGATTTCCACTTTTCCATTTACATAATATATTTATGTGTAATAGAAAAGGTCCATTGATATTTTCTTAGAAATCCTATTCTTATGTTGTTAAGAATATGAGCGACAGTATTTCTAGTACAAAGTATCATAAATAGGTTCACAATCGAGGATACTTCATAATAAGGACATAACTTGTAACACCCTCCCCGTAACAACTCCGTACATTCTACTGTTCCGATGACCGGTGTCGGTCCGGACAGCTAGAATGTCCGGAAAAATATTTAAACTAAAGTGAGGAACTATAATTAACTCAAATATTAATAAGAAAAATTTAGTAAAAATTTTAGAAAATAAAATACAACCAAGTAAAACGAGCCGGTGCCCAAGCGATGGGTAACCGGAGGGAAGTTGCGGTTCTGAACGAGGAGCCTAGACAGGTAAAAATTCATAAAATAATTTTTGGGACTCCAGAGAAGGGTCATTGAGGTTTCTATGGCATTAGAATGCCAAGAAAATATTTAGAAAAATTTTTCAATCGGTACAGACAATTTTGACCCGTTAAGCCAAACGGAGGGCATTTTGGTCATTTCGCCTTCAGAGGTGATTTTTGGCCGACTTGTCTAGTTAAGTAAATAATTATTATGACTCAAAATATGAATAAATATTGCTAAAAATTAAATTGAAATGTGGTAGAAAAGAAAAGCAAAGAAAAATAGTGAAAATTAAGGATAATGACATCACATGATGTCATTATCTTACTCCTAACCAATCACCATCTAACAAGCAATCTTAAAACACTTAAAAGAGTAAAAAATAGACCAAAAATTTCTGGTTTCCTTCTTCATCTTCAACCAGCCAAAACGTGAGTTTCTTCCTCCATAGCTTTTATTTTTTTATACCTTCCAATCTTTGATTCCTTACCCTAAAACCCTTAGGTCTCTTCATTAAAACTTGTCCACACACCTTGTAGGAGTGTTTGGCAGCCAAGAAAAGCCAAGAAAGTGAAGGAATTGCTTGGGAAAATTCTGCCCTCCTAAGGTTAGTGCACCTATATCCATTAAACTCTTTATTTTCATGGTTTAGGACTTGAAACTAGTAAGAATTGTGATTTAAATTAACAAAAACTTATGTGTATAACATCTTGAATTTTGGCTGCCCTAGCTATGGAATAAGGGGAAGTGTTTTGATGAGCTTAGAGTGGAATAGAAACCATGTTGAAGTGATAAACATATGAGCAATGCATTGGTAGCTACTAAGATACATGGCATAAACTATGAATTTGAATTAGGGTTTGGAAAGGTGAAAATGTGACTTGGCTTAGGAAATTATTAGAGAACATTTTAATGGTCAATTAGTGACCATTTTAGGTAATTTGAACAACAAATGGACAGAAAAATGAGATTGCAAAGTGAGGATTGCAGGCTGCCCTAGGGCAGCAGCATAGGGATTGAAAATTCAGTCCCTTTGCACTGCCATAACTTGGGCTGTGTTAGCCCAATTGATGTTTGGCCAATTGGACATGAAACTAGGCTTATAATGGCACATTTTTGCTGAAGAAACCATGCCCAAAAGACCAAAGCAAGAGGACCAAAACTTGGCCCCAATCCGGAACCCTGAAACTGCCTTTGCAGAATTGACCAAATGAACAGTAACTGTTCATTTGGCCATAACTCACTGTAGATTTGGTCAATTGACCTGAACTTTTTACAGAAACAAGTTAAGACATAGACAAACAACTTTCATGAAGGAACCTACCCCAAATTATGGCCAGAACCCATCCAAACAAGTGGTTCCAGTCACTGTTCATGCACTGTAGATATGGTAATTTTCTGCAGAATGCATATCCGGACAGCTTGGGTTTTTGGGCCATATCTAGAGCTAAAAAAGTCCAAATGGAGTGATTCAAAAAAGGAAATTCAACTAGACAAAATAAGGAACAACTTTCATGTTTTACATTTCTTCAAATTCCAACAGTAACAGTGTCCAATGGAACAGTGAAATTGACTCACCAAAACTAAAAATTCTGCTTGTGTTGGGTTAAACTTAGAAATGGTATTAACACTTAATGCCAACAAGTTTTAAACACCAAATGTGGTATGTTGGGAGTGCCAAAGTCAATGTACACATTTTTATTCCAAAAGTCAACATTTTTGTTGACCAAGGAGGTGAATGTGACACCAAAATCAAAAATTGGCAATTTTGCCAAAATGACCTAAGCTTTGAGAAAGTGACCAAAACTGACAAGTTTTAAATGCAAAATGGGGTACATTGGGATTGTTAAAACCAATGCACCTATGTTCTATGCAAAAGTCAACTTTTTGTTGACTATTGAAGTGAATAGTGACATAAAAACTTGAAATTCAAAAAAAAAAAATTGAAGAATTCAAAAGTATCAAATGCCCTAGTAGGCCTAATGTGATTGGTTTGGATAGGTTGGCATGCTAATAGGGTTCTGATAGCAGTACTGCGTATGATATATGGCTTCATTGCCATTCTGTGATGTGATAGCCTATGGCTATACTGATTATGATGTTTTACTTGGCTTTATGCCTTATTGCTTATATGGCTTATTAGCCATTCTGTTTGCACACCGGGAGACACATTGTGACCGATGGTGTGATCGCCGAGGTACACGTACCCGGTGCTAGTTTACCCGTTTATCGATCAATCGATTTGTATAGGTTACTTGGGCATGGAAAAGTATAACTGTAATTGAACTGATTGTTAAAGAAAATACAAAAACTAAATATCAGGAATGATTACGATAGAATACAATGAAAACTTAAAATTCATGAAGAAGTAAATATCATAAAACGTAATTAGCCCTCGACTAAACACTAAGTTGGTAATTATTCAGTTCTTATGAACACAATGGCTAAGAAATTATGATTTTTATGTTGCATATTATTTCTTTCTATTTTATTATTTGCACCACTAAGCTTTATGCTTAGCGCGTTGCTTTTGCAACGTAGTATCAAGATTGACAGAGCGCTTGATGAGACCACGATTGGTAAGGCGGTTCACGATTCTGCATAGTGTCCGTGTCACCTCACCGCGTGATGCATTGGTAGGACGCTAGATGTCATTTTGGTATTTTGTAATTGATTTTATTTTCTCGTATGTATTTGAACTTATGTAATATATTTTGATATTCATGTAAATAATGTAAAGTGTGGTTGTAAATGGAAAAGTGAATGTTTATCTATGATATATGCATGGTATCATATGAGATGGATGAATGATTGAGAAATGAATGGTTGACAAATGTTGAGAACTGAAATTGAGAAATATTGATGAGATTTTGATATTGGAGTTTGGAAATGATTGAATGTGAATATTGGAAGTGTTTTTCACAGGTTCCGAATAACGGTTTTCTCCATTTTTAGCCGGTACTCCACCGGATTTTCTTTAAAATTTTCGGAACCTCAAATGAATAATACTTTTGATAAATGGTTAAAATAAATCATATTTCATAAATTAACTTCAAAAGCATGACACAAATTAAGTAAGGTATATTAGAGTGTGCCAGTACTCCGTGTGGCATTACTTACTCGGGTATACTGTACACGGGTAAGGGGTGTCACATTTAGTGGTATCAGAGCACGGTTTAGGTGTTTCTGGGCCTAGATTGAGTCCATACCATGCATTGCATTTGTAAGAGTCGAGGTGACACTAACGCAGATCTGTTTATCTTTCTTATTTTGAATAGGATATGGACCCTTCATCTCAGAGAGCCGTTGAGGAGGAAGTGGAGAGTCATGCTCCACTGCGGCGGTGAGGCTGGGGCATGAGAGAATCTGCTCGCCACTCAAGCGAGCACCTCGGCCTCCACAGCCATGTTCCAACAAATGGCCGACTTCTTGGACAAATGGTCAGGGTAATGCCAGCACCACCACCAGCTCCACAGTAATCACACGGAAAGGTTAAGAAAATTTGGGGCGGTGGATTTCTATGGCAAGAGAGAGGATGACTCATTGCGGTAGAATTGGTTGAGCAGAGCAGAGTCCAAAAACAACTCCACTTCACTCCAGAGCAAAACACGAAGTCGCCATATCTTTCTTTGCAAGACGATGCATATGAGTGGTGGGACACCGTGTCGATGAAGTGCACGAAGTTATGACATGGGACTTCTTTCTCTCCGAATTCAAGAAGAAATATGTGGGTACTGTATACCTAGAAGAGAGAAGAAGGGAATTCATCAACCTGAGGCAGAGACAGTTGTCAGTAGCCGAGTATGAGAAGGAATTTGTTTGATTAAGCCGCTATGGAAGGGAGATAGTCCCTAATGAAGCTGAAAGATGTAAGAGATTTGAAGAGGGACTAAATGACAACATCAAGATCCAGCTCACTGCCTTGGGAATCACTGACTTCACTAAGTTAGTGGAAGCTGCATTAAAAGTGGAGAAAGTGAGAGTAAATGAACAAAATAGAAAAGATAGGCAGCGTAAGAGGGAATTTGGACCAGGACAGTCAAGCATACCGACTGATAGTAAGAAGTTTAAGGGTTCTGGTTCACAAGATCAGACATAGGGCCACAGAGGCCAGATTGGGATATCTATAGCTAGTTCTCTGGGCACAATAACAAGGGGATCAACCCCAAAGCCTGAATGTATGCATTGTGGTAGAAGACACAGAGGGGAGTGTCGATTGTTAACTGGAGAGTGTTTCAAATGTGGGGCTACGGATCATTTCATAAGAGATTGCCCTCAGAGGAGTGGTTCAATAGCTCCGGTACAAGTTGATAGACCTTCCCCTGTAGTTCAAAGGGGTAAAAGATCGGGTAGAGCAGAAACGGCTGACATTTCACAGAAGATTATTTCAGAGACCGTTGAAAAGCCCGAAGTTAGGGTGGCACCACAAGTATATGCAATGGAAGCTCAGGAAGAGCCAAACCCAGACACTGATGAGGCAATACAAGGAAGTGAAGAAACAAGGAGGTAGTAACTCCCCGATTACTTAAGTCAGGTAAATTTCGAGGACGAAATTTAAATAAGAGGGGAAGAGTTGTAACACCCTCCCCGTAACAACTCCGTACATTCTCTTATTCGTGGCCAGGTGTCGGTCCGGACAGCTAGAACGTCCGGAAAAATATTTAAACTAAAGTGAGGAACTATAATTAACTCAAATATTAATAAGAAAAATTTAGTAAAAATTTTAGAAAATAAAATACAACCAAGTAAAACGAGCCGGTGCCCAAGCGATGGGTAACCGGAGGGAAGTTGCGGTTCTCGCAACGAGGAGCCCTAGACCCGGGAAAAAATTCATAAAATAATTTTTGGGACTCCAGAGAAGGGTCATTGAGGTTCCTATGGCATTAGAATGCCAAGAAAATATTTAGAAAAATTTTTCAATCGGTACAGACAATTTTGACCCGTTAAGCCAAACGGAGGGCATTTTGGTCATTTCGCCTTCAGAGGTGATTTTTGGCCTACTTGTCCAGTTAAGTAAATAATTATTATGACTCAAAATATGAATAAATATTGCTAAAAATTAAATTGAAATGTGGTAGAAAAGAAAAGCAAAGAAAAATAGTGGAAATTAAGGATAATGACATCACATGATGTCATTATCTTACTCCTAACCAATCACCATCTAACAAGCAATCTTAAAACACTTAAAAGAGTAAAAAATAGACCAAAAATTTCTGGTTTCCTTCTTCATCTTCAACCAGCCAAAACGTGAGTTTCTTCCTCCATAGCTTTTATTTTTTTATACCTTCCAATCTTTGATTCCTTACCCTAAAACCCTTAGGTCTCTTCATTAAAACTTGTCCACACACCTTGTAGGAGTGTTTGGCAGCCAAGAAAAGCCAAGAAAGTGAAGGAATTTCTTGGGAAAATTCTGCCCTCCTAAGGTTAGTGCACCTATATCCATTAAACTCTTTATTTTCATGGTTTAGGACTTGAAACTAGTAAGAATTGTGATTTAAATTAACAAAAACTTATGTGTATAACATCTTGAATTTTGGCTGCCCTAGCTATGGAATAAGGGGAAGTGTTTTGATGAGCTTAGAGTGGAATAGAAACCATGTTGAAGTGATAAACATATGAGCAATGCATTGGTAGCTACTAAGATACATGGCATAAACTATGAATTTGAATTAGGGTTTGGAAAGGTGAAAATGTGACTTGGCTTAGGAAATTATTAGAGAGCATTTTAATGGTCAATTAGTGACCATTTTAGGTAATTTGAACAACAAATGGACAGAAAAATGAGATTGCAAAGTGAGGATTGCAGGCTGCCCTAGGGCAGCAGCATAGGGATTGAAAATTCAGTCCCTTTGCACTGCCATAACTTGGGCTGTGTTAGCCCAATTGATGTTTGGCAAATTGGACATGAAACTAGGCTTATAATGGCACATTTTTGCTGAAGAAACCATGCCCAAAAGACCAAAGCAAGAGGACCAAAACTTGGCCCCAATCCAGAACCCTGAAACTGCCTCTGCAGAATTGACCAAATGAACAGTAACTGTTCATTTGGCCATAACTCACTGTAGATTTGGTCAATTGACCTGAAATTTTTACAAAAACAAGTTAAGACATAGACAAACAACTTTCATGAAGGAACCTATCCCAAATTATGGCCAGAACCCATCCAAACAAGTGGTTCCAGTCACTGTTCATACACTGTAGATATGGTAATTTTCTGCAGAATGCATATCCGGACAGCTTGGGTTTTTGGGCCATATCTGGAGCTACAAAACTCCAAATGGAGTGATTCAAAAAAGGAAATTCAACTAGACAAAATAAGGAACAACTTTCATGTTTTACATTTCTTCAAATTCCAACAGTAACAGTATCCAATGGAACAGTGAAGTTGACTCACCAAAACTGAAAATTCTGCTTGTGTTGGGTTAAACTTAGAAATGGTATTAACACTTAATGCCAGCAAGTTTTAAACACCAAATGTGGTATGTTGGGAGTGCCAAAGTCAATGTACACATTTTTATTCCAAAAGTCAACATTTTTGTTGACCAAGGAGGTGAATAGTGACACCAAAATCAAAAATTGGCAATTTTGCCAAAATGACCTAAGCTTTGAGAAAGTGACAAAAACTAACAAGTTTTAAATGCAAAATGGGGTACATTGGGATTGTTAAAACCAATGCACCTATGTTCTATGCAAAAGTCAACTTTTTGTTGACTATTGAAGTGAATAGTGACATAAAAACTTGAAATTCAAAAAAAAAAAATTGAAGAATTCAAAAGTATCAAATGCCCTAGTAGGCCTAATGTGATTGGTTTGGATAGGTTGGCATGCCAATAGGGTTCTGATAGCAGTACTGCGTATGATATATGGCTTCATTGCCATTCTGTGATGTGATAGCCTATGGCTATACTGATTATGATGTTTTACTTGGCTTTATGCCTTATTGCTTATATGGCTTATTAGCCATTCTGTTTGCACACCGAGAGACACATTGTGACCGATGGTGTGACGACCCTAGGTACCTGGTACCCAGTGCTAGTTTACCCGTTTATCTAGTCCGGTCGATTTGTATAGGTTACTTGGGCATGGAAAAGTATAACTGTAATTGAACTGATTGTTAAAGAAAATACAAAAACTAAATATCAGGAATGATTACGATAGAATACAATGAAAACTTAAAATTCATGAAGAAGTAAATATCATAAAACGTAATTAGCCCTCGACTAAACACTAAGTTGGTAATTATTCAATTCTTATGAACACAATGGCTAAGAAATTATGATTTTTATGTTGCATATTATTTCTTTCTATTTTATTATTTGCACCACTAAGCTTTATGCTTAGCGCGTCGCTTTTGTAACGCGTAGGTACTGAAGATTGGACAGAGCGCCAGTAGACCACAAATTCGGTAAGGCAGTTCACAGTTCTGCATAGTGTCTGTGTCACCTCACTGTCAGCAGTGCATTGGTAGGACGCTAGATGTCATTTTGGTATTTTGTAATTGATTTTATTTTCTCGTATGTATTTGAACTTATGTAATATATTTTGATATTCATGTAAATAATGTAAAGTGTGGTTGTAAATGGAAAAGTGAATGTTTATCTATGATATATGCATGGTATCATATGAGATGGATGAATGATTGAGAAATGAATGGTTGACAAATGTTGAGAACTGAAATTGAGAAATATTGATGAGATTTTGATATTGGAGTTTGGAAATGATTGAATGTGAATATTGGAAGTGTTTTTCACAGGTTCCGAAGAACGGTTTTCTCCATTTTTAGCCGGTACTCCGCCGGATTTTCTTTAAAATTTTCGGAACCTCAAATGAATAATACTTTTGATAAATGGTTAAAATAAATCATATTTCATAAATTAACTTCAAAAGCATGACACAAATTAAGTAAGGTATATTAGAGTGTGCCAGTACACCGTGTGGCATTACTTACTCGGGTATACTGTACACGGGTAAGGGGTGTCACATAACTTATCCAGAAACATTGAATTCATATTTGTTACCAAGTTATTTATATGAGATATAAAGAAGATAGAATGGTGAGTCTCATGCCATATAGCAAACATGATAGGCACTTATAAATGATAAGTAGGCCGAACCAGTGACACTTATGACAAGCACATGAAGTTTACTCTTGTCAATGTTTTGTCATAAATCATATCAGTGCATATAATCTTTAGACCTGAGATAGCACAGTTATCTTGTATATAGGTAGTTTGTGTCACACCCTACTCCCCTGTAAGATGTAACATGATCCCGTAGTACATCTAATGAATTATCGTACTTCGCCTATCGATAACCCATTAGATATACTACAAGGGATTTTAAAACAATTTTCGTGAAATTTAAATCATCGATTAAAATCTGGTGTTATAAATTTTTTTTCAAAATTTTGGTAAAGTGCCTGCTGTATTTTGAGAAAACAGTTCTTCAATCCTGCAAAAGAAAATGCTCCCAATATGTTTTCTCAAATACAACTCCAATAAACTTTATTTCAATTCATAATTCAATTCTCAATAAACAATCAATTCATTTTCAAACTAATCTCATCATGAAGAAATATTTCATTGATTATAAGACTCAAAATTTATATTACAAAACTATTCAAGTAAATGAAATCTCAAATTTATATTTAATTACATACCAAAATATTTTACAAGAGTTTTTATACAACTGCTCAAATAATTTACATACATATTATTACATGCATACATCAAAACCTGTGTACATGGGTATACCTATAATATACCTGGAGCTGATTTGAAAGTGTCTTCAAAGAAATTTTCTCACTGCTCTATGCTCTTCTTACCTGCGACAGCATACAAAGCTATCGCTGAGTGGTGAACTCAGTGGTGCACAACTATAATTTAAAACATAGTACAATATACATTGATAAAATTTACAGTAAATAATTTGAAAATCTAAATACTCATCAAATTCTAAAACTCAAAATATTCATTGCCAATAATGTGAATCATTTGTATAAAATGACTTCGAT
Source organism: Hevea brasiliensis (assembly GCF_030052815.1). Lineage (NCBI taxonomy): Eukaryota > Viridiplantae > Streptophyta > Magnoliopsida > Malpighiales > Euphorbiaceae > Hevea > Hevea brasiliensis. The sequence continues at coordinate 43,466,277 of NC_079503.1, read as the reverse complement.
CATGAAATTCAATTTATCAAATCATAACTAACCATTTAGGTAATTCCAATGAAATCAATTATACATAAATCATAACTAAAATCACAATTCTTTACTATTCAAAAACATTCTATTTCAAAAATCATGTTGTATCTAAAAAACCACGATGTATCTCAAAAACCATGCTGTATCTCAAAAATCATGCTATATCTCAAAAATCATGCTACATCTCAAAAGCCATTCTTTATCTCACTAACTATGCAAGACTAATCCGAAAGGGCCATCTTCGGGGTGACTCTAACTCCCTATGGTCAGGGAGGTCGAATCGGATTCTAACTCCCTATGGTCGGGGAGGTCGAATCGGATTCTAACTCCCTATGGTCGGGGAGGTTGAATCATCGTGCATAGTACACATCACAATAATAAATCTTCCGAAAGGGCCATAACGATAAAAAAAACTTAGATCTAACCTCAAATCAGAGGAAAATCTAAGCCTGTGCACGTATTATGGTAATCAAAACACAACTAACTCCATTGTCTTCTCAACAAATGAGAGAGATGGGTAATAACCTAGTCAAGCATCTATAGTGAGATATAAAATAATATCACAATCCTTTTAGTGAGCATAAATCACAATATAATTCGATTCAAATTCAATTCCAATATCCAATAATTTTTATGCTCATCATAATTCAAATCATAAATTTGCATTTTTCCATGAAAATTACCATCACAATTCAAAACATGTCGTATCACAATTTTCCAAAACATAATTTATTCAATCCATAACAATGCTTAATACTTGTGGAAATACCATTTCACAAAGCCAAATTCATGCATACTATAACAGTTTCAATAATCATTGAATTAAATCTAATGCTTGTTAAACAGAATACATAAGAAAAAATATGTCATTTAATCATATGAAATATTCAAAACAAAATCAGTTAAAAACCAGTTGTGCACAAACCTCTGATAACTGTCTCTTGGCTCTGACTCAGTGTTTCCTTCCCCTTCCCTGAGTCTTGCTAACTGAGAAACACAATTTGAAGTGTTTCAGTACTCATTTAAACTCTCTAACGATAATACTTGATAATTAATTCACTAAATTCTATTATTTGCTTAGTCAACCTAATACGTCGACCCTCGGTGCATTCTAGGTAATTTGGTTTTAATGTTACTAATATGCCACATTCAATAGTCTATTAGGGTTAGTACATGTTACCAATTTCAGTTTCGTGTATACTGCATTTTCTTGCAATTTGCTGGATTCCGGGATACTAGTTTGACCTAGCCGGACGACCTAGTTCCCTCGGTTTTCGGGTTTTGGTCAAAACTACAAACTTGTAGATCTATGTCTTATGGAACGCGGGGCGAAATTTCAGGTCATTCTGAGTTATGTAGACCAAGTTATGGTCATTTTACTATTGCTGGTCAAATTGCGCTAAAATTGGTCGTTTTAGGTCATTTTAGGTCAATTTTGGTTCGGCCAGTTTTTGGACCCGAAATTTTGCAAGCTGTTTGACTTGCTTATGGTCATTTCTTGGTTTTAGTGACTTCATAAGACTTGTAGATATGGGTCTTAACTATTCATGGTCAAAATTTCAGGTCAATTGGACCTGTTTTGAGTGAGTTATGGCCTAAACACTAACTGCTGCCCAAATGGTCAATTTTCAGGCCTTATTTGCACTTAATCCGGATTTGGTCATTTTTCAAGCTACCTTGCAAGCAGAATTTTGGCAAGCTTCCTTCATGAAAGTTGGCACATTTTGTGCCTAGTTTCACCTCCAATTGGTTTGATACCAATTGGAGCCACACACTTAAGGTTCTAAGTCCAAAATGCAGACTGCCTTATTACATTTCCTTCATACACATCAAAGACCACTTTTAACACTTACCAAACTCAACATTCAAGCCAATTCTGGTTTGTACCATAACCTAAACATAGTTCACAACATATTATAGGTCATTTTGGCAGCTTACAATTACATTCAACATACACTATAAAGTGCAAAATTTGTCAAACTCATATACAACAATTCAATCACCTAACCATAACACTTTTTTCATGTCCAACTTCACACCATCATATATACACTCAAACTGCCCTAACATCCAACACAAGTCAACATTAATATACCATAAACCAAGCATGAATTTCAGCATTCTTCAAGAGTCAACAAACTACCACAATGATACTTTTGCATTCCATTAATTTCCAAGCTTTAAATTTCAATACACATTTACATATACTAAGTATAATCACCCAAATAATTTCCTACACAATATACATTTAATCAATCCTTTAATTCACCATTTACAAGCAAAAATAAACTGTCTTCAAGGTGTTTCCATGGCTGCCAAAAGTACACTTCCCCATTCAACATCAAACCTCAAAAATTTCTCCATAAATCAAACACCCATAACATCCTTGCAAACTTTAACAAAGCAACAATCAAAAATACAAACTTACCTATTGTTGGGACTTATTCAATCTTCACTAATCTCCCTTGATTTTGGTATCTACTTCTTCCTTGTGAGGTGGGGACCAAGATTAGTGAAGAAACTTTGATGGTTGGAGGTGAGAATGGAGGAGATTAGGAGCTCTCTCAAGTTTTGGCTATGGAGGCTTTAATGGAGTTCACTTTGGCATGGGAGAAGAAATGAAGATGATGAAGTGTTTAGTGGGTTTACATCTGCCCACTTAGTGAATATTTTAGTCCATAGTGGTCCACTCACCTTAATTAAACTATATTATATGTTTTAATTGATAATTACTCCATTTACACTCCACTTTTGGCTATTTACATTAGGTACCCCTAAATTAATTTTTCATTATATTTTCCAAGTGTAATATTATTTATTGTTAATGGAAATTTAGGTCGAAAGACAACTCGGGGTGTCAAATGACCACAATGCCCCTGTTCGGGTGGCATTCCTGATTTTTCGGTAGCACCGGGTTTTATCCGTTTTTCGATTTCTCACTTTTCTTTGTACTAATTAATTAATTTTTCTTTGATATTTCTAATGGCATTTATACTTCAATAGACATTTATCTAAGTCCTAAAAATATTTTCCAGGATTCCCTGCAATCCAGGGCTAGTCAACGGTCCACGCCGCGACTTTCCGATGCGATCACCCATCACTAGGGTTCTCGGCTCGTTTAACTTGGTTACATTTCTTTGCTATTATTTTTCCTTTGTTTTTCTTGTATTTTATTTTCTTGTATTTCATTATTTTATGTCTCCTCACTTATATCGAAGTGTAGTTCTAGGCATCCTAGCTGTTCGGACAACACTGGTCACTGGAATAGTAGAACGCACTACCGAACATAGGGGTGTTACAGTTTGAGTTTGATACTGCTTTCATACTTGTACTGTGTATGGGTATATGGGCATGTGTTGGTTCCTACTAGTTATATATGGAGGTAGGTGTTGATCAAGATGGAATCTGTTCCTCTAAGTAAATAGCGATAAAATCCTATGTTCATTTAATTGTTCTTGATGTTTCAAGTTCCTAGCCAGGACAGATAGATTTATTCAGAAAAGAGTTTCTGATGAGAAAATCTTTTTAATCAAGAACTGGAATTAAAAGAGAACATAATATTCATAGCAAATGGAGTTTGACATAAACCATGACTCCAGCTTGAGTTGGAATTTTGTAACAGAGAGATTCCAGTGCATGGTAACATATGATTATAGGTTCATTTAAGGTAAACCTTATTACTAATTGGGTGGCCATGGCATGCTATGCTAGGTGTTAACCATGGTCTATGAGGTGGATAAAATGATTTAGGGAAATCATTTATGGTAAGAAAGAGTTCTGATGATATTAAGAGTTGATATCATATCTCATTGCCAATTAGTGATGAGCCTAGTAAGTCACACACATACACAAGTTATCATCTAATTAAATATGATTTAATTAATTAATTAAATAGTTTAATTGATTAATTAAATAGGTTTGGTTTGCAATTAGATTGCAAAGTCCCTAGCATGAATTGAAACCAAATCTAGATTATTGGATGTATAGTATAAGTTAAATTTATATTTAAAGTGTTTAAATATGAATTTAATTAATGAGAAATTAATTAATAGAGATTAATTAATTAATTTATATTTGATATAAATTGATTAGAAGAAGAGAAATAATTATTTTGGGTTAAGAACTCAAAATTAAGACACAGGGGCATTTTGGTCATTTCACAGGGTGACATGTGGCACCATGAGATGGTGACACATGGCATTACACATAAGCTTGCCAATTGTCTTTTAATCATGTAAGATGATTAAAATTAAGATTTGTAACACCCCTAAGTTCGGTAGTGCGTTCTACTGTTCCGGTGACCAGTGTTGTCCGAACAGCTAGGATGCCTAGAACTACACTTCGATATGAGTGAGAAGACATAAAATAATGAAATACAAGAAAAGAAAATACAAGAAAAACAAAGGAAAAATAATAGCAAAGAAATGTGATCAAGTTAAGCGAGCCGGGAATCCTAGCGATGGGTGACCGCACCGGGAAGTCACGACGTGGACCGTTGACTAGCCCTGGACTGCGAGGAACCCTAGAAAATATTTGTAGGACTTAAATAGACCCTTATTGAAGAATAAATATCAATAGAAAGATCAAAGAAAAATTAAATAATTAGTACAAAGAAAAGTGAGAAATCGAAAAACAGACAAAACCCGGTATTACCGAAAAATCGGGAATGCAACCCGAACAGGGGCATTATGGTCATTTGACATCCCGAATTGTCTTTTGACCTAAATGTCCATTAAAAATAAATAATATTACACTTAGAAAATAAAATGAAAAATTAAATTGGGGGTACCTAATACAAATAACCAAAAATGGAGTGAAAAATGTGTAAATAACACATTTAGGCTTATTATATGATTAAATGGAGTGAGTGGGCCACTAAAGGAATAAATTAAACACAAAATGAGGCTGATGTAAGTCCACTATATCCAGCAGCAACTTCATCTTCTTCATTTATCGTCCAAGCCGAATTGAAGGAGGAGAGAAAACCTCCATTTCCATTTTCATGCAAGCTCCATCAACCCCTCCATTTCAACTCCAATCTCTTAGGTTCCTTCATGAAAAATTGTCTACACATCACAAGGAAGGATTTGATACTAAAATCAAGAAGTTTGGTGAAGGTTTAACAAGTCCCAACCATAAGGTAAGTTAGCATTTTTGAAGATTTCTTTGTTAAACTTTGTGTACATGTTATGGGTGTTGGTTTTGTGAAGGAAATTTTTAAGTTTGAAGAGTTATTGAGATATCCATTTTTGGGCAGCCATGTATTCATGTATTGATGAAGTATTTGTACATATAATTGATGAGAATTATGTTGGTTATGGTGATTTAATATCCTAGTAAAATATTTCATATGTATAAGGTGATTTTTGCACTTGGATGAAAATTGATGATTGTAGGACACTTTGGTATTGAGGAAGAATTTCGTCAGCTTGGGGATTCTTGAATAAATGTGTGTGTTCATGAAGGTGGTGGCAGAATATTGACATAGAAGTTTGATGGATATGTATATAGATTGATATTGTAAAGTGTATGTAAGATTTGTAATGGTTAGGTGTGTATGTGATTGTACTTAGAACTTGTAAATGTGAATTATATTTGGTGTGTTGAGGATAATTGTAATCTGCCCAAAGTAATGTTAATGTAAAGTGGAATATGTTTTTGGTAATGTACCAAAACAGATTTGGTAGGGAAGTAAACATATTTGCAAGGTAAGTGTGTGATTGATGTGTGTTTAAGCAAGGTAACTAAGGGCAGTGTACATTTTAGCCAATAAGTTTAAATGTGGAACCTCAATTGGTATGAGACCAATTGGAGGTGGAACTAGGCACAAAATGTGCCAACTTTCATTGAGAAAACATACCAAAATTCTGCTTGCAAGGTGACCTAAGAAAATGACCAATTCGGATTAGGTACAATTAGGACCTGAAAAATGACCAATTGGGCAGCAGTGAGTGTTTAGGCCATAACTCACTCAAAACAGGTCCAATTGACCTGAAATTTTAACCACGAATAGTTAAGACCCATACCTACAAGTCTTACGAAGACACAAAAACCCAGAAATGACCATAAGCAAGTCAAACAACTTGCACAAATTCGGGTCCAAAAACTGGCCGAACCAAAGTTGACCAAATTGACCTAAAATTGACCTAATTTGATGCCATTTGACCAGCAATAGTGTAATGACCATAACTTGGTCTACTTAACTCGGATTGACCTAAAATTTTGCCCCGCGTGCAATAAGACATAGATCTACAAGTTTGTAGTTTTGACCGAAACCCGAAAACTGAGGGAACTAGGTCGTCCGGCTAGGTCAAACTAGTATCCCGGAATCCAGCAAGTTGCATTAAAATGCACTAAACAAGGAAATGAGTTTGGTAAAACGTACCAACCCTAAAACCCTATCGAATGTGACATATTAATGACACTAAAACCTAATTTATCTAAAACGCATCGAGGGTCGGTATATTAGGTGATTGAGCAAATAATAGCCTTCAGTGAATTACTTATCGAACATTATCGTTAGAGACAGTTTAATTTAGTACTGAAACACTTCAAATTGTGTTTCTCGATTAAAGACTCAGGGAAAGGGAAGGAAACACTGAGTCCAGACCAGGAGACAGTCATCAGAGGTTTGTGCACAACTAGTTTTCAACTGATTTTACTCTGAATAAGATTTCATATGATTAATTGTATGTTATTGATTTAAATTGTGTTTGTGCACAACAACTATTTCTTTTGAATTTTTCAATTGAAATGAATTATGACTATTTGTACATTATTGTTTTAAATTGTGGAAATGTGTTTGAATGGATATTTATTGCTTGAAAAGCATTGTAAATGATTTGATGGATACTATTGATTGAAAAGCACTGTAAATGGTTTTTGTGGAAATTAAAGATAATTATGAATTGTGTTGCCATTTTGTGAATGAAATTATAACTTTGGAAATTTATTGGATTCTCACGAATCATTTGAATAAAATGTTTGGAATTGATTTTATGTTCACACTTAGCATGACAAGATCATATCATTCCTTCTCCATTTATGGGGTTTGTGATCGTTTATTTTCCTTCTCCGATTATGGAGTCGTGATCGCTTATTTTTCTCCTCTCTGGTTTACCGATTGAGGTGATCGGATGAGTACTCATTATATAGCTAGCTTCCTTCCTCATTGATTTCGATTAGTGGGGTTGTGATTGCTTTGTCGTGGTGTATAACGTGGCATTGATCGAAAATTTGTGTAATGGCTCAAGTTGTGAATGAATTGGCAACACTGTATTCTTAACTTATTCGACTAAATTGTTTTGTTATGCGATTTGATAATTTAGAAATGAAGTTAAATTCTTATTGACATTTATCTTTTTGAATTTAACTATGTTTTGATTATTGAGATTTTTGTGAGATTGTGAAATGAATTTAAACTCTTATTGACATATACTGTCTTTTGAATTCAACCATGATCCGACTTCATCAAATTTATTGTGATATTGAGAAATGGAGTTTAAATTCAGTTGACAATTATTGTCTTGAAATTAACTATGGTTTTAAGTATCCACTATTTATTTGAATTATGGATTGTAATTTAAATTGTATTTGGTTAATGTTGTGCACCACTGAGACATTGTCTCAGCGATAGCTTTTTATTGCTGTCGCAGGTAGACAGACAGACAGTGCAGCAGACTAGGCTGCTAGTACCTCCAGCGAGAGACTACCGGGTATAATGAGTATACAAATATTTTGTATTTTGTAATGTAATGTATGTTCACTGTATGTACATATTATTGTTGGTTTTGAGCAGTTGTAAATTCAAATTGTACCTTGAAGTTGTAAATTAATTATGAGTTATTTGACTTGTAAAAATTGTATTATATTTCCTTATCTCAGACTTTGAAAAATTTCTATGGAATTGAGTTGATAAATTGTTGTGTTGAGAAATGTATTGGAGTTGAGATTTAGAAAATTATTGAAGTGTCTTTTTACAGGTTTTCTGAAGAACTGTTTTATCCAAAATACAGATGGCACTCTGCCAAAATTTTTACAGAAATTCCAAATAAATCAAATGAGTTAATTGTTTCACTTCAGTTCACCAAAGTTTTTAACACCTGTAAATAGTGCTCACCACTGTAAAAGAAGTAAGAGAAGTTTTTAAAATCCCTTGTAGTGTATTTAATGAGTTATCAGTAGACGGAGTTGGTAATTCATTAAGTATACTACGGGATCATGTTATGCCTTACAGAGGGGTAGGGTGTGACAAGATTAAATATAGGTTTGACACTTGGCACAATGTGATTGGGTCAATTAAACCTAGAACCAATCAGAGGGTGACATGTGGCAAGGGTCTAATGTGTTGACCTAGCTATATAAGTGTTGTTATGAATTAAAAATATGACAACCAGCAGCCACTCCTCCTTTGTCACACAATTTTGAGTCTCTCTATCTCTTCTTCTTCATCTCTCATCAATTCAAAGAGATTAGCCATCAATCTCTTGAATTAAAAATACTAGAAATCATTTCTAGTGTCTTGTTTACATCTTTAATCTCTTAAAAGGCAGAACTTGATTTTCTAAATAATAGAAAAAGCTTTAGAAGCTGTTCAAGGGCTGCCATAGGTGTTCTTGGTGTGGAGAAGCCAAAGGGACAACATCTGGTGTCATGAAGACGCATCTCAAAGGCGCAAATACACTGCAGTGCATCAAGAGATTAGTGTGTTTGTTCTTGATTTAATCTAGGATTCTAAAATTAATCTGATTAATTTTAAAATCTTAAATGGCAAATACAGATCCAAAAACATATTAAAAGAGTTTTAATATGTTGTTTATCATTGAAATCAAATAGATAAAAATAAATCTTGTATGATGCATGTGACCCTAGGCGAAAATTTTGAATTCAATGGCATAAACTTGTGTTTTTCACGCTTCCGTTCCTTCATTCCCTACTATATGTGATTATCTAAACATGTTTCCTGATGAGTTGCCAAGATTATGTCCAGAGAGAGAGGTGCAGCTTGAAATTGATATCATGCCTGGTGTGGACCCAATCTCCATAACACCATATAGAATGGCTCCAGCAGAACTGAAAGAATTGAAAGTACAGTTGTAAGAGTTGCTGGACAAGGGCTTTATCTGCCCTAGTGTGTCACCTTGGGGAGCGCCAGTGTTGTTTGTTAAGAAGAAAGATGGCACTCTTCACTTATGTATTAACTACAGGCAGTTGAATAAGGTGATAATAAAGAATAGATATCCATTGCCCCATATTGATGACTTGTTTGATCAGTTGGGTGGTGCAACTGTGTTCTCCAAAATTGACCTAAGATCTAGTTATTATCAGCTGAAAGTACAAGAGTAGAGTGTCTTTAAAACTGCTTTTAGAACCCGCTATGGCCATTATGAGCTTTTGGTTATGCCATTTGGGTTAACCAATGCTCTAGCTGCAATTATGGATCTAATGAACACTATCTTCAGACCATACCTTGACCAGTTTATAGTGGTGTTTATAAATGACATATTGGTTTATTCGAGGAGTGCAGAGGAGCATGATAGACATCTACGGATTGTACTGTGGACTTTGAGAGAGAAATAGCTATACGCCAAATTATCGAAGTGTGAATTTTGGCTAAAAGAAATATCCTTTTTGGGGCATATAGTATTGACAGAAGGCATCAAGGTAGATCCAAGTAAGATTGAAGCTATCCTTAATTGGAGACCACCCAGAAATATCACAAAGATTCGTAGTTTTCTGGGTTTAGCTAGATACTACCGCCGTTTTGTAAAAGGGTTCTCCATGTTGGCATTTATATTTACTAAGCTACTTTGAAAAGATGTGAAATTTCAGTGGACTGACAAATGCTAGTAGAGCTTTGATGCATTGAAGAAATGTTTAACTGAGGCTTTAGTTCTAACATTACCTAACCCGAGTAAAGAATACACAGTATATAGCAATGCTGCTCACAATGGGTTAGGTTGTATTAATGCAAGATCGGAATGTCATTGCATATGCATCACGCCAGCTGAAACTGCATGAGAGAAATTATCTAACACATGACTTGGAGCTAGCAGCTATTATTTTTGCTCTTAAGATCTAGAGACACTACTTATATGGGGAGAAGTGTTACATCTACACAGATCATAAGAGTTTGAAGTATCTGGGCACTCAAAAAGAGCTAAAATTGAGACAGAGGAGATGGTTAGAATTGATTAAGGATTATGATTGTCTGATAGACTATCAGCCAGGAAAGGCAAATGTTGTGGTTGACGCCTTAATTCGTAAGACTATGGCAAGTCTACAGGTTTCTCCTTTGTCTATAGTACATGAGTTGAGAGCATTGCATGCCAGCTTAGAGATTAATGATGAGGGATAGATAACAGTTGATTGATCAGATCAGAATGGCTACTCAGAATGACCAAAAACATCAGAAGCTATTAGAAAAAGTCGGACAGGGCAAGAAACCAGAATTCTTAGTGAGGGATGACGGCCTACTGCTACACCAGGGCAGAATGTGCATTCCTAATGATGTAAATTTGAGACAGATCATTATGAAATAAGCAAATGAGTCTCCTTTTGCTATATACCTTGGTGGTACTAAAATGTACAAAGGGCTGAAAGAGCACTACAGGTGGATGGGTATGAAAAGAGATGTAGCAGAATTTGTTTCCAAATGCCTTACTTTTCAGCAAGTGAAGGCAGAGCATCAAGTTTCAGCTGGTTTGTTACATCCACTACTAGTGCCAAAATGGAAATGGGAGAGAATAACGATGGATTTTGTGATGGGACTTTTGAGGACACAAAAGAGTCATGATGCAGTATGGGTCATAGTTGATAGACTGACCAAGTCTACTCATTTTTTGCCAGTCCGGATGGACTACAGTTTAGAAAGATTGGCCAAGTTATACATTAATGAGATTGTAAGACTGTGTGGAGTGCCAGTAACCATTGTATCTGACAGAGATCCTAGGTTCACTTCTAGATTCTGGGGTAGTTTTCAGAAAGCTGTAGGAACTAGATTGAACTTTAGTACGACATTCCACCCACAGACAGATGGTCAGTCTGAGAGGATAATTCAGATATTGGAGGACATGCTATGGGCTTATGTGATTGAGTTTAAGGGCAGTTGGGACACACACTTGCCTTTGATTGAGTTCACTTACAATAACAGGTACCAATCAAGCATTAGGATGCCTCCATATGAAGCTCTGTATAGCAGAAAATGTAGAACCCCGTTGTGTTGGGATGACGTGGGTGAAAGAAAGATGATTGGCTCAGAAATTATTCAGCAGACTGAGGAAAAGATCAGATTGATTAGAGATCGACTCAAGGCTGCATCAGATCATCAGAAGTCCTATATTAATCTGAAGAGGCGAGATATTGAGTATGCAGTGGGTGAGAAAGTATTCCTCAAGGTTTCTTCTTGGAAGAAAATTATGAGATTTAGCAGGAAGGGGAAACGAAGTCCTCGTTTCATCAGGCCATATGAGGTTCTGGAGATAATGGGTCCTCTAGCATAGCATTTGGCACTACCTCCAGAGTTGGAGAAGATACATAACGTCTTTCATGTATCGATGTTGAGGAGGCATAGATCCGACCCATCTCATGTATTATCAGTGGAAGAAATTAAAGTGAATTCAGACCTCACATATAAGGAAGAACCCATTGAAATTCTGGCTTATGAGGTGAAGTAGCTATGGAACAAGCAAATACCATTGGTTAAAGTGTTGTAGAACCATCATTCAGGGTAAGAGGCTACTTGGAAACGAGAAGTGGACATGAGAAGACAGCACCCACACCTGTTCAAAGACTAATACCAGATAAAATTTCGAGATGAAATTTATTTTAAGGGGGGGGGGGGGGAGAATTATAACACTCCTATTTGCATAGCCTGGTACATTTTACTATTCCGGTGATCGATGTCGATCCGAACAATTAAGGGAAGTAAAAGCATGTATAAGATATCTAGATAAGCCCTAAATGAAAATAATTAGTGATTGCCAGATAGGTAAGTATAAATAAGAAAAACAAAACATAAAATGTTAAATGAGTCGGGAGTCACAACGATGGGTGACCTTCCCTAGAAGTGACTGCGAAGGCCATCTTAACCCGAATTTTGAACCAAAAAATGTGACGCCGCAGTCTTTAGGACTATTGCGAACACAGTGGAAAAGAGAAAATCACGAAAAATAATTGTTAAGCAGGTCAAATAATTAGGTCAGATATTCGGAGGAAATATCAAATAATTTGCAAATCGGATTTAATCAGCGAGGGGCAATTTGGTCAATTCACTCCTATAGCTGACTCCTGACCTAACTGTCCAATGCAATCGGAGAAATAGAAATTACGGAATCGAGAATTAAATTAAAGAAACTATTGAAAAATAAAGGGAAAAGAAAAAGAATTTAAAAGTTTTATTACATCACTTTGCCCCTAATTATGACATCACAAATCAATTTAAAATTTCCTACAATTTTTTACTAAGTCAAATTGACTTAATAAAAGACAAAATCCATAAAAATTAAAACAAAAAAACCTTATCTTCTCTTCCATGTAAATTCGATAGCCACCTTCCCTAGCTCCTCCATTACCAAATCCACCATTAAAGCTTGGGTAAAGCTTGATTTCACTTAACAAAACCCTAAATTCCCCAAAATTAATCCATAAAAACTTGTTATCTTCACTTGAGGAGGCATTAGAAAAAGGAAAGAAAAGAAGAAAGGGAAGAAAGTGAAGAATTGAAAGTCAAGTGGAGGTAAGCAATTTAATTTAAAAATTTTAGTTTATTATGTGTGTGTTTAGCTAAATTAACCTAGAACTTAACTTAAAAATCAAAAGAAAACAACTATGGGGGATTAATATGAAATTCCGCCAGCCATAGGAGGGGTTTGAATTAAATGAATTTGATGCATTTGAATGCTTGTTTAGGTTGAATTATGTATGTAGACCATGGATATATACTTTGATTTCATTAGATTTTAAATTTGTGTAATTAGGGTTCTTGAATATTTTGAAAATTTGGAAAAAATTGGCGAAATTTGTCAATTGAGGCAATTGACCTTAGTTAAGTTGAAAAATGGTGAATTGTGACCATTTGTGGTGTGTGTGAATTGGTAGAACCAAATTGTAATTCGGATTGGTTAGTGCTCATATTCTGGCAACTTGACCTAGGTCCTTTTTAGGGACCAAAACTGAAAATTTACCAACCTAATTGGTATGAAGCCAATTGGGAATGAAAACAAACACATAATGGCACATTTTTCATCCTGGAATCATGCTCAGAAAATGACCATAACATAGTGAACAATTAGGTCAAACCTAGGTGTAGTGTACTGCCATTGTACCAAAATGATCAAATGAACAGTTTTTGTTCATTTGGCCATAATTTGGGCTATACAGGTCCAAATGACCTGATTTTTGTGGCAATAGAAAGGTATGACATAGAACTACAACTTTCATGAAGAACACCAACCCAAATTCTGCCCATAACTAAGTCATTTGGCCACCCAAATTTAGTGATCCAAAACTGCCAGAACCAAATTAGGTGCCCAGAAATTCTGGGTTGACCAATCCGGCCAGCCATGTTCAAATGGCCACATCTTGGGCTACAAAACTCCAAATGGAGTGATTCAAAAAAAGGAATTAAATTTAAGACAATATAAAATCTGGAAATTTTAAAATGGAGTGCCAAATTCCCACAGAAACATGAACAATGGAACAAGTACAAAACAGGACATTAAATCTGGAAATTTTAAAATTGTACCTAAGAGACCTAAAATTTGAAGAAACAATCAAATCCAACAAATTAGGCTCCCAAAATGTGGTATGTGGGTGTAATTGGATTTCCCATACCTATTAAACATGAGAAAGTCAATATTTTGACTTGAATAGTACCATAAATAGTAACCCCAAAATAAATATCTCCAAGAACATTAGTTTAAGCATGTTATGCCCAGAATTGAGCATATAGGAATTAATTATTGAATTTATTGTGAGATAAAGCACTGAAACACTGTCAATTGTGTGTTTTAACTGAAAAAGACCCGAAAGGGATAAAGGATTCATATCAGGTCTATGCACAGTAATTTTTGTTTAAATATATGATTCTTGAAATTTTGATTTTTGAATTAATTATGAATTGTGTTGCCATTTATGATTGTGAATATGACTTTGGAAATTGACCAGATTTCTCACAAATTATTTGAATAAATTGTTTTGAATTTATTTTGTATTCACACTTAGCATGACAGTACCACATCATTCCTCCTCCATTTATGGGGTTGAGATCGTTCATTTTCTTCCCTCTTTGGCTTACCAGTTGAGGTCGAGATCGGATGAGTACTCATTAGCTACCTAGCGACCTCTCTCATTGATTTTGATTAGTGAGGTTGTAGATTTCTTTGTCATGGTGTACAACACGACATTGATCGGAAAATTTTGTGTCATGGTTTAAGTTGTGTATGAATTGGCAATACTGTGTTTATTAAATTGCTTGACCAAAACTATGTTATAATGAGCTTTGAAAAATTTGGAAATGTGATTGTGAGATTTTTAAATTGTGAATTATTTATAAATTTTTTATATTACGCATTTTACATTTTATTGTGCACCACTAAGTATTTTTATACTCAGCGATAGCTTTTTTTTCTGTTACAGATAGAGGCAAGGAAAAAGCAGCAGAGTGAGCTGCTGATTGTGGGGACTACTCAGAGACTTTTGTACTGGTATTTGATTATATCCTTGTAATTTTTTGATGTAAATAATTTTGGAGTCATATGTATTATTATAACTGAGCAGTTGTACAGTTAATATGTAATCATATTGTCCTTTGAATTTTGATGTTTGTAAATTTAAATGCTTGGTGTATAACTTATTTTGGAAAATTTGGGATAACAATCTTATTTTAAATTGTGGAGATGGATAAGATTTGTGTTGAATTGAGTTTTGGTGGTTGATTTGGTGAAGTGTAATATTATTAGAAGTGTTTTTCCTATAGGTAAAATTTTCGGTTTTTACAAATACTGCCCGCACTCTGCTGAAATTTTTCCAAAATTTGCGAAAAAATAAAATGGACAATAATTTTAACTAGCATTTAATCTTCAATTAAATGTTTTTAGTTCCTACCAAAAATGCTCACCAATTCTAAAAAGTAAGAAAATGGTTTCAAAATCCCTTGTAGTGTACTTAATGAGTTATCAGTAGGTGAAGTTTTGTAGTTCATTAGGTATTTTATAGGATCATGTTATGCCTTACAGAGGGGTAAGGTGTGACAAAGATGATCTTTATTATTTAGATAATAATATAATAAGACAAGTCCAAGCAACCAAATTAAGTTTAATGCAATCATTGAAACCAAATCAAGTTCAAAACAACTTTAGCACTTAAGATTATGCCATATTACAGAAGATAGAATTACAAAATTAGAAAAGCTAGGGATTTTATCCACATTGGGTTTTGAACCTACCCTAATTTATGAATCCTGTCTTCAAGGTAAAATGACTAGATCACCTTTTATAGGATAAGGAATAAGAGCTAAAGAAGTTTTGGAGCTAGTACATAGTGATGTATGTGGTCCATTTAAAAAAATAGCAAGAGGTAGTTTTTTTTACTTCCTTACCTTTACATATGATAAATCAAGGTATAGATATTTATATTTGATGAAATACAAACATGAATCTTTGGAAAGGTTCAAGGAATTCAAATTAGAAGCAGAAAAACAAATAGGAAAAAGTATTAAAACTCTAAGATCAGATCGAGGAGGTGAATACTTAGGTACTAAATTCAATAAGTTTTTAAAAAGACATGGCATTGTTCTCAATTAACTCCTCCAGGAACATCTCAATTAAATGGTGTATCTGAAAGGAGAAATCATACTCTATTAGATATGGTACAAATTATGATGAGTAATACCGACCTTCCAATCTTCTTATGGGGATTTGCATCAGAAATAGCTTTATACCTTCTAAATCATGTCCCTTCAAAATTAGTTTCTTCCACTCCATATTAAATATGATATGGAAAGCAACCAAGTCTTAAATATGTTAAAATTTTGGCTTGTCCAACTTATATCAAAAAGCTGAAAACTAATAAATTGGAAACGTAATCAGAAAAGGGACGATTTGTTAGATATCCGAAAGATAGTTTTGGATATTATTTCTATCTTCCTATAACACAGAGTTGTGCTATTTTTCTTAAGAAAGAGTTTATTCAAGAAGGTGGCAAAGGAAGGAAGATAGAATTAGAATTAGAAAATTCTAATAAGCAAACAGATAAAATGAATATTGATCTATCCAGTGAGCTTATACCAATGAATGATGTCTTTATAATAATTCCTCGAAGATCAAATAGAATATCTCATCCTCCAAATAGATATGGATTTCTTCATGACAATGAATAAAGTTATTTCTTCATGACAATGAATAAAGTTATTTCTTCATGACAATGAATAAAGTTATTTGTTCATGAACAAATGGATCATGATGATGATCCTATGACTTATGAAAAAGCTATATTAGATATAGACTCTTTAAAATGGATAGATGCCATGAAATCTAAAATAAATTCCATGTATAAGAATCAAGTTTGGGATCTTTTAGACCCACCTAAAGGTATTGTACCAAAAAGGAACAAATGGGTTTTCAAGTGGAAAATTGGTTATGATAAAAAGCTAGAAACCTATAAAGCAAGGCTAATAGCGAAAGGGTTTTGCCAAAGATAAGGGATTGATTATCAAGAGACATTTTCCCCTATGGCCATGCTAAAATCCATTAGGATTTTATTGGCAATAGTAGCATACTATGATTATGAGAGTTGGCAAATGGATGTCAAAACTGCTTTCGTAAATGGATAGATAGAGGAAAATGTTTTCATGGAATAACCTAAGTGTTTTGAATCCAAGGATGGTTCTAAAGTATGCAAGCTTAACAGATCCATTTATGGTCTAAAACAAGCTTCGAGGAGTTGGAACATTCACTTTGATGAAGCCATTAAAGCTTTTGGTTTTATAAAAAATGAAGATGAGCCATGTGTGTATAAAAAGGTTAGTGGGAGTGCACTCACTTTCCTTGTCTTGTACGTGGATGATATATTATTAATGGGTAATGATATCGATATGCTAACAACTATAAAAATCTGATTGTCTAGTACTTTCTCATTGAAAGACTTAGGGGAAGCAACCTATATTATGAGAATTCATATCTATAAAGATAGATCGAAAAGAATGATAGGTTTGTCCCAAAGTCTATACTTAGGAAAGGTGTTAAAAAGATTTACATGCTTGATTCCAAGAGAGGATTGTTGCCTGTAAGGCATGGTATCCATCTTTCCAAAGATATGTCTCTAAAGACACCCGAGGAAAGAGAAATGATGGCTAGAATTCAATATGCTTTGGCAATTAGAAGTTTTATGTATGCTATGTTGAGTACAAGGCTGGATATTACTTACGCTGCTAGTATGACTAGTAGGTTTCAATCCAATCCAGGTTTAGAACACTGGACTGCAGTGAAAAATATCCTTAAGTACTTGGGAAGAACTAAGGATTTACTTTTGATATATGAAGGAGGTGATTTACAATTACATGGATTTACAGATTCTGATTTTTAATCAGATGTGGATGGTAGAAAGTCTATTTTAGGTTTTGTGTTTATTTGAAATGGAGGTGTAGTCAGTTAAAAAAGTTCTAAGCAAACAACAACTGTAGATTCAACTATAGAGGTCGAGTATATTGCTGCATCTGATGTTGTAAAAGAAGTTGTTTGGATAAAGAAGTTTGTTATAGAACTTGGAGTGGTTCCTTCAATTGTGTCACCAATTCCTCTATACTGTGACAACAATGGTGCTGTTATTCAAGCAAAGGAACCCTTGTCTCACCCAAAATCCAAACACATAGAAAAGCGCTGTTATATTATTAGAGAAATAATTGGGAGAGGCGATATAGCCATGCAAAAGATAGCTTCAATTGAAAACCCAGCTGATTCAGTCACCAAGGCTATAGCACAAAACTAGTTAGATCGACATCTTGAGAAGATGGGTCTATGATTTTATAATGATTGGCTTTAGTGCAAGTGGGAGATTGTTAGTAGTATGCCTTTTACAAGATACAATTTCAAGATATGCCCTAGAGCATATATTGAAATTGTATCTTGTAAATATTTATTCCCTTTTAATGACATATATCTTTTTCTTTTAACTTCAAATGGTTTAAATTTAATAGAAAATATCCTTTAGTAACTTGTTAGACGCTTCATTCTTAAAGTGTTAAGAATATGAGTGACAGAATATTTTGATACAAGTACTATGAATTATGGTTTATAGTTTTAAATAATTTAAAGGATAAGATTTATCCATATAAACTATCATAGTTTTTTGTTCCCATCGATTAGTATGTGATACTAATGATATAGAATGGTGAGTCTCATGCCATATAACAAACAAAATAGGCACTTATATGATAAGTATGTCATACCAATGACGTAAGATGATATGTACATAGAGTTTACTCTTATTAATGCATAATCACCTAGATCATAATAGTGCATATAATCCCTTGACCTAAGATAACATAATTATCTTGTATATTGGTGGTTTGAGTTTGATACTACTTTCATGCTTATACTAGGTATGAGTATATGGGTATGTGTTGTCTCCGACTGTTTATATATGAAGATAGATGTTTAGTTAACATAGGATCCATTACCCTAAGTAAATAGGGATAAAATTCTATGTCCACTTAAATTGTTCTTGATAAGTCAAGTTCCTGACTAGGACAGATGGACTTCGTCAGAAAAGTGTTTCCAATAAGAAAGTCTTATTAATCAAGAATTAGAATTAAAAATGAGCACATATCATTCTAAGCATTAAGAGTTTGACTTAAACCACGACTCTAGCTAGAATCCGGATTTTATATTAAAGAGATTTTAGTGCATGGTATATATTATAAAGGTTAATGAGTTAAGAATTAATTCATAACTAATTGGGTAGTCACGGTACACTATGTTAGGTGTCAACCATAATTTATGAGAACTATAAATGAAGAAAGGAATTACATTTTAGTATGAAATAGTTTCAATAATATTAAAGAGTTAATATTATTCTCATTGCCAATTAGTAATGAACCTAGGTAGTCACACACAAAAGAATAACATAATCAAAGTAAGATTAATTTGATTAATTGATTAAATAGTTTAGTTAATTAATCAAACTAATATTTTTTAGTCTGCAATTAGATTGCAAAGTTCCTAGCATGAGTTGAAACTAAATTCATCAATGGAAGTATTCAAGTTAATATTTAAATTATTTAAATATAAACTTAATTAATTAGTCATAAGGTAATAGATTAATTTGGTCAATATGACTTTGAGTTAAAGGAAAGAGAAAGTGGTAGTTAATTAGTAATTTAATAATACTAATTTATTAAGATTTTAATATCATAATTATCTTGATTTGACAAGTGGCCAAATAAGAGTTAGAAAACAAATTTAATCATGGAATTAGATGTGGACACTTGTAAAGTTAATTATAATTAGGGAAATTAAAATATTTAAGTGTTAGAGAAAGAAAAGAAATATTAGTCTTCTTCTTCCTTTCCTTTTGTTGTCCACTCTCTCTCTTCCAAAAACCAATGTTTCCATCTTCTTCCTTCCATGTGTGCTTAATTTAAGAGAGATTAGTAGTTATAACTCTTGAATTAAAGGTAGAGAAAGTGTTTCTCTATACTTCCATAAGGTTAAAACTTAGAAAACCTAAACTTCTTACTTGTGCAATCTTTGGCCGAATCAAAAGGAAATGCAAAAGGATTTTGAACTTCTAGAGAGGGTTACTTATCATAATTTTGAATGGTCAAATGAAAGAAGGGACATAAGGAGAACAACTGTAGTACTGGAATTAGATGCACTAGTATTATCAATGCTCAGTTTGACCAACTATCAAAGAGGCTTGATAAAATGCAAGCCAACGTAATTAGAGCTAGTAATCAATTCTGTGGCCATTGTGGAGGAGGTCACCAAAGCTTAAAATGTAACAAATATAGTGAACTCTCTATGAGACAGGTAAACTATGTGAACAATAATGGGAACTTCAATTAGAGAGCAATTGGAAATCCTTATTCAAATACTTACAATCCTAGATGGAGGAACCACCTAAATTTCTCATGATCTAACCAGAAGAACCAATAGAACTAGCTTATCAATAGACAGGGATATAGACCAGTACCACCAAGTTTTCAAAATAAAAATTAAAACTAGCTTCAATAGCCACAACCTCCTTAACCACAATAGCCTAAACTAAAGATGACTATGGAATCCATGATAGAAAGCTTTTTAGTAGCCTAGCAACAACAAAGTGGGATGATCAAATAGCTTACTTCCAAAATGGACCAATTGGTTACTTATAACAAAATGCTTAAAAATCAAATTGCTCAGCAAGCTAGTTCTTCAAGCAAAGCCATTGGTAAAATACCTAGTCAAATTGAGATAAATCCAAAGGAGCAATGCAAGGCAATTACTTTGAGGACCAAAAAGATGTTAGAAAACCAAAAACCAGAAGATAAGCAACAACATTCTAATAAAACTTCTGGTGAGAACAAAGCTCATGCAAAGGAAAAATTAAAATATATTGACAAGGGTATTTAGAAGGAAGAGGAAGAAAAAAAAGAGAAAAAGGAACTACCCAAGTCCTTTTAAACACTATTACCTTTTTGATGTGATCATGAGAGCACTAAGTTTCAAGAAATTTCTTTAAGGGTTCATTCAAGCACCAGTTGGCAAGAGACATGAGATTATCAAACTTGGTATGCTCAAGGAGCTCAAATGGCTCATCTTAGTTCAAGTGTGCAAGGTTCAAATTTACAAGTTGGGATGCTTAAAGAGTTCAAATGGCTCATATTAGTTCAAGTGTGCATGGATGGTGTTAGTAGTATTCAATGCTAATAATTTCTCCAATAAATGGTAATAAAAAGCCAAAATATCTCTATTTGCTAAAAAGGATAGAACATCTCACGCCTAGCCTTGAGATTTTCTCTTTGAGCAATGAGTAAGAGCCAAGAACATCTTTATTTTTAAAAGGAGCAAAATATCTCACACTCACATTTAGCCATGGGAAGAGGTCTAGAAGGTGCACAAGCAGCCATAGGTTTCATCATGGGTTGCATGGCTTCTTGTGAGATGCATTTAGAAGCGTTTTGGAGGCCATGAGGTGCATGGCTAGCCACTAGAAGTCCCTTGGGGTGCATGGCTTCTTTTGAGTTGCATTTGGAAAGATTTTAGAGGCCATGAGGTGCATGGCTAGCTATGGGAAGTCACTTGGGCACTTGCACAGCCATGAGACACACTAAAGAGGCATATGAGGTGCATGGGAGAGTGTGGGATGAGTAATGGAAGCACCCATGGCCATGAGAAGTATTTAGGCACACCACAAGCCATGGGAAGCTCACTAAGGGCCATGAGACTTGCTATTTGGTTATTTCTTAGTTCTATTATGTATGTGACTTCTAATCTTCCTAAGGTTTAAAGTTATTTTGGCTTTGTATTAGGAGACACATATAAATAGATTATTTTAGAGCTGTAAATACAACTTTGAGATATTAATCAATTGAATATTGACAGAGTTTTTTTCACTATGGTTCTTCATTGAACTTCTTTTATTGACAAGTTTAATTAACTTGCAAGAATTAATACCTTGATATTCATGGTTCTCTACCACAAGTTGGTATTGGGTCTTGAATCCTTTGTTTTTCCTATTTGAACTAGTCACTTGGTTCTCTACCACAAGGTTAGTTTTGGGTTAAGTGATTTTAAGTAAAAGAATCTGATTATGAGGGTTTTGGCAAATTAATTCAAATATTTTGGAGGTTCCTTAGCAAGTCCATTAGGGTTCTCATCATTTTGGTATCAGAGCTTTGGGCTCTAATTGGGTTGATTATCCTTGTAACATCCTCACTATAGGTAGTTCCATATATTCTACTATTTCAGTGACTAAAGTCTGTTTGGACAGCTAGAATATCTGGAACTACACTTAAACTAGAGTGAGGAGTCATAATTAAATCAAATAAATATCAAGTAAGATTGAAGAAAAATAAAATAAGTGAAGAACCAATCGGTTAAATGAGCACAAGATCCTAGCGATGAGTACCCCTACTAGGAAGCAACTCTAGATTCAGTTGCTACTCGAAACTCATACAGAACTTTGTAAGACCATTAAATTTAAATTTAAATGAGATATTATCATGAATTAGTAAACCACGAAATAAGCACAAATAAGTAAATTAAAAGTTAAGGTGAAAAATGAAATTTAAGACTTATCGGGTATTATGAAAAAAATGAACATAAATCCGATAAGAGAAAAATTTGATCAATCAAATTTAAGAGTTCAAAATTGACTAAACATGAGATAAAGTGAGCTAATGAAATAAGATTAATTAACTTAATCAAGATTAGGAAAAAGTAAGTATAATTAGTAAAAGTCAAATTATAATGATTAAATATTTCAACTTATTTACCATTTTGTCTTTCACCTTAATTACAAAAATGCCATTAACCATAAAATTACATAAATATTCATAAAAAGAAAAAAAAAATTAGATCAGCTCATCTTCATCAAGTTGCTGTCCCCTTTGCTCTCTCTCTCTCTGTCTCTCTCTCTCTCTCTCATTTTCTTTTATATTCTCCATTAAAACACATTCCAAGCTTTAAAACCCTAATGCCCTTCCATGTTTCCCTTAGAAAATTGAGAGAAAACACTAAAGTGAACCTTGAATTGAAGAAAGCTAATAAGAAATTCAAGAAATTAGAAGTTTTAGTGGAAAGAAAGTGTGACCAAATCAAGGTAAGTTATGTTCTAAGTTTACTTAATGGTGAATTCATGAATTCTAAGATTGATTGTGAGATTTTCTTTTGAATTAATTGAAGTTATGGATTGTAATGAAAGAGGAGAATCTCAATTTGGGTGAGACAAGAAGGAAGACCAAGTTTTGGTTAATTTGGAAGCAAATTAAAGGTGGGTTGAAGTTGTTTAAAGCCCAAGCACAAAGGTTAGTGCTATGGAACTTCATGATTTTGAAGTTTTGGCAAATAGAGTTAGGGTTTCATGAAATTAGGGTTTTCAATTATTGTGACCTATTTGATGTGTTTATGCCAAAATTAAGACTATTTCATATGTAATTGTTGTGAAATGTTGATGATATGGCAAACTAATTAAGTGAATGTAATGTTGAGCCTTAGAACTGATTTTGGACAGCCTGAGTCCAGTGACTTCAATTGCTCATAACTTGAGTTACACAACTCCAATTAATGTGAAACCAATGCCAGCTAAAATCTATACCTATAACTTTTGTATTTTGATCCATACCAAATTTGTAACATCCTCATTTTCGTAGTTCATTCATTCTACTACTCCGACAGCTAATGGATGTTCCGGAAAATCGGAATGTCTGGAACTACACTTCGGTGATAATGAATAGACATATAATGATGAAATAAATAAGAAGAAAATGCAAGAAAAATCAAAGACAAATGAAAGAGAGAAAATGAAGCTAAGTTAAACGAGCCGACACCGCAGCGATGGGTGACCGCACTAGGAAGGCCATTGCCGACCCCAGGACTGCGAGGAACCCTCAGAATTTAATTTCGGGACGTAAGTAAAGGTCTATTGAAATATAATTGACACTAGAATTATTAAAGAAAAATTAATAAATTAGTACAAAGAAAAACGAAAAATCAAGAAACAGACAAAAATCGGTATTACCGAAAAATTGGGAATATAACCCGAAGTGGGGCATTTTGGTCATTTGACATCTAGATTTGCCTTTTGACCTCAATGTCCATTAAAAATAAATGATATTACATTTAGAGAAGGTCATGAAAAATTAAATTGTGATACATTATAAGAATAGTGAAAGAAATGGGGGATAAAATCCAATTTATGAAACTTTGAATAATTAACATTAAAATCCAAGTTAGTGCTCCACTAACTCTTAATTTGGGACACTTAAATATTCCTTTGGGACAGCAGAACCATCATCTTCCACCTTGAGAAATAACCAGCCAAGAGAAATGAAGTTCACCATAGAAATCACCATGGATGCCCCACTTGCAACCTCTATGGGTGCATGATCAAGCCACCATTTCTACTTAGTTCCTTCATTAAAGCTTGCACACACACCTTGGGTAGTATGTTGGAAGCAAAAAGAAGAGGATTTGATGAAGTTTTGGTGAAGCTCAAAAAAGGTTAGTGCTAATTTTTCATCCCTTGCTTCATTAAAATTTGTATTAAGGTTGAGATGAGTTGGATAGTGAAGAAATTTGAAGGATTCAATGAGTTATTGATATATTTAATTTTGGACAGCCATGAAAGTTTATTGTAGTTGAGTTTTTCTTACCTTTAATGGATGGAAATTAAGGTTGATTAACTTAAATGGAAGTGGTAGTAAGTTAATATCCAATGATGTGCATGTTAGTGCTTGAATTAAGGGTTTGAATATGGGTCTTGATGCTTTGGCAAACTGCCATGTTTGACAGCCTATTAAATCATGAATTTGTGTGTGAATATGTAGTTTATTAATGAAGTATGCTAGTATTGAATTGTGGGCAGTATGTGTAAGTGATATTGAAGTATGATTATGTTGAAGTGCATGTGTAATATTGACATTGAGATATGTTGAATTTTGGTGGAAGTGAATGTTGAACTTCATGGTGAATTGTGTGCATTGAGCACTTGAATATTCTACCCAAAATTGTTACTGGAATTGTGTACAATATATATATGGAAGTGTTATTGATTGAATATTGAAGAAATGAGGAGGAGAAGGAATATCAAATTGGAAGTGTATGTGCTTTGTGCAGGTTGTGTATTGAAGGCAGTACCTAAATTAGGCCATAAGTGCCAAACTATGAACCCAATTGGTATGAGGCCAATGGGGGGTGAAACTAGACACCAAATAGGCCAACTTTCATGCAGAAATGTTGCCAAAATTCTGCCTAGAAACTGACCTTAAAAATGACCAAATCCGGAATAGCAACCTTGCAACCCAGATTTTTGACCATATGAACAGTAGTCCTTGGGATAACCATAACTCACTCAAAAGAGGTCCAATTGACCTGAAATTTTTACCATGGTTAGTTTAGACATATATCTACAATTATTATGAAGACACCAAAGCCCAGAAATGGCCAGAACCAAGTCAAATGGCTTGCACAAGTTCGGGTACAAAAACTGCCGAACCAAAAGTGACCTAAAATTGACCAAATTTTACACCAAAGGTGCAATCTGTCCAGCTTTAGTAAATTGACCATATCTTAGTCTATACATCTCATAATGACCTGAAATTTTTACCATGGTTAGTTTAGACATAGATCTACAATTCTTATGAAGACACCAAAGCCCAGAAATAGCCAAAACCAAGTCAAATGGCTTGCACAATTTCAGGTACAAAAACAGCTGAACCAAAAGTGACCTAAAATTGACCAAATTTTGCACTAAAGGTGCAATCTGTCCAGCATTGGTAAATTGACCATATCTTGGTCTACACAACTCAGAATGACCTGAAATTTTGCCTTGGGTGCAATAAGACATAGACCTACAAGTTTGTAGTTTGGACCAAAACCCAAAAACAGAGGGAATTAGGTCATCCGGCTAGGTCAAAATAGTACACCGAAATCTGGTAAATTGCAATAAAATGCAATACACTTGGAAATGAAATTGGTAACATATACCAACACTAAAGGGCTATAAAATGTGACATATTGGTAACATTAGAATTGACTCACGTAGAGTGCATCAAGGGTTAACATTATAGGTTGACTAATGAAATGAATTGAAGGGAATAGTACCAAGAGAAATAGGGCTTTAAGCTAGACAAATCTAGCATACAAAAATTGAGAAATTGACTAAATTTTGCACCAAAGGTGCAATCTGTCCAGCTTTAGTAAATTGACCATATCTTGGTCTATACAACTCATAATGACCTAAAATTTTGCCCCGAGTGCAATAAGACATAGAGCTACAATTTTGCTTCTTTGACCAGCAGCTAAAAACCAAGGGAAATAGGACTTTAAGCTAGACCAATCTAGCACACTAAAATTGCAAATTGGTAATTACATAAAATGAGGCTTTAAGTGATTTGGAAATGAATGCCAACTTGTGAAAAGGGTAAATTGCATTATATTGACAACATATTGAATTGTAAATTGTGACATGTTGATGCTAGAATCAACCTATCCATGATGCATAAAAAGGTCAATAATTTTATTGACCAGTGAAAGGCATAAAGATGTATAAACCCTATGAATAAAGAATTAAATATATAACATTGTAATATGCCCTAATTTGCCTAGTTGACTAGTTTGGATAGGTTGGCATGCCAATAGGATTCTGACAGCTGTTCTGTAAATGACTTTACGTCATATTGTGTTTTATGGCTTATTATTCCATACTATGATTTTAATAGCCTATGGCTATGCAGATTGTGTTATTATACTCGGCTTAATACCTGATTGATTATATGGCTTTTTAGCCACACTATTTACACACCGGGAGATACTTTGTGACCGATGGTGTGACAGCCCGAGGTACTAGGTACCCAGTGCTAGTATCCGTTTATCCAGTTTGGTCAGCGTATAGACTACATGGGCAGTCAATTAAAACATTATTCAATTCAGGCAGTTAAGTTAAGTTAAGTATACGAAAATTTCAGTACAAATAAATTAAGCATTGAATGAAATGAGTAAAAGAGATTAGCAATAGAAACATAACAAAGATACAATTTGCAGAACCTTAGAGATTTAAAATACAATACAGTTAGAATAATTGATTCCTGAATATCCGAATTATGAGTTATTTCTTTCCTTATTTGTATATATTATTTCTTGTTATACTATTGCACCATTAAGCAGAAATGCTTAGCGCGATGGAATTACTTCCTCACGCAGGTACTGAAGGTAAAACCAATAGACTGTCGACTGAGATTTTTGGAGTCCAGATCTACAGAAGTGTCAGAAGAGTTCAAGATTGTCACCTCCTCAGCAATGCATGTAGATAGGGCTCATAATTATACATGTTATGTATTTTGTTCATTCTAAGTATATTGTAATTTCATTTGTATATCCTGTACTTGACAAATTTATGTACTTAATTGGAAAATTATATAAGTTAATGAAATGTAAGAATTCTGATGTCTGAATTAATTGTCTAATCATAATGATTCTGAATGGGATTGAGTTTAAGAAATTTTGAGAAACTGATGAGATATTATTGAGATAAATTGAGCTATGAATTTGAATATGTTGTGAATTATCTTTAGCAGGTTTAGAAGAACTGTTAGTCCAAATTACAGTCGACACTTTGTCGGATTATTGTTAAAATTTTTGAAATTTCCAAATTAGTTAGATTTTGATAAAAGAAAAAAAAAATGCCTAAACCTTAAATAATGTTTTTGAATAAATAAATCAAGAACTGTAATGAAATCAGATAAGATCAGGTGCTCCGACACTCCATGTAACACACTTTGCGTGGCTACACTGTAGACGGGCGAGGGGTGTTACAAAATTCCTAGGGTAACATGGTTAGATTGCTAGAGAAATTTAGAGTTGCTGAACTAGAATTTCCTTTTATTTGTTAATTTCAATTAATTTTGTGTTTGGTATTAATTTCTTTTGTGTTAGATTTTTTTTTTTTTTTTTTTGTCTTTTGGAATTGCTTGTTTGTGTTGCTTTTTGATTGACTTTCTCTACTTATTAGTTTTTGTTTTTCTTTGCTTGTTTTGCTTCAGTTTCATTTGTTATTTGGTTAATTAGTACAAGTCCTTTGGGCTTACTATTTGTTAATTTCCATTGTTGGGTATTATTTCTATTGTTAGGAGTTTCTGAATTAAGAAAATTAATTGCATATTGGTGTGTGGCGAAATATCTCTTAGAACTATATTCTTCAATTCGAGCAATTATTGTGTTAAATTGATTATTTTAGCAATTTTAGTAAAATCTCAATTGTTTTATTTGTAGTTTTGCATATTTGGTTTAAAAAAAAAAAGAAAAATACAAAAGAGGTGAATTGTTACTAGTATTATGGGTTTATCATTGTAACCCTATTTTTCTTTGAGAATTGCTAGTAGACAAGCATAAAAAACAAATTGTGATTGAAAATTACAAAAGTTGCAATATAAATTGAGTTGTTTACTAGTTCTTTTGAGACATTGTTTTTGTTGGAGATATTAATCTTGTTTGATACATTTTGGGCTGATCATTGTATTGAGATTCTTCATTGATATCTTTTCTGAAATTTCACTCCTAATTTGGTGTCTTTCATTTGTTGGCTCTAATGTCACATTATATATTATTTTTTGTGAACTCGTTTTTTCACACTTTACCCCTTCATAAAATATGACATGATCTATAGTATACCTAATAAATTACAGAACTTTGCCTACCTATAATCTATTAAATATACTATAAGGGTTTTTGACAAAACAAATTCATTTTTAAGGTTAGCATGATGGCAAAAGAATTATTTAAGTGTATTCAATTTAAGTGCATGTCATAAAACTTATTTAGAATTTGTAACACCCCTATGTTCGGTAGTGCGTTCTACTGTTTCGGTGACAGTGTCTGTCCAAACAGTTAGGATGCTTGGAATTATATTTAAATATTAGTGTGGAGATATAAGGTAGTGAAATACAATAGAGGAAAATACAAGAAAAAAATAAAGGAAAAATAAAAGAGAGAAATTGGAACTAAGCTAAACGGACAAAACCATACCGATGGGTAACCACACTGGGAAGTTGCGGCGCGGGTCGTTGACTAACCTCGGACCGCGGAGAACCCTAAAAAATATTTTTTGGACTTAAATAAACATCTATTGAAAAATAAATGATATTAGAAATGTCAAAGAAAAATTAAATAATTAGTACAAAAAAAAAACAAAAAATCGAGAAACCAACAAAAAATCGGTGTTACTGAAAAAGCCGAAAAGTAACCCGAATAAGGGCATTGTGGTCAATTGACACCCCAAGTTGCCTTTTGACCTAAATGTACATTAAAAATAAATGATATTAGACTTTGAAAATAGCATGAAAATTAAAAATGGTGGTCCATAATTTAAATAGTAAAAAAAAAAAAGAGTTATAATGTTGAATAATTGAAAGTTGAATTAAATTAATGACATTCTTACATTAGTGGACCACTAAGCACTTTGAAAATCAATAAAAATCCTTTCATCTTCCACTAACTTTTGCAAACCATTTTCTTCCTCAAACTCTCTCCATTTCCGAATCAAGGTCTTCCCAAAACTTCCATGGCCGTTCACCATGCAAGGGTTAATCCACCATCATCAAGCCATTAGTTCTTCTAGCTTTCTTCACTAAAGTTGTTCTATACAACTTGGGCAACATTTTGGGGTCAAGAAAGGAAAGTTTTGGTAGAGTTTTAAGGAAGTCCACAAGAGGTAAGTGTGTATTTTTCAATCTTGCTTCATTAAACTTTGAGTGAATGTTGTAGTGAGTTATTTTGTGGAAGAAATTTTGAAGTTTGATGGATTAATGGTGAAACACCATTTCGGCAGCCATTGGAGCTCACCATATGTTGTTTATTTTCACTTGTAAATGGTTTTTTAAGATGTTGGTGTAAGTGTTTATGTGTATAGAAATGATTTAGACCATGTATACTAAGTGTATGTGTAATGGTGAATTTGGTTTTGGAAGCTTGAAAGCAATTTGAAGGAGATATTTTCCATGAGGTGAATCAGTAACTTTTAAAGTGTGGTTAGAAATGTGTTGTTTCATGGTATGGGTTGTTGAATTATGTTGCCTATGGTGGCAGCATGTGTATGTGAATAATTGTTTGGATTTGGACATGTAATGAGGGATGTTCATGTGGTTAAAATGTTATAAATGGACTTTAGAAAATTCTAAGTTATAATGTGTATGTTGAGAATGGTTACAAGCTGTCCAGAATGACCAAAATGTATTGTTAAGTGTGTTAATGGTATGGTACAAACCAAAATTAGCATGAAAGAGTTAGCTTGGTAAGTATAGAATGTGTAATTGGTAAGTGATGAAGAATGTGTAGTAGGGCAGTGTATGTTTTAGCTTAGAACCTTAAGTGTGTGACTCCAATTGCTATGAGACCAATTGGAGGTGAAACTAGGCACAAAATGTGCCAACTTTTATGAAGGAAGCTTACCTAAATTCTGCCTAGAAGGTGACTTGAAAAATAATCAAATCCGGATTAGTGACTTGAAAGCTTGAAAATTGACCATTTGGGTAGCAGTTAGTGTTTTGACCATAACTTACTCAAAACAGATCCAAATGACCTTAAATTTTTACCATGAATAGTTTAGAAATATATCTACAATTATTATGAAGACACCAAAGCTCAAAAATGGCCAGAACCAAGCCAAATAGCTTGCATAAATTTAGGTAGCAAAACTGGCTGAACCAAAAGTGACCTAAAAATGACCTAAGCCTACCATTTTAGTGCAGTTTGTCCAGCATTGGTTAATTGACCATATCTTGGTCTATACAACTCAGAATGACCTGAAATTTTACCCCGCCTGCAATAAGACTATAACACCCCGTTTGCATAGCCTGGTAGATTTCACTGCTCCGGTGATCGGTGTCGATCCAGATAATTAAGGGGATTAGAACCACACTTAAGACAATT
Organism: Hevea brasiliensis; assembly: GCF_030052815.1. Classification (NCBI taxonomy): domain Eukaryota; kingdom Viridiplantae; phylum Streptophyta; class Magnoliopsida; order Malpighiales; family Euphorbiaceae; genus Hevea; species Hevea brasiliensis. The sequence continues at coordinate 43,435,630 of NC_079503.1, read as the reverse complement.
AGAGAAGCCATAAACACAAATAATTAGTAATGTTCAATTAGTTAAGTATAAACAAGAAAAACAAAACATAAGAAGTTAAACGAGCCGAGAGTCACAGCGATGGGTGACCTCCTCGGGAACGACTGCGAAGTCATTTTAAACTCAAATTTCGAACCGTAAAAAGTGACGCTACGGTCCTTAGGACCCTTATGGACACAGTGGAAAAGAGAAAATCATGAAAAAGAACTGTTAACTCAGTCAAATAATTAGGTCAGGGAACCGAAAGAAATATGGAATTATTTGCAAACCGGGATGAACCGGCGAGGGGCAATTTGGTCAATTGACCTCGAGAGCTGACTCCTGACCTAACTATCAAATAAAATTGGAGAAAAGAAAATTTCAGAATCGAGAATTAAATTAAAAAACTAATAGAAAAATAAATAAATAAATAAAAAAAGAGAAGAAGAAGATGGAAAAGTCAAAGGTGATGACATCATGTAAGATGTCATAAAGAAATTAATTAATTTATTTAGTAATTAGGATTTTTGGTCTTAAAAATTGGATAATTACTAACAATTAAAAAGCAAAAAGAGAAAAGAAAAAAAAAATTGCCTTCTTCTTTAACTTTAAGCCGTCCACTCTCTCTCCCATCCCTTCCATTTACTTCATGAAAACCTCCATTGAAGCCACCTAAAGCTTCCTTTAAACCCTAAATCTTGCCATGAAATCTTTACATCCCATAACTAAAACTTGTGTTTGAACTTTGATAAGAAGGTTGGGAGTAAATAAATCAAGCAAAGTTTGAAGAATTGGATAGACAAATTCTGCTCACTTAAGGTAAGCTAATCCAACTTTTCTTTTAGTATATATGATGGATTTAGGGTAGAAATGAATGAGATTATATGAAGAAATTGAAAAATATTGCATGATTAGGAAGAGAGGGAATTTTCGGCCAGCCATGGATGTATGAGAGTGAATGTATTTTAAATGAATTAAAGGTGTTAGTAAACTTGCATGAGTATGGTAGTAAGGTAGAAAAGCATAAATGTGATTAATTGTAACAATTAAGTGAGATTAGGGTTTGGAGGCCTAGGGTTTTGAGGCAAATTTTGTAGAAATGCATAAATGATATCTTTGACCAATTGTGAACTGAAAAATGGTCAATAATGACCAAAGGAGATGTATGGGAATTGTTAGAATGGAAACCTAAGACATAGTAGAACATTTCGTATGAAGGAAATTAGACCAATTATGGACTTAACTTGATCAAATTAGTGAATGAAGCTGGATCAAAAATTTGCCAGAACCTAAATTGCAGTATGAACAGTGCACGTGAACAGTAATTGTATTTTGGCTATAACTTGAGCTACAAAACTCCAATTGGGGTGATCCAAAAATGAGAATACACTTAAGACAATAAGGAACATTTTCTATGAAGGAAGTTTTGCTAAATTCCAACAGTAAAAGGGCCAATGGAACAGTGCAACTTGGAGCACCAAAACTGAAAATTTGACAATTTGGCCAGAAGGATTTAAGCTTTGAGAAAATGACCAAAACCAACAAATTTAATGACCAAAATGTGGTATGTGGGTGAAGTTGGAGTTCCCATACCTATTAAGCCTTAGAAAGTCAACTATTTGACTTGAATAGTGTAGTGAATAGTAACCCGAAACACAAAAATTTCGAGAACGTCGAATTTAACACGTTAGAACTAGGTAAATGTGAAGCTAAATTTATTTTGGATTTGTGTTAAGTTCTAGTACTGAAACATTGTAAAATTGTGTGTTTTAGTTGAAAAGAATATCGGGAAGGGACCCGAGGAACAGAGTCGAGGCTAAGGGATGACTCGCTTGAGGTTTTTGCACAACATCTCCATGCTTTAAAATTCATTGATAAAGTGAACGAAATATGTATTTTACTTGTGCTTTGGAATTGTTGAAAGTTTAATTGTGACATTATTTATGATGTTTTGATTTAAACTGTGAAAGTTATTGTGTATATTTGAAATGACAATGTTTAGCAAATTGTTAAGATAAGTTTTGAAACCACAGTGTTTTGACCATATATTTGAACACCTCACTAGCATGACTAGTGAGGGTTATTAGTTTCGAATTTTGATTCCTTCTCTAGAGAAGTGTTGAGGTGTGCCAGTAGAAGAGGATGTGAATGGATATCCATATATTTGAGCTAGCTAGCCTTGTGATGTGATTTCTCTTTAGCCTCTGGCTATTGAGATTCTATTTGTTTCGAATGGCATGATTTAACTTTGGGTTTTATGAAATGTGTTTTGATACTTCGAAATGAACGTGGTTTGCATTAAAATCTCATAATTCATGTTTTGTGTTTAATGCTCATGTTTAGTGAAATTTTTGAATAAATATTATTTTATTTTTGCATAAAGATTATTTTAGTATGTTGTGCACCACTGAGTCCTAGTACTCAGCGATAACTTTTATTGCTGTTGCAGATACAGAGACTAGAGGAGCAGCAGACTGAGCTGCTAAAGATTGAGGATCATTCAGCCTAAAGTCTTCGGGTATAATTTATACCCTAATTGTAAATATTTCTTTTGATGTATATATTGCACATAAATGTATGGACATGTAAAAAAATGGGTCTTAAGCAGTTGTATAAAATTTGTATAAAGTTGTAATATATATTGTAGTTTGAAATTCTCTTAATGTAAATTTTGTAATGATCTATTCAAATTGTTTTGTTTCTAATGAAATATGAATGGAACTATTTTATTTAATTTGAATGAAATGGATTGTTAGTATTTTGATGATCATTGGATACTGGATTTGAAATTGAAAATTGATAAATGTGTTGAGAAATTGTCTGAGATTGAGTTTGAAATTGAAGCAGTTGTTGAGAAAATTTTTAGAAGTGCTTTTTACAAGTATTTGAAGAACTGTTTTCTCAAAATACAGAGGGAACTCTGTCAAAATTTTTATAAAATTTGCGGAAAAATAAAATGGGCTAAAATTTCCAACTAGCTTTCAACTTAATTACATGTTTAAAATACTTATTAGAAATGCTCACCACTTATCGAAAATAAGAAAATTGTTTTAAAATCCCTTGTAGGGTACTTAATGAGTTATCGGTAGGTGAAGTTCGGTAGTTCATTAGGTATTCTATGGGATCATGTTATGCCTTACAGAGGGGTAAGGTATGACATGTTTTAGTGGTATCAGAGCAAAATTTTGAAGTATGTTTTAACATATAAATTTGTGTCTTTCTTTGTTAAGTACAACTGCTCAATGTCCATATTTGTTACATACAGTGCATTACATCATGAATATGAACTAACGGAGGGAAATCTGCATGTGTTACTTGTTCAGGAGATACCTTAACTTCAGCCTGAAATGGAAGAAGGGGATCGCTCCGTTGAGCAGTCTGTTGAAGCTGAGCCACAAGGGGAAGCCCCAGCTTTACCGAATGTTGGTGGGTTAATAGCACCAGCCCCACAAATGCCGCAGCTTCTGACACGACATGCAGATGGTCGCGATATTTCAAAGAAATGGTCAGGTATGCCTGCTCAAGCTCCACCCCAGACACGTATGACACAACCACTGCCTCCAGCCAGACAATATGATAAACTACTGAAGTATGGGGCTACAGAATTTAAGGGTACAATGGACCCTTTAGAGGAAGAGCAATGGCTTGAAAGAATGGACAGAGTATTTAAAAAGCTACATTGCTAAGATGAACTGAAGTTTGAGTACTCTGTGTCGCTACTAGAAGGGGATGCGTATGATTGGTGAAAGACCATCCCCCACAGCTTAGCTGAACCACCAATGTTGACCTGGGATGACTTCATCAGAGAATTCAGACAGAAATACATCCCAGATGCATATGTTGAACAGAAACTGCAAGAATTTTTGAGTCTGAAATAAGGAAACCGATCGGTGGCAGAGTATGAGAGGGAGTTCTCCCGCCTGAGTCACTATGCGGGGAGTCTCCTTATTACTAGCAAATCAAGGTGCAAGAGATTTGAGACGGGTTTGAAGCCCAGCATAAGGATGCAAGTTGTGGGATTCCGACACAGCAACTTTCAGAGCTCATGTCTCAAGCACTTGAGTTGGAAAGAATAGAATCAAAAGCAACCCCAGTGAAAGAAAAATCAGAGAAAGTTGAGAAATCAAAGAAAGACAAGGGGGAAAAGTCTGTAGAGCCGAGTTCTAGTGGGACTTCTTGGAAAAAGAAGAAATTTAGCGGACCCAGCAGGGGTCGAGGTGGAAGATTTGGTAAGGGCTAATTCTCCGAACAGAGACCCCCTAGGTCTGGTCAGTAGTCGAGCAGGGGTTCACATTCTGCTCGCCCCTGTGAGACTTGTGGTAAGATTCATGGGGGGGAGTGCTCATCGGGCCACCGAGCTCGCTTAATCAAGGTGGCAAGGGCCATATAGCTAAAGACTGTACTAGTGCTCCGAGATATAGTCTAGCTCCTACTACTGCTGAGGGATCTATTCAGAGTCCTACTCTCAGAGGTTCACAGTTAGTTGGCAGAGGAAGAGGTAGAGGTAGAGGCACTACTTCAGGCAGTCAGGTCACAGTTGGTCAGTCAGGACAAGGAAGTGCTTCAACCAGAATTTATACAATGAGACAGCGAGAAGAGGCTGAGACTTCTGACGTGGTAGTTAGTATATTCTCTATTTCTGATCAAGAAGTATTTGTATTGTTTGATCCGGGTTCAACTCATTCATATGTTAGTGCTAGCATAGTTAGTTCACTTGCTGTTCCATGTGTGCAAATGGGTTTTGAAGTGCTAGTAACTAGTCCGTTAGGACAAGAGGTCCGGGTCAACAGAATTTATAGAGACTGTCCTTTGGTGATCCAAGGACATGTTTTCCCGTCAGACTTGATTGAAATTCCCTTCAGAGAGTATGATATCATCTTGGGCATGGATTGGTTAGCCAGGCATCATGCCATGATTAACTGTAGACTGAAGATAGTCACTTTTGGTCTCCCTTTATACGGTGATGTGGTAATACACGGAGAGAGGCATTTACTGCCATCAAACATCATTTCGGCTGCACTAGCCAGAAGAATGATCAGAAAGGGGTGTGAAGCATACGTAGCACATGTGATAGACACCCAAGTGGGGAGTCCAGCACTAAGGGACATCCCTACTGTATGTGATTTTCCGGATGTATTTCCTGATGAATTGCCAGGATTACCTCCAGAAAGAGAGGTGCAGTTTGAGATTGATGTTATGTCTGGTGTGGACCCAATCTCCATAAAACCATATAGAATAGCACCTGCAGAATTAAAAGAGTTAAAAGTACAGTTGCAGGAGTTGCTTGACAAGGGCTTTATCCGCCCTAGTGTGTCACCTTGGGGAGCGCCAGTGTTGTTTATAAAGAAGAAGGATGGCACTCTCCGGTTATGCATTGATTATCGGCAGTTGAATAAGGTGACAATAAAGAATAGATATCCATTGCCCCGTATTGATGATTTGTTTGATCAGTTGAGGGGTGCAGCTGTGTTCTCCAAAATTGACCTGAGATCAGGTTATTATCAGCTGAAAGTACAAGAGCAGAGTATTGCTAAATCGCCTTGTAACCCGCTATGGCCATTATGAGCTTTTGGTTATGCCATTCGGGTTAACTAATGCTCCGGCTGCTTTTATGGATCTGATGAACACTATCTTCAGACCATACCTTAACCAGTTTGTTGTGGTATTTATAGATGATATATTGGTCTATTCGAGGAATGCAGAAGATCATGATAGACATCTACGGATTGTACTGTAGACTTTGAGAGAGAAACAGCTATATGCCAAATTGTCGAAGTGTGAATTTTGGCTGAAAGAAGTATCCTTCTTGGGGCATGTAGTATCAGAATAGGGCATCAAGGTAGATCCAAATAAGATTGAAGCTGTCCTTAATTGGAGGCCACCCAGAAATGTCACAGAAATTCGTAGTTTTCTGGGTTTAGCTGGATACTACCGTAGATTTGTGAAGGGATTCTCCATGTTGGCATCTCCATTGACCAAGCTGCTTAGAAAAGATGTGAAATTTCAATGGACGGACAAATGCCAGCAGAGTTTTGATGAATTGAAGAGATGTTTGACTGAAGCTCTAGTCCTGACTTTACCTACTCCGGGTAAAGAATATACAGTATATAGTGATGCTTCTCACAATGGATTAGGCTGTGTATTGATGCAAGATCGAAATGTCATTGCCTATGCATCACGCCAGCTAAAACCGCATGAGAGGAATTATCCAACACATGATTTGGAGCTTGCAGCTATTGTGTTTGCTCTTAAGATCTAGAAGCACTATTTATATGGGGAAAAGTGTTACATCTATACAGATCATAAGAGTTTGAAGTATTTGAGCACCCAGAAAGAGCTGAATTTGAGACATAGGAGATGGTTAGAGTTGATAAAAGACCATGATTGTCTGATAGACTATCAGCCAGGGAAAGTTAATGTTGTGGCTGATGCCTTAAGTCGCAAGACTATGGCAAGTCTACGGGTTACTCCTTTGTCTTTGGTACATGAGTTGAGATCATCGCATGCCAGCTTAGAGATTAATGATGATGGGCAAACAGCAGTTGCATGGCATGTACAGCTAGTGTTGATTGATCAGATTAGAATGGCTGCTCAGAATGATCAGAAGTATCAGAAGTTGATGAAAGAAGTTTGACAAGGCAAGAAACCAGAATTCTCAATCAGAGATGACGGTCTACTGCTACACCACGGCAGAATATGTGTTCCCAATGATGTTGAATTGAGGAAGATCATTTTGAAAGAAGCACATGAGTCTCCTTTTGCCATGCACCCTGGTGGCACAAAAATGTATAGAGGGCTAAAGGAGCATTACTGGTGGATGGGTATGAAACGAGGTGTGGCAGAGTTTGTATCCAAATGCCTAACTTGTTAGCAAGTGAAGGCAGAACATGAAGTACCTACTGGGTTGTTACATCCACTACCAGTACCAGAATGGAAATGGGAAAGAATAATGATGGATTTTGTGATGGGACTTCCGAGGACACAGAAGAGTTATGATGCAGTATGGGTCATTGTCGACAGACTAACTAAGTCTGCTCATTTTCCGCCAGTCCAGATGGATTATAGTTTGGAAAGATTGGCCAAGTTATACATCGATGAGATTGTGAGACTGCATGGAGTGCCAGTATCCATCGTGTCAGACAGAGATCCTAGGTTCACTTCTAGATTCTAGGGAAGTCTTCAGAGAGCCCTAGGAACTAGATTGAACTTTAGTACTGCATTCCACCCACAAACAGATGGCCAGTCTGAGAGGGTAATTCAGATCTTGGAGGACATGCTACGGGCTTGTATGATTGAGTTTGAGGGTAGTTGGGATACACACTTGCCTTTGATTGAGTTTGCTTACAACAACAGCAACCAATCAAGCATTGGGATGCCTCCATATGAAGCTTTGTATGGTAGGAAATGTAGAACCCCGTTGAGTTTGGGATGACGTGGGTGAAAGAAAGATGATTGGACCAGAAATCATTCAGCAAACTGAAGAGAAAATCAGGGTGATTAGAGGTCGACTTAAGACTGCATCAGACTGTCAGAAGTCCTACATTGATTTGAAAAGAAGGGATATTCAGTATGCAGTGGGTGAGAAAGTTTTCCTCAAGGTTTCTCCAAGGAAGAGAATTATGAGATTCGGCAGAAAGGGGAAACTGAGTCCTCGTTTCATTGGGCCATATGAGGTTCTGGAAAGAGTGGGTCCTTTGGCATATCAGTTGGCACTACCTCCAGAGTTGGAAAAGATACATAATGTCTTCCATGTGTCTATGTTGAGGAGGTATCGATCAGACCCATCTCATGTACTACCAGTAGAGGAAATTGAAGTAAATCCAGACCTCACATATGAAGAAGAACCCATAGAGATTCTGGCTTATGAGGTGAAGCAGCTACGAAACAAGCAGTACCGTTGGTAAAAGTGCTGTGGAACAGGCCAGGAGGCTACTTGGGAACGAGAGGAGGACATGAGGAGACAGCACCCACAGCTGTTCAGAGATTGATACCAGGTAAAATTTCGAGACGAAATTTATTTTAAGGGGGGGAGAATTGTAACACCCTGTTTGCATAGCCTGGTAGATTTCACTGTTCCGGTGACCGGTGTTGGTTCGGATAATTAAGGGGATTAGAACCACACTTAAGACAATTAGAGAAGCCATAAACACAAATAATTAGTAATGTTCAATTAGTTAAGTATAAACAAGAAAAACAAAACATAAGTAGTTAAACGAGCCGAGAGTCACAGCGATGGGTGACCTCCTCAGGAACGACTGCGAAGTCATTTTAAACTCAAATTTCGAACCGTAAAAAGTACGTTGCGGTCCTTAGGACCCTTATGGACACAGTGGAAAAGAGAAAATAACGAAAAAGAACTGTTAAGTCAGTCAAATAATTAGGTTAGGGAACCGAAAGAAATATTGAATTATTTGCAAACCGGGATGAACCGGCGAGGGGCAATTTGGTCAATTGACCCCGAGAGCTGACTCCTGACCTAACTGTCAAATAAAATTGGACAAAAGAAAATTTCATAATCGAGAATTAAATTAAACAACTAATAGAAAAATAAATAAATAAATAAATAAAAAGAGAAGAAGAATATGGAAAAGTCAAAGGTGATGACTTCATGTAAGATGTCATAAAGAAATTAATTTATTTATTTAGTAATTAGGATTTTTGGTCTTCAAAAAGGGATAATTACTAACAATTAAAAAGCAAAAAGAGAAAAGAAAAAAAAAATTGTCTTCTTCTTTAACTTCAAGCCATCCACTCTCTCTCCCATCCCTTCCATTTACTTCATGAAAACCTCCATTGAAGCCACCTAAAGCTTCCTTTAAACCCTAAATCTTGCCATGAAATCTTTACATCCCATAACTAAAACTTGTGTTTGAACTTTGAAAAGAAGGTTGGGAGTAAATAAATCAAGCAAAGTTTGAAGAATTGGATAGACAAATTCTGCTCACTTAAGGTAAGCTAATCCAACTTTTCTTTTAGTATATATGATGGATTTAGGGTAGAAATGAATGAGATTATATGAAGAAATTGAAAAATATTGCATGATTAGGAAGAGAGGGAATTTTCGGCCAACCATGGATGTATGAGAGTGGATGTATTTTAAATGAATTAAAGGTGTTAGTAAACTTGCATGAGTATGGTAGTAAGGTAGAAAAGCATAAATGTGATTAATTGTAACAATTAAGTGAGATTAGGGTTTTGGAGGCCTAGAGTTTTGAGGCAAATTTTGGAGAAATGCATAAATGATATCTATGACCAATTGTGAACTGAAAAATGGTCAATAATGACAAAAGCAGATGTGTGGGAATTGTTAGAATGGAAACCTAAGACATAGTAGAACATTTCGTATGAAGGAAATTATACCAAACTTGATCAAATTAGTGAATGAAGTTGGATCAAAAATCTGCCAGAACCTAAATTGCAACATGAATAGTGCACGTGAACAGTAATTGTATTTTGGCTATAACTTGAGCTACAAAACTCCAATTGGGGTAATCCAAAAATGAGAATACACTTAAGACAATAAGGAACATTTTCTATGAAGGAAGTTTTGCTAAATTCCAACAGTAAAATGGCCAATGGAACAGTGCAACTTAGAGCACCAAAACTGAAAATTTGACAATTTGGCCAAAAGGATTTAAGCTTTGAGAAAATGACCAAAACCAACAAATTTAATGACCAAAATGTGGTGTGTGGGTGAAGTTGGAGTTCCCATACCTATTAAGCCTTAGAAAGTCAACTATTTGACTTGAATAGTGTAGTGAATAGTAACCCGAAACACAAAAATTTCAAGAACGTCAAATTTAACACGTTAGAACTAGGTAAATATGAAGCTAAATTTATTTTGGATTTGTGTTAAGTTCTAGTACTGAAACATTGTAAAATTGTGTGTTTCAGTTGAAAAGAATATCGGGAAGGAACCCGAGGAACCGAGTCGAGGCTAAGGGACGACTCGCTTGAGGTTTGTGCACAACATCTCCATGCTTTAAAATTCATTGATAAAGTGAACGAAATATGTATTTTACTTGTGCTTTAGAATTGTTGAAAGTTTAATTGTGACATTATATATGATGTTTTGATTTAAACTGTGATTGTTATTATGTATATTTGAAATGACAATGTTTAGCAAATTGTTAAGATAAGTTTTGAAACCACAGTGTTATGACCATATATTTGAACACCTCACTAGCACGACTAGTGGGGGTAATTAGTTTCGAAATTTGATTCCTTCTCTGGAGAAGTGTTGAGGTGTGCCAGTAGAAGAGGATGTGAATGGATATCCATATATTTGAGCTAGCTAGCCTTGTGATATGATTTCTCTTTAGCCTCTGGCTATTGAGATTCTATTTGTTTCGAATGGCATGATTTAACTGTGGGTTTTATGAAATGTGTTTTGATACTTCGAAATGAACGTGGTTTGCATTAAAATCTCATAATTCATGTTTTGTGTTTAATGCTCATGTTTAGTCAAATTTTTGAATAAATATGATTTTATTTTTGCATAAAGATTATTTTAGTATGTTGTGCACTACTGAGTCCTAGTACTCAGCGATAGCTTTTATTGCTGTCGCAGATACAGAGACTAGAGGAGCAGCAGACTGAGCTGCTAAAGATTGAGGATCATTCAGCCTAAAGTCTTCGGGTATAATTTATACCCTAATTGTAAATATTTCTTTTGATGTATATATTGCACATAAATGTATGGACATGTAAAAAAATGGGTCTTGAGCAATTGTATAAAATTTGTATAAAGTTGTAATATATATTGTAGTTTGAAATTCTCTTAATGTAAATTTTGTAATGATCTATTCAAATTGTTTTGTTTCTAATGAAATATGAATGGAACTATTTTATTTAATTTGAATGAAATGGATTGTTAGTATTTTGATGATCATTGGATACTGGATTTGAAATTGAAAGTTGATAAATGTGTTGAGAAATTGTCTGAGATTGAGTTTGAAATTGAAGCAGTTATTGAGAAAATTTTTAAAAGTGCTTTTTACAGGTATTTGAAGAACTGTTTTCTCAAAATACAGAGGGAACTCTGTCAAAATTTTTATAAAATATGCGGAAAAATAAAATGGGCTAAAATTTCCAACTAGTTTTCAACTTAATTACATGTTTAAAATACTTATTAGAAATGCTCACCACTTATCAAAAATAAGAAAATTGTTTTAAAATCCCTTGTAGGGTACTTAATGAGTTATCGGTAGGTGAAGTTCGGTAGTTTATTAGGTATTCTACGGGATCATGTTATGCCTTACAGAGGGGTAAGGTGTGACAAAGACATAGACCTACAAGTTTGTAGTTTGGATCGAAACCCGAAAACTGAGGGAACTAGGTCGTCCAGATAGGTCAAAATAGTACACTGAAATCCAGTAAATTGCAATACACTTGGAAATGAAATTGGTAACATATACCAACACTAAAGGGCTATAAAATGTGATATATTGGTAACATTAGAATTGACTCACTTAGAGTGCATCAAGGGTCAATATTATAGGTTGACTAATGAAATGAATTGAAGGTAATAGTTCCAAGAAAATTTAAATATTGGATTTTATAGTTAGAAACAAATTTATTGAGTACTGAAATACTTTAAATTGTGTGTTTCAGTTGAAAAGGATATTGAGAAGCATAAGGAACACTAAGTCAGGGCCAAGAGGCATATTTCAAAGGTTTGTGCACAATACTTTTATATTCACTACTTTTACTAGAAAATTTATTTGGGGAAAAGAGTTATGAATAATTTTTTATTGTTTTGGCTTTGGAAATATTATTTGGAAATTATTGTGTTGCCTACTTTGCAAATGGAAATTTTGAGATAAAATATGATTTGTGGTTTGTATGAAATATTTAAATATGGTGATTTGGAATTGTTTTGATTCACACTTGGCACGACAATATTACTATGTTCCTCCTCCATTTATGGAGTGAGTATGACTATATTCCTCCCTCTTTGACTTGTTAGTCTGAGGTGAGTATGGATGAGTTCTCATTATCTAGCTAGCTACCTCCCTCATTGATTTCGATTAGTGGGGTGAGTATGCCTTGTCGTGATGTACACATGGCATGTTCAGAAAATTTGTGTAATGACCTAAGTTGTGTTATTGATTGGCAACACTGTGTTATTCAATTGTTTGATCAAATTTGTGTTATATGAGATTTGAAAAATTGTGAATTATTTGAATTGTAAATTGTCAATAAAAGTTTTATATACCGCATTTTAAATTGTTATTGTATACCACTGAGTAAATTTTACTCAGCGATAGCTTTTTCATTGCTATCGTTGGCAGACAGACAGACAGAGCAGCAGAGTGGGCTGCTTGTGCTACATTTTGATATTTCGCTGGTATATTGAGTATACCATATTGTGTAGTTTTTGTTGTAATGTATGAGCACTGTATGTATATTGTAACACCCCTAAGTTCGGTAGTGCGTTCTGCTGCTCCAGTGACCAGTGTTGTCCGGACAGCTAGGATGCCTAGAACCACACTTCAATGAGAGTGAGGAGACATAAAATAATGAAATAAAAGAAAAGAAAGTACAAGAAAAACAAAGGAAAAATGATTGCAAAGAAATGTGATCAAGTTAAACGAGCCGGGAAACCTAGCGATGGGTGACCGCACCGGGAGGTCACGGCGTGGACCGTTGACTAACCCTGGACTGCGGGGAACCCTGGGAAACATTTTTAGGACTTAAATAGACCATTGTTGAAGAGTAAATATCATTAGAAAGATCAAAGAAAAATTAAATAATTAGTACAAAGAAAAGTGAGAAATCGAAAAACAGACAAAATACGGTGTTACCGAAAAATCGGGAAAGCCACCCGAACAGGGGCATTATGGTCATTTGACATCCCGAATTGTCTTTTGACCTAAATGTCCATTAAAAATAAATAGTATTACACTTAGAAAATGAAATGAAAAATTAATTTGATGGTACCTAAAATAAATAGTGGAAATAATGGGTTAAATGTGGATTAATTGAAAGTTAACTTATAATATGTTTTAATTTTAGTTAGTGGACCACTATAGGATTAATTTATCATTGAAATATGGCTGATATGGTCCACTCACCATCTGAAATTCCATCTTCCTCAAAATTCTCTCAAATGGCCGAATTGAAGAAACCTTGAAACTCCATTGACGTTTTTCTTTGAGCTTCATTTCCTCTCCATTTCAACTCCATTCTCTTAGGTTCTTTCATGAAAAATGGTCTACACACCACAAGGAAGATATTGATACTAATTTTGAGAAGTTTGGTGAAGGTTTAGCAAGTTACAAATAAAGGTAAGTTTGCATTTTTGAGAAATCCTTTGTTAAAGTTTTTATGCATGTTATGGGTATTGGTTTGGTGAAGGAAAATTTTGAGTTTGAAGGGTTATTGTTGTTGCCATTTTGGACAGCCATGGGTCACGTTTTTGATGAGGTATTTGTGTATATAATTGATGAGAAATAATGTTAATCATGGTGATTTAGTAACCTAGTGATTTAATGCATGTATATATGGTGAATGATGCACTTTGATGGGAATTGGCATATGGTACGGCAATGTGATGTTGATGAATGAATTGTGGCAGCTTGTGGACACTTGAATAATGGTGTATATTGAAGGGAGTGTGGGCAGCATATTGACCTAGAAGGATTGATGATATGTATGTCAATTTACATTGTAAAGTGTATGTAAAGTTTGTAATGTTTAGGTGTGTTTGTAATGGTACTTAGAAATTGTAATTGTGAATGATATTTGGTGTGTTGAGGGTGATTGGAATCTGCCCAAAATAATGCTTATGTAATGTAGAAAATGTTGTTGGTAATGTGCCAAAACAGTTTGGTAGGGTATGGAAGTAAACCTTGCAAAGGTAAGTGTGTGTTTGAAGTTGGGATGTGAATTGCATATTGAGGGCAGTGTATATTTTAGCCTATAACCTTGAATGTGTAACCTCAATTGGTATGAGACCAATTTGAGGTGAAACTAGGCACAAAATGTGCCAACTTTCATTGAGAAACCATGCCAAAATTCTGCTTGCAAGGTGACCTAAAAAAATGACCAATTCGGATTAGGTGCAATTAGGACCTGAAAAATGACCAATTGGGCAGCAGCGAGTGTTTAGACCATAACTCACTCAAACCAGGTCCAATTGACCTGAAATTTTGACCAAGAATAGTTAAGACCCATACCTACAAGTCTTATGAAGACACCAAAGCCCAGAAATGACCATAAGCAAGTCAAACAACTTGCACAAGTTCGGGTCCAAAAACTGGCCGAACCAGAATTGACCAATTTGACCTAAAATTGACCTAAAATGGTACCACTTGACCAGCAATAGTGTAATGACCATAACTTGGTCTACTTAACTCGGATTGACCTGAAATTTTGCACGCGTGCAATAAGACCTAGATCTACAAGTTTGTAGTTTCGACCGAGACCAAAAACCGAGGGAACTAGATCGTCCGGTTAGGTCAAACCAGTGTTCGGAATCCAAAGAATTTGCATTAAAATGCACTAAGCAAGGAAATGACTTTGGTAAAACATACCAAACCTAAAACCCTATCAAATGTGACATATTAACGACACTAAAACCTAATTTACCTAAAACGCAACGAGGGTCGGTATATTAGGTGATTAAGTGAATAATTGAGTTTAGTGCATTATTTATCAAACACCATCGATAGAGACAGTTTAAATTAGTACTGAAACACTTCAAATTGTGTTTCTCAGTTACCAAAGACTCAGGAAAAGGGAAGGAAACACTGAGTCGGATCGTGGGGAGTCATCGAGGTTTGTGCACAACGGCTATTGCTTTTGAATTTTTCAATTGAAATAAATATTGAATATTTGTATATTATTGTTTTAAATTGTGTTTGTGCACAACAACTGTTTCTTTTGAATTATTTTCAATGGAAATAAATATTGACTATTTGCATATCATTGTTTTAAATTGTGGAAATGTGTTTGGTGGACACTTATTGATTGAAAAACATTGTGAATGGTTTGAAACTGTGAAAAATTGTTTGAATGGTATTTGATGGATACTTATTGATTGAAATGCAATCAGAAATGGTTTTTGTGGAAATTGAAGTGAATTACGAATTGTGTTGCCATTTTGTGAATGAAATTATAACTTTGGAAATTTATTGGATTCTTACGGATCATTTGAATAAAATGTTTGGAATTGTTTTGACTCACAATTGGCATGACACTGATAATATGTTCCTCCTCCATTAATGGGGTGAGTGTGATTATTCCTCACTCTTTGACTTATTAGTCTGGGGTGAGTATGATTATGTTCCTCCCTCTTTGACTTCCCAGTCTGAGGTGAGTATGGATGAGTTCTCATTATATAGCTAGCTTCCTCCCTCATTGATTTCGATTATTGGGGTGAGCATGTCTTGTCGTGGTGTACAACACGGCATATATGGAAAAATTGTGTCATGGCCTAAATTGTGTTATAGATTGGCAACACTGTATTCTTCAGTTATTCGACTAAATTGTGTTATTATGTATTGTGAGATTGTGAAATTGATTTAAACTCTTATTGACATATACTGTCTATTGAATTCAACCATGATCTGACTTATTGAAAATTATTGTGATATTAACAAATGGAGTTTAAATTCTTGTTGACATTCATTGTCTTGAATTTAATTATGGTTTTAAGTATCCACTATTGATATGATTTATGAATTGTGATTTAAAATTTGTATTTGGTTAATGTTGTGCACCACTGAGACATTGTCTCAGCGATAGCTTTTTATTGCTGTCGCAGGTAGAGAGATAGACAGGGCAGCAGACTAGGCTGCTAGTACATCCAGCGAGGGATTACCGGGTATAACGAGTATACCAATATTTTGCATTTTGTACTGTAATGTATATTCACTGTATGTATATTTTGTTGTTGGTTTTGAGCAGTTGTAAATCCAAATTGTACATTTGATTTGTAAAATAATTATGAGTGGTTTTGGCTTGTACAAATTGTAT
This sequence comes from Hevea brasiliensis, assembly GCF_030052815.1. Classification (NCBI taxonomy): domain Eukaryota; kingdom Viridiplantae; phylum Streptophyta; class Magnoliopsida; order Malpighiales; family Euphorbiaceae; genus Hevea; species Hevea brasiliensis. The sequence goes on along the minus strand of NC_079503.1, from coordinate 43,419,652 downwards.
TATATTTCTCGTATCTCAATCTTTGAAAAACCACTGTGGATTTGACTTGATAAATTGTTGTGTTGAGAAATGTATTGGAGTTGAGATTTGGAAAATTATTGAAGTGTTTTTTATAGGTTTTTTGAAGAACTGTTTTGTCCAAAATACAGATGGCACTTTGCCAAAATTTTTACAGAAACTCCAAATAAACCAAATGAGTTAGTTGTTTCACTTCAGTTCAAAAAGGTTTTTAACACCTATAAATAGTGCTCACCACTGTAAAAGAAGTAAGAAAAGTTTTTAAAATCCCTTGTAGTGTATTTAATGGGTTATCAGTAGACGGAGTTGGTAATTCATTGGGTATACTACGGGATCATGTCATGCCTTACAGAGGGGTAGGGTGTGACATATATATTGTTCTTGGTCTTGAGCAATTGTAAACTAAAATTGTAAATTATTTTGGCTTGTAAAAATATTGTGACATATTTCTTTTATCTCATCTTTTGTGAACACTGGAAAATTGATTGTTGAACTGAGTTGATAATGTTGAGAAAATTATTGTGTTGAATTGTTATTGGAGTTTGGGATTGAGAAATATATTGGTAGTGTTTTTTTTTTACAGGTTTTTGAAGAACTGTTTTATACAAAATACAGATGGCAATCTGCCAAAATTTTTACAGAAATTATTAATACTTCAAATGTGTTAGTTGGTTTCACTTCAGTTAAAAAAAATTTTAACACCTGTCAATAGTGCTCACCACTGTAACAAGAAGTAAGAAAAGTTTTAAATCCCTTGTAGTGTATTTAATGGGTTCTCAATAGATGAAGTTGGTAATTCATTAGATATACTACGAGCCTTACGGAGGGGTAGGGTGTGACAGAATCATTTTTAGAATTTTGCGAAAATTTTGCATGGTGACGGCTAAAAATGAAATAAAATAGTTCTTCAAATCTATGAAAAATCACCTGTGACAGTTTATATAACTCATGCTCAACAATTTCCATCATAAAGAAATTGATTCATCAATTAAATAGTTCAGAAAGAACTAAAATGTCTACATTCATTGAAGTAATAAAATTAATATTACAAAAATTTTCAAACGATCAAATTCAAAAGAAATAATATTACAATAATTTACATTTGATTAAAGTCCTAATATAATACTACAAATGTTTCTATATAACTGCTCGAATATAATTACATACATATAACTACATGATTATATCAAAACCTAATGTACAAGGGTATACCTATGATATACCCAAAGATAGTCCCAACACAACTTTAAGTCACAGCCTTAAGTAGTCTTACTCAGCTGCACTATCCTTTCTTTCACCTGCGATAGTATACAAAGCTATCGCTGAGTGGTGAACTCAGTGGTACATAACTAATAATTTGTAACTCAATATAAAATATGCTTTACCGAATCATAGCAAAGAATTTGAGATATTCAAATTTTTCCATAGTTCATAAAACTAATGCTAAAATTTTTAGTCATACAAAATCTGTGTTTCAATAAGATTTTATCAAATATTCATATTCACCATAAATTATAACAATAATACAATATTTCTTAATCAATGTTTAAATCATTTATTCATATTTTATTTTAAACAATCATAAAACATATGTTTTCAACCACATTTTCAATCAAAGTATTTACATTTCAAGGGTATTGATAACATTCACATAGTTCAAGGCATGACACACCACGACAAAGCCAATATATCCCAACAACCAAAGGCTCTAGGGAAGTACAAAGGCTAGCCAGCATATATGAGTACTCACTCAATACATCCTCAACTGGTAAACCATAGAGGGAAAACTCAACCTCACAAGTGGAGGAGATTATATCTAATACATCTCACTAGGCAAGCTAATGAGGAACACAAATTATGTTGCCATGCTAACTGTGGTTTCAAAATAATTTCAAATAATTTCCATTCAACAAAATGAATTTACAATCAATAAACACATTTAGTTATTGCAAATTCATGTACACAGTTGGCAACACATAGAATTCTTAAAAGCACATTCAAAACTGGCCCACCCTTATGCTACAATGATATAAAAGGGCTAACATCTGCCTTTCCACATTCACAAATTCATTTCATAATTTAAAATTCTCAAATGCAAGAAAAATCTTAACTCATTCATAATAACTCATTCAAATCAATTACGAGGTTAAAAAAAAAAAAGGGTTAGTTGTGCACAAACGTTCAATGAACTTCTTTCTTTGCGTCCTAAGCCTTCCCTTCCTTGGAAGTCTCTTTGTCCACTGAAATCACACAATTTCTAAGCTTTAATGCTCATTCCAATTGTAACACCCTCACTGTAGGTAGTCTGTACGTTCTACTGTTTCGATGATTAATGTCTGTTCGAATAGTCAGAATGCCTGGAACTACGCTTAAATGATAGTGAGGAGACAAAAAATGATGGAATACATGAGAAAAAAAAATACAAAAAAAATTAAGGAAAAATAAATGAAATGAAATGTAACTAGGTTAAACGAGCCAAAATTATAGTGATGGGTGACCACATCGGGAAGTCACTGCATAGATAGTTGATGGTCCCAGGACCACGGGGAACCCCGAGAAATAATTCCGAGACCTAATTAAATGTCTGTTGAGATACAAATGACATTGAAAATATCGAAGAAAATTTAGTTAATCGATACCGATGAGAATGAAAATTAAGGAACCATCGGATCAGAGATTTAATCGGTATCACCGAAAAAGTCTGACTATAACCGAAGAGGGGCATTTTGGTCATTTAGCACCTAGAGTTGACTTTTGACCTAAATGTCCATTAAAAATGAGTAGTAATAAATTTTGAAATCCATAAAAATATGAAATTATACATGTAATGTAATTAAGAAAAAATGAGGGGGCTATAATTAGAATTATGAAAGTTTAAATATTATAATGTTTAAATTAAAGATAGTGGGGGTATAAAAGGACACTTGAAGACAAATTTCACCACTCACTCTCATCTTCCTCACTTCACTCAACAATGGCCGAATTGAGCTTCTTCAAAACCTCCATGGACAGTTGCATGCAAGCTCTCACATCTCTCCCATTTTCAACCTAAATTCACAAATTTTCTTCATTAAAGTTTGTCTCCACGACTTTGGTAGATCATAAGCAGTAAGAACAAGAGGATTTGGTGAAGTTTTCACAAGGTTTGGAAATTCTTGGTTGAAGGTTAATGTCGTTTTTCTCTTCCTTTCTTAATTAAACTTTGAATTAAGGTTGTAATGAGTTGATATGTTGAGAAATTTGAAGAAATTGATGAGTGTTTGATGAGCTTCAATTTTGGCAGCCTTCGTAATAAGGGAGTTTGATTAATTCTTGCATGTAAGTGACGATTTATGATGTGGATTAAGGTAATTATGTGTATTAGAATTTAATGGTATGTCTATGTTTGAGGTTGACTATTTGAATTAGGGTTTTGTATTGAATATTGAAGACTTGTATAAACTACTGGAAATTACCAAATTGAGATTTGATAGATGATATTAGAAGTGCTATAAATGCAAAATTATAGTTTGGGAGATGGAGAAATTTTATTAGAAGTGTAATTTTCTTGGTAGTTTTTGTATTTATTGAAATTAGTGTGTGTTAGCCATAACCTAATTTTTGTGGCTCCAATTGTTATGAGGCCAATTGAAGGTAAAACTAGACCTAAAATGTACCATTTTCCATGAAGAAACCATGTCCAAATTCTGCCTATAATGTGACCTAAAATCTGACCTAATTTGGAATGACAAATTGTGAACCCATAACTTTGACCAAATGAATAGTGTTCATTCATTTGGTCATATCTCACTGTAGACAGGTCCAAATGACCTGACATTTATACCATTGGAAGCATAGACATAGGGCTACAACTTTTGTGAAGATCACAAAGCTCAGAATGAAGGAGCAGAAGCATGAAAAACACAAGTTTATACCATTGAATTCAAAAATTTTTCACCTAGGGTCACATGCATCATGCAAGATTTATTTTTTATCTATTTCATTTCAATGATAAACAACATATTAAAACTCTTTTAATATGTCTTTGGATCTTTATTTTCCATTTAATTAATCAGATTAATTTTAGAACCCTAGATTAGATTAAGAACAAATACACTAACCTCGTGATGCACTGCAGCGTATTTGTACCTTTGGGATGCGTCTTTAGGACACCAGATGTTGTCCCTCTAGCTTGTCCACACCAAGTTTACCTATGGCAGCCCTTGAACACCTTCTAAAGCTTTTTCTATGAATTAGAAAATCAAGTTTTGCCTTTTAAGAGATTACAGATGTAAACAGAACACTAGAAATGATTTCTAGTATTTTTAATTCAAGAGATTGTTTGTTAATCTCTTGGAATAGATGAGAGATGAAGAAGAAGAGAGAATGGGAGCCTCAAGGGTGGTGGCACAAAGGAGGCAGCAGCTGATTGTTATTTTTTCTTTTCATAACAACACTTATATAGCTAGGTCACCACTTAAAACCCTTGCCACATGTCACCTTCTGATTGGCTCTAGGTTTAATTGACCCAATCATATTGTGCCAAGTGTTAAACCTACATTTAATCTTAATTTTAACCATCTAATACGATTAAAAGATATTTGGCAAGCTTATGTGTAGTTCCATGTGTCACCATCTCATGGTGCTACATGTCACCCTATGAAATGACCAAAATGCCCCTATGTCTTAATTTTGAGTTTTCAATCCAAAATAATTATTTTTCTTTTTCTAATCAATTTATATCAAATATAAATCAATTAATTAATCTTTATTAATTAATTTCTCATTAATTAAATTCTTATTTAAACACTTTAAATATAAATTTAACTTATACTATACATCCAATATCTAGATTAGGTTTCAAGTCATGCTAGAGACTTTGCAATCTAATTACAAATGAAACCTATTTAATTAATCAATTAAACTCTTTAATTTATTAATTAAATCATATTTAATTTGGTGATTACTTATGTATGTGTGTGACTTACTAGGCTCATCACTAATTGGCAATGAGATATGATATCAACTCTTAATATCATCAGAACTCTTTCTTACCACAAATGATTTCTCTAAATCATTTTATGTACCTCATAGACCATGGTTAACACCTAGCATAGCATGCCATGGCCACCCAATCAGTAATAAGGTTTACCTTAAATGAACCTATAATCATATATGAGCATGCACTAGAATCTCTCTGTTACAAAATCCCAATTCAAGCTGGAGTCATGGTTTATGTCAAACCTCATTTGCTATGAATATTATGTTCTCTTTTAATTCCATTTCTTGATTAAAAGATTTTCTCATCAGAAACTCTTTTCTGACTAAATCTGTCTGTCCTAGCCAAGAACTTGAAACATCAAGAACAATTAAATGAACAAAAGGATTTTATCCCTATTTACTTGGAGGAACAGATTCCATCTTAATCAACTACCTCCATATATAACTAGTTGGAGCCAACACATGCCAACATACCCATAGATAGTACAAGTATGAAAGCAGTATCAAACTCAAACCACCTATATACAAGATAACTGTACTATCTCAAGTCTAAAGATTATATGCACTGATATGATTTATGACAATACATTGACAAGAGTAAACTCCATGTGCTTGTCATAAGTGTCACTGGTTCGGCCTACTTATCATGTATAAGTGTCTATCATGTTTGTTATATGGCATGAGACTCACCATTCCATCTTATTTATATCTCATACAAATAACTTGGGAACAAACATGAATACAATCTTTCTGGATAAGTCATGTCCTTATTATGAAGTGTGCTCGATTGTGAACCTATTTATGATACTTTGTTCTAGAGATACTGTCACTCATATTCTTAACAACTTAAGAATAGAATTTCTAACAAAATATCAATGGACCTTTTCTATTACACATAAATATATTATGTAAATGAAAAAGTGAAAATGCCTTTTATTAATAAAAGATGTACAAGATACATACTAAATGATATGCTCTAGGGCATACTACTAATTATCTCCCACTAGCACTTGAGCCATTCATTATAATTTCTTAGACCCATCTTCTCAAGATGTCGGTCTAGCTGAGTTTGTAACATGGGCTTAGTGAATGGATCAGCTGGATTTTCACCTGATGCTATTTTCTGCATGGCTACATCTTCTCGCCCAACTATTTCTCTAATAATGTGGTAGCGTCTTTCCATGTGTTTGGATTTCTAATGAGACCTGGGTTCCTTAGCCTGTATGACTGCTCCATTGTTGTCATAGTGTAGTGGAACTATTGACTCAATGGAAGGAACTACTGCAAGTTCTGTCACAAACTTCTTTATCCAAACAGCTTCCTTTGCAGCATCTGATGCAATAATATACTCAGCCTCGGTCGTGGAATCTATAGTTGTGCTCTGTTTGGAACTCTTCCAACTGACTGCATCTCCATTACAAATGAACAAATATCCAGAGGTAGACTTTCTATCATCGATATCTGATTGGAAATCAGAATCAGTATAACCATCCAATTGCAAGTCTCCACCTCCATATATCAAGAATAAATCCTTAGTTCTTCTCAAGTACTTAAGGATATTCTTGACAGCTATCTAGTGTTCCAAACTAGGATTGGATTGATACCTGTTAGTCAAACTAACAGCATATGCGATATCTAGCCTAGTACACAACATTGCATACATTAAACTTCCAATAGCCGAAGCATATGGAATTCTGGCCATTTTATCTCTTTCTTCAGGTGTCTTTGGAGACATCTCTTTAGAAAGATGGATACCATGTCTCACTGGTAACAATTCTCTCTTGGAATCAAGCATGTTAACCCTTTTTAACACCTTTTCCAAGTATAGACTTTGGGATAAACCAATTATTCTTTTTGTTCTATCTCTATAGATGCAAATCCCAAGAATATAGGTTGCCTCCCCTAAATCTTTCATGGAGAATGTATTTGACAACCATACCTTTACAGTTGTCAACATACCTATGTCATTACCCATCAACAGTATGTCATCCACATATAAGACAACGAAAGTGATAGCACTGTCACTAACCTTCTTATATATACATGGTTCATCCTCATTTTTGATAAAACCAAATGACTTAATGGCTTCATCAAAACGGATGTTCCAACTCCTCGAAGCTTGTTTCAACCCATTAATGGATCGCTTTAGCTTGCATACCTTGGAACCATCCTGGGATTCAAAAACCCTAGGTTGTTCCATGAAAATGTTTTCATCAATGTATCCATTGAGAAAAGCTGTTTTGACATCCATCTGCCAAATCTCATAATCATAGTATGCAGCTATTGCTAATAGAATCCTAATTGATTTCTCCTCATAGTCAATTCTTTGCCTTTGGAGAAACCCTTTCGCTCCTAGCCTTGCCTTATAGGTCTCTACCTTTCCATCAGAACCAATTTTCTTCTTGAAAACCCATATGTTCCCTATAGGTACAATACCTTCAGGTGGGTCAACAAGATCCCAAACTTGATTCTTATACATGGAATTAATCTCAGATTTCATACCATTAATCCATTTTGAAGAGTCTATATCTGATATCTTTTTCATTAGTAAGTGGATCATCTCCATGATCTACTTCTTCATGAGTAGACAACTCTTGTTCTTCTTCATGAAGGAAATCATATCTCATGGTGGGTGAGATACCTTGGTTGTTCTACGAGGAATAGCAGTAGATGTTTCATCAATGGGTGTAGGTTGACTAGATGGATCTATATCTATCTGATCTGTTGGTTGGTCAGAATTCTCTAATTCTAACTCTATTTGCCTTCCTTTGCCTCTTTTTTGAACAAACTGTTGTTCAAGAAATGTGGCATCTCAACTTATCACAACCTTTTGTGAAGTAGACAAATAAAAATAATATCCAAAACTATCTTTTGGATATTTAACAAATCGACCCTTTTCTGATCGAGTTTATAATTTGTTAGTGTTCAGCTTTTTGATATAAGCTAGACAACCCCAAATCTTAACATGCTTAAGACTTGGTTTTCGTCCATGCCATATCTCATAAGGTATGAAAGAAACTGATTTTGATAGAATCCTATTCAGAATATACAAAGCTGATTCTAATGCAAATCCCTAAAAGGAGATTGGCATATCAGTATAGCTCATCATACTACGTACCATATCTAATAGGGTATGATTTCTCCTTTCAGATACACCATTCAACTGTGGTGCTCCTAGAGGAGTTAGCTGGAAAACAATACCATGTTCTCTCAAGTATTCATCAAATTCAGTACTTAAATATTCATCTCCACGATCTAATCGAAGAGCTTTAATACTCTTTCCTATTTGATTTTCTACTTCAGATTTAAATTCTTTGAACTTTTCAAAGGATTCATGTTTGTATTTCATCAAATACAAATACCCAAACCTTGATTTATCATCAGTAAAGGTAATAAAGTAATGAAAACTGCCTCTAGCCATTTCCTTAAATGGACCACATACATCACTATGTAGTAGCTCCAAAATATTTTCAGCTCTTAGCCTTTGTCCAACAAAGGGTGATCTAGTCATTTTGCCTTGAAGGCGAGATTCACAAGTTAGAGTAGACTCAGAGCCCAATGAGGATAGAATCCCCATTTTCCCCAATTTTGTAATCCTATCTTCTACAACATGACATAACCTTAAGTACCAAATATATTTTGAACTTGAGTTGATTTTCAGCATGGCATTGCATTCATTCAGATCACTTGCATCCATTTTGTGTTTGTCATTATTATCCAAATAATGAAGACCATCATTCATATAACCCGAACCAACATATTTATTTTCAAAATAAATACTGCAAATATCATCTGTGAACTAAAATTCATAGCCATTTCTAGTCAAACTAGATATAGAAATGATGTTCTTAAAAGCATTAGGTACATATAAAATATTATCCAAACACAAAACATGTCCAAATATGTAAAAAGATTTAGATCCTATGGCTATAGCTTCAATAGTTGAGCCATTGCCAATCCGGACTCTAACATCTTGAGAACACAAGCTACTACTAGTTGCTAGTTGTTGCATATCATGAGAAATGTGAGAACTAGCACCAGTATCTAAAACTCAAGCTGTAGATGAACTATGAGTATCATTAGAATCTAAATAACAAGATATGGACATACCTTCCAAAGTTTTATCCTTCTTGTCCTTCAGAGAAGCAAGAAACTCTAGGCAATTCCTCTTCCAGTGCCCATCCTTCTGGTAGTGGAAACACTTTCCTTTGCCTCCATCAGCTTTAGTCTTCCCTTTCTGTTTAGCTATTTTCTTAGAAAGACCAGGAATCTGATATTTCTTTTTCTTATTGCCCTTCTTATTGTTGGACTTTCCAGTAGAAGAAGATGCAATCAAAACTACCTCTTTTCCTTTATTACCCAGCATATTCTTTTGGGCAATAACCAGCATGTTGAGTAAACCAGCCAAGGTGCATTCCTATTTTGTCATATGGAAATTTTTCATAAAATTTCCAAAAGACTCAGGAAGGGACTGAAGGATCAAATCCGTCTGTAGTTGGAAATCCATGTTGAAGTCAAGATGTTTCAGCTGCTCAATCAGTCGAATCATCTTGTAGACATAATCCCCAACATTATGTCCCTCAGACATCCTCATGCGAAACAGCTGCTTAGATATCTCATACCTAGCATTCCTGTTGTGCTCACCATATAACTCTTGTAGGTGAAGGAGGATCTCACTCACACTCTGCATGTTCTCATGCTGCTACTCTAACTTATTACTCATGGAAGCGAGCATGTAAAACTTAGCTCTCATATCATGCTCCTTCCACTTGTCCAAAGTTTCATGTTCCTCTTGGGTGGCCTCTAGAGGTAAGGGACCAGGAAAATTTGAGTCTAGAACATAACCTATATGTTCAAGGTTCAGGACAAGTTTTAAATTTCTTAGCCAATCAGAGAGATTAGGTCCTGCCAACCTATTGCGATCAAGTATGCTTGCAAGGATATTGGATGGTGGTGGTTGTTCTGTGCTCATTATTATCAGAAAATTAACTGCATAAAATAATCAGATTAATTAGTAAATGTATCATGTAATTAACCAAAATGATTATGGTCTTTTAATCAAATTGGTCCTCCCACTAACTTAACGAATCCTACACTTCCAAAGTAGAAAACGGAAATCCTAGTTGGATGGATTTCTAGTGGTTGATTGAATTCTTATAATTCTATTGATCATCCTCAGGTACATCCATTATTGGAATTACAATAAACTATAAGTCAGCAACTCCTTGCCCATCACATCTCATGTGAGGTTCAATCCTTTACCTAGCCCCTAATGCTCAAAATCTTAGGTACATCCATTATTGACTTATCTTGCATTAGTTAAGTTGATCCCATTGAGCCAGTAATTATGCAAATAATTTTAATGTCCTTAGGCACATCCAATATTGGCCACCAAACCATTTACATATTTACAACATCTCATACTTAACAATTATTCTTAAGAAAATCTCTTAAATTAATTGCATCTTATGTAACTATTTAAAATTTCTTAAAATAATTGCCCCAATGGAGGGCCCATGTTATAACTACTTTAATTATAGCATTTCTAACTTAATCATTTGTTTGGAAGATTTTATGGTCATCCTAATTACTATTAAGGTCTCACTTTGCACATTATCCATTTAGCATGCATATATCATATACTGCATACATCACATACATCTCATGCATTCATGGACAATAAATAAATATGTTATGATCATGGACTTTCTAAGGGATTCAATTCTGAGCAACTAAGAATTGAATCAAGGCATTCCTAGGTGCATTTCATTCATTCATTGTACAAGAGTTGCTGAAGGAGTACATAATCAAAACTTAATCTTGAATTCCTCCCACTGGTCCCACCAATGCTCTTGACCTCCTTGATCTTTTTGCAATCCAATTACATAGTAATCCTTGGCATACCAAGGTGAATTTACAAGAACTTAAATAAATTAAATTACAACCCAAAAATTATTACAACCTTAATAATACATGCCCAAAATAAATTAAAATAAATAAATTAATTTACAATCCGAAAGAAACATAAAAGAAATAAATCCAATCACATTGGTTTTTTATAGTCCATGATCATCCATCATGCATATCACTATTTAACAATTAAATAAAACATACATACTTAAATTAAATTGAATATCTCATATTCAACTTAAAAATCCAGATTTGAATATGATTCAAACAAATTTAAAAATTCATATTTGAATCACATTCAAATAATTTTTAAAAAATCAGATTTGAATCACATTCAAACAATTTTTTTAAAAATTCAAATTTGAATATCATTCAAACAACTTTAAAAATTCAGATTTGAATATGATTCAAACAACTTTAAAAATTCAGATTTGAATCACATTCAAACAACTTTTAAAATTTAGATTTGAATCACATTCAAACAATTTTTAAAATTCTGATTTGAATCAAAATTTAATTGTGTGATTGAAACTCCTAATTAAACATTTTAATTAGTCATATGATGAACCTTTGATCATGCAACAATTACAGAATTTAATAACAACCATGCACACCATGATCTTCCCAAACCATGCGCACCATGTTAGAGTTCATCAAGCATGCCGCCACACATCCATTGCAACCAGTAATGGATAAATCATCTCATGACCAAAACACACAATTAAATCATATAATCAACAATCTAAATGGCAAATATAGTGGCTCTGATACTAATTGAAGGAGCGGAAGCATGAAAAATATAAATTTATACCATTGAATTCAAAAATTTTTCACCTAGGGTCACATGCATCATGCAAGATTTATTTTTATCTATTTGATTTCAATGATAAAAAACATATTAAAACTCTTTTAATATGTCTTTGGATCTGTATTTTTCATTTAATATTTTAGAATTAATCAGATTAATTTTAGAATCCTAAATTAGATCAAGAACAAATACACTAAGCTCTTGATGCATTGCACCGTATTTGTACCTTTGGGATGCATCTTTAGGACACCAGATGTTGTCCCTCTAGCTTGTCCACACCAAGTTCACCTATGGCAGCCCTTGAACAACTTCTAAAGCTTTTTCTATGAATTAGAAAATCAAGTTTTTCCTTTTAAGAGATTATAGATGTAAATAGAATACTAGAAACGATTTCTAGTATTTTTAATTCAAGAGATTGTTTGTTAATCTCTTGGAATAGATGAGAGATGAAGAAGAATAGAGAATGGGAGCCTCAAGGGTGGAGGCACAAAGGATGCAGCAGCTGATTGTTATTTTTTCTTTTCATTACAATACTTATATAGCTAGGTCACCACTTAAAACCCTTGCCACATGTCACCTTCTGATTGGCTCTAGGTTTAATTGACCCAATTACATTGTGCCAAGTGTCAAACCTATATTTAATCTTAATTTTAATCATCTTACATGATTAAAAGACATTTGGCAAGCTTATGTGTAGTGCCATGTGTCACCATCTCATGGTGCCACATGTCACCTTATGAAATGACCAAAATACCCCTGTGTCTTAATTTTGAGTTCTCAACCCAAAATAATTATTTCTCTTCTTTTAATCAATTTATATCAAATATAAATCAATTAATTAATCTTTATTAATTAATTTTTCATTAATTAAATTCATATTTAAACACTTTATATATAAATTTAACTTATATTATACATCCAATAATTTAGATTAGGTTTTAAGTCATGCTAGGGATTTTGCAATCTAATTGCAAACCAAACCTATTTAATTAATCAATTAAACTCTTTAATTAATTAATTAAATCATATTTAATTTGGTGATTACTTGTGTATGTGTGTCACTTACTAGGCTCATCACTAATTGGCAATGAGATATGATATCAACTCTTAATATCATCAGAACTCTTTCTTACCATAAATGATTTTTCTAAATCATTTTATGCACCTCATAGACCATGGTTAACACTTAGCATAGCATGCCATGGCCACCCAATCAGAAATAAGGTTTACCTTAAATGAACCTATAATCATATGTTACCATGCACTAGAATCTCTCTATTACAAAATCCCAATTCAAGCTGGAGTCATAGTTTATGTCAAACCCCATTTGCTATAAATATTATGTTCTCTTTTAATTTCAGTTTTTGATTAAAAGATTTTCTCATCGGAAACTCTTTTCTGATGAAATCTATCTGTCCAAGCCAGGAATTTGAAACATTAAGAACAATTAAATGAACATAGGAATTTATCCCTATTTACCTAGAGGAACAAATTCCATCTTGATCAGCAACTACCTCCATATATAACTTGTAGGAGCCAACACATGCCCATATACCCATACATAGTACAAGTATGAAAGCAGTATCAAACTCAAACCACTTATATACAAGATAACTGTGCTATCTCAGGTCTAAAGATTATATGCACTGATATGATTTATGACAAGACATTGACAAGAGTAAACTCCATGTGCTTGTCATAAGTGTCACTGGTTCTACCCACTTATCATGTATAAGTGCCTATCATGTTTGTCATATGACATGAGACTCACTATTCCATCTTATTTATATCTCATATAAATAACTTGGGAACAAACATGAATACAATCTTTCTGGATAAGTCATATCCTTATTATGAAGTATCCTCGATTGTGAACCTATTTATGATACTTTGTGCTAGAGATACTGTCACTCATATTCTTAACAACTTAAGAATAGAATTTCTAACAAAATATCAATGGACCTTTTTGTTTGTAGTATGCCCTAGAGCATATCATTTAGTATATATCTTGTACATGTTTTTATTAATAAAAGGCATTTCCACTTTTTCGTTTACATAAGATATTTTTGTGTAATAGAAAAGGTCCATTGATATTTTGTTAGAAATTCTATTCTTAAGTTGTTAAGAATATGAGTGACAGTATTTCTAGTACAAAGTATCATAAATAGGTTCATAATCGAGGATACTTCATAATAAGGACATGACTTATCCAGAAAGACTGTATTCATGTTTGTTTCCAAGTTATTTATATGAGATATAAATAAGATGGAATGGTGAGTCTCATGCCATATGACAAACATGATAGGCACTTATAAATGATAAGTAGGCCGAACCAGTGATACTTATGACAAGCACATGGAGTTTACTCTTATCAATGTTTTGTCATAAATCATATCAGTGCATATAATCTTTAGACCTGATATAGCACAGTTATCTTGTATATAGGTAGTTTGAGTTTGATACTGATTTCATACTTGTACTGTGTATGGATATATGTGCATGTGTTGACTCCTAGTAGTTATATATGGAGGTAGGTGTTAATCAAGATGGAATCTGTTCCTCTAAGTAAATAGAGATAAAATCCTATGTTCATTTAATTGTTCTTGATGTTTCAAGTTCTTGGCTAGGATAGATAGATTTAATCAGAAAAGAGTTTCTAATGAGAAAATCTTTTTTAAGCAAGAACTGAAATTAAAAGAGAACATAATATTCATAGCAAATGGAGTTTGATATAAACCATGACTCCAACTTGAGTTGGGATTTTGTAACAGAGAGATTCCAGTGCATGGTAACATATAATTATAGGTTCATTTAAGGTAAACCTTATTACTAATTGGGTGGCCATGGCATGCTATACTAGGTGTTAACCATGGTCTATGAGGTGCATAAAATGATTTAGAGAAATCATTTATGGTAAGAAAGAGTTCTGATGATATTAAGAGTTGATATCATATCTCATTGTCAATTAGTGATGAGCCTAGTAAGTCACATACATACAAGTTATCACCTAATTAAATATGATTTAATTAATTAATTAAAGAGTTTAATTGATTAATTAAATAGGTTTGATTTGCAATTAGATTGCAAAGTCCCTAGCATGACTTGAAACCAAATCTAGATTATTGGATGTATAGTATAAGTTAAATTTATATTTAAAGTATTTAAATATGAATTTAATTAATGACAAATTAATTAATGGAGATTAATTAATGAATTTATATTTGATATAAATTGATTAGAAGAAGATAAGTAATTATTTTGGGTTAAGAACTCAAAATTAAGACACAGGGGCATTTTGGTCATTTCATAGGGTGACATGCGGCACCATGAGATGGTGACACATGGAATTACACATAAGCTTGCCAAATGTCTTTTAATCATGTAAGATGATTAAAATTAAGATTAAATATAGGTTTGACACTTGGCACAATGTGATTGGGTCAATTAAACCTAGAACCAATCAAAGGGTGACATGTGGCAAGGGTTTAAGTGGTAACCTAGCTATATAAGTGTTGTTATGAAAAAATAAAAATACAAGCTGCTGCCTCCCATTGTGTACTTCCACCCTTGAGACTCATATTCTCTCTTCCTCTTCATCTCTCATCTATTCCAAGAGATTAGCAAACAATCTCTTGAATTAAAAATGCTAGAAATCGTTTCTAGTGTCCTATTTACATCTTTAATCTCTTAAAAGGCAGAACTTAATTTTTTAAATAATAGAAAAAGATTTAGAAGCTGCTCAAGGGCTGCCATAGGTGTTCTTGGCATGGACAAGCTAGAGGGACATCATCTGGTGTCCTGAAGATGAATCTCAAAGGTGCAAATACATAATGCATAATGCATTGAAATCAAATAGATAAAAATAAATCTTGCATAATGCATGTGAACCTAGGTGAAAATTTTTGAGTTCAATGGTATAAACTTGTGTTTTTCACGCTTCCGCTCCTTCACTTTTCTATTACACATAAATATATTATGTAAACGGAAAAGAGAAAATGCGTTTTATTAATAAAAGATATACAAGATACATACTAAATGATATGCTCTAGGGCATACTACTAATACAGAAATGCTATTAACCAAGTCAAATTGCTTGCCCAAATTGGGTTACTAAAAGTGTCCAGTACCAAAACTACCCAGATTTTGCTGTACATATGCAACCTGTCCAGCTTTGATAAAAAGACCATATCTTGGTCTATAGAAATCCAAATGATATGAAATCAGTGCCAAAATTTCAATAAGATATAGACCTATAAAATTGGTATTTGGACTAAAACCTAGAAACCAAGAGAAGTAGGTCAATTAGCTTGATCAATTTGATGCACAAAATCTGGAAATTTCATAAGTGACTATTGACTCCAGCATAGTCTTTTAATGATATCTCTCACTAAAAAATTCAATTGAGATGTGTCATATAGTTCTAGAAAGCTAAGAAACAGAACTAAAATGTTGTTTTAGACACCTTCCACAAATTATGAATGTAAGAAACTTAAATTATAGGTCAAATCTACTAACCTAATTGAGAATCATGTGAGTATAGGACAATTTGAGTCCAATCCAATAATTTGACTATAAGTAATTCTACAAGACATGAAAAAGTCAACATTTATGTTTGACTAGTAAGGTGAATAATAACTACTAAAACCTAAATTGCTAATGGTGTGACACCCCTTACTCGTCTACAATATAGCCGAACAAGATATGCCACACAGTGTACCGAAACACCATATTTTATCCCAATCATTTTTTTTATCCTTAATTTATTTCTTCATGGATATGAAGTGCAATTTGTGAAATTTAACTCATTTATTGAAATTATAAATTCATTTTGGGTTCCGAAAATTTTATAAAAAATCCGGTGGAGTATCGGCTAAAAATGGATAAAATAGTTCATCAGAACCTGTGAAAAACACTTCCAATCATTCTCAAACTCCATTTGTATCAACCTAGTCTCAATATTCTCAATCATTTCTCACAAATTATTCTATTTGACATTCATTCATTTCACATGATAATCATGTTCAAATCATCAATAAATTCTAAATTTTCATTTATAAACACATATTACAAATATTTGCATTTCCACTAAAATATATTACATGAGTTTCAATTTATACATGAGAAAATAAAAGTTTAATTATAAAATACAAACAGTACCAAAATACCAAAATGGGACTTAGTGTCCTACCAATGCACTGTAGTCTATGAAGTGACACGGATACTATGCAGAACTCTGAATGGCCTCACCCAGTCTGTGGTCTACTGGGCTCTCTGTTAGTCTCTCCAGAACCTATGCATTGCAAAAGCGATGCGCTAAGCATAAAGCTTAGTGTTGCCAATAATACAAGAAAACATAATATGCAAATAAAAGTAAAAGAAAATTTCCTAGTTGTTGTGCTTATAAGAAATAAATAATTACTAACTTATTGTTTAGTCGAAGGGTAATTACATTTTATGATATTAACTCCTTCTAACATTTTATTAATCATTTTCTTGATGATTTTGACCTTCCTTTTATTGTAATCATTCTTGTTCTTTATCTTGATAATTAATTTCCTTACTTTCTTTAATAATCAATTCAATTACATTTATATTTTTCCATGCTCAAGTAACCTATACAAATTGACTGGACTGGATAAACGGGTAAACTAGTATTGGGTACCAGGTACCTCGGCCCGTCACACCATCGGTCACAATGTGTCTCTCGGTGTGCAAACAGAATGGCTAATAAGCCATAAAAGCAATAAGGCGTAAAGCCAAGTATAACATCATAATTAGTATAGCCATAGGCTATCATATCACAAAATGGCATAGAGCCATACATCATACACAATACTGCTATTGAAACCCTACTGGCATGCCAACCTATCCAAATCAATCACATTAGGCCTACTAGGACATATTACAGAGTTATTTCTTGAATATTTATACTTAACATGTGAGGTTACTATTCATTTGGTCATTTAAGTCAAAATATTGACTTTCTCATATATAATAGTTACATGAGTTTTAATCACATAGATTTACCACATTTTTGTTCCCAAAAGTGTTGGCATTAGTTGCCAATCCATACTTCTAACCATTGGAGAATAATTCAAAATTTCAGTTTTTGGGTGCTAGAGTTCACTATTCCATTAGGCTATTCTACAGTGAGAATTTGGCCAAATATTATTCATCAAAGTTGTTCCTTATTGTGTTTAGTTACATTTTTTTTTAAATCACTCTATTTGGAGTTTTGTAGCTCAAGTTATGGCCTAAACACCATAATTGGCTGGATTGCAATTTTTCCAGAATTTCTGGGCAGAATCAATTCTGCAGTTTTTTGTACACTAACTGCAGGTCAGTTTTTGGACATGTTATGGTCAAAATTTGGGTTTGTTTTCTTCATGAAAGTTATAGGGCTATGTTTCAGCTTTCTTTTGGAAAATATTCAAGTCAATTGAACTTTTCTACACTGAGTTATGACCAAATGAATGAACACTTTTCATTTTGTCATTTTCCAGGGACTGCATATTGGTCACCCGGAATAGGTTAATTTTTAGAGCCACTTAGGTTAGTTTTCAGGGACAATTTCCTTCATCAAAGTTGTTGTATTTTGTGTCTAGTCTAACCTCCAATTGGCCTTACACTAATTGGAGTTACCTAGCTTGAGTTATAACCCCAAGAGCACACTGGACTCAAGTCTAGTATTCTGGTACCTTGAGAGGCAACATACCAATACACTTCTTAATACCACAACTCACTCCAATTTAAATTCAATTCACCATAAATGGTCACCAATTGACCATTAAAACACTAATTCACCCTCAAAGCACAAATCTCTCAATTTAGTTCAAGAGCCCTAATTCTCAAATTTTAATTCATGCACATACATCAATTAAACATACTAATTCACTATCAATTTTATATCAACACCTCAAACACCATTTCTAACCCATTTTGAATCCATCAAAACCATCAAAACTACTACACCCATAGGGCTACCGAATTCCTTCCATACCTCTACACAAATGATTTATTCAATTTCTTACAAATTTCTTACTCAATTTAAGTCCCTAATATGAAAAGAAAGAGAGAGATGTGAAAATAAGCACTAACCTCTCTTGTGACCTAACTTGGACTTGCCCAACTTCAAAATTTCCTCAAATTTCTGCTGCCTTATGCTTCCTCAAGGTTTAGGGATAATTTTTCTTGAAGGAAGCTTAGGGTTTTGGGGTGGAAAGCTTAGGGAAAATCAAGCTTGAGCAAGAGCTTTCATGGAAGTCTTTTGTTCTCTCTCTCTCTCTCTTGGTTCGGCTCATATGAAGAAGAAGCTGCTGGTTTCTTTTGTTTTTTATATCATTTTAAGTTCATTTTTTTTATCCCTTTTTATTACTTGTCAAATGGTGATTAGGTGGAAGTGCTTTAGTGACATCATGTGATGTCATAATTTCTAATTTCTTTCATTTTTCTTTCCTTTTCTTTTCTACTCAATTTCAATTTAATTTGTAGCAATATTTATTCATATTTTATGTCATAATAATTATTTACTTAACTTGACAAGTCGGTAAAAAATCATCTCTGAAGATGAAATGACCAAAATGCCCTCCATTTGGCTTATTGAGCCAAAATCATCTATACTGATTAAAAACTTTTTCTAAGCATTTTCTTAGCATTCTAATGCCATAGAAACCTCAATGACTCTTCTCTGGAGTCCCAAAAATTATTTTATAAATTTTCTTCCGGGTTTAGGGCTCCTAGCTGCGAAGACTGCTACTTCCCACTAGGTTACCCATTGCTAGGGCACCGGCTCATTTAACTTGGTTTTATTTTATTTCTAAAATTTTTTCTATATTTTTCTTATTATTATTTGGGTTAATTATGGCTCCTTACTTTAGTTTAAATGTTTTTCCAGTCATTTTAGCGGTCTGGACTAACATCGGTCACCTGAACAATAGAATGTACGAAATTGCTACACTGAGGGTGTTATAACTTTTCCCCTGTAACACCCCCGTTTGCATAGCCTGGTAAATTTCACTGTTCCGGTGACCAGTGTCGGTCCGGACAATTAAGGGGATTAGAACCACACTTAAGACAACTAGATAAGCTATAAACACAAATAATTAGTAATCTTCAATTAGTTAAGTATAAATAAGAAAAACAGAACAAAAGAAGTTAAACGAGCTGAGAGTCACAGCGATGGATGACCTTCTCGGGAATGACTGCGAAGTCATTTTAAACTCAAATTTCGAACTGTAAAAAGTGACGCTGCGGTCCTTAGGACCCTTATAAACACAGTGGAAAAGAGAAAATCATGAAAAATAATTGTTAAGCCAGTCAAATAATTAGGTCAGGAAGCACGAAGAAATATAGAATTAATTGCAAATCGGGATGAATCGGCGAGGGGCAATTTGGTCAATTGACCCCGAGAGCTGACTCCTGACCTAACTGTCAAATAAAATCAGAGAAAAGAAAATTTCAGAATCGAGAATTAAATTAAAGAACTAATAGAAAAATAAATAGAAAAAAAAGAAAAAGAAAAGAAAAGAAAAAGTTAATTACATCACCTTATGACATCAAAATGATGTCAAAATTAATTATTTTAATTCCCATAATTGTTGACCCATTCAAATACATAAAACAAAACATAAAATACATAAAAACAAAATTATCAACCTTCTCCCACCTCAAAGAAAATGGCAGCCATAGTCTTTCCCAAACCCCACCATTAATCCTCCATGAAAGCTTGAATACAAGCTTTTAAACACCCATTTGACCCTACCTTACCCCGAATTCTCCCATAAAAACTTGATTTAATCACTTGAAAAGAAGATTAGTCATCAAAGAAAGGAGAAAAGAAGAAAGAAAATTGGAGTAAAGGGGAGTTAGAAGTTGCTACACAAAGGTTAGTGATTTAAGTTGCAAATGAGTTTATTACTTGTGTTAATAATTTAGTTAACTTAGAAAAATGCTTAAAATGAAATAAAAATTTGTTGAGGGAACATGAATAATTTTCAGCCAGCATGTATATGGGAGTATATTTGCATGGTTTGATGGATTTAATTGGGTATATAAACCTTAGTTAGTTGAATGACTATGTTTAGAGGTATGGAATCAAGTAAATGCATGAGGTTAGTGAATTAGGGTTTGGACATTAGGGTTTAGAGACCAAAAATGTGAAAAACTTGTAAATGGTGTCTTTGACCTAATGTGAAGTGAAAAATGGTCATTTGTGACCAAATGAGATGTGTTAGAAATATTGGAATTAAAAGCCAATTCGGATTGGATAAGGTCATGTGCTGACAGCATGACCAAAACCTCCTTTGAGGGACCAAAAATGAAATTTTACAAGTCTAATGGATATGGGACCAATTGGGGATGAAAATAAGCACTAAATGACAAAATTTTCATTTAGCAAGCCTGCCCAAAAAGTGACTAAACCTAGTGAACAAAGTGACCGAAGTTGAGAAATCGCAGGCTGCCACTGCACAAACTGACCAAATGAACAGTGTTTGTTCATTTGGTCATAACTAGAGCTAAGCAGGTCAAAATGACCTGAAATTTTACCAATGGCTAGATGAAATATAGAACTAAAACTTTTTTGAAGAGCACCAACTCAAATTATACCATTAACCTAATCAAATTACTGAGCAAATTTAGTGATCTGAATCTGCAGACTGCAGATTTTTCATTTGAACAGTAAAGTTTCAATGGCTATAACTCTCTCTAGAAAACTCCAATTTAGGCAATTCTTGAACTGATGGAAACCTAAGGCATAGTATAACATTTCATATGAAGAAAGTTAGACCAAATTATGGACCTAACTTGATCAAATTACTGAATGAAGTTGGATCAACAAATCTGCAGAACCAAATTCTGCAGCATGAACAGTAAATGTAATTTGCTTATAACTTGAGCTACAAAACTCCAATTGGGGTGATTCAAAAAGGAGAATAAACTTAAGACAATAAGGAACATTTTCTATGAAGAAAGTTTTGCTAAATTCTAACAGTAAACTGACCAATGAAACAGTGCAATTAGGGACACCAAAATAGAAAATTTGGCAATTTTGCCTAAAAGACCTAAGTTTTGAGAAAATGACCAAAACCAACAAGTTTGGTGACCAAAATGTGGTATGTGGGTAAAGTTGGAATTCCCATACCTATTAAGCCTTAGAAAGTCAATAATTTGACTTGAATAGTGCAGTGAATAGTAACTCGAAACACAAAATTTCAAGAACGTCGAATTTAGCACGTTAGAGCTAGGTAAAAGTGAAGTTAAATTTATTTTTGGATTTATGCTAAGTTATGGTACTGAAACACTGTGAAATTGTGTGTTTCAGTGAAAAGGAATACCGGGACAGAACCCGAGGAGTCGAGTCAAGGCCAACAGGCGACTCGTTTGAGGTTTGTGCACAACGTATACTTTTTGTAATCATCTTTTGCATATTGTTTTGAATAATGTGAAATATTGGATTATGGCATTCTTATGATGTTTTGATTTAAATTGTTGAAAGTTATTATGTGTATTGAAATGACAATGTTTAACAAATTGTTAAGATAAATTTTGAAACCACAGTATCAAGACCATATATTTGAACACCTCACTAGCACGACTAGTGGGGGTAATTAGTTTCGAATTTTGATTCCTTCTCTGGAGAAGTGTTGAGGTGTGCCGGTAGAAGAGGATGTGAATGGATATCCATATATTTGAGCTAGCTAGCCTTGTGATGTGATTTCTCTTTAGCCTCTGGCTATTGAGATTCTATTTGTTTCCAATGGCATGATCTAACTGTGGGTTTTATGAAATGTGTTTTGATACATTGAAATGAACTTGGTTTGCATTTAAAATCTCACAATGCATGATTTGTACTTAATTCTCATGTTCAGCCAAATTTTTGAATAAATGTGATTTAAGTTTTGCACAAAGATTATTTTAGTATGTTGTGCACCACTGAGTCCTAGTACTCAGCGATAGCTTCTATTGCTGTCGCATATATAGAGACTAGAGGAGCAGTAGACTGAGCTACTGAGGTGTGAGGAGCTATCAGCTTAAAGTCATCGGGTATAATTTATACCCTAATTGTAAATACTTCTTTTGATGTATGTATTGAATATAAAAGTATGGACATATAAATGGGTCTAGAGCAGTTTGTATAAAATTTGTATAAAGTTGTAATATATATTGTAGTTTGTTATTCTCTTAATGTAAATTTTGTAATGATGTGTTTTGTTTCTAATGAAATACGAATGGAACTATTTTATTTAATTTGAATGAAATGGATTGCTAGTATTTTGATGATCATTGGATAGTGGATTTGAAATTTGAAAGTTGATAAATGTGTTGAGAAATTGATTGAGATTAAGTATGAAATTGAAGCAATTGTTGAGAAAAATTTTTAGAAGTGCTTTTTACAGGTATTTGAAGAACTGGTTTCTCAAAATACAGACAAAACTCTGTCAAAATTTTTATAAAATTTGCGAAAAACTAAAATGGACCAAAAATTTTAACTAAATGTTTAAATACTTATTAGAAAATGCTCACCACTTATCAAAAATAAAAAAAATTGTTTTAAAATCCCTCGTAGGGTACTTAATGAGTTATCGGTAGGTGAAGTTCGGTAGTTCATTAGGTATTCTACGGGATCATGTTATGCCTTACTGAGGGGTAAGGTGTGACATGTTTTAGTGGTATCAGAGCAAATTTTTGAAGTATGTTTTAACTTGTGAATTTGTATTTTTCTTTGTTAAGTACAACTGCTCAATGTCCATAATTGTTACATACAGTGCATTACATCATGCATATGAACTAACGGAGGGAAATCTCCATGTGTTACTTGTTCAGGAGATACCCTAACTTCAGACTGAAATGGAAGAAGGGGATCGCTCAGTTGAGCAGTTTGTTGAAGCTGAGGCACAAGAGGAAGCCCCAACTTTACCGAATGTTAGTCACCAGCCCCGTAAATGCTGCAGTTTCCTCTACAATTCGCACAGCAGATGGCTGCGATGTTTCAACAAATGGCTGGGGGTATGCCTGCTCAAGCTCCACCCTAAACACCTGTGGCACAACCACTGCCTCCAGCCAGACAATATGATAAATTACTGAAGTATGGGGCTACAGAATTTAAGGGTACAGTGGACCCTTTAGAGGCAGAGCAATGGCTTGAAAGAATGGACAGAGTATTTAAGAAGCTGCACTGCCGAAATGAGCTGAAGTTTGAGTATTCTGTGTCGTTACTGCAAGGGGATGCGCATGATTGGTGGAAGACCATCCCTCACAGCTTGGCTGAACCACCAATGCTGACCTAGGATGACTTCATCAAAGAATTCAGACAGAAATACATCCCAGATGCATATGTTGATCAAAAACTGTAAGAATTTTTAAGTTTGAAACAAGGGAACCGATCGGTGGCAGAGTATGAGAGGGAGTTCTCCCGCTTAAGTCATTATGCTGGGAGTCTCCTTACTACCAGCAAGGCAAGATGCAAGAGATTTGAGACGGGTTTGAAGCCCAGCATAAGGATGCAAGTTATGGGATTTCGACACAGCAACTTCTCAGAGCTTATGTCTCAAGCACTTGAACTGGAGAGAATTGAATCAGAAGCAACCCTAGTGAAAGAAAAATAAGAAAAAGCTGAGAAATCAGAAAAAGACAAGGGGGAAAAATCAGTTGAACAGAGTTTTGGTGCTACCTCTGGAAAGAGAAAGAAGTTTAGTGGACCCAGCAGGGGTCGAGGTGGAAGATTTGGTAGAGGTAGATTTTCTGGATAGAGACCCTAGCTCAGTCGGCGTGATCGGCGAGTTCACATTCGCCGCCCGCCTGTGAGACTTATGGCAAGATTCATGGGGGGAAGTGTTATTGGGCCACTGGAGCCTACTTTAACTGCGGAGGCAAGGGTCATTTAGCAAGAGACTGCACTAGTGCTCCATCTTCGAGATTTGGTCCAGCTTCGACTACTGCCGAGGGATCTATTCAGAGTCCTGCTCCCAGAGGTTCACAGTCAGTTGGCAGAGGAAGAGGCAGAGGTAGAGGCACTACTTCAGGCAGTCAGGGCACAGTTGGTCAGTCAGGACAAGGAAGTGCTTCAACCAGAATCTACACAATGAGACAGCGAGAAGAGGCTAAGACTTCTGATGTGGTAGCTGGTACATGCTCTATCTCTGATTAAGAAGTATTTGTATTGTTTGATCCGGGTTCAACCCATTCATATGTTAGTGCTAGCATAGTCAGTTCACTTGTTGTTCTATGTGTGCAAATGGATTTTGAAGTGCTACTAACTAGTCCGTTAGGATAAGAGGTCCGAGTCAACAGAATTTATAGATACTGTCCTTTGATGATCCAAGGACATGTTTTCCTATCAGACTTGATTGAAATGCCCTTATGAGAGTATGATATCATCTTAGGCATGGATTGGTTAGCCAGGCATCACGCCATGATTGACTGTAGACTGAAGACAGTCACTTTTGGTCTCCCTTTGTACGGTGATGTGGTAATACACGGGGAGAGGCATTTACTGCCATCAAACATCATTTTGGCTGCACTAGCCAGAAGAATGATCAGAAAGGGGTGTGAAGCTTGGCACATGTGATAGACACCCAAGTGGGGAGTCTAGCACTAAGGGACATCCCTACTGTATGTGATTTTCTGGATGTATTTCCTGATGAATTACCAGGATTACCTCCAGAAAGAGAGGTGCAGTTTGAGATTAATGTTATGCCTGGTGTGGACCCAATCTCCATAATGCCATATAGAATGGCACCTGCAGAATTGAAAGAGTTGAAAGTGCAGTTGCAAGAATTACTTGACAAGGGCTTTATCCGCCCTAGTGTGTCACCTTGGGAGCGCCAGTGTTGTTTGTTAAGAAGAAGGATGGCACTCTCCGCTTGTGTATTGATTATCGAAAGTTGAATAAAGTGACAATAAAGAATAGATATCCATTGCCCTGCATTGATGACTTGTTTGATCAGTTGAGGGGTGCAGCTGTGTTCTCCAAAATTGAACTGAGATCAGGTTATTATCAGCTGAAAGTACAGGAGCAAAGTATTCCTAAAACTGCCTTCAGAACCCGCTATGACCATTATGAATTCCTAATCATGCCATTCGGGTTAACTAATGCTCCGGCTGCTTTTATGGATCTGATGAACACTATCTTTAGACTATACCTCAACCAGTTTGTTGTGGTATTCATAAATGATATATTGGTCTATTCGAGGAATGCAGAAGAGCATGATAGACATCTACAGATTGTACTGCAGACTTTGAGAGAGAAACAGCTATATGCCAAATTGTCGAAGTGTGAATTTTGGCTGAAGGAGATATCCTTTTTGGGCCATGTAGTATCAGAAGAGGGCATTAAGGTAGATCCAAGTAAGATTGAAGCTGTCCTTAATTGGAGGCCACCCAGAAATGTCATAGAGATTCGCAGTTTTCTGAGTTTAGCTGGATACTACCGTAGATTTGTGAAGGGATTCTCCATGTTGGCATCTCCATTGACCAAGCTGCTTAGAAAAGATGTGAAATTTCAGTGGACGGATAAATGCCAACAGAGTTTTGATGAATTGAAGAAATGTTTGACTAAAGCTCCAGTCTTGACTTTACCTACACCGGGTAAAGAATACACCGTTTATAGTGATGCTTCTCACAATGGGTTAGGCTGTGTATTGATGCAAGATCGAAATGTCATTGCCTATGCATCATGCTAGCTAAAATCGCATGAGAGGAACTATCCAACACATGATTTGGAGCTTGCAGCTATAGTGCTTGCTCTTAAGATCTGGAGACATTATTTGTATGGGGAAAAGTGTTACATCTACACGGATCATAAGAGTTTGAAGTATTTGGGCACCCAGAAAGAGCTGAATTTGAGACAGAGGAGATGGTTAGAGTTGATAAAAGACTATGATTGTTTAATAGACTATCAGCCAGGGAAAGCTAATGTTGTGGCTGACGCCTTAAGTCGCAAGACTATGGCAAGTCTATGGGTTACTCCTTTGTCTATGGTACATGAGTTGAGATCATTGCACGCCAGCTTAGGGATTAATGATGATGGGCAGACAGCAGTTGCATGGCATGTACAACCAGTGTTGATTGATCAGATTAGAATGGCTACTCAGAATGATTAGAAATATCAGAAGCTGATGGAAGATGTCCGAAAGGGCAAGAAACCAGAATTCTCAATCAGAGATGAGGGTCTATTGCTACACCAAGGAAGAATGTGTGTTCCTAATGATGTTAATTTGAGGCAGATCATTTTGAAGGAAGCACATGAGTCTCCTTTTTCCATGCACCCTGGTGGCACAAAAATGTATAGGGGGCTAAAGAAGCATTACTGGTGGATGGTATGAAAAGAGATGTGGCAGAGTTTATTTCTAAATGCCTAACTTGTCAGCAAGTAAAGGCAGAGCATTAAGTACCCGCTGGGTTGTTACATCCACTACCAGTACCAGAATGAAAATGGGAAAGAATAACGATGGATTTTGTAATTGGACTTTCGAGGACACAGAAGAGTCATGATGCAGTTTGGGTCATTGTTGACAGACTAACCAAGTCTGCTCATTTTCTGCCAGTTCGGATGGACTACAGTTTAGAAAGATTGGCCAAGTTGTACATTGATGAGATTGTGAGACTGCATGGAGTGCTAGTATCCATCGTATCAGACAGAGATCCTAAGTTCACTTCTAGATTCTGGGGTAGTCTTCAGAGAGCCCTAGGAACTAGATTGAACTTCAATACTGCATTCCACCCATAGACAGATGGCTAGTCTGAGAGGGTAATTCAGATCTTAGAGGACATGCTACGGGCTTGTGTGATTAAATTTGAAGGCAGTTGGGATACACACTTGCCTTTGATTGAGTTTGCTTACAACAACAGCTACCAATCAAGCATTGGGATGCCTCCATATGAAGCTTTGTATGGCAGAAAATGTAGAACCCCATTGTGTTGGGATGACGTGGGTGAAAGAAAAATGATTGGACCCGAAATTGTTTAGCAAACTGAGGAGAAAATCAAGGTGATCCGAGATCGACTTAAGACTGCATCAGACCGTCAGAAGTCCTACATTGATCTGAAGAGAAGGTATATTGAGTATGCAGTGGGTGAGAAAGTTTTCCTCAAGGTTTCTCCTTGGAAGAGAATTATGAGATTTGGCAGAAAGGGGAAACTGAGTCCTCGCTTCATTGGGCCATATGAGGTTCTGGAAAGAGTGGGTCCATTGGCATATCGTTTGGCACTACCTCCAGAGTTGGAGAAGATACATAATGTCTTCCATGTGTCTATGTTGAGGAGGTATCGATTAGACCCATCTCATGTACTACCAGTAGAGGAAATTGAAGTGAATCCAGACCTCACATATGAAGAAGAACCGATAGAGATTCTGACTTATGAGGTGAAGCAGCTACGGAACAAGCAAATACCGTTGGTAAAAGTGTTGTGGAACCATCATTCGGGCCAGGAGGCTACTTGGGAACGAGAAGAGGACATGAGGAGAAAGCACCCATAGCTATTCAGAGATTAGTACCAGGTAAAATTTCGAGACGAAATTTATTTTAAGGGGGGGAGAATTGTAACACCCCCGTTTGCATAGCCTGGTAAATTTCACTGTTCCAGCGACCAGTGTCGGTCCGGACAATTAAGGAGATTAGAACCACACTTAAGACAACTAGATAAGCCATAAACACAAATAATTAGTAATGTTCAATTAGTTAAGTATAAATAAGAAAAACAGAACAGAAGAAGTTAAACGAGCCGAGAGTCACAGCGATGGGTGACCTTCTCGGGAATGACTACAAAGTCGGTTTAAACTCAAATTTCGAACCGTAAAAAGTGACGATGCGGTCCTTAGGACCCTTATAAACACAGTGGAAAAGAGAAAATCATGAAAAATAACTGTTAAGCCAGTCAAATAATTAGGTCAGGAAGCAGGAAAAAATATAAAATTAATTGCAAACCGGGATGAACCGACGAGGGGCAATTTGGTCAATTGACCCCGAGACCTGACTCCTGACCTAACTGTCAAATAAAATCGGAGAAAAGAAAATTTCAGAATCGAGAATTAAATTAAAGAACTAATAAAAAAATAAATAGAAAAAAAAAAGAAAAAGAAAAGAAAAGAAAAAGTTAATTACATCACCTTATGACATCAAAATGATGTCAAAATTAATTATTTTAATTCCCACAATTGTTGACCCATTCAAATACATAAAACAAGACATAAAATACATAAAAACAAAAATATCAACCTTCTCCTACCTCAAAGAAAATGGCAGCCATAGTCTTTCCCAAACCCCACCATTGATCCTCCATGAAAGCTTGAATACAAGCTTTTAAACACCAACTTGACCCTACCTTACCCCAAATTCTCCCATAAAAACTTGATTTAATCACTTGAAAAGAAGATTGGTCATCAAAGAAAGGAGAAAAGAAGAAAGAAAATTGGAGAAAAGGGGAGTTAGAAGTTGCTACACAAAGGTTAGTGATTTAAGTTGCAAATGAGTTTATTACTTGTGTTTATAACTTAGTTAACTTAGAAAAATGCTTAAAATGAAATAAAAATTTGTTGAGGGAATATGAATAATTTTCAGCCAGCATGTATATGGGAGTATATTTGCATGGTTTGATGGATTTAATTGGGTATATAAACCTTAGTTAGTTGAATGACTATGTTTAGATGTATGGAATCAAGTAAATGCATGAGGTTAGTGAATCAGGGTTTGGACATTAGGGTTGTGACACCCCTTACCCGTCTATAGTATATTCGAGTAAGTTATGTCACACGGTGTGCCGGAGCACTCTATTTTATTTTAATTAATTTTTATCATAGTTTTGAATATAACTTGTGAAATATAATTCATTTAAGTCATTTATTGAAATCATAATTTATTTGAGATTCCGAAAATTTTATAGAAAATCCGGCAGAGTACTGGCTAAAAATGGAGAAAACAGTTCTTCGGAACCTGTGAAAAACACTTTCAAAATCATTTCCAAACAATCCCAACTTCATTTCATCAACAAAGTCTCAATATGATTTTCAACAACCTTTCCATTACTCAAACATTCATTTCTCATGGTACTCATATACAAACAATAAATAAATACTCAAATTTTCCATTCATAACCACAATTTTCATTATTTACATGAACATCAAAATACATTACATAAGTTTCAATTATGCAAAAGGAAATAAAATTTAATTCCAAAATGCCAAAATGAAACCTAGTGTCCTACCAATGAACTGTGGATGGTGAGGTGACACGGACACTATGCAGAGCTGCAGGAGGTCTCACCCAGTCTGTGGTCTACTGGGCTCTCGGTCAGTATCTCCAGAACCTGCGCCTGGCAAAAGTAACGCTCTAAGCAATAATGCTTAGTGGTGCCAATAATAAAATAAAAAGAAATAACAAAAAATAAATATGCAGTGCATGCATCGAGGTCTTACTTGTTTTGTATTTGTTATATTCATTATCTCGTTAAATTTATCCACTTTCATTTTTTTGTTGCCCAAGTAACCTACACTAGACGACTGGACTGGATAAACGGGTAAACTGGCACTGGGTATCAAGTACCTCGGGCCGTCACACCATCGGTCACATATGTGTCTCCCGGTGTGCAACAGATCAGCTAATAAGCTGTAATAACATCAGGCACAAGGCCAAGTATCAACATAATGTCAGAATGGCTAAAAGCCATGAAATCACAGAATGGCATAATGCCATGTGCAGTACTGCTAACTGAACCCTATTGGCATGCCAAACTATCCAAACCAATCTTGTTAGGTATATTAGGGCATTTGATACTTTTGAATTCTTCAATTATTGAATTTCAAGTTTTGGTGTCACTATTCACTTCACTAGTCAACAAAAATGTTGACTTTTGCATAGAAAATAGGTACATTGGTTTTAACACTCCCAATGTACCACATTTTGCATTCAAAACTTGTTGGAATTAATCACCAATACCATTCCTAAGCTTAAAACTAAGGGAGCAGAATTTTCAGTTTTTGTACCCTAACTTTACTGTTCCATTAGTTACTGTTGCAATGGGAATTTGAGAAAGTGATAAACATGAAAGTTGTTCCTTATTTTGTCTAGTTGAATTTCTTTATTTGAATCACTTCATTTGGAGTTTTGTAGCTCCAATTATGGTCCAAAAACCATGTTAGTAGTATGCCCTAGAGCATATCATTTAGTATGTATCTTGTACATAATTTTATTAATAAAAGGCATTTCCACTTTTCCGTTTACATAATATATTTATGTGTAATAGAAAAGGCCCATTGATATTTTGTTAGAAATATTATTCTTAAGTTGTTAAGAATATGAGTGACAATATTTCTAGCACAAAGTATCATAAATAGGTTCACAATCGAGGATACTTCATAATAAGGACATGACTTATCCATAAAGATTGTATTCATGTTTGTTCCGAAGTTATTTATATGAGATATAAATAAGATGGAATGGTGAGTCTCATGCCATATAACAAACATGATAGGCACTTATAAATGATAAGTAGGCCGAACCAGTAACACTTATGACAAGCACATGGAGTTTACTCTTGTCAATGTTTTGTCATAAATCATATCAGTGCATATAATCTTTAGACCTGAGATAGCACAGTTATCTTGTATATAGGTAGTTTGAGTTTGATACTGCTTTCATACTTGTACTATATATGGGTATATGGGCATGTGTTGGCTCCTGCTAGTTATATATGGAGGTAGGTGTTGATCAAGATGGAATCTGTTCCTCTAAGTAAATAGAGATAAAATCCTATGTTCATTTAATTGTTCTTGATGTTTCAAGTCCTGGCTAGGACAGATAGATTTATTCAGAAAAGAGTTTCTGATGAGAAAAATCTTTTAATCAAGAACTGGAATTAAAAGAGAACATAATATTCATAGCAAATGGAGTTTGACATAAACCATGACTCGGCTTGAGTTGGGATTTTGTATGCAGAGAGATTCTAGTGCATGGTAACATATGATTATAGGTTCATTTAAGGTAAATCTTATTACTAATTGGGTGGCCATGGCATGCTATGCTAGGTGTTAACCATGGTCTATGAGGTTCATAAAATGATTTAGAGAAATCATTTATGGTAAGAAAGAGTT
This sequence comes from Hevea brasiliensis, assembly GCF_030052815.1. Lineage (NCBI taxonomy): Eukaryota > Viridiplantae > Streptophyta > Magnoliopsida > Malpighiales > Euphorbiaceae > Hevea > Hevea brasiliensis. The sequence goes on along the minus strand of NC_079503.1, from coordinate 43,387,849 downwards.
TTGATGATATTAAGAGTTGATATCATGTCTCATTGCCAATTAGTGATGAGCCTAGTAAGTCACACACATACACAAGTTATCACCTATTTAAATATGATTTAATTAATTAATTAAAGAGTTTAATTGATTAATTAAATAGGTTTGGTTTGCAATTAAATTGCAAAGTCCCTAGCATGACTTGAAGCCAAATCTAGATTATTGGATGTGAAGTATAAATTAAATTTATATTTAAAGTATTTAAATATGAATTTAATTGACGAGAAATTAATTAATAGAGATTAATTAATTAATTTATATTTGATATAAATTAATTAGAAGAAGAAAATAATTATTTTGGGTTAAGAACTCAAAATTAAGACACAGGGGCATTTTGGTCATTTCACAGTGTGACACGTGGCACCATGAGATGGTGACACATGGGATTACACATAAGCTTGCCAAATGTTTTTTTAATCATGTAAGATGATTAAAATCGAGATTAAATATAGGTTTGACACTTGGCACAATGTGATTGGGTCACTTAAACCTAGAGCTAATCAAAAGGTGACATGTGGCTAGGGTTTAATGTGTTAACCTAGCTATTTAAGTGTGGTTATGAAAAGAAAAAATAACCAGCAGCCTCTCCTCTCATTTGTCACGCCACTTTGAGCCTCTCAAGCTATTTCTCTTCATCTCTCATCAATTCAAAGAGATTAGCCATCAATCTCTTGAATTAAGAACACTAGAAATTGTTTCTAGTGTCCTGTTTACATCTCTAATATCTTAAAAGGCAAAACTTGAATTTCTAATTAATAGAAAAAGCTTTAGAGGCTGTTCAAGGGCTGCCATAGGTGTTCTTGGTGTGGACAAGCTAGAGGGACGACATTTGGTGTCCTGAAGACGAATCTCAAAGGCGCAGACACGCTGCAGTGCATCAAGAGGTTAGTGTAATCGTTCTTGATTTAATCTAGGGTTCTAAAATTAATCTGATTAATTTTAAAATCTTAAATGGCAAATACAGATCCAAAAACGTATTAAAAGAGTTTTAATATGTTGTTTATCATTGAAATCAAATAGATAAAAATAAATCTTGCATGGTGCATGTGACCCTAGGCGAAATTTTTTTTGAATTCAATGGTATAATCTTGTATTTTTCACACTTTCGTTCCTTCAATTGGTATCAGAGCCGCTATATTTGCCATTTAGATTGTTGATTATATGATTTAATTGTGTGATTTGATCATGAGATGATTGATTCATTGCTGGTTGGATCAAGAGGTGTGGCGGCACACATGGTGAAGCCACCGTTGGTGGCGGCAACAATGGTTCCATGGGTGGTTCAAGGTTTGGCTTTTAATTCTGCAATTGTTGTATGATCTAAGGCCTATTCTTTGACTAATTAAAGTGTTTAATTAGTAGTTTTAATCACACAATTAAATTATGATTCAAATCAGAATTTTAAAAATTGTTTGAATGTGATTCAAATCTGAATTTTAAAAGTTGTTTGAATGTGATTCAAATCTGAATTTTTAAAGTTGTTTGAATCATATTTAAATATGATTTTTTAAAATTGATTCAATAAAATTCAGATCTGATTTTTAAAAAAATATTTGAATGTGGTTCAAATCTGATTTTTTAAAAAAATGTTTGAATGTGATTCAAATTTGAATTTTTGAAGTTGTTTGAATGTGATTCAAATCTGAATTTTTAAATTTATTTGAATGAGATTCAAATCTGAATTTTTAAATTTATTTGAATCATATTCAAATCTGGATTTTTAAGTTGAATATGAGATATTCAATTTAATATGAGTATGTATGTTTTATTTAATTGTTAAATAGTGATATGCATGATGGATGATCATGGACTATAAAAGACCAATGTGATTGGATTTATTTCTTTTATGTTTCTTTGGGATTGTAAATTAATTAATTTATTTTAATTTATTTTGGGCATGTATTATTAAGTTTGTAATACTTTTGGGTTGTAATTTCATTTATTTAAGTTCTTGTAAATTCGCCTTGGTATGCCAAGGATTACTATGTAATATTGGATTGCAAGAAGTTCAAGGAGGTCAAGAGCATTGGTGGGACCAGTGGGAGGAATTCAATATCAAGTGTTGATTATGTACTCCTTCAGCAACTCTTGTAAAATGAATGAATGAAATGCACCTAGAATGCCCCGATTCAATTCTTGGTGGCTCAATTGAATCCCTTAGAAAGTCCATGATCATACCATATTTACTGCTTATCCATGAATGCATGAGATGTATGGGAATGTATGCAATTATATGATATATGCATGCTAAATGGATAATGTGCAAAGTGAGACCTTAATAGTAATAAGGATGGCTATAAAATCTTTCAAACAAATGATTAAGTTGGAAATGCTATAATTAAAGTAATTATAACATAAGCCCTCCATTGGGGCAATTATTTTAAGAAATTTTAAATAGTTGCATGAGATGCAATTAATTTAAGAGATTTTCTTAAGAATAATTGTTAAGCATGAGATGTTGTAAATATGTAAATGGTTTGGTGGCCAATATTGGATGTACCTGAGGACATTAAAATTAATTGCATAATTACTGACTCAATGGGATCAACTTAACTAATGCAAGATAAGTCAATAATGGATGTACCTGAGATTTTGAGCATTAGGGGCTAGGTAAAGGATTGAACCTCACATGAGATGTGATGGGCAAGGAGTTGCTCACTTATAGTTTATTGTAATTCCAATAATGGATGTACCTGAGGATGATCAATAGAATTATAAGAATTCAATCACCCACTAGAAATCCATCCAACTAGGATTTTTCGTTTTCTACTCTGGAAGTGTAGGATTCGCTAAGTTAGTGGGAGGACCAATTTGATTAAAAGACCATAATCATTTTGGTTAATTACATGATACATTTACTAATTAATCTGGTTATTTTCTGCAGTTAATTTTCTGATAAAAATGAGCACAAAACAACCACCACCATCCAACATCCTTGCAAGCATACTTGATCACAACAGGTTGACAGGACCTAATCATGCGATTGGCTAAGAAATTTGAAACTTGTCCTGAACCTTGAACATATAGGATATGTTCTAGATTCAAATGTTCCTGGTCCCTTACCTCCAGAGGCCACACAAGAGGAACATGAAACTTTGGACAAGTGGAAGGAGCATGATATGAGAGCTAAGTGTTACATGCTTGCTTCCATGAGTAATGAGTTACAGAAGCAACAAGAGAACATGCAGAGTGTGAGTGAGATCCTCCTTCACCTACAAGAGTTGTATGGTGAGCACAGCAGGAATGCTAGGTATGAGATATCTAGACAGCTATTCTGTATGAGGATGTTTGAGGGACAGAATGTTGGGAATCATGTCCACAAGATGATTCGGCTGATTGAGCAGTTGGAACATCTTGACTTCAACATGGATTTCCAACTACAAACGGATTTGATCCTTCAGTCCCTTCCTGAGTCTTTTGGGAATTTTATGACAAATTTCCATATGACTCAATAAGAATGCACCTTAGCTGGTTTACTCAACATGCTGGTTATTGCCCAAAAGAATATGCCAAGCAATAAAGGAAAAGAGGTAGCTTTGGTTGCATCTTCTTCTGCTGGAAAGTCCAACAAGAAGAAGGGCAATAAGAAAAAGAAACCTCAGATTCCTGGTCCTTCCAAGAAAATAGCTAAATAGAAAGGGAAGATCAAAGCTGACAAAGGCAAAGGAAAGTGTTTCCACTGCCAACAGGAAAGTGTTTCCATTGCCAATAGGAAAGTGTTTCCATTGCCAGTAAGAAAGTGTTTCCACTGGCCAGAGTATAGCAATCTAAAAGAATACAATGCCATGGTGAAAACCAACTCAAGTTCAAAATATATTTGGCACTTAAGGTTATGTCATGTTGCAGAAGATAGGATTGCAAAATTGGAGAAAATGGGGATTCTATCCTCATTGGGCTCTAAGCCTACTCCAACTTGTGAATCTTGCCTTCAAGGAAAAATGACTAGATCACCCTTTGTTGGACAAGGGCTAAGAGCTGAAAATATTTTGGAATTAATACATAGTGATGTATGTGGTCCGTTTAAAGAAATGGCTAGAGGGGGCTTTCATTATTTTATTACCTTTACTGATGATAAATCAAGGTTTGGGTATTTATATTTGATGAAATACAAACATGAATCCTTTGAAAAGTTTAAGGAATTTAAATCTGAAGTAGAAAATCAAACAGGAAAAAGTATTAAAGCTCTTCGATCAGATCGTGGAGGTGAATATTTGAGTACTGAATTTGATGAATACTTGAGAGAGCATGGCATTGTTTCTCAGCTGACTCCTCCAGAACGCCATACAACCGAATGGTGTATCTAAAGGAGAAATCGTACCTATTGGATATGGTACGTAGTATGATGAGCTATCTTGATATGCCAATCTTCTTTTGGAGATTTGCATTAGAATCAGCTTTGTATATTCTGAATAGGATTCCATCAAAATCAGTTTCTTCCACACCTTATGAGATATGGCATGGAAGAAAACCAAGTCTAAAGCATGTTAAGATTTGGGGTTGTCCAAATTTATATCAAAAAGCTGAACACTGATAAATTGGAGACCAGATCAGAAAAAGGTCGATTTGTTGGATATCCAAAAGATAGTTTTGGATATTATTTTTATTTGCCTACTTCACAAAAGGTTGTGATAAGTAGAGATGCCACATTTCTTGAACAACGGTTTGTTTAAGAAGGAGGCAAAGGAAGGCAAATAGAGTTAGAATTGGAGAATTCGACCAACCAATGCATCGATGGATATAAATCCATCTAGTCAACCTATACCCATTGATGAAACATCTACAATTTGTTCCTCGTAGAACAACTGAGGGTATCTCACCCACGGTGAGATATGGTTTTCTTCATGAAGAAGAACAAGAGTTGTCTACTCATGAAGAAGTAGATCATGGAGATGATCCACTTACCTATGAAGAAGCTATATCAGATATAGACTCTTCAAAATGGATTGATGCTATGAAATCCGAGATTGATTCCATGTATAAGAATCAAGTTTGGCATCTTGTTGACCCACCTGAAGGTATTGTACCTATAGGGAACAAATGGGTTTTCAAGAATAAAATTGGTTCTGATGGAAAGGTAGAGACCTATAAGGCAAGGCTAGTAGCGAAAGGGTTTCGCCAAAGACAACGAATAGACTATGAGGAGACTTTCTCGCCTGTTGCCATGCTTAAATCAATTAGGATTTTATTAGCAATAGCTGCATACTATGATTATGAGATTTGGCAGATGGATGTCAAAACAGCTTTTCTCAATGGATACATTGAAGAAAACATTTTCATGGAACAACCTAGGGGATTTGAATCCCAAGATGGTTCCAAGGTATGCAAGCTAAAGCGATCCATTTATGGGTTGAAACAAGCTTCGAGGAGTTGGAACATCCGTTTTGATGAAGCCATTAAATCCTTTGGTTTTATCAAAAATGAGGATGTGCCATGTGTATATAAGAAGGTTAGTGACAGAGCTATCACTTTCCTTGTCTTATATGTGGATGACATACTATTGATAGGTAATGACACAGGTATGTTGACAACTATAAAGGTATGGTTGTCAAATACATTCTCCATGAAAGACTTAGGGGAGGCAACCTATATTCTTGGGATTCGCATCTATAGAGATAGAGCGAAAAGAATAATAGGTTTATCCCAAAGTCTATACTTGGAAAAGGTGTTAAAGAGGTTTAACATGCTTGATTCCAAGAGAGGATTGTTACCAGTAAGACATGGTATCCATCTTTCTAAAGAGATGTCTCCAAAGACACCCGAAGAAAGAGATAAGATGGCGGGATTCCATATGCTTGGCTATTGGAAGTTTAATGTATGCAATGTTGTGTACTAGGCGGATATCGCATATCTCGTTAGTTTAACTAGCGGTATCAATCCAATCCAGTTTAGAACATCTGGATAGCGATCCAAGAATATCCTTAAGTACTTGAGAAGAACTAAGGATTTATTCTTGATTTATGGAGGTGGAGACTTGCAATTAGATAGTTATACTGATTCTGACTTCCAATCAGATATCGATGATAGAAAGTCTACCTCTGGATATGTGTTCATTTATAATGGAGGTGCGATCGGTTGGAAGAGTTCCAAGCAGAGCACATTGCAGATTCCACTCATCGAGTGAGTATATTCTTTGCATCGAGATCTTGCAAAAGAAGTCGTTTGGATAAAGAAGTTCGTGATGAACTTACAATAGTTCCTTCCATTGAGTCAGCGGTTCCACTACTTGTGACAATAATGGAGCGATCATCTGAGCTAAGGAACTAAGGTCTCACTAGAAATCCAAACACATAGAAAGGCGCTACCACATTATCAGAGAAATAGTTGGGCAAGGCGATGTAGCCATGCAGAAAATAGCATCAGCTGAAAATCTAGCTGATCCATTCACTAAGCCTATGTCACAGACTCAGTTAGACCGACATCTTGAGAAGATAGGTCTAAGATATTGTAATGAATGGCTCTAGTGCTAGTGCGAGATTGTTAGTAGTATGCCCTAGAGCATATCATTTAGTATGTATCTTGTACATAATTTTATTAATAAAAGGCATTTCCACTTTTCCGTTTACATAATATATTTATGTGTAATAGAAAAGGTCCATTGATATTTTGTTAGAAATATTATTCTTAAGTTGTTAAGAATATGAGTGACAATATTTCTAGCACAAAGTATCATAAATAGGTTCACAATCGAGGATACTTCATAATAAGGACATGACTTATCCAGAAAGATTGTATTCATGTTTGTTCCGAAGTTATTTATATGAGATATAAATAAGATGGAATGGTGAGTCTCATGCCATATAACAAACATGATAGGCACTTATAAATGATAAGTAGGCCGAACCAGTGACACTTATGACAAGCACATAGAGTTTACTCTTGTCAATGTTTTGTCATAAATTATATCAGTGCATATAATCTTTAGACCTGAGATAGCACAGTTATCTTATATATAGGTAGTTTGAGTTTGATACTGCTTTCATACTTGTACTATATATGGGTATATGGGCATGTGTTAGCTCCTGCTAGTTATATATGGAGGTAGGTGTTGATCAAGATGGAATCTGTTCCTCTAAGTAAATAGAGATAAAATCCTATGTTCATTTAATTGTTCTTGATGTTTCAAGTTCCTGGCCAGGACAGATAGATTTATTCTAAAAGAGTTTCGATGAGAAAATCTTTTAATCAAGAACTGGAATTAAAAGAGAACATAATATTCATAGCAAATGGAGTTTGACATAAACCATGACTCCAGCTTGAGTTGGGATTTTGTAACAGAGAGATTCTAGTGCATGGTAAAATATGATTATAGGTTCATTTAAGGTAAATCTTATTACTAATTGGGTGGCCATGGCATGATATGCTAGGTGTTAACCATGGTTTATGAGGTTCATAAAATGATTTAGAGAAATCATTTATGGTGAGAAAGAGTTCTGATGATATTAAGAGTTGATATCATGCCTCATTGCCAATTAGTGATGAGCCTAGTAAGTCACACACATACACAAGTTATCACCTATTTAAATATGATTTAATTAATTAATTAAAGAGTTTAATTGATTAATTAAATAGGTTTGGTTTGCAATTAAATTGCAAAGTCCCTAGCATGACTTGAAGCCAAATCTAGATTATTGGATGTGAAGTATAAATTAAATTTATATTTAAAGTGTTTAAATATGAATTTAATTAATGAGAAATTAATTAATAGAGATTAATTAATTAATTTATATTTGATATAAATTAATTAGAAGAAGAAAATAATTATTTTGGGTTAAGAACTCAAAATTAAGACATAGGGGCATTTTGGTCATTTCACAGTGTGACACGTGGCACCATGAGATGGTGACACATGGGATTACACATAAGCTTGCCAAATGTTTTTTAATCATGTAAGATGATTAAAATCAAGATTAAATATAGGTTTGACACTTGGCACAATGTGATTGGGTCACTTAAACCTAGAGCTAATCAAAAGGTGACATGTGGCTAGGGTTTAATGTGTTAACCTAGCTATTTAAGTGTGGTTATGAAAAGAAAAAATAACCAGCAGCCTCTCCTCTCATTTGTCACGCCACTTTGAGCCTCTCCAGCTATTTCTCTTCATCTCTCATCAATTCAAAGAGATTAGCCATCAATCTCTTGAATTAAGAACACTAGAAATTGTTTCTAGTGTCCTGTTTACATCTCTAATCTCTTAAAAGGCAGAACTTGAATTTCTAATTAATAGAAAAAAACTTTAGAGGCTGTTCAAGGGCTGCCATAGGTGTTCTTGGTGTGGACAAGCTAGAGGAACAACATTTGGTGTCCTGAAGACGAATCTCAAAGGCGCAGACACGCTGCAGTGCATCAAGAGGTTAGTGTAATCGTTCTTGATTTAATCTAGGGTTCTAAAATTAATCTGATTAATTTTAAAATCTTAAATGGCAAATACAGATCCAAAAACATATTAAAAGAGTTTTAATATGTTGTTTATCATTGAAATCAAATAGATAAAAATAAATCTTGCATGGTGCATGTGACCCTAGGCGAAATTTTTTTTGAATTCAATGGTATAATCTTGTATTTTTCACGCTTCCGTTCCTTCAAACCACAGCTGGCCAGATTAAAAAATTGCAGAACTGACCATATCTATAGTGTAGTGAACAGTGACTGCAACTGCCTTGTTGGATAGGTTCTGGTCATAATTTGGGGTAGGTTTCTTCATGAAAGTTGTTTTTCTATATCTTAACTTATTACTGTAAATATTTCAGGTCAATTGGGCCATTCTACAATGAGTTATGGCGAAATGAACAATTACTGTTCATTTGGCCATTCTGCAGAATCTGGTTGCAGGACATCCGGATTGGGGCCAGTTTGTGGTCCACTTGCTTTGATCTTTTGGGCATGGTTTCTTCACCAAAATTGTGCCATTATGTGTCTAGTTTCATGTCCAATTGGCCAAACACCAATTGAACCTGCACAACCAAAGTTATGGAGTCCAAACAGGCTGGACTCACAGCCTCACCTGCTGCTCTCACTAGGCAGCATACCCAATCAGTTTCTAATACTATACTTCACTCCAAATTATGGTCAACTTACCTCAAATGGTCACTAATTGACCATTAGAATGTTTTTTCACCATTACATAAGCAAAGTCCAGGTTTCTCTCCAAAACCCTAATTCCCATTTCAAATTTACACAAGATACCTTAGTTAACTCACTAATTCATTATCCACATATATATATATATATATTTTAAACATGATCTCTAGTCCACCCTAAGTCCATCAAAAACAATCAATCTCATCCCTTCCTTAGGGCTACCGAAATCCATGGTGTACATAAACATAAATTTTATTCATTTAATTTACAAATTCTTACTCATTTTAAGTCTCTAACATGGAATAAGAGAGATATATGTACAAATAGGCACTAACCTTAGTAGGGTAGAATTTTCCCAATCTTGAACTTCACTTTCTTTCTTTTTCTAGGCTGCCAAACACTCTAGCAAGGTTGGGTGACCAATTTTAGTGAAGGGACCTAAGGATTTTAGGGTAAGATTAGAGAGATATTCAAGCTAGAATGAAGAAGGAAAAATGGAGGACTTTCATGGCTATGTGGTGCGGCTGGCTTAATGGGAGAAGATGGCTGATAGGTTTTAATTATTTCCTTCATTTTTTTCTTCTTTTAAGTGGTGTTTAATAGCTTGTTGAAACTTGATTGGTTGGGAGTAAGTACATGACATCATGTGATGTCATTATCCCTAATTTCCTTTATTTTTCTTTTCTTTTCTTTTCTACCAAATTTCAATTTAATTTTTAGCAATATTTATTCATATTTTAGATCATAATAATTATTTATTTAACTGGACAAGTCGGCCAAAAATCGCCTCTGAAGGCAAAATGACCAAAATGCCCTCCGTTTGGCTTAACGGGTCAAAATTGTCTGTACCGATTGAAAAATTTTTCTAAATATTTTCTTGGCATTCTAATGCCATAGGAACCTCAATGATCCTTCTCTGGAGTCCCAAAAATTATTTTATGAATTTTTCCCCGGGTCTAGGGCCCCTAGTTGCGAAGCGCAACTTCCCTGCAGGTTACCCATCGCTTGGGCACCGGCTCATTTAACTTGGTTTTGTATTTTATTTCTAAAATTTTTTATTAATTTTTCTTATTAATATTTGAGTTAATTATGGTTCCTCACTTTAGTTTAAATATTTTTTCCGGACGTTCTAGTTTGTCGGCAAACCAGTCACCGGAACAGTAGAATGTACGGTGTTGCTACCGGGAGGGTGTTACAACTCTTCCCCTCTAATTTAAATTTCATCCTCGAAATTTTACCTGATGCAAACAGTTGAGGGAACTATTGCCTCATCGGTGTTGTGGTGCCTCTAAAGCACTTTCACCAGTGGAATCTGCTTATTCCTCAATTCTTTCACTTCCCGAGCCAGAATCCGTATGGGTTCTTCTTCATATGTCAAATCCGGTTGTACTTCAATTTCTTCCATGGAGATGACATGTGAAGGATCTGAGCGGTATCTCCTTAGCATAGACACGTGGAACACATTGTGGATCTTGTCCAGCTCTGGTGGTAAAGCTAGCCTATAGGCCACTGGACCCACACGTTCAATGACTTCATATGGGCCAATGAACCTAGGGCTTAACTTACCTTTCCTTCCAAACCTCAATACCTTCTTCCACGGTGACACCCTGAGGAACACTTTGTTGCCAACCACATATTCTATTTCTTTTCTCTTCAGGTCGGCATAAGATTTACATGCATGCGAGGCAACCTTCAGATTGGCTTTGATTAGTTTTACTTTCTCCTCGATGCCTTTACAGTGCAGCCCTACCGATTTGTCTTTGCCCAATTGATCCGGCCTGCTGAGTTCTACATTTTCTCCCATACAGTGCTTCATATGGGGCCATTTGAATGCTAGCTTGGTAGCTATTGTTGTATGCAAATTCTGCCAGTGGGAGGTATTTATCCCAACTTCCCTCAAATTCAATGACACAACTCCTCAGCATATCCTCAAGGACCTGGATTACTCTTTCTGATTGCCCATCCGTTTGAGGATGGAAAGCTGTGCTGAAGTGAAGTTGTGTACCCAAGGATTCATGCAACTTCTTCCAAAATCTCGATGTAAACCTTGGGTCTCGATCAGATATGATGGAAAGTGGAATTCCATGCAGTCTCACTATCTCACTGATATACAATTCTGCTAACTTCTCCAGTGAGTAGTCAGTCCTAACTGGCAAAAAGTGTGCTGACTTTGTCAATCTATCCACTATCACCCATACTGCATCATGTTTCTTCTGGGTGAGAGGTAGACCACTTATAAAATCCATGGTGACCCGATCCCATTTCCATTCAGGTATGCGTATAGGCTGTAGCAAACCTGATGGAACTTGATGTTCTGCCTTGACTTGCTGACATGTCAAGCATTTAGTCACATAGTCAGCTATGTCCTTCTTCATACCAGGCCACCAATACTGAAGCTTCAGATCATGATACATCTTTGTACTTCCTGGGTGCATAGCATATACACTGGTGTGTGCCTCTTTTAGAATACTGGCCTTCAATTTCCCATCATCTGGTACACACAGTCTTCCTTTGTAGTACAGACACTCATCTACTTTCACCTCATAGTCAGTTGCTTTTCTCTCTGAGATTTTGCTCATAATAGCCATTAACTTTTCATCTACCTTTTGCCCATCTAAAATCTGCTGTAGTAAGTTTGGCCTCACTTGCAACTCAGCCAAAATAGCTCCATCTCGAACCAAAGATAGACGGGCATTCAATGATCTCAAAGCTGTGATGGGCTTTCTGCTCAAAGCATCAGCAACTACATTTGTCTTCCCAGGATGGTAGTCAATTACACAATCATAGTCCTTCAGGAACTCAATCCATCGTCTCTGTCTAAGGTTGAGCTCCTTCTGGGTTGGCAAGTATTTTAGGCTTTTGTGGTCCGTGTAAATATAGCACTTTTCACCATATAAGTAATGCCTCCATATCTTCAGTGCGAAGATAATTGCTGCAAGCTCTAGATCATGGGTAGGGTAATTCTGTTCATGTGGCCTTAGCTGTCTGGAAGCATAAGCGACCACCTTCCCCTCTTGCATCAATACACACCCTAACCCATTATGAGAGGCATCACTGTAGACCACAAAGTCCTTTCCTGACATTGGCTGTATTAACACTAGTGCCTCTGTCAACATAGCCTTCAACTTCTCAAAACTAGCCTGACACTTATCATTCCAGTCAAATCTGACATTCTTGTGTAACAACTTGGTCATTGGAGCAGCTATTAAGGAAAATCCCTTCACAAATCTCCTGTAATACCCAGTTAGCCCCAAGAAGCTTCTGACCTCAGTTGTATTTCTGGGAGGCTTCCATTCCATCACTGCTTCTATTTTCTTGGGATCCACCCTAATCCCATCAGCTGACACTATGTGTCCAAGGAATGCAATCTCATTCAACCAGAAGTCACACTTGGACAACTTAGCATACAGCTTCTTTTCTCTCAGGGTTTGCAAAATAATCCTCAAATGTTCATCATGTTCTTCCCTGGTCTTGGAATACACCAGAATATCATCAATAAAGACCACTACGAACCGATCTAGGTATGGATGGAAGATACGATTCATAAGGTCCATAAATGCCGCTGGTGCATTTTTTAGGCCAAAGGGCATCACCAGAAACTCATAATGCCCATACCGGGTCCTGAATGCAGTCTTTGGCACATCTACATCCTTCACCTTCAACTGATGATACCCTGATCTGAGATCAATCTTAGAAAATACTCCTGCTCCCTTCAACTGATCAAACAGATCATCAATTCTAGGCAACGGATATTTGTTCTTCATAGTCACTTTATTCAACTGTCGGTAATTGATGCATAACCTCAAAGTCCCATCCTTTTTCTTTACAAATAGCACTGGAGCTCCCCATGGTGACACAATGGGGCGTATAAACCCCTTATCAAGTAACTCTTGCAACTGAGTTTTCAACTCCCTCAATTCAATGGGTGCCATCCTGTAAGGAGCAATGGAAATGGGTGTTGTACCCGGCAGTGTCTCAATAGCAAATTCAACTTCCCTTTCTAGTGGCAAACTAGGCAACTCTTCAGGAAATACCTCTGGAAAGTCTCTTACTGTGGGTATATCACTCAGGTTTGGCTTAGCCTGCCTAGTATCCACCACATGTGCTAGGTAGGCTTCACAGCCTTTTCTCATCATTCTTCTTGCAATCAGAATGAGATGACCTTTGGACAAGAAATATGTCCTTTCCCCCACAACTGTGATCTCATTACCCCCAGGAGTTTTCAAAGAAATCCTCTTCAGTTTACAATCAACCATTGCCTGATGACGTGACAACTAGTCCATTCCCAAAATCACGTCAAACTCATGGAAAGGCAACTCAATCAAGTCTGCCAAGAATTCATACCCCTGAATCCTTAACGAGCAACCCTTGTACAAATTGTTCACTACCACACTGTGGCCCAATGGATTAGTGACCAGAATGTCTTGGTCACTCTCCCCTACCAGTATCCCCCTTTCTACGGGTAAGTTGATGCAGATGTATGAATGAGTGGATCTTGGATCCACCAATGCATGCACAGATGTATTGTAGAGGGAGAACGTACCCCTGATGACGTCCGAGGCATCTTGCTCCTCCTGAGCTCTCATGGCATAAGCTCTGGCAGGTGGTGCATTATCGAGCCTCTCTCGCTCGGATCTGAGGCCTCGTGATGGTCCCACGCTTGATTTGCAGATTTCCTACCCCTTTGTGGTGCGGGAGAAGGTGCATGCGCTTGTGTTGGAGCATTGTAGTAGTTCTGCGTGGGCGGTTCTTCAGCGATGCTCTGTTGACCCACACCTTAGCGAGGCACAGTCACTCTCAACACTCTCCCTTATGCCATTTCAAACAATGTGGACATGCGAGAAGATCTTGGGTCCCTGAACCCCATCCTCGGAGAGCGCCCTTGATGGTGTGGGTGACCTCTCCTAGGGTAAGCGTGGCACTGGCCCTTGAGGTGACCACGACCTTGTGGTTGACTGAACTGCGTGCGGGTGGACCCTGAAATTCTTCCCAAATGCGGAGATGAACTAGAATGACACAGGCCCCTCTTACGCTGTCTCTCTCTTACAGTGCGCTCACTTATTCTAACCTTTTCAACCTTTATTGCAGCTTCCACTAACTTGGTGAAGTCTGTGATTCCCAAGGCAGTGATCATGATCTTTATATTGTCATTTAATCCTTCTTCAAATCTCTTACACCGTTCGGTCTCATTAGGGACTATCTCCCTTCCATAGCGGCTCAATCTGACGAATTCCTTCTCATACTCGGCCACTGACAGCTGTCTCTGCCTCAGATTAATGAACTCTCTTCTTCTCTCTTCCAGGTATACACTACCCACATATTTCTTCTTAAATTCGGAGAGGACGAAGTCCCAAATTATAACTTCTGGCTGCACTTCACTGGATACCGTGTCCCACCATTCATATGCATCATCTTGCAACAGAGATACAGCAGCCTCTAAATTTTGCTCTGGCGTGCAGTGGAGTTGTTTTAAAACTCTACTTGTTCTATTCAACCAATTCTCGGCTGCAACAGAATCATCTTCTCTCTTGCCAAAGAAGTCCACTGCTCCAAACTTTCTCAATTTTTCTAGATGTGATTTTGGTTGTGGAGGTGGTGGTGGTGGTGCTGGCATTACCCCGGCCATTTGTCTGAAGAATTCGGCCATTTGCTGGAACATGGCCTGTGGAGGCTGAGCAGGCTCTGCTTGAGTTGGCGGAGTAGGTTCTCCCATACCCCCAGTCTCAGCTGCTGCAGGTGGAGCATGACTCTCTACTTCCTCCTCAACTGCTCTCTATGATGTAGGGTCCATATCCTATTCAAAATAAGAAAGACAAACAGATCTGCATTAGTGTCACCTCGACTCTTACAAATGCAATGCATGGTATGGACTCAATCTAGGCCCAGAAACGCCTAAACCGTGCTCTGATACCACTAAATGTGACACCCCTTACCCGTCTACAGTATATCCGAGTAAGTTATGTCACACGGTGTACCGGAACACTCTATTTTATCTTAATTAATTTTTATCATAGTTTTGAATATAACTTGTGAAATATAATTCATTTAAGTCATTTATTGAAATCATAATTTATTTGAGATTCCAAAAATTTTATAGAAAATCCGGCAGAGTACCGGCTAAAAATGGAGAAAACAGTTCTTCAGAATCTGTGAAAAACACTTCCAAAATCATTTCCAAACAATCCCAACTCCATTTCATCAACAAAGTCTCAATATGATTTTCAACAACCTTTCCATTACTCAAACATTCATTTCTCATGGTACTCATATACAAACAATAAATAAATACTCAAATTTTCCATTCATAACCATAATTTTCATTATTTACATGAACATCAAAATACATTACATAAGTTTCAATTATACAAAAGGAAATAAAAGTTAATTACAAAATACCAAAATGAAACCTAGTGTCCTACCAATGCACTGTGGATGGTGAGGTGACACGGACACTATGCAGAGCTGCAGGAGGTCTCACCCAGTCTGTGGTCTACTGGGCTCTCATTCAGTATCTCCAGAACCTATGCGTGGCAAAAGCAACGCGCTAAGCAATAATGCTTAGTGGTGCCAATAAATAATAAAATAAAAAGAAATAACAGAAAATAAATATGCAGTGCATGCATCGAGGTCTTACTTGTTTTGTATTTGTTATATTCATTATCTCGTTAAATTTATCCACTTTCATTTTTTTGTTGCCCAAGTAACCTACACTAGGCATCGGATGGATAAGCGGGTAACCGCACTGGGTATCAAGTACCTCGGGCCGTCACACCATCGGTCACATATGTGTCTCCCGGTGTGCAACAGATCAGCTAATAAGCTGTAATAACATCAGGCACAAGGCCAAGTATCAACATAATGTCAGAATGGCTAAAAGCCATGAAATCACAGAATGGCATAATGCCATGTGCAGTACTGCTAACTGAACCCTATTGGAATGCCAAACTATCCAAACCAATCTTGTTAGGTATACTAGGGCATTTGATACTTTTGAATTCTTCAATTTTTGAATTTCAAGTTTTGGTGTCACTATTCACTTCACTAGTCAACAAAAATGTTGACTTTTGCATAGAAAATAGATACATTGGTTTTAACACCCCCAATGTACCACATTTTGCATTCAAAACTTGTTGAAATTAATCACCAATACCATTCCTAAGCTTAAAACTAAGGGAGCAGAATTTTCAGTTTTTGTACCTTAACTTTACTGTTCCATTAGTTACTGTTGCAATGGGAATTTGAGAAAGTGATAAACATGAAAGTTGTTCCTTATTTTGTCTAGTTGAATGTCTTTATTTGAATCACTTCATTTGGAGTTTTGTAGCTCCAGTTATGGTCCAAAAACCACAGCTGGCCGGATTGAAAAATTGCAGAACTGACCATATCTACAGTGCAGTGAATAGTAACTGCAACTGCCATGTTGGATAGGTTCTGGTCATAATTTGGGGTAGGTTTCTTCATAAAAGTTGTTTGTCTATATCTTAACTTGTTTTTGTAAAAATTTCAGGTCAATTGGGTCATTCTACAATGAGTTATGGCCAAATGAACAATTACTGTTCATTTGGGCATTCTGCAGAATCTGGTTGCAGGACATCCGGATTGGGGCCAGTTTTTGGTCTACTTGCTTTGGTCTTTTGGGCATGGTTTCTTCACTAACATTGTGCCATTATGTGTCTAGTTTCATTTCCAATTGGCCAAACACCAATTGAACCTACACAGCCAAAGTTATGGAGTCCAAACAGGCTGGACTCACAGCCTCACCTGCTGCTCTCACTAGGCAGCATACCCAATCAGTTTGTAAGACTATACTTCACTCCAAATTATGGTCAACTTACCTCAAATGGTCACTAATTGACCATTAGAATGCTTTTTCACCATTACATAAGCAAAGTCCAAGTTTCTCTCCAAAACCCTAATTCCCATTTCAAATTTACACAAGATACCTTAGTTAACTCACTAATTCATTATCCACATATATATATATTTTAAACATGATCTCTAGTCCACCCTAAGTACATCAAAAACAATCAATCTCATCCCTTCCTTAGGGCTGCCGAAATCCATGGTGTACATACACTTAAATTTTATTCATTTAATTTATAAATTCTTACTCATTTTAAGTCTCTAACATGGAATAAGAGAGATATATGTACAAATAGGCACTAACCTTAGTAGGGCAGAATTTTCCCAAGCTTGAACTTCACTTTCTTTCTTTTTCTAGGCTGCCAAACACTCTGGCAAGGTTGGGTGACCTGTAACACCCTCCCGGTAGCAACTCCGTACATTCTACTGTTCCGGTGACCGGTGTCGGTCCGGACAGCTAGAACGTCCGGAAAAATATTTAAACTAAAGTGAGGGACCATAATTAACTCAAATATTAATAAGAAAAATTTAGTAAAAATTTTAGAAATAAAATACAACCAAGTCAAATGAGCCGGTGCACAAGCGATGGGTAACCAGAGGGAAGTTGCGGTTCTCGCAACGAGGAGCCCTAGACCCGGGGAAAAATTCATAAAATAATTTTTGGGACTCCAGAGAAGGGTAATTGAGGTTCCTATGGCATTAGAATGCCAAGAAAATATTTAGAGAAATTTTACAATCGGTACAGACAATTTTGACCCGTTAAGCCAAACGGAGGGCATTTTGGTCATTTCGCCTTCAGAGACAATTTTTGACCGACTTGTCCAGTTAAGTAAATAATTATTATGATCTAAAATATGAATAAATATTACTAAAAATTAAAGTGAAAATGAGTAGAGAAAAGAAGAAAAGAAAATGAAAGAAAAACCTAAATATGACATCACATGATGTCATTTGGAAGGCTTCCACCAATCACAACCCAACAAGCCAAATTAAAAGAGATAAAAACTAATTAAAAAGAGACAAAATGAAAGACCAAATCTGCACTCCCATCTTCATCCTTGGGCAGCCAAAACGTAGAGAAAGAGAGGAGAGGGTTTCCACCATAGTTCAAGCTTCCAAGCTTGGAAACCTTGCTTATCTTGCACCAAAAACCCTAGATCCCTTCAATAAAAATTACCCCCACACCTTGTAGGAGTGTTTGGCAGCCAAGAAAAGCCAAGAAAGTGAAGGAATTTCTTGGGAAAATTCTGCTAAAAAAAAAAGGTTAGTGCTAACTCTTACATTTTTCTTTTTATTCCATGTTAGGAAGTTCAAGTGAATAAGAAATTGTTAAGAAATTGAATAAAACACTTATGTAGGATTATGTATGAATGGTGGCAGCCAAGAGAGGGTTAGGGTATTGATGGTTTAATTGCAATTAAGTTGGTATATTAATGTCAATTAATGCATATATATGAATTGGAGTTTAATGGAGTTGAATTTTTTGAGTTTGTATGAGAATGAGATTTGATCAATTAGGGTTAGTATGAAAATTGGAGATATTGTGTTTAAATGATTAATGGACATTCTAGTGGTCAATTAGTGACCATTTAAGGCAAGTTAATCATAATTTGAAGTGAGTTAATGCATGGCAAAACTGAAATGGAAGGCTGCCCAATGAGTGCAGCAGGGTGACTGAAATTTCAGTCCACTTGGACTGCCATATCTTTGGCTGTGTTGGTCCAATTGGACATGAAACTAGGCTTATAATGGCACATTTTTGCTGAAGAAACCATGCCCAAAAGACCAAAGCAAGAGGACCAAAAGTTGGCCCCAATCCGGACACCCTGCAACAGCACCTGCAGAAATGACCAAATGAACAGTAACTGTTCATTTAGCCATAACTCACTGTAGATATGGTCAATTGACCTGAAATTTTTACAGCAACATGCTAAGACATAGAAAAACAACTTTCATGAAGAAACCTACCCCAAATTATGACCAGAACCAAATCAAATCATTGAGCAATGTGAAGTTTACTGTACTGAGATTTCCAGAATTTTCATTTGAATAGTAATGTTTGGATGGCTATAACTCTCTCTAGAAAACTCGGATTTAGGCGATTCTTGAACCGATGGAAACCTAAGGCATAGTAGAACATTTCATATGAAGAAAGTTAGACTAAATTAAGAACTTAACTTGATCAAATTACTGACCAAAGTTGGATCAAAATCTGCCAGAACCCATGATAGCAGCATGAGCGATTGCGTGAATGAAGAAATTTATTTTGGCCATAACTTGAGCTACAAAACTCTAAATGGAGTGATTCAAAAAAAAAATTCAACTAGACAAAATAAGGAACATTTTCTATGAAGGAAGTTTTGTCAAATTCCAACAGTAAATCAACCAATGAAACAGTGCAACTTTGGAGCACCAAAACCGAAAATTGGCAATTTTGCCAAAATGACCTAAGCTTTGAGAAAGTGACCAAAACCAATAAGTTTTAAATGAAAAATGTAGTATGTTTGAAGTGCCAAAGTCAATGTACATATTTTCTATGCAAAAGTCAACATTTTAGTTGACTAATGAAGTGAATAGTGACATGAAAACTTGAAATAAGCTTGGAAATGGATTTGGTAATTGATTCCAACAAGTTTTAAATGCAAAATGTGGTACATCGGGAGTGTTAAAACCAATATACCTATTGTCTATGCAAAAGTCAACATTTTTGTTGATCAATGAGGTGAATAGTGACACCAAAACTTGAAATATAAAATTTGTAATTACATAAGTAGATTCTTGAATGTATAAATGAGAAAGGAAAAATGTTTTGAATACAATGGTACATGTGAACCATTGTTTAGAATTGTGATCAATATGAATAACATAATGAATGGATAAATAAACCATATTAATGTATGAATGAGACATTAGTTCTCATTATTGTAAAGAGGAGAAGTATTTTGAGTACAATGGTATAAAAGAATAATTGATGTGAATTGTGATCATATAAATGATCAAATGAACGTATGAATTATGATTGAAATTTATCGTGAAAAAATGAAGTCATAAAGCACAATATATTAACATTTTAAAATATCAAATGCCCTAGTATACCTAACAAGATTGGTTTGGATAGTTTGGCATGCCAATAGGGTATTGTGTTAGTAGTACTGCGAAAGGCTTTATGCCTGTATTCATGGCTTTATGCCCGTATTCATGGCTTTTATGCCCGATTTCATGGCTTTTATGCCCGATTATGTGATATCATGGCTTTTTAGCCATACTGACTGCATACATGGTAGACGTTCTATGTCCCATGGTATGACGGCCCGAGGCAATCGGTGTCCATGCCAATGACCCGTTATCCATCCACTGCCTAGTATAGGTTACTTGGGCAGTCAATTAAAGTATTATTCAATTCAGCACTAAGTTAAGTTAAGTATAATGAAAATCCAGACAATTAAATTAAGTATTGAATGAATAAGCAAAAGAGATTAGCAAAAGAAACATAACAAAAATATAAATTGCAGGACCGCATGCACTTGAAATACAATACAGATAGAATAAATTATATACCTGCTAGTATTACTGAAAAGTTATAAACTAAGCACTTCCAAAGAGGAACAAACTAGTATATAAGATCGTTGATACTAGAAATACCATACCAAATTAAATTGATTCTTCAGTATCTGAATTATCATTTATTTCTTTCTTTACTTGTATATATTATTTCTGGTTATATTATTGCACCACTAAGCAGAAATGCTTAGCGCAATGGAATTGCTTCCTCGCAGCATCTTGAAGGTAAAACCGAGACTGTCGATCGAGATTTTTGGAGTCGGATCTGCGAAGTGTCGAAGAGTTCAAGATTGTCACCTCCTCAAAGAATGCATGTAGATAGGGCTCATTTTATACATGTTATGTATATTGTTCATTCCTAGCACATTGTAAATTATTTGTATATCTTGTACAAAATAAACTCATGTAATTAACCTATGAATTATGGAAGCTATTCAAAGTAAGTATTTTAGTATGTGAATTGAATTTGAGTTATAATGAGATTATACTTGTGAATATTGAGATATTGAAAATCTAATGAGATTTCTGAGAAATCTGAATACTGTATTGAGATACATTATGTTTGAAAATTTTTGAGACTATTAAGTTTGAGAAATTGAGTATATATTGAAATTGTCTTTGGCGAGTTCGGAAGAATCGTTAGTCCAAATTACAGCCGACACTTTGTCGGATTATCGTTAAAATTTTTGAAATTTCCAATTTAGTTAGATTTTGATAAAAGTAAAAATAGCCTAAATCTTCAATAAAGTTTTTGAATAAATAAATCAAGGACTGTAATGAAATCAGATAAAATAGAGTGCTCCAGCACACTGAGTGGCATAACTTGCTCGGCTACACTGTAGTCGGGTAAGGGGTGTCACATGACCAATTTTAGTGAAGGGACCTAAGGGTTTTAGGGTAAGATTAGAGAGATATTCAAGCTAGAATGAAGAAGGAAAAATGGAGGACTTTCATGGCTATGTGGTGTGGCTGGTTTAATGGGAGAAGATGGCTGATAGGTTTTAATTATTTCCTTCATTTTTATCTTCTTTTAAGTGGTGTTTAATAGCTTGTTGAAACTTGATTGGTTGGGAGTAAGTACATGACATCATGTGATGTCATTATCCCTAATTTCCTTTATTTTTCTTTTCTTTTCTTTTCTATCAAATTTCAATTTAATTTTTAGCAATATTTATTCATATTTTAGATCATAATAATTATTTATTTAACTAGACAAGTCGGCCAAAAATCACCTCTGAAGGCAAAATGACCAAAATGCCCTCCGTTTGGCTTAACGGGTCAAAATTGTCTGTACCGATTGAAAAATTTTTCTAAATATTTTCTTGGTATTCTAATGCCATAGGAACCTCAATAATCCTTCTCTGGAGTCCCAAAAATTATTTTATGAATTTTTCCCCGGGTCTAGGGCCCCTAGTTGCGAGAACAGCTACTTACCTCTGGGTTACCCATCGCTTGGGCATCGGCTCATTTAACTTGGTTGTATTTTATTTCTAAAATTTTTTCTAAATTTTTCTTATTAATATTTGAGTTAATTATGGTTCCTCACTTTAGTTTAAATATTTTTTTCCGGACGTTCTAGCTGTCCAGACCGACACTGGTCACCGGAACAGTAGAATGTACGGAGTTGCTACCGGGAGGGTGTTACAAGGGTTTAGAGACCAAAAATGTGAAAAAATTGTAAATGGTGTCTTTGACCTAATGTGTAGTGAAAATGGTCATTTGTGACCAAATGAGGTGTGTTAGAAATGTTGGAATTAAAAGCCAATTCGGATTGGATAAGGTCATGTGCTGGCAGCATGACCAAAACCTCCTTTGAGGGACCAAAAATAAAATTTTACAAGTCTAATGGATATGGGACCAATTGGGGATGAAAATAGGCACTAAATGACACAATTTTCATTTGGGAAGCCTGCCCAAAAAGTGACTAGAACCTAGTGAACAAAGTGACCGAAGTTGAGAAATCGCAGGCTGCCACTGCACAAACTGACCAAATGAACAGTGTTTTTTCATTTGGTTATAACTTGAGCTAGGCAGGTCAAAATAACCTAAAATTTTACCAGTGGTTAGATGAAATATAGATCTAAAACTTTCATGAAGAACACCAACCCAAATGATGCCATTAACCTAATCAACTTACTGATCAACATTGGTGACCTGAATCTGCAGACTGCAAATTTGCCATTTGAACAGTAAAGTTTCAATGCTATAACTCTCTCTAGAAAACTCTGATTTTGGAGATTCTTGAACCGATGGAAACCTAAGGCATAGTAAAACATTTCATATAAAGAAAGTTAGACCAAATTATGGACCTAACTTGATCAAATTACTGAATGAAGTTGGATCAACAAATCTGCAGAACCAAATTCTGCAGCATGAATAGTAAATGTAATTTTCTTATAACTTGAGCTACAAAACTCTAATTGGGGTGATTCAAAAAGGAGAATAAACTTAAGACAATAAGGAACATTTTCTATGAAGAAAGTTTTGCCAAATTCTAACAGTAAACTGACCAATGAAACAGTACAATTAGGGACACCAAAACAAAAAATTTGGCAATTTTGCCTAAAAGACCTAAGTTTTGAGAAAATGACCAAAACCAACAAGTTTGGTGACCAAAATGTGGTATGTGGATAAAGTTGGAATTCTCATACCTATTAAGCCTTAGAAAGTCAATAATTTGACTTGAATAGTACAGTGAATAGTAACCCGAAACACAAAATTTCAAGAATGTCGAATTTAGCACGTTAGAGCTAGGTAAAAATGAAGTTAAATTTATTTTTGGATTTATTCTAAGTTATGATACTGAAACACTGTGAAATTGTGTATTTCAGTGGAAAGGAATACCTGGACAGAACCCGAGGAGTCGAGTCAAGGCCAACAAGCGACTCGTTTGAGGTTTGTGCACAACGTATACTTTTTGTAATCATCTTTTGCATACTGTTTTGAATAATGTGAAATATTGGATTATGGCATTCTTATGATGTTTTGATTTAAATTGTTGAAAGTTATTATGTGTATTGAAATGACAATGTTTAACAAATTGTTAAGATAAGTTTTGAAACCACAGTGTCATAACCATATATTTGAACACCTCACTAGCACGACTAGTGGGGGTAATTAGTTTCGAATTTTGATTCCTTCTCTGGAGAAGTGTTGAGGTGTGCCAGTAGAAGAGGATGTGAATGGATATCCATATATTTGAGCTAGCTAGCCTTGTGATGTTATTTCTCTTTAGCCTCTGGCTATTGAGATTCTATTTGTTTCGAATGGCATGATCTAACTATGGGTTTTATGAAATGTATTTTGATACTTTGAAATGAACTTGGTTTGCATTTAAAATCTCACAATGCATGAGTTGTACTTAATTCTCATGTTCAGCCAAATTTTTGAATAAATGTGATTTAAGTTTTGCACAAAGATTATTTTAGTATGTTGTGCACCACTGAGTCCTAGTACTCAGCGATAGCTTCTATTGCTGTCGCAGATACAGGGACTAGAGGAGCAGCAGACTGAGCTGCTGAGGTGTGAGGAGCTATCAGCTTAAAGTCATCGGGTATAATTTATACCCTAATTGTAAATACTTCTTTTGATATATGTATTGCATATAAAAGTATGGACATGTAAATGGGTCTAGAGCAGTTTGTATAAAATTTGTATAAAGTTGTAATATATATTATAGTTTGAAATTCTCTTAATGTAAATTTTGTAATGATGTGTTTTGTTTCTAATGAAATACGAATGGAACTATTTTATTTAATTTGAATGAAATGGATTCCTAGTATTTTGATGATCAATGGATAGTGGATTTGAAATTTGAAAGTCGATAAATGTGTTGAGAAATTGATTGAGATTGAGTATGAAATTGAAGCAGTTATTGAGAAAAATTTTTAGAAGTGCTTTTTACAGATATTTGAAGAACTGGTTTCTCAAAATACAGACAGAACTCTGTCAAAATTTTTATAAAATTTGCAGAAAACTAAAATGGACCAAAAATTTTAACTAAATGTTTAAATACTTATTAGAAAATGCTCACCACTTATCAAAAATAAGAAAATTGTTTTAAGATCCCTCGTAGGGTACTTAATGAGTTATCGGTAGGTGAAGTTCGGTAGTTCATTAGGTATTCTACGGGATCATGTTATGCCTTACAGAGGGGTAAGGTGTGACATCCCCTCTAATTTAAATTTCGTCCTCGAAATTTACCTGACTTAAGTAATTGAGAAGCTGCTACCTCCTTGCTTCTTCACTTCCTTGTGTTGCCTCCTCAATGTTTGGGTTTGGCTCCTCCTCAGCTTCCATAGCATATACCTGTGGTGCCACCCTGACTTCGGGCCTTTCGACTATCTCAGAAATAATTTTCAGTGAAATGTCAGCCGTCTCTACTCTACCTGATCTTTTTCCCCTTTGAACTGTAGGGGCAGGTCTATCAACTTGTACTGGAGCTGTTGAACCACTTCTCTGAGGGCAATCTCTTATGAAATGATCCTTAGCCCCACACTTGAAACACTCTCCTGTTAACAGTCAACTCTCTCCTCTGTGTCTCTTACCACATTGCATACATTCAGGCACTAGGGCGGATCCCCTTGTTACTGTGCCTGGGGAGCTAGCTATAGATATCCCAGTCTATCCTCTCTAGCCCTGTGTCTGATCTTGTGAACCAGAACCCTTAAGCTTCTTACTATCAGTCGATATACTTGACTGCCCTGGTCCAAATTCCCTCGTACGCTGCCTATCTTTCCTATTCTGTTCACTTACTCTAACTCTTTCCACTTTTTGTGCGGCTTCAACTAATTTTGTGAAGTTCGTAATCCCTAAGGCAGTGATCATTATTTTAATGTTGTCATTTAGCCCCTCTTTAAACCTTCTGCACCTCTCTACTTCTGTGGGGACTATCTCTCTTCTGTAGTGGCTTAGTCTGACAAACTCCTTCTCATACTCCACTACTGATAGCTGCCTCTGCCTCATACTAATAAACTCTCTTTTTCTATCTTCTAGGTACACACTTCCCACATACTTCTTCTTAAATTTAGCAAGGAAGAAATCCCAAGTTACCAGTCCTGGCCGGACTTCACTAGATACAGTGTCCCACCACTGATAGGCATCATCTTGAAGTAGGGACACAGCACCCTCCAAGTTCTGCTCTGGGGTGCAATGCAGTTGCTTCAATACCCTTATGGAGCGGTCTAGCCAATTCTCAGCCGCCACCGAGTCATCTTCTTTCTTACCCATGAAGTCCACAGCTCCAAATTTCCTTAGTTTTTCTATATGGGATTTCTGCTATAGAGGTAGTGGTGGTGGCATAACCCCAGCCATCTATTTGAAGAATTCAGCCATTTACTGAAACATAGCCGGTGGACGCTGTTCAGGCACTGCTGGTACTGGTGGAGCAGGTTCTCCCTGGCCCCTAGTCTCAGTTATAGGTGGAGCACAACTCTCCACTTCCTCATCTACTGCTCTCTGTGATGTGGGGTCCATATCCTAATCAAATAATAAAGACAAACAGATCTGCATTAGTATCACCTCGACCTTTACAAATGTAATGCATGGTATGGACTCTATCTAGACCCAAAAACGCCTAAACCGTGCTCTGATACCACTAAATGTGACACCCCTTGCTCGTCTATAGTATAGCCAAGCAAGATATGCCACACAATGTACCGAAACACCATATTTTATCCTAATCATTTATTTTATACTTCCTTAATTTATTTCTTCATGGATATGAAGTGAAATTTGTGAAATTTAACTCATTTATTGAAATTATAAATTCATTTTGGGTTTCGAAAATTTTATAGAAAATCCGATAGAGTATCGGATAAAAATGGATAAAACAGTTATTCGGAACCTATGAAAAACACTTCCAATCATTCTCAAACTCCATTTGTATCAACACAATCTCAATATTCTCAATCATTTCTTACAACTTCTTATATTTGACATTCATTCATTTCACATGATAATCATGTTCAAATCATCAATAAATTCTAAATTTTCATTTATAAACACAGATTAGAAATATTTGCATTACCACTAAAATATATTACATGAGTTTCAATTTATACATGAGAAAATAAAAGTTTAATTATAAAATACAAATAGTACCAAAATACCAAAATGGGACCTAGTGTCCTACCAATGCATTGTAGTCTGTGAGGCGACGTGGACACTATGCAGAACTATGAATGGCCTCACCCATTCTATGGTCTACTGGGCTCTCTGCCAGTCTCTCTAGAACCTACGCATTGCAAAAGCGATGCACTAAGCATAAATCTTAGTGGTGCCAATAATACAAGAAAATATAATATGCAAATAAAAGTAAAAGAAAATTTCCTAGTTGTTGTGCTTATAAGAAATAAATAATTACTAATTTATTGTTTAGTCGAAAGCTAATTACATTTTATGATATTAACTCCTTCTAGTATTTTATTAATCGTTTTCTTGATGATTTTGAGCTTCCTTTTATTGTAACCATTCTTGTTCTTTATCTTGATAATTAATTTCCTTACTTTCTTTAATAATCAATTCAATTACATTTATATATTTCCATGCCCAAGTAACCTATACAAATTGATTGGACTGGATAAATGAGTAAACTAGCACTGGGTACCAGGTACCTTAGGCCGTCACACTATAAATCACAATGTGTCTTCCGGTGTGCAAACAGAATGGCTAATAAACCATAAAAGTAATAAGGCGTAAAACCAAGTATAACATCATAATTCGTATGGCCATAGGCTATCATATCACAGAATGGCATAGAGTAATACATCATATGTAGTACTGCTATCAGAACCCTATTGGCATGCCAACCTATCCAAACCAATCACATTAGGCCTACTAGGGCATATTACAAAGTTATTTCTTGAATATTTATACTTAACATGTGAGGTTACTATTCATTTGGTCATTTAGGTCAAAATATTGACTTTCTCATATATAATAGTTACATGACTTTTAAACACATAGATTTACCACATTTTGGTTCCTAAAAGTGTTGGCATTAGTTGCTAATCCATACTTCTAACCATTGGAGAATAATTCAAAATTTCAGTTTTTGGGTGCTAGAGTTCACTGTTCCATTAGGCCATTCTACAGTGAGAATTTGGCCAAATGTTGTCCATCAAAGTTGTTCCTTATTTTGTTTAGTTACATTTATTTTTTTGAATCACTCCATTTGGAGTTTTGTAGCTCAAGTTGTGGCCTAAACACCATAATTGGCCGGATTGCAATTTTTCCAGAATTTCTGGGCAGAATCAATTCTGCAGTTTTTTGTACATTGATTACAGGTCAGTTTTTGGACTTGTTATGATCAAAATTTTGGTTTCTTTTCTTCATGAAAGTTTGAGGCATATGTCTCAGCTTTCTACTAGTAAATATTCAGGTCAATTGAACTTTTCTACACTGAGTTATAACCAAATGAATGAATACTATTCATTTCATCATTTTCCAGGGACTGTATATTGGTTATCTGGATTAGGTCAATTTTTAGAGTCACTTAGGTTGGTTTTCTGGGACATTTTCCTTCATTAAATTTGTTACATTTTGTGTCTAGTCTAACCTCCAATTGGCCTTGCACCAATTTGAGTTACCTAGCTTGAGTTATAACCCCAAGAGCACACTGGACTCAAGTCCAGTATTCTGGTGCCTTGAGAGGCAGCATACCAATTGCAACACCCCCGTTTGTATAGCCTGGTTTATTTCACTGTTCCGGTGACCGGTGTCGGTCCGGACAATTAAGGGGATTAGAACCACACTTAAGACAACTAGATAAGCCATAAACACAAATAATTAGTAATTGTCAATTAGTTAAGTATAAATAAGAAAAACAGAACATAAGAAGTTAAACGAGCCGATAGTCACAGTGATGGGTGACCTTCTCGGGAAGGACTGCGAAGTCATTTTAAACTCAAATTTCGAACTGTAAAAACGTTGCAGTCCATAGGACCCTTACAAACACAGTGGAAAAAAGAAAATCACAAAAAAGAACTGTTAAGCTCATCAAATAATTAGGTCAGGGAGCCAGAAGAAATATTGAATTATTTGCAAACCAGGTGGAACCGGCGAGGGGCAATTTGGTCAATTGACCCCGAGAGCTGACTCCTGACCTAATTGTTGAATAAAATTGAAGAACAGAAAATTTTGGAATCGAGAATTAAATTAAAGAACTAGTAGAAAAATAAATAGAAAAAAAAAGAAAATGAAAAAGTTAAAAAAGTGATGACATCATGCATGATGCCATAAAAATAATAATTAATATATTTAATTAATTGGAATTTTTGGGTCTTCCATAAGGATAAAAACAAAATAAAAGAAAAGAAAAAAAAAAAAAAAACTAAAAGTCTCATCTTCCTCAAAGTGCCGCCTCACTCTCCCTCATTTCTCCATTGTTACACCTCCATTAAAGCTTGCACTCAAGCTTGAAATTCTTCACTAAACCTTAATAACTTCCATAAAAACCTCATTAGAGCTTGTTTTAGCTACTTGAGAAGAAGCTTGGTCACCAAAGAAAGAAGAAAAGAAAGCTTAGAATCCCTCCAAGCAAGGTAAGTAATGCAAACTTCAAATTTTTAGTTTAATTAGTGTATGTATATCATCAAGAACATAGAAATAAACTTAAAATGAAATGAAACAAATTGTTGGGGGACTAAGCTGAAATTCGGCCAGCATGAAGGGGAGGGTGATTTGCATGATTTGAATGATTTGAATGGGTATAGGAACTTTAATTAGTTGAATGGTTAGGATTAAAGAATTTGAAAGTAGCTAAATGCATGAGTTTGTGAAGTAGGGTTTTGAACATTAGGGTTTAGAGACCAAAAATGTGAGGAAGTGGTAAATGATGTCTTTGACCTAATGTGAAGTGAAAAATGGTCATTTGTGACCAAATGAAGTGTGTTGGAATGGTGGGAGTTAAGGCCAAATTCGGATGGAGTATGAGCATGACCAAATTTCCCTCAGCAGCATGACCAAATTTCCTTTGAGGGATCAAAAATGAAATTTTACAAGTCCAATTGGTATGGGACCAATTGGGGATGAAAATATACACTAAATGACACAATTTTCATTCAGGAATAATGCCCAAAAAGTGACCAAAACCTAGTGAACAAATTGACCAAAGTTAGAAAATTGCAGGCTATCCTGTACAAACTGACCAAATGAACAGTGTCTGTTCATTTGGTCATAACTTGAGCTAGGAAGGTCTAAATGACCTGTAATTTTACCAGTAGTTAGCTGAGATATAGACCTAAAACTTTTCTGAAGAACACAAACTCAAATTATGCCATTAACCAAGTCATTTGGCCACTCCAAATTGGTGACCTAAAACTACCAACACAGAAAATTGCCTAGAATTATGGGTTGTGTCCAATCCGGCAGCCATGGTTCAAATAGCTATAACTTGGGATACAAAACTCCAATTGGAGTGATTCAAAAAGGAGAATAAACTTAAGACATTAGAGAACATTTTCTATGAAGAAAGTTTTGCCAAATTCCAACAGTAAAATAACCAATGGACAGTGCAACTTAGGACTCCAAAACTAAAAATTGATAATTTTGCCTAAAAGACTTAAGTTTTGATAAAATGACCAAAACCAAAAACTTTAGTGACCAAAATGTGGTATGTGGGTGAAGTTGAAATTCCCATACCTATTAAGCCTTAGAAAGTCAATAATTTGCCTTGAATAGTATAGTGAATAGTAACCTCGAAATACAAAATTTAAAGAGCGTCGAGTTTAGCACGTTAGAGCTAGGTAAAAGTGAAGTTAAATTTATTTTTGGATTTATGCTAAGTTATGGTACTGACATACTGTAAAATTGTGTTTCAGTTGAAAAGAATATCGGGAAAGAACCCGAGGAACTGAGTCAAGGCTAAGAGGCGACTCGCTTGAGGTTTGTTGACAACATCACTATGCTTTAAAATTCATTGATAAAGTGAATGAAATATGCATTTTACTTTTTCTTTGAATTGTTGAAAGTTTATTGTGACCTTATTTATGATGTTTTGATTTAAATTGTGGAAATTTATTATGTATATTTGAAATGACAATGTTTAGCAAATTGTTAAGATAAGTTTTGAAACCACAGTGTCATGACCATATATTTGAACACCTCACTAGCATGACTAGTTGGGGTAATTAGTTTCGAATTTTGATTCCTTCTTTGGAGAAGTGTTGAGGTGTGCCAGTAGAAGAGGATGTGAATGGATATCAATATATTTGAGCTAGCTAGCCTTGTGATGTGATTTCTCTTTAGCCTCTGGCTATTGAGATTCTATTTGTTTCGAATGGCATGATCTAACTGTGAGTTTTATGAAATGTGATTTGATACTTCAAAATGAAATTGTTTGGGATTAAAATCTCATAATGCATGATTTGTATTTAATTCTCATGTTCAGTCAAATTTTTGAATAAATGTGATTTAAGTTCTGCATAAAGATTATTTAGTATGTTGTGCACCACTGAGTCCTAGTACTCAACGATAGCTTTTATTGCTGTCACAGATATAGAGAGTAGAGGAGCAGCAGATTGAGCAGCTGAGGATTGAGGATTTATCAGCTTGAAATTATTGGGTATAATTTATACCCTGACTATAAATATTTATTTTGAAGTATGTATTGCACATAAAAGTATGGACATGTAAATCGGTCCTGAGCAGTTTGTACAAAGTTTGTATAAAGTTGTAATAAAATTTAGTTTGAATTTTCATACTGTAGATTTTGGTATGATGTATATATATAGATTGTTGTCTTTAATGAATGGAAATGTTTTATTTTAATTTGAATGAGATTGATAGATATTATTTTACTGATGACTGAATTTTGGAAATTGAGAAATGTTAACTGTTGAATTTTGAGATTTGAGAAATTGTTAAGATTGATTGTGAAATTGAAGTAGTGGTTGAGAAAATTTTTGGAAGTACTTTTTTCAGGTATTTGAAGAACTATTTTCTCAAAATACAGACGGAACTCTGGTAAAATTTTTATAAAATTTGCGGAGAAATAAAATGGACCAAAAAGATATTAACTAGTTTTAATGTTAATTAAATGTTCTAATTACCTATTAGAAAATGCTCACCATTTAATAAAAGTAAGAAAATTGTTTTAAAATTCCTTGTAGGGTACTTAATGAGTTATCAGTAGGTGAAGTGCGGTAGTTCATTAGGTATTCTACGGGATCATGTTATGCCTTACAGAGGGGTAAGGTGTGACATGTTTTAGTGGTATTAGAGCAAAATTTTTGAAGTATGTTTTAACTTATGAATTTGTGTCTTTTCTTTGTTAGGTACGCTGCTCAATGTCCATATTTGTTACATACAGTGCATTACATCATGAATATGAACTAAAGGAGGGAAATCTCCATGTGTTACTTGTTCAGGAGATACCTTAACTTTAAACTAAAATGGAGGAAGAGGATCGCTCAGTCGAGCAATCTATTGAAGCTGAGGCACAAGGGGAAGCCCCAGCTTTACAAAATGTTAGTGGATCAGCAGCACCAGCCCCACAAATGTCGTAGTTTCCTACACATTTTGCACAGCAGATGGCTATGATGTTTCAACAAATGGCTGGGGGTATGCTTGCTCAAGCTCTACTCCAGGCACCTGTGGCACAACCACTGCCTCCAGCCAGACAGTATGATAAACTACTGAAGTATGGGGCTGCAGAATTTAAGGGTACAGTGGACCCTTTAAAGGCTGAGCAATGGCTTGAAAGAATGGACAGATTATTTAAAAAGCTGCACTGCCAAGATGAATTGAAGTTTGAGTATTTTGTGTCGCTACTGCAAGGGGATGCATATGATTGGTGGAAGACCATCTCCCACAGCTTGGCTGAACCACCAGTGCTGACCTGGGATGACTTCATTAGAGAATTCAGATAGAAATACATCCCAGATGCATATGTTGATCAGAAACTGCAAGAATTTTTGAGTTTGAAACAAGGGAATAGATCAGTGGCAGAGTATGAGAGAGAGTTCTCCCGCTTAAGTCATTATGCTGGGAGTCTCCTTTCCACCAGTAAGGCAAGATGCAAGAGATTTGAGACGGGTTTGAAGCCCAGCATAAGGATGCAAGTTGTGGGATTCCGACACAGCAACTTCTCAGAGCTCATGTCTCAAGCACTTGAGTTGGAAAGAATAGAATCAGAAGCAACCCCAGTGAAAGAAAAATCAGAGAAAGCTGAGAAATCAGAGAAAGACAAGGGGGAAAAATCAGTTGAACAGAGTTCTGGTGCTACCTCTGGAAAGAAGAAGAAATTTAGTGGACCCAGCAGGGGTCGAGGTGAAAGATTTGGTAGGGGCACATTTTCTGGACAGAGACCCCCTAGGTCTAGTCAGCAGTTGAGTAAAGGTTCACATTCTGCCCGCCCCTGTGAGACTTGTGGCAAGATTCATGGGGGGGAATGCTATTGGGCCACTGGAGCCTGTTTTAACTGTGGAGGTAAGGGCCATATAGCTAAAGACTGCACTAGTGCTCCATTTCTGAGATATGGTCCAGCTCCTACTACTGTCGAGGGATCTATTTAGAGTCCTGCTCTCAGAGGTTCATAATCAGTTGGCAGAGGAAGAGGCAGAGGTAGAGGCACTGCTTTAGGCAGTCAAGGCACAGTTGGTCAGTCTGCACAAGGAAGTGCTTCAGCCAGAGTCTACACGATGAGATAGCGAGAAGAGGCTGAGACTTCTGATGTTGTAGCTGGTACATTCTCTATCTCTGATCAAGAAGTATTTGTATTATTTGATCCGGGTTCAACCCATTCATATATTAGTACTAGCATAGTCTGTTCATTTGCTGTTCCATGTGTGCAAATGGGTTTTGAAGTGCTAGTAACTAGTCCATTAGGATAAGAGGTCCGGGTTAATAGAATTTATAGAGAATGTCCTTTGGTGATCCAAGGACATGTTTTCCTATCAGACTTGATTGAAATGCCCTTTAGAGAGTATGATATTATCTTAGGCATGGATTGGTGAGCCAGGCATCACGCCATGATTGACTGTAGAGTGAAGACAGTCACTTTTGGTCTCCCTTTGTACGGTGATGTGGTAATACATGGGGAGAGGCATTTACTACCATCAAACATCATTTCGGCTGTACTTGCCACAAGAATGATTAGAAAGGGGTGTGAAGCATACTTGGCACATGTGATAGACACCCAAGTGGGGAGTCCAGCACTAAGGGACATCCCTACTGTATTTGACTTTCCGAATGTGTTTCCTGATGAATTGCTAAGATTATCTCCAGAAAGAGAAGTGCAGTTTGAAATTGATGTTATGCCTGGTGTGGATCCAATCTCCATAACACCATATAGAATGGCACCTGCAGAATTGAAAGAGTTGAAAGTGCAATTGCAAGAGCTGCTTGACAAGGGCTTTATCTGCCCCAGTGTGTCACCTTGGGGAGCGCCAGTTTTGTTTGTTAAGAAGAAAGATGGCACTCTCCATTTGTATATTGATTATCGATAATTGAATAAGGTGACAATAAAGAATAGATATCCATTGCCCTACATTGATGACTTGTTTAATCTGTTGAGGGGTGCAGCTGTGTTCTCCAAAATTGACCTGAGATTAGGTTATTATCAGCTAAAAGCACAAGAGCAGAGTATTCCTAAAACTGCCTTCAGAACCCGCTATGGCCATTATGAGTTCTTGGTTATGCCATTTGGGTTAACTAATGCTCCGGTTGCTTTTATGGATCTGATGAACACTATCTTCAGACCATACCTCGACCAGTTTGTTGTGGTATTCATAGATGATATATTGGTTTATTCGAGGAATGTAGAAGAGCATGATAGACATCTGCGGATTGTACTGCTAACTTTAAGGGAGAAACAGCTATATGCCAAATTATCGAAATGTGAATTTTGGCTAAAGAAAATATCCTTTTTGGGGCATGTAGTATCACAAGAGGGCGTCAAGATAGATCCAAGTAAGATTGAAGCTGTCCTTAATTAGAGGCCACCCAGAAATGTCACAGAGATTCGTAGTTTTCTGGGTTTAGCTGGATACTACCATCGATTTGTGAAGGGAATTTCCATGTTGGCATCTCCATTGACTAAGCTACTCCGAAAAGATGTAAAATTTCAGTGGATAGATAAATGCCAATAGAGTTTTGATGAATTGAAAAGATGTTTGACTGAAGCTCCAGTCCTGACTTTACCTACCCCGGTTAAAGAATACACAATTTACAGTGATGCTTCTCACAATGGGTTAGGTTGTGTATTGATGCAAGATCGAAATGTCATTGCCTATGCATCACGCCAGCTAAAATCGCATGAGAGGAACTATCCAACATATGACTTGGAGCTTGCAGCTGTTGTGTTTGCTCTTAAGATCTGGAGACATTATTTGTATGGGGAAAAGTGTTACATCTACACAGATCATAAGAGTTTGAAGTATTTGGGCACTGAGAAGGACTTGAATTTGAGACAGAGGAGATGGTTAGAGTTGATAAAAGACTACGATTGTCTGATAGACTATCAGCCAGGAAAAACTAATGTTGTGGCTGATGCCTTAAGTCGCAAGACTATGGCGAGTCTACGGGTTACTCCTTTGTCTTTGGTACATGAGTTAAGATTATTGCATGCCAGTTTAGAGATTAATGATGAAGGGTAGATAGCAGTTGCATGGCATGTACAGCCAGTGTTGATTGATCAGATTAGAATGGCTACTCAGAATGATTAGAAGTATCAGAAGCTATTGGAAGAAGTCAGGCAGGGCAAGAAACCAGAATTCTCAATCAGAGATGATGGTCTACTGCTACACTAGGGCAGAATGTGCGTTCCTAATGATGTTGATTTGAGGCAGATCATTTTGAAGGAAGCACATGAGTCTCCTTTTGCCATGCACCTTGGTGGCACAAAAATGTATAGAGGGCTAAAGGAGCATTACTGGTGGATGGGTATGAAAAGGGATATGGCAGAGTTTGTATCCAAATGCCTAACTTGTCAGCAAGTGAAGGCAGAGCATCAAGTACCCGCTGGGTTGTTACATCCACTGCCAGTACCAAAGTGGAAATGGGAGAGAATAATAATATATTTTGTGATGCGACTTCCGAGGACATGCAGTTTGGGTCATTATTGACAGACTGACTAAGTCTGCTCATTTTCTACCAGTTCGGATGGACTACAGTTTAGAAAGATTGGCCAAGTTGTATATAGATGAGATTGTGAGACTACATGGAGTGCCAGTATCCATTGTATCAGACAGAGATCCTAGGTTCACTTCTAGATCCTGGGGTAGTCTTTAGAGAGCCCTAGGAACTAGATTGAACTTCAGTACTGCATTCCACCCACAGACAGATGGCTAGTATGAGAGGGTAATTCAGATCTTGGAGGACATGCTACGGGCTTGTGTGATTGAATTTGAGGCCAGTTGAGACACACACTTGCCTTTGATTGAGTTTGCTTACAACAACAACTACCAATCAAGCATTGGAATGCCTCCATATGAAGCTTTGTATGGCAGAAAATGTAGAACCCCGTTGTGTTGGGATGACGTGGGTGAAAGAAAGATGATTGGACCCGAAATTGTTCAGCAAATTGAGGAGAAGATCAGGGTGATCAGAGATCGCCTTAAGACTGCATCAGACCATCAGAAGTCCTACATTGATCTGAAGAGAAGGGATATTGCATAAGCAGTGGGTGAGAAAGTTTTCCTCAAGGTTTCTCCTTAGAAGAGAATTATGAGATTCGGCAGAAAGGGAAAACTGAGTCCTCGCTTCATTGGGCCATATGAGGTTCTCGAAATAGTGGGTCCTTTGGCATATCTGTTGGCACTACCTCCAGAGTTGGAGAAGATACATAATGTCTTCCATGTGTCTATGTTGAGGAGGTATCGATCAGACCCATCCCATGTACTACCAGTGGAAGAAATTGAAGTAAATACAGACCTCACATATGAAGAAGAACCCATAGAGATTCTGGCACATAAGGTGAAGCAGCTACGGAATAAGCAGATACCGTTGGTAAAAGTGCTATGGAACCATCATTCGGGCCAAGAAGCTACTTGTGAACGAGGGCAGAACATGAGGAGACAGCACCCACAGCTGTTCAGAGATTAATACCAGGTAAAATTTCGAGACGAAATTTATTTTAAGGGGGGGGGGGGGAGAATTGTAACACCCCCGTTTGTATAGCCTGGTATATTTCACTGTTCCGGTGACTGGTGTCGGTCCGGACAATTAAAGAGATTAGAACCACACTTAAGACAACTAGATAAGCCATAAATACAAATAATTAGTAATCGTCAATAAGTTAAGTATAAATAAGAAAAATAGAACATAAGAAGTTAAATGAGCCGAGAGTCACAGCGATGGGTGACCTTCTCGGGAAGGACTGCGAAGTCATTTTAAACTCAAATTTCGAACCGTAAAATGTGACGCTGCGGTCCTTAGGACCCTTACGAACACAGTGGAAAAGAGAAAATCACGAAAAAGAACTATTAAGCCAGTCAAATAATTAGGTCAAAGAGTCGAAAGAAATATTAAATTATTTGCAAACCGAGTGGAACCAGCGAGGGGCAATTCGGTTAATCGACGTCGAGAGCTGACTCCTAACCTAACTGTCAAATAAAATCGGAGAAAAGAAAATTTCAAAATCGAGAATTAAATTCAAGAACTAGTAGAAAAATAAATAAAAAAAAAAGAAAATGAAAAAGTTAAAAAGGTGATGACATCATGTATGATGCCATAAAAATAATAATTAATATATTTAATTAATTGGAATTTTTGGGTCTTCCATAAGGATAAAAAAAAACAAAAGAAAAGAAAAAGAAAAACTAAAAGCCTCATCTTCCTCAAAGTGCCGCCTCACTCTCCCTCATTTCTCCATTGTTACACCTCCATTAAAGTTTGCACTCAAGCTTGAAATTTTTCACTAAACCTTAATAACTTCTATAAAAACCTCATTAGAGCTTGTTTTAGTTACTTGAGAAGAAGCTTGGTCACCAAAGAAAGAAGAAAAGAAAGCTTAGAAACCCTCCAAGCAAGGTTAGTAATGCAAACTTCAAATTTTTAGTTTAATTAGTGTATCTATAGCATCAAGAACCTAGAAATAAACTTAAAATGAAATGAAACAAATTGTTGGGGGACTAAGCTGAAATTTGGCCAGCATGAAGGGGAGGGTGATTTGCATGATTTGAATGGTTTGAATGGGTATAGGAACTTTAATTAGTTGAATGTTTAGGATTAAAGACTTTGAAAGTAGCTAAATGCATGAGTTTGTGAAATAGGGTTTTGAACATTAGGGTTTAGAGACCAAAAATGTGAGGAAGTGGTAAATGATGTCTTTGACCTAATGTGAAGTGAAAAATGGTCATTTGTGACCAAATGAAGTGTGTTGGAATGGTGGGAGTTAAGGCCAAATTCGGATGGAGCAGCATGACCAAATTTCCTTTGAGGGACCAAAAATGAAATTTTACAAGTCCAATTGGTATGGGACCAATTGGGGATGAAAATAAACACTAAATGACACAATTTTCATTTAGGAAGCATATCCAAAAGGTGACCAAAACCTAGTGAACAAATTGACCAAAGTTAGAAAATTGCAGGCTACCCTGAACAAACTGACCAAATGAACAGTGTTTGTTCATTTGGTCATAACTTGAGCTAGGAAGGTCTAAATGACCTGAAATTTTACAAGTGGTGAGATATAGACCTAAAACTTTCATGAAGAACACAAACCCAAACTATGCCATTAACCAAGTCATTTGACCACCCCAAGTTGGTGACCTAAAACTGCCAGCGCAGAAAATTGCCCAGAATTCTGGGTTGTGTCCAATCCGGCAGCCATGGTTCAAATGGCTATAACTTGGGCTACAATCAAAAAGGAGAATAAACTTAAGATATTGGGGAACATTTTCTATGAAGAAAGTTTCGCCAAATTCCAACAGTAAAATGACCAATGGAACAGTGCAACTTAGGACTCCAAAACTGAAAATTGATAATTTTGCCTAAAAGACTTAAGTTTTGAGAAAATGACCAAAACCAACAAATTTAGTGACCAAAATGTGGTATGTGGGTGAAGTTGGAATTCCCATACCTAAGCCTTAGAAAGTCAATAATTTGACTTGAATAGTGTAGTGAATAGTAACCCCGAAACACAAAATTTCAAGAACATCGAGTTTAGCACGTTAGAGCTAGGTAAAAGTGAAGTTAAATGTATTTTTGGATTTATGCTAAGTTATGGTACTGAAACACTATAAAATTGTATGTTTCAGTTGAAAAGAATACCGGAAAGGAACCCGAGGAACCGAGTCAAGGCCAAGAGGCGACTCGCTTGAGGTTTGTGCACAACATCACTATGCTTTAAAATTCATTGATAAAGTGAATGAAATATGCATTTTACTTTTGCTTTGAATTGTTGAAAGTTTATTGTGACCTTATTTATGATGTTTTGATTTAAATTGTGGAAAGTTATTGTGTATATTTGAAATGACATTGCTTAGCAAATTGTTAAGATAAGTTTTGAAACCACAGTGTCATAACCATATATTTAAACACCTCACTAGCATGACTAGTGGGGTTAATTAGTTTCGAATTTTGATTCCTTCTCTGGAGAAGTGTTGAGGTGTGCCAGTAGAAGAGAATGTGAATGGATATCTATATATTTGAGCTAACTAGCCTTGTGATGTGATTTCTCTTTAGCCTCTGGCTATTGAGATTCTATTTGTTTCGAATGGCATGATCTAACTGTGGGTTTTATAAAATGTGATTTGATACTTCAAAATGAAATTGTTTGGGATTAAAATCTCATAATGCATGATTTGTATTTAATTCCCATGTTCAGTCAAATTTTTGAATAAATGTGATTTAAGTTCTGCATAAAGATTATTTAGTATGTTATGCACCACTGAGTCCTAGTACTCAGCGATAGCTTTTATTGCTGTCGCAGATATAGAGATTAGAGGAGCAGCAGACTAAGCTGCTGAGGATTGAGGATTTATCAGCTTGAAATTATCGGGTATAATTTATACCCTGACTATAAATATTTATTTTGATGTATGTATTGCACATAAAAGTATGGACATGTAAATCGGTCTTGAGCAGTTTGTACAAAGTTTGTATAAAGTTGTAATAAAATTTAGTTTGAATTTTCATACTGTAGATTTTGGTATGATGTATATATATAGATTGTTGTCTTTAATGAATGGAAATGTTTTATTTTAATTTGAATGAGATTTATAGATATTATTTTACTGATGATTGAATTTTGAAAATTGAGAAATGTTGACTGTTGAATTTTGAGATTTGAGAAATTATTGAGATTGATTGTGAAATTGAAGTAGTGGTTGAGAAAATTTTTGGAAGTGCTTTTTTTCAGGTATTTGAAGAACTGTTTTCTCAAAATACAATTGGAACTCTGGCAAAATTTTTATAAAATTTGTGGAGAAATAAAATGGACCAAAAAGATGTTAACTAGTTTTAATGTTAATTACATGTTCTAATTACCTATTAGAAAATGCTCACCACTTAACAAAAGTAAGAAAATTGTTTTAAAATTACTTGTAGGGTACTTAATGAGTTATCTGTAGGTGAAGTGCGGTAGTTCATTAGGTATTCTACGGGATCATGTTATGCCTTACAGAGGGGTAAGGTGTGACACCAATACACTTCTTAATACCACAACTCACTCCTATTTAAATTCAATTCACCATAAATGGTCACCAATTGACCATTAAAACACTAATTCACCCTCAAAGCACAAATCTCTCAATTTAGTTCAAGAGCCTTAATTCTCAAATTTCAATTCATGCACATACATCAATTAAATATACTAATTCACTATCAATTTTATGTCAACACCTTAAACACCATTTTTATCCCATTTTGAATCCATCAAAACCATCAAAGCTGTTATAACCATAAGGCTGCCGAATTCCATCCATACCTCTACGCAAATGTTTTATTCAATTTCTTACAATTTTCTTACTCAATTTTAAGTCCCTAACATGAAAAGAAAGAGAGAGATGTGAAAATGAGCACTAACCTCTCTTGTGACCTAACTTGGACTTGCCCAACTTCAAAATTTCCTCAAATTTCTGCTGCCTTATGCTTCCTCAAGGTTTAGGGATAATTTTTTGTGAAGGAAGTTTAGGGTTTTGGGGTGGAAAGCTTAAGGAAAATCAAGCTTGAGCAAGAGCTTTCATGGAGGTCTTTTGTTCTCTCTCTCTCTCTCTCTCTCTCTCTCTCTCTCTCTCTCTCTCTCTCTTGGTTCAGCTCATATGAAGAAGAAGCTGCTGGTTTCTTTTGTTTTGTTTTTTTTTTTTATCTCATTTTAAGTTCACTTTTATCCCTTTTTATTGGTTGTCAAATGGTGATTAAGTGGAAGTGCTTTAGTGACATCATGTGATGTCATAATTCCCAATTTCTTTTATTTTTCTTTCCTTTTCTTTTCTACTCAATTTCAATTTAATTTGTAGCAATATTTATTCATATTTTATGTCATAATAATTATTTACTTAACTGGACAAGTCGGTCAAAAATTATCTCTGAAGACGAAATGATCAAAATGCCCTCCATTTGGCTTATTGAGCCAAAATCGTCTGTACCAATTGAAAATTTTTTCTAAGCCTTTTCTTAGCATTCTAATGCCATAGAAACCTCAATGACTCTTCTCTGGAGTCCCAAAAATTATTTTATAAATTTTCTCCCGGGTTTAGGGCTCCTAGCTGCAAAGACCGCAACTTTCAACTAGGTTATCCATCGCTAGGGCACCGGCTCATTTAACTTGGTTGTATTTTATTTCTAAAATTTTTCCTATATTTTTATTATTATTATTATTTGGGTTAATTATGGCTCCTTACTTTAGTTTAAATGTTTTTCTAGTCGTTCTAGCTATCCAGATCGATACCGATCACCTAAATAATAGAATATACTGAATTGCTACAGTGAGGGTGTTACAAATGGTACCCCACCTAAATATTATAATGTATACTTAAATTATGTGCATAGGTAGATGGAATTTGTATTCTCATCACAAATAGAACTCAGGAGACATTAGCTCTCATCATCAGAGAAAGGAAAAAAAAAAAAACTTTGAGTATAATGGCACTTCAGAACAACTGATTTGAATTGTGATCATTATGATGATATAATGAATGTATAAATAATGAGGAATGTAATAATTATATATAATTGTGATTTAGGAATTTATGTTCCCACTAGGAACAAAATCAATTGTTATAAATTGTCATTGAATTTATAATTAAATAATAATATTTTAATACATATTAATATTTAATGGTACTTATGTGGCCATGTATTGCCTAGACACGTGTGTCAGATTGGATAGATTGGCATACCAATAGGGTATTGTTTGAGTAGTACTGTGCAAGGCTTTATGCCTGTATTTATGACTTTATGGCCCCATTTTTGGCTTGTATGCCCTACTATCTGTTTATCTGTTATCATGGCTTTTTAGCTATACTAATTGCATACGTGGTTGACGTTCTGAGCTTACACATCCCATGGTATGACGACCTGAGACACTGCGATGTCCAGTGCCTAGGACCCGCTTATCCAGTTTAGTCAGCCTGTCATAGGTCACTTGGGCAGTGAAATTTATTGAAATAAATTAAGAATATTAGTAATTAAAAATATTATAAATGAAATAAATGAGTAAGAAGACCTGAAATAAATTCTAAAAATTTTAAGTATTATGAAATGTTCTAAGACAATATAGAAAGTATTGAGGAAGTGATAAAAAGATTAGCAGAATAATTATAACTTAAATAAACATTTCAAATGTGACTTACATTATAATATAAGCATAGACTTAATAGTTAGATTATTTTTGACATTGTACAACATTACTGTAAACTTATGAATTAAACACCTCCAAGAAAAACATAGCAGGATAAAGGATGGTTAGTATTAGAAATGTCAAATGAAATTAAATTAATTATAAATCTTAATTATCCGAATTATGTCTTATTTCTACCTTTATTTGTACATTACTTCTTTGTTATATTATTGCACCGCTAAGCAGCAATGCTTATCGCGATGGATTTATTTCCTCACGCGGGTACTAAAGATAAAACCTAGTGAACATTTAACTGGGATATTTTGAGTCCAGATCTACAGAAGTGTCGAAATATTCAAG
Organism: Hevea brasiliensis; assembly: GCF_030052815.1. NCBI lineage: Eukaryota > Viridiplantae > Streptophyta > Magnoliopsida > Malpighiales > Euphorbiaceae > Hevea > Hevea brasiliensis. Next base: position 43,345,227 of record NC_079503.1, on the reverse strand, counting down.
GTTGTTACCTCCTCAGTAATGCATGTAGATAGGGCTCACATTAATCATATTATATATTTTGTACATTATAATTATTTCTTATGTTATAATGTAAATTAGGAAATTGAAATTAATTTGTATATCATGTACATGATGAACTTATGTAATTAGTTTGCAAATTATGCAAATTAATGAAATTTAAGAATATTGATATATGAGTTGAGCAACATGAAAATGTATGGAATTGAATGTGAGATGACATTTGAAATTATTTGATCAGGATGAACATGAATGAAATTGAGCTAAGAATATTATGAATATAATAAATTGGGTTTTGAAACTTTGAGAATTGTGTTGATACTGTTGAGATTGAGTTGTAAAAATATATGAGAATTGTTCTTTTATAGGTTAGAAGAACTGCATTTTTCAGATTTTTAGTCAGTACTCTGCCAGATTTTCGATAAAATTTTTAGAATTTCAAATTAAATTAGATTTTAATAAATAGAAAAAATGGCCTAAACCTTACTTAAAGATTTTTGAATAAATAAATCAAGAACTAAAGTGAAATAGGATAAGATAAGGTGCTCCAGCACACTATGTGGCATGCTTTGCTCGGCTACACGGTAGATGGGTGAGGGGTGTTACATTTAGTGGTATTAGAGCATGGTTTAGGCGTTCCTAGGCATAGATAGGTAGAAAGAAATAGTGTGCATAATATGCATTGTATTCATAAGAGTCGAGGTGACACTAATACATATCTGTTTATTTTTTGTTATCTAGGTTAAGATATGGACTCGGAGTCGAAAAAAGCAATAGAGGAAGGAATAGTAAGTCATCCCCCAACTGGGAGTGACGTTAGAGATAGGGGAGAACCTGCTCCGTTAGTGCAAGAGGTGCCTGAACAACCCCAACAGGCCTTGTTTGAGCAAATGACCGAGTTCTTTCGATAGATGACTGGGGTAATTCCACCACCACAGCCTCAGCAGAAGTTACCTTTGGGAAGAATAAGAAAGTATGGGGCTGTAGATTTCAAGGGTAAGAAGGAAGATAACTCTATAACTACTGCATATTGGTTAGAAAGGATTGAAAGAGTCTTGTAGCAATTACATTGCACACCAAAACAGAGTTTAGAGTGTGCAATTTCAGTGCTACAAGAAGCTGCCTATTGATGGTGGGATGCTATAACTAAGGTAGTGCCACCAGCTAAGGTGACTTGGGATTTCTTTCTGATAGAATTCAGAAAAGAATATATTAGCTGTGCTTATAAAAAGGAACAGAATAGGAATGGCGATCAACAAAAGAGGGTATTTGGATAATTTAGTAATAAGAAGCCCAGAGAACCCTTAAGTCAGACATCGGATCAGAGTAAGAGACAAAGGCCCAGACCCATATCTAGAAGGGGTCAACCAGAGATACCAGTAGTGAGCACACTAGGACTAATAATGAAAAGTTCTACCCCACGAAAATGTGGCCACTGTAAAAAGTGGCATAAAGGTGAATGTAGGGGGTTAACTGGAGCTTGTTATGGATGTGGGGCCATGGACCATCATCTAAAAGATTGTCATAAGAGGAACTTACCACGGACATAGACAGAGAAATTACCTTCCATTGCACAAAGTGATAGTAGTTTGGAGGGATTCGAGGCAACTGGAAGCATTGTGAGGCCTACATTTGAGATTGGGGAAAGACCAGATACAAGAGTAACATCACCTGCAAATGTTACCCAAGCTAGAGAGGAGTAAGATGCTTTAGATGTGAAGTTGAGGTAAAGTATTTTTTCTTTATGATATTAGAGACCTATGCATTATTGTATATGTACTACATTATATGTGAAGAGAGGAGTTTAAATGGATAAATCTGAATAAGATATTTTAGTTATTAACCATTTAGACCACAGTATGATAGGATTAGAGTGGATTTTAAGAAGATAGTAACCATAGTGGAGTGAAAGCCACTTAAGAAAGTTAAGTTGAGTGGAATAGTAAAAGTTAAGTTAGCTTTGAGAAGTGAAGTCGAGAAGGATAATATGTTAGAAAAATCTAGTCCATGAGGATATATCGTAGTGACTACGCAAAGTTCTCGATGTTTATGCTGTAAGCTGTAGATTACAGTATCGACTTGGGACTATTGTGTAGAGCTACATATTTTCGATAGTAAATTGAGATAAGGATAAGATTATAAAGTTAGGACTAGTAAGATAGACTAAAGAGAAAGTGAAGTATTATAACATGAAAGAGCAGAAAGACAAGGAGATAGTAGTTCCTCGCTTATTTATACTGGGTAAATTTCGAGGATGAAATTTTTATTTAGAGGGAAAGAATTGTAACACTCTCACCATAGGTAGTCCGTACGTTATACTGTTCCGACGACTAACGTCTATTCGAACAGTCCAAATGCCTGAAACTACACTTAAATGATAGTGAGGAAACATAAAATGATGGAATACAGGAGAAGAAAATACAAGAAAAATTAAGGAAAAATAAATGAAATGAAATGTAACTAGGTTAAACGAGCTGAAATCGCAGCGATGGGTGATCGCACCGGGAAGTCACTGCGTAGACAATTGATGGCTCCAAGACGCGGGGAACCCCAAGAAACAATTTCAGGACCTAATTAAAGGTCTACTGAGGTACAAATGACATTGAAAATATCAAAGAAAATTTAGTTAATCGGTACCAATGAAAATGAAAATTAAGGAAACATCGGATCAGGGATTTAATCGGTATTATCGAAAAAGTCCGACTATAACCCGAAGAGGGGCATTTTGGTCATTTGGCACCTAGAGTTGACTTTTAACCTAAATTTCCTATAAAAATGAGTGGTAATAAATTTTGAAACCCCATAAAAATATGAAATTATGCATATAATGTAATTAAGGAAAAATGAGGGGGGTATAATTAAAATTATGAAAGTATAAATATTATAATGTTTAAATTAAAGATAGTGGGGGGGTATAAAAGGATACTTGAACACAGATTTCACCACTCATTCTCATCTTCTTCACTTCACTCAACAATGGCCAAATTGAGCTTCTTCAAAACCTCCATGGACAGTTGCATGCAAGCTCTCACATCTCTCCCATTTTCAACCTAAATTCACAAATTTTCTTCATTAAAGTTTGTCTCTACACCTTAGGCAGATCATAGGTAGCAAGAATAAGAGGATTTGGTGAAGTTTTCACAAGGTTTGGAAATTCTTGGTTGAAGGTTAGTGCCAATTTTCTTTTCCTTTCTTAATTAAACTTTGAATTAAGATTGTAATGAGTTGATATGTTGAGAAATTTGAAGAAATTGATGAGTGTTTGATGAGCCTCAATTTCGGTAGCCTTGGTAATAAGGAAGTTTGATTAGTTCTTGCATGTACGTAATGATTTGTGATGTGGATTAAGGTAATTATGTGTATTAGAATTTAATGGCATGTGTATGTTTGAGGTTGACTATTTGAATTAGGGTTTTGTATTGAATATTGAAGACTTGTATAAACTGCTGGAAATTGACCAAATTGAGATTTGATGGATGATATTAGAAGTGCTATGAATGCAGAATTGTAGTTTGGGAGATAAAGAAATTTTATTGGAAGTGTAATTTTCTTGGCAGGTTGTGTATATGTTGAAATCAGTGTGTGTTTTGAGCCATAACCTAATTTGTGTAGCTCCAATTGGTATGAGGTCAATTAAAGGTAAAACTAGACCTAAAATGTACCATTTTCCTTGAAGAAACTATGTCCAAATTCTACCTAAAAGGTGATCTCAAATCTGACCTAATTTGGAATGACAAATTGTGAACCTAGAATTTTGAACAAAATGAACAGTATTTATTCATTTGGTCATATCTCACTGTAAACAGGTCCAAATGACCTGAAATTTATACCATTGGAAAGCTTAGAAATAGAGGTACAACTTTTGTGAAGATCACAAAGCCCAGAAATGCCACTAACCAAGTTAAATTGCTTGTCCAAGTTGGGTTACCAAAAGTATCCAGTACCAAAAATGCCCAGATTTTGCTATACATATGCAACCTGTCCAGCTTTGATAAAAAGACCATATCTTGGTCTATAGAAATCCAAATGATATGAAATCAGTGCCAAAATTTCAATAAGACATAGACCTATAAAATTGGCAGTTGGACCAAAACCCAGAAACTAAGAGAAATAGGTCAATTAGCTTGATCAATTTGATGCACAAAATCTGGAAATTTCATAAGTGACTATTGACTCTAGCATAGTCTTTTAATGATATCTCTCACTAAAAAACTTCAATTGAGATGTGCCATATAGTTATGGAAAGCTAAGAAATAGAACTAAAATGTTATTTTAGACACCTTTCACAAATTATGAATGTAAGAAGCTTAAATTATAGGTCAAAGCCACTGACCTAATTGAGAATCATGTGAGTATAGGACAATTTGAGTCTAGTCCAATAATTTGACTATAAGTAATTCTACAAGACATGAAAAAGTCAATATTTATGTTTGACTAGTAAGGTGAATAGTAACTACCAAAACCTAAATTACTAATGGTACCACACCTAAATTATTTAATGTATACTTAAATTATGTGCATAGGTAGATGGAATTTGTATTCTCATCATAAATAGAACTCATGAGACATTAGTTCTCATCATTAGAGAAAGGAAAAAAAAATACTTTGAGTACAATGGTACTTTAGAACAACTGATGTGAATTGTGATCATTATGATAATATAATGAATGTATAAATTATGAGGAATGCAATAATTATATAAAATTGTGATTTAGGAGTTTGTGTTCCCACTAGGAACAAGATCAATTGTTCTAAATTGTAATTGAACTTATAATTAAATAGTAATATTTGAATACATATTAATGTTTAATGGTACTTATGTGCCCATGTATTGCCTAGACACATGTGTCAGATTGGATAAATTGGCATGCCCATAGCTTATGTGTAGTGCCATGTGTCACCATCTCATGATGCCACATGTCACCCTGTGAAATGACCAAAATACCCCTATTTCTTAATTTTGAGTTCTCAACCTAAAATAATTATTTCTCTTCTTCTAATCAATTTATATCAAATATAAATTAATTAATTAATCTCTATTAATTAATTTTTTATTAATTAAATTCATATTTAAACACTTTAAATATAAATTTAACTTATACTATACATCCAATAACCTAGATTTGGTCTCAAGCCATGCTAGGGACTTTGCAATCTAATTGCAAACCAAACCTATTTATTTAATCAATTAAACTCTTTTATTAATTAATTAAATCATATTTAATTTGGTGATTACTTGTGTATGTGTGTGACTTACTAGGCTCATTACTAATTGGCAATGAGGCATGATATCAACTCTTAATATCATTAGAACTCTTTCTTACCATAGATGATTTCTCTAAATCATTTTATGCATCTCATAAACCATGGTTAACACCTAGCATAGCATGCATAGCCACCCAATCAGTAATAAGGTTTACCTTAAATGAATCTATAATCATATGTTACCATGCACTAGAATCTCTATGTTACAAAATCCCAACTCAAACTGGAGTCATAATTTATGTTAAACCCCATTTGCTATGAATATTATGTTCTCTTTTAATTCCAGTTCTTGATTAAAAAGATTTTCCCATAAGAAACTCTTTTCTAATTAAATCTATCTGTCTTGGCTAGGAACTTGAAACATCAAGAACAATTATATGAACATAGGATTTTATCCCTATTTACTTAGGGTAACAGATTACATCTTGATCAACACCTACCTCCATATATAACTAGTAGGAGCCAACACATGCACATATACCCATACATAGTACAAGTATGAAAGTAGTATCAAACTCAAACCACCTATATACAAGATAACTATGCTATCTTAGGTCTAAAGATTATATGCATTGATATGATTTATAACAATGCATTGACAAGAGTAAACTCCATGTGCTTGTCATAAATGTCACTGGTTCGACCTACTTATCATGTATAAGTGCCTATCATCTTTGTTATATGTCATGAGACTCACCATTCCATCTTATTTACATCTCATATAAATAACTTAGGAACAAACATGATTATAATCTTTCTGGATAAGTCATGTCCTTATTGTGAAGTATCCTAGATTGCGAACCAATTTATGATACTTTGCGCTAGAAGTACTGTCACTCATATTCTTAATAACTTAAGAATAGAATTTCTAATAAAATATCAATGGACCTTTTCTATTACACATAAATAATTATGTAAACGGAAAAGTGAAAATGCCTTTTATTAATAAAACATGTACAAGATACATACTAAATGATATGCTCTAGGGCATACTACTAATAATCTCCCACTAGCACTAGAGCCATTCTTTACAATATCTTAGACCCATCTTTTTAAGATGTCGGTCTAACTGTGCTTGTGACAAAGGCTTAGTGAATGGATCAGCTGGATTTTTAGCTGATGTTATTTTCTGCATGCTTACATCGCCTTGCCTAACTATTTCTTTGATAATGTGATAGCGCCTTTCTATGTGTTTGGATTTCTAGTGAGACCGGGGTTCCTTATATCCAAACAACCTCTTTTTGCAGCATCTGATGTAGCAATGTACTTGGCCTCTATAGTGGAACCAGTAGTCGTACTCTATTTAGAACTCTTTTAACTGACTGCGCCTCCATTATAAATGAACACATATCCAGAGGTAGACTTTCTATCATCGATATCTGATTGGAAATCAGAATCAGTATAACCATCAAATTGCAAGTCACCACCTCCATATATCAAGAACAAATCCTTAGTTCTTCTCATGTACTTAAGGATATTCTTGACAGCTATCTAGTGTTTCAAACTTGGATTGGATTGATACCTGCTAGTCAAACTAACAGCATATGCAATATCTGGCCTAGTACACAACATTGCATATATTAAACTTCCAATAGCCGAAGCATATGGAATCCTGGCCATTTTATCTCTTTCTTCAGGTGTCTTTGGAGACATCTCTTTAGAAAGGTGGATACCATGTCTCACTGGTAACAATCCTCTCTCAGAATCAAGCATGTTAAACCTCTTTAACACCTTTTCCAAGTATAGACTTTGAAATAAATCAATTATTCTTTTCACTCTATTTCTATAGAAGCGAATCTCAAGAATATAGGTTGCCTCCCCTAAGTCTTTTCATGGAGAATGTATTTGACAATCATACCTTTATAGTTGTCAACATACCTGTGCCATTACCTATCAACAGAATATTATCCATATATAAGACAAGGAAAGTGATGGCATTATCACTAACCTTCTTATATACACATGGTTCATCCTCATTTTTATTAAAACCAAATGACTTTATGGCTTCATCAAAATGGATGTTCCAACTCCTCGAAGCTTGTTTCAACCCATAAATGGATCGCTTTAGCTTGCGCACTTTGGAACCATCTTGGGATTCAAAACCCCTAGGTTGTTCCATAAGAATGTTTTCTTCAATGTATCCATTGAGAAAAGCTGTTTTGACATCCATCTATTAAATCTCATAATCATAGTATGCAGCTATTGCTAATAGAATCCTAATTGATTTAAGCATGGCTATAGGCGAAAAAGTCTCCTCATAGTCGATTCCTTCCCTTTAGCGAAACCCTTTCACTACTAGTCTTGCTTTATAGGTCTCTACCTTTCCATCAGAATCAATTTTCTTCTTAAAAACCCATTTATTCCCTATAGGTACAATACCTTCAGGTGGGTTAACAAGATCTCAAACTTGATTCTTATACATGGAATCAATCTCGAATTTCATACCATCAATCCATTTTGAAAAGTCTATATCTGATATAGCTTCTTCATAGGTAAGTGGATCATCTCCATGATCTACTTCTTCATGAGTAGACAACTCTTGTTCTTCTTCATGAAAGAAACCATATCTCACTGGTGGGTGAGATACCCTGGTTGTTCTATGAGAAACAGCTGTAGATGTTTCATCAATAGGTGTAGGTTGACTAGATGGATCTATATCCATCTGATCTGTTGGTTGGTTAGAATTCTCCAATTCTAACTCTATTTGCCTTCCTTTGCCTCCTTCTTGAACAAACTGTTGTTCAAGAAATGTGGCATCTCTACTTACCACAACCTTTTTGTGATGTAGGAAAATAAAAATAATATCCAAAATTATCTTTTGGATATCCAACAAATCGACCCTTTTCTTATCTAGTTTCCGATTTATCAGTGTTCAGCTTTTTGATATAAGTAGGACAACCCCAAATCTTAACATGTTTAAGACTTGGTTTTCTTCCATGCCATATCTCATAAGGTGTGGAAGATACTGATTTTGATGGAATCCTATTTAGAATATGCAAAGTTGATTCTAATGCAAATCCCCAAAAGGAGATTGGCATATCAGTATAGCTCATCATACTTCATACCATATCCAATAAGGTACGATTTCGCCTTTTAGATACACCATTCAGGAGTCAGCTAGAAACAATGCCATGCTCTCTCAAGTATTTATCAAATTCAGTACTCAAGTATTCACCTCCATGATCTGATCGAAGAGCTTTAATACTTTTTCCTGTTTGATATTCTACTTCAGATTTAAATTCTTTGAACTTTTCAAAGGATTCATGTTTGTATTTCATCAAATACAAATACCCAAACCTTGATTTATCATTAGTAAAGGTAATAAAGTAATGAAAACCGCCTCTAGCCATTTCTCTAAATGAGCCACATACATCACTATGTATTAGTTCCAAAATATTTTCAGCTCTTAACCCTTATCCAACAAAGGGTGATATGGTCATTTTGCCCTGAAGGCAGGATTCACAAGTTTGAGTAGTCTCAGAGCCCAATGAAGATAAAATACCCATTTTCTCCAGTTTTGTAATCCTATCTTCTGTAACATGACGTAACCTTAAGTGCCAAATATATTTTGAACTTGAGTTGATTTTCACCATGGCATTGCATTCATTTAGATCACTTGCATTCATTTTGAATTTGTCATTATTATCCAAATAATAAAGACCATCATTCATATAACCATAACCAACAAATTTATTTCCAAAATAAATATTGCAAACATCATCTATGAATTGAAATTCATAGCCATTTCTAGTTAAACTAGATATAGAAATGATGTTCTTAAAAGCATCAGGTACATATAAAATATTATCCAAATACAAAACATGTCCAGACATGTAAAAAGATTTAGATCCTATGGTTAAAGCTTCAATAGTTGAGCCATCGCCATTCCAGAGTCTAACTTCTCGAGAACGCAAGCTGCTACTATTTACTAGTTCCTGCATATCATAAGAAATGTGAGAACTGGCACCGGTATCTAAAACCCAAGCTGTAGATGAACTATGAGTATCATCAAAATCTAAATAACAGGATATGGACATACCTTCCGAAGGTGTATCCTTCTTGTCCTTCAGAGAAGCAAAATACTCTGGGCAGTTCCTTTTACAGTGCCTATCCTTCTGGCAGTGGAAACACTTTCCTTTGCCTCCATCAGCTTTAGTCTTCCCTTTCTGTTTAGCTATTTTCTTGGAAAGACCAGGAATCTGAGGTTTCTTTTTCTTGTTGTCCTTCTTCCTGTTGGACTTTCCAGCAGAAGAAGATGCAATCAAAGTTACCTCTTTTCCTTTATTGCCCGACATATTCTTTTGGATAATAACCAGCATGTTGAGTAAACTAGCTAAGGTGCATTCCTGTTTAGTCATATGGAAATTTGTTACAAAATTCCCAAAAGACTCAAGAAGGGACTGAAGGATCAAATTCGTATGCAGTTGGAAATCCATGTTAAAGTCAAGATGTCTCAGCTGCTCAATCAGCTGAATAATCTTGTGGACATGATCCCCAACATTCTGTCCCTCAGATATCCTCATGCAGAACAGCTACCTAGATATCTCATACCTAGCATTCCTGCTGTGCTCACCATATAACTCTTGTAGGTGAAGGAGGATCTCACTCGCACTCTGAATGTTCTCATGCTGCTTCTGTAACTCATTACTCATAGAAGCAAGCATGTAACACTTGGCTCTCATATCATGCTCCTTCCACTTGTCCAAAGTTTCATGTTCCTCTTGTGTGGCCTCTGGAGGTAAGGGACCAAGAACCTATGAGTCTAGAACATATCCAATATGTTCAAGGTTTAGGACAAGTTTTAAATTTCTTAGCCAATCAGATAAATTAGGTCCTGTCAACCTATTGAGATCAAGTATGCTTGCAAGGATATTGGATGGTGGTAGTTATTTTGTGCTCATTATTATTAGAAAATTAACTACAGAAAATAACCAGATTAATTAGTAAATGTATCATGTAATTAACCAAAATGATTATGGTCTTTTAATCAAATTAGTCCTCCCACTAACTTAGCGAATCCTACACTTCCAAAGTAGAAAACAGAAATCCTAGTTGGATGGATTTCTAGTGGGTGATTGAATTCTTATAATCCTATTGATCATCCTCAAGCACTTCCATTATTAGAATTACAATAAACTATAAGTAAGCAACTCCTTGCCAATCACATCTCATGTGAGGTTCAATCCTTTATCTAGCCCCTAATGCTCAAAATCTCATGCACATCCATTATTGACTTATTTTGCATTAATTAAGTTGATCCCATTGAACCAGTAAACATGCAAATAATTTTAATGTTCTCAGGCACATCCATTATTGGCCACCAAACCATTTGCATATTTACAACATCTCATGCTTAACAATTATTCTTAAGAAAGTCTCTTAAATTAATTGCATCATATGCAACTATTTAAAATTTCTTAAAATAATTGCCCCAATGGAGGGCCTATGTTATATTTACTTTAATTATAACATATCTCAAAATATCAATGGACCTTTTCTATTACACATAAATATATTATGTAAACGGAAAAGTGAAAATGCCTTTTATTAATAAAATATGTACAAGATACATACTAAATGATATGTTCTAGGGTATACTACTAACAGAGTTTGGTGCCTAATCAATTTCCAATGCCCAATTGCATACCAAAACATATTTTAGCATGCTTTAAACTTTCATTTGCTATCATAGATTGTGAATTAACATTTAATTCTATTAAAACCTAACTAAAAGAGGGGTTTTTGGATACTAACCTACAAGGTGCACAATTGATGAGTCCTTGCTTTTGATGCCTCTAGGGCCCCAATTGTAGTCCTTCTAGCTTGTCCACCACAACCACACACTAATGGTAGCAATGGCAGCAATGGCAGCCCCAATTTTGCTTCCCAAGCCTATTCAACCACTTGAAGTTTGGGGTTTATGCTTTTATGGGTTGTATAAATGTATGAAAGTCTAGAAACATTTTTTAGCAATTTTAATTCAAAGAAGACCAAGGATTTCTTCTTGAATTAAAGTGAACAAATGAAGAGAAAGGGGAGAGAGAGGTTGCCATCCACTTTGAAGAAGAAGAAGAGAATTGTTTTCTCTTTCTTCGTTTTCCCCTTTTATAGTAAAGTAAAACCTAACTAACTCGTGCCACATGTCACCACAAGATCCCATCTTGCATTTGGCTGACTTAATCCTATAGAGCCAAGTGTCAAGCTCCATTTAAATCATGAAAAGTAGTCTTCCATCATAGGAAGACAAGTGGAAAGATCATATGGTGCCATGTGTTAATATCTCATGGTGCCACATGTCACCATATAATTTAATCTTACTTTTTTATTTTTAATTTGAGTTCTGAACTTAAAATAATAATTTCTCCTCTTCAAATTACTTTATATCAAATATAAATTAATTAATTAATTAATCTCCATTAATTAATTTTTTACAATTAAATTCATATTTAAATAATTTAAATATAAATTTAATTTATGTTATACATCCAATAACCTAGATTTGGTTTCAAGTAATGCTAGAGACTTTGCAATCTTATTGCAAACTAAACCTATTTAATTAATTAATTAAACTCTTTAATTAATCAATTAAATCTCATTTTACTTGGTGATTAACTTGAGTAGATGTGTGACTTACTAGGCTCATTACTTATTGGCAATGATAAATGATATTATCCCATAATATCATTAGAACTCTTTCTTACCTTAAATGATTTCTCTAAATCTTTTCAGGCACATTATAGACCATGGTTGACACCTAGCATAGCATGCCATGGCCACCCAATCAGTAATAAGGAATACCTTAAATGAACCTTTAATCATATGTTACCATGCACTAGAATCTCTCCGTTACAAAATCCCAATTCCAGCTGGAGTCATGGTTAATGTCAAACTCCATTCGTTATGAATATTATGTTCTCTTTTAATTCCAATTCTTTATTAATTAGATTTTCTTTTAGAAACTGTTTCTTGACTAAATCTATCTATCCTGGCCAGGAACTTAAATCATCAAGAATAATTAAATGAACATAGGATCTCATTCCTATTTACTTAGGATAACGGATTCCATCTTGATTAACACCTATCTCCATATATAACTAGTAGGAGCCATTACATGCCCATATACCCTCACATAGTATAAATATAAAAGCAGTATCAAACTCAAACCACCTATATACAAGATAATTGTGCTATCTCAGTTCTAAAGATTATATGCATTGATATGATAAATGATAATACATTGACAAAAGTAAACTCCATGTGCTTGTCATAAGCATCATTGGTTCGGCCTACTTATCATATATAAGTGCCTATCATATTTGTTATGTGGCATGAGACTTACCACTCCATCTTATTTACATCTCATAAAATACCTTGGGAACAAACATGATTATAATCTTTCTAGATAAGTCATGTCCTTTGTGACGTATCCTCGATTGTGAACCAATTTATGATACTTTATACTAGAAATACTATCACTCATATTCTTAACAACTTAAGAATAGAATTTCTAACAAAATATCAATGAATCTTTTCAATTACACATAAATAAATTATGTAAACAGAAAAGTAAAATTGCCTTTTTATTAATAAAATATGTATAAGATACATACAAAATGATATGCTCTAGGGCATACTACTAACAATCTCTCACTAGCACTAGAGCCATTCATTACAATATGTTAGACCCATCTTCTCAAGATGTCAGTATAACTGAGTTTGTGACATAGGCTTTATTAATGGATCAGCTGGATTTTCGACTAATGCTATTTTCCGCATGGCTACATAGCCTCGCCCAACTATCTCTCTGATAATGTGGTAGCGCCTTTCTATGTGTTTGGATTTCTAGTGTGTAACACCCCTAAGTTCGGTAGTGCGTTCTACTGTTCCAATGACCAGTGTTGTCCGGATAGCTAGGATGCCTAGAACTACACTTCGTTATGAGTGTGGAGACATAAAATAATGAAAAACAAGAAAAGAAAATACAAGAAAAACAAAGGAAAAATAATAGCAAAGAAATGTAACCAAGTTAAGCTAGCCGAGAACCCTGGCGATGGGTGACCACACCAGGAAGTCACGGCATGGATCGTCGACTAGCCCTGGACCGCGGGGAACCCTGGAAAATATTTTTAGGACTCAAATAAATATTTATTGAAGTATAAATGCCATTAGAAATATCAAAGAAAAATTAATTAATTAGTACAAAGAAAAGTGGGAAATCGAAAAACGGACAAAACTCGGTGTTACCGAAAAATCGGGAATACAACCCGAATAAGGGCATTGTGGTCATTTGACACCCCGAGTTGTCTTTTGACGTAAATGTCCATTAAAAATACATGATATTATATTTGTAAAATGTCATGAAAAATTAAATTAGTGGTACCTAATGTAAATAACAAAAATGAGAAGCTTAATGTGGGAAAATGAAAACTTAATTATTTAATTAATTAACTTATGGTGAGTGGAGCACTATGGGGTTAAATAAAGCATAAGTGGACAGATTTTATCCACTCCCATTTCCATTTCCTTCAAAACACACATCCATGGCCGAATTCCAATTTCTCCAAATTCCTCCATTGTCATCCATGCAATAGATCCATGCACCATTGATCAAGCCATGATTCCATGCAAGTATCTTCATTAAACTTGGTCTACACATCATGGGCAGCATGTAGGAAGCAAGAAAGAGAAGTTTTGGTGAGGTTTTGAAGAATTTCCAAAGTGGTAAGTTTGTGTTTTTTATTATTGTTTAATTAAAGTTTGTAAGGATGTTATGGGTATTTGATTTATGGAGAAATTTTTGAGTTTTGATGTTGAATGGAAATGTGCACTTTTGGCAGCCATGGAAGCACCTTGAAGGCAGTTTAATTGTGCTTGTAAGTGGTGAATTAAATGATTGATTAAATGTATATTGTGTAGGAAATTGTTTGGGTGATGTATACTTAGTATATGTAAGTGTAAAATGAAATTTAAAGCTTGGAAAGTAATGGAATGTAAGTGTACCATTGTGGCAGTTTGCTAACTCTTGAGGAATGCTGGAATTAATGCTTGGTTTATGGAATAATGATGTTAAAATGTGTTGGTTGTTATGCCAGTTTGAGTGCATGTATGATGGTGTGAAGTTGGATATGTAAATGGGCATGAATTGGTGATTGAATTGTTGTAAATTGAGTTAGACAAATTCTGTACTTGTTGGTGCACATTGAATGTAATTGTAAGCTGCCAAAATGACCTATAATATGTTATAAATTATGTTTAGGTTGTGGTACAACCAGAATTGATTTGAAGGTTAAGTTTGGTGAGTGTTAAAAGTGATGCTTGATGTGTATGCAAGAATTTCAATAAGACAGTTTGTGTTTTAGGCCTATAACTTTAAGTGTGTGGCTCCAATTAGTATGAGACCAATTGGAGGTGAAACTAGGCACAAAATGTGCCAACTTTCATGAAGGAAGATTGCCAAAATTCTGCTTGCAAGGTAGCTTGAAAAATGACCAAATCCGGATTAAGTGCCAATGAGGCCTGAAAATTGACCATTTGGGCAGCAGTTAGTGTTTAGGCCATAACTCACCTAAAACAGGTCCAATTGACCTGAAATTTTAACCATGAATAGTTAAGACCCATATCTACAAGTCTTATGAAGACACCAAAGCCCAGAAATGACCATAAGCAAGTCAAACAGTTTGCACAATTTTGTGTCCAAAAACAGGCCGAACCTAAAATGACCTAAAATGACCTAAAGTGACCAATTTTAGTGCAAGTTGACCAGCAATAGTAAAATGACCATAGCTTGGTCTACATAACTCATAATGACCTGAAATTTTGCCCCGCGTGCAATAAGACATAGATCTACAAGTTTGTAGTTTTGACCAAAAACCGAGGGAACTAGGTTGTCCGGTTAGGTCAAACTAGTATCCCGGAATCCAGCAAATTGCAAGAAAATACAAGATACATGGAAATGAACTTGGTAACATGTACCAACCCTAAAAGACTATCGAATGTGACATATTAGCAACATTAAAGCCTAAATTACCTAGAATGCACGAGGGTCGACGTATTAGGTTGACTAAGCAAATAATAGAATTCAGTGAATTAATTATCAAGTATTATCGTTAGAGACAGTTTAAATGAGTACTGAAACACTTCAAATTGTGTTTCTCAGTTAGCAAAGACTCAGGGAAGGGGAAGGAAACACTGAGTCAGAGCCAAGAAACAGTTATCAGAGGTTTGTGCACAACTAGTTTTTAACTGATTTTGTTTGAATATTTCATATGATTAAATGACATACTTTTCTTATGTATTATGTTTAACAAGCATTGGATTTAATTCAATGATTATTGAAATTGTTATAGTATGTATGAATTTAGCTTTGTGAAATGGTATTTCCACAAGTATTAAGCATTGTTATGGATTGAATAAATTATGTTTTGGAAAATTGTGATAGAACATGTTTTGAATTATGATGGTAATTTTCATGGAAAAATGCAAATTTATGATTTGAATTGTGATGAGCATAAAAAATTATTGGATATTGGAATTGACTTTGAATCGAATTATATTGTGATTTATGCTCACTAAAAAGATTGTGATATTATTTTATATCTCACTATAGATGCTTGACTAGGTTATTACCCGTCTTTCTCATTTGTTGAGAAGACAATGGAGTTAGTTGTGTTTTGATTACCATGGTACGTGCACAGGCTTAGATTTTCCTCTAATTTAAGGTTAGATCTAAGTTTATTTTATCGTTATGGCCCTTGCGGAAGATTCATCATTGTGATAGTACTGTGCACGATGATTCGACCTCCCCGACCATAGGGAGTTAGAATCTGATTCGACCTCCCAACCATAGGGAGTTAGAATCACATCGAATATGGCCCTTTCGGATTAGTCTTGCATAGTTAGTGAGATAAAGAATGATTTTTGAGATGCAGCAAAGTTTTTGAGATACAGCATGGTTTTTGAGATACAACATGAATTTTGAGACACAGAATGTTTTTGAACAGTAAAGAATTATGATTTCAGTTATTATTTATGTATAATTTATTTTGTTGGAACTACCTTAAATGGTTAGTCATGATTTGATAAATTGAATTTCGTGATCAAAGTCATTTTATACAAATGATTTACATTATTGGCAATGAATATTTTGAGTTTTGGAATTTGATGAGTATTCAGATTTCCAAATTATTTACTGTAAATTTTGTCAAGGTATATTGTACTATGTTTTAAATTATAGTTGTGCACCACTGAGTTCACAACTCAGCGATAGCTTTGTATGCTGTCGCAGGTAAGAAGAGCATAGAGCAGTGAGTAAATTTCTTTGAAGACACTTTCAAATCAGCTCCAGGTATATTATAGGTATACCCATGTACATAGGTTTTGATGTATTCATGTAATAATATGTATCTAAATTATTTGTGCAGTTGTATAAAAACTCTTGTAAAATATTTTGGTATGTAATTAAATGTAAATTATTGTAAATGTAAATTTGGGATTTCATTTATCTGAATAGTTTTGTAATATTAATTTTGAGTCTTGTAATCAATGAAATGTTTCTTTTATGAGGAGATTGATTTGATTATTGAGATTTGAATTATGGGTTCAAATGAAGTTATTGAAGTTGTATTTGAGAAAACATATTGGGAGCATTTTCTTTTGCAGGATTGAAGAACTGTTTTCTCAAAATACAGCTGGCACTTTGCCGAAATTTTGAAAAAATTTTATAACACCAGATTTTAATCGATGATTTAAATTTCACGAAAATTGTTTTAAAATCCCTTGTAGTATATCTAATGGGTTATCGGTAGGCGAAGTACGGTAATTCATTAGGTGTACTACGGGATCATGTTACATCTTACAGGGGAGTAGGGTGTGACATGTTTTGTGGTATCAGAGCAATGATTTTAAAGTAAATTTTGAACTGTGAATTTGAAATCTTTTTATCGGTAACTACAACTACTCAAATGTTTGATACATATAGTACATTTACATCATAAATATGAACTAATGGAGAGGAATCTCCTTATGTTGGTTGTACAGGAATAGAAAATCCTATGAAAAGATATGGAAGAGAAAAATGAGACAATAGAACAGTCCGTGATGGCAGAAGTACAAGTTGAGGCCCCAGCTCCACAAAGTGTCGAAGGCCCGACTGTACCAGTTTTACCAGTACAAATTACTGCACAAATGGCCCAGCAAATGGCCACTTTCTTTCAACCAATAGCTGATACTCTGTCAGCTCAAACTCAAGTACAAACTCAACCCCCACAAGGGCAGTGTGAAATAGAGAAGAGGGAGAAATCTACGGGTCAGAGCTCGAGCAGTAATTTGGGGAAGAGAAAAGAATTTGAGGAACCCCGAGCTCAGAGATATGATAGAGGCGGATCATCAGGGCAGAGAACACCAAGATCTAGTCGTCGAACAACCAGAAGTTCCTATTCGCCTGCTTTACGCCATGTTTGTGGTAAGCTACATGGAGGTATTTGTCGAAGGGCCTCTGGAGCCTGCTACAATTGTGGAAAACTTGGACACTTTGCTAAAGATTGTACTAGAGCACCACGATCTGCTTTCCAGAGTTCACAGACCGTCAGTCAGAGTCGAGATAGAAATAAAGTTGGTACTCCTCACCACTATAACATAGTGAATCAACCCGAATATAGTAGCGCACCAATCAGAGCGTCCACTATGCGCCAAGGAGAAAGAGCAGAAACTTCAGATGTAGCTGCTGGTAAGTTCTTAATTTTTGAAAGAAACAATTAGTTATTATTTGATCCCAGCACTACTTAGTTGTGTGTTAGTGTCATAACTATATGTTTTATTGCTATTCCTTTACAGGGGAATAAATTTTGATGCGTTAGTGACTAGTCTTTTAGGATCAAAACTACAATAACAAGTATGATTGACATTAATTTTGGAAGAATTGTTAGCTAAAAGTATTTTCTAACATACTATAAATTATAAAGCTAATTGGCAAGCCTACTTAATGTAAGGCAAGAGGACCTAAAAGTAAGTTACAGTAATAGAATTGCTCTAAATGAGGGCAAAGATGTTACTGTTAGTAATTATTAATGGATATTGGAATCAGAATCGGATTAGGATATTAGTGGATTCAAGAAAGATAAGATGTTAGAAAACCTAGTCCATGAGGTTATAATGTAGTGACTATATAATGTTCTCGATGTTTGTATTGTAAGCTGCAGATTATAGTACCGACATGGGATTATTGTGTAGAGCTACGTGCTTCCTCGTGGTATAATAAATTAAGAATATTTGTAAGTAACTATAAATTGATACAGTTGCACCCGAGTAGAGTACTATTACTGGAAATAAATGTGAAAATTTTAGTTAGAAATTTAAAACTTCAGAACTAGCCTATCAAAAGACTACACTTGTAAGGTAGCTGGAGTCAGTGACTCAATTACATTAATGTGAACTACCTGTACCATAGTAATTGCTATAAGCTTAGAGATATCAGTACGACTTATCATCCTCAGACGGATGGACAGTCGAAACAAGTGATTCAGGTAAATTTTGAAACTCATTGAGTTTCTATAAATATTGAATTGAAATGATAATAATAACCTATAAAATGTAATAAACCCTTGAGAATATACTGAGAACTTGTGTCCTTGAATCCAAGGGGAGATGGGACAGATACCTCCCACTAACAAAATTTGTATACATTAATAAGTGTCAAGCTAGCATACAAGTGGCACCCTATGAAACATTGTAAGGGAACAGATAACTATGGATTTTGTGATGAGATTTCCGAGGACACAGAATAGTCATGATGCAGTATAGGTTATAGTTGATAGACTAACCAAGTCTGCTCACTTTTTGCCAGTTTGGATGGACTATAGCCTGGAAAGATTGGCCAGATTGTACATATATGAAATTGTAAAATTGCATGGAGTGCCAGTATCGATTGTATCTGACAGAGATCCTAGGTTCACTTCTAGATTCTGGGGTAGTCTTCAGAGAGCCCTAAGAACTAGATTGAACTTCAACACAGCATTCCACCCACAGACAGATGGCCAACCTGAAAGGGTTATTCAGATATTGGAGGATATGCTACGGGCTTGTGTGATTGAGTTTGAAGGTAGTTGGGATACACACTTGCCTTTGATTGAGTTTGCTTATAACAACAGCTACCAATCAAGCATTGGGGATACACACTTGCCTTTGATTGAGTTTGCTTATAACAACAGCTACCAATCAAGCATTGGGATGCCTCCATATGAGGCTTTGTATGGCAGAAAATGTTGGGATGAAGTTGGTGAAAGGAAGATGATTAGGCCAGAAATTGTTTAACAGACAGAGGAAAAGATCAGATTGAACAAAGATAGACTCAAGGCTACATCAGACCGTCAGAAGTCCTATGTTGATCTGAAGAGAAGAGATATTGAATATGCAGTGGGTGATAAAGTATTCCTCAAAGTTTCTCCTTGGAAGAGGATTATGAGATTTGGCAGAAAGGATAAACTGAGTCCTCATTTCATCGGACCATATGAGGTTCTGGAAAGAGTGGGTCCTTTGGCATATCGGTTGGCATTACCTTCAGAGTTAGCAAGGATACACAGTGTCTTCCATGTGTCCATGTTAAGGAGGTACAGATCAAACCCATCTCATATACTATCAATTGAATAGATTGAGGTAAAATCCAGACCTCTCATATGAGAAAGAACCCATAGAAATTCTAGCTTATGAGGTGAAGCAACTGAGGAATAAACAGATACACCTGGTTAAAGTGCTGTGGAACCATCATTTAGGCCAGGAAGCTACTTGGGAACGTGAAGAGGATATGAGGAGACAGCACCCACAGTTGTTTAGAGACTAATGCCAGGTAAAATTTCGAGACAAAATTTTTTTAAGGGGGGGAGAATTGTAACACCCCTAAGTTCGGTAGTGCGTTCTACTGTTCCAATGACCAGTGTTGTCCGGACAGCTAGGATGCCTAGAACTACACTTCGTTATGAGTGAGGAGACATAAAATAATGAAATACAAGAAAAGAAAATACAAGAAAAACAAAGGAAAAATAATAGCAAAGAAATGTAACCAAGTTAAGCCAGCCGAGAACCCTAGCGATGGGTGACCACACCGGGAAGTCACGGCGTGGACCGTTGACTAGCCCTGGACTACGGGGAACCCTGGAAAATATTTTTAGGACTCAAATAAATATTTATTGAAGTATAAATGCTATTAGAAATATCAAAGAAAAATTAATTAATTAGTACAAAGAAAAGTGAGAAATCGAAAAACGGACAAAACCCGGTGTTACCGAAAAATCGGGAATGCAACCCGAATAGGGGCATTGTGGTCATTTGACACCCCGAGTTGTCTTTTGACCTAAATGTCCATTAAAAATACATGATATTATATTTGTAAAATGTCATGAAAAATTAAATTAGTGGTGCCTAATGTAAATAACAAAAATGAGAAGCTTAATGTGGGAAAATGAAAACTTGATTATTTAATTAATTAACTTATGGTGAGTGGAGCACTATGGGGTTAAATAAAGCATAAGTGGATAGATTTTATCCACTCCCATTTCCATTTCCTTCAAAACACACATCCATGGCCGAATTCCAATTTCTCCAAATTCCTCCATTGTCATCCATGCAAGAGCTCCATGCACCATTGATGAAGCCATGATTCCATGCAAGTATCTTCATTAAACTTGGTCTACACATCATGGGCAGCATGTAGGAAGCAAGAAAGAGAAGTTTTGGTGAGGTTTTGAAGAATTTCCAAAGTGGTAAGTTTGTGTTTTTTATTATTGTTTAATTAAAGTTTATAAGGATGTTATGGGTGTTTGATTTATGGAGAAATTTTTGAGTTTTGATGTTGAATGGAAATGTGCACTTTTGGCAGCCATGGAAGCACCTTGAAGGCAGTTTAATTGTGCTTGTAAATGGTGAATTAAATGATTGATTAAATGTATATTGTGTAGGAAATTGTTTAGGTGATGTATACTTAGTATATGTAAGTGTAAAATGAAATTTAAAGCTTGGAAAGTAATGGAATGTAAGTGTACCATTGTGGTAGTTTGCTAACTCTTGAGGAATGCTGGAATTAATGCTTGGTTTATGGAATAATGATCTTAAAATGTGTTGGTTGTTATGGTAGTTTGAGTGCATGTATGATGGTGTGAAGTTGGATAGGTATATGGGCATGAATTGGTGATTGAATTGTTGTAAATTGAGTTGGACAAATTCTGCACTTGTTGGTGCACATTGAATGTAATTGTAAGCTGCCAAAATGACCTATAATATGTTATAAATTATGTTTAGGTTGTGGTACAACCAGAATTGGTTTGAAGGTTAAGTTTGGTGAGTGTTAAAAGTGATGCTTGATGTGTATGCAAGAATTTCAATAAGATAGTTTGTGTTTTAGGCCTATAACTTTAAGTGTGTGGCTCCAATTGGTATGAGACAAATTAGAGGTGAAACTAGGCACAAAATGTGCCAACTTTCATGAAGGAAGATTGCCAAAATTCTGCTTGCAAGGTAGCTTGAAAAATGACCAAATCAGGATTAGGTGCAAATGAGGCCCGAAAATTGACCATTTGGGCAGCAGTTAGTGTTTAGGCCATAACTCACTCAAAACAGGTCCAATCGACCTGAAATTTTAACCATGAATAGTTAAGACCCATATCTACAAGTCTTATGAAGACACCAAAGCCCATAAATGACCATAAGCAAGTCAAACAGCTTGCACAATTTCGGGTTCAAAAACTGGCCGAACCTAAAGTGACCTAAAATGACCTAAAGTGACGAATTTTAGTGCAAGTTGACCAGCAATACTAAAATGACCATAACTTGGTCTACATAACTCAGAATGACCTGAAATTTTGCCCCGCGTGCAAAAATACATAGATCTACAAGTTTGTAGTTTTGACCGAAACTCGAAAACCGAGGAAACTAGGTCGTCCGGTTAGGTCAAACTAGTATCCCGAAATCCAGCAAATTGCAAGAAAATACAAGATACATGGAAATGAACTTGGTAACATGTACCAACCCTAAAAGACTATCGAATGTGACATATTAGTAACATTAAAGCCTAAATTACTTAGAATGCACCGAGGTCGACGTATTAGGTTGACTAAGCAAATAATAGAATTCAGTTAATTAATTATCAAGTATTATCGTTAGAGACAGTTTAAATGAGTACTGAAATACTTCAAATTGTGTTTCTCAGTTAGCAAAGACTCAGGGAAGGGGAAGGAAACACTGAGTCAGAGCCAAGAAACAGTTATTAGAGGTTTGTGCACAACTAGTTTTTAACTGATTTTGTTTGAATATTTCATATGATTAAATGACATACTTTTCTTATGTATTATGTTTAACAAGCATTGGATTTAATTCAATGATTATTGAAATTGTTATAGTATGTATGAATTTAGCTTTATGAAATGGTATTTCCACAAGTATTAAGCATTGTTATGGATTGAATAAATTATGTTTTGGAAAATTGTGATAGAACATGTTTTGAATTATGATGGTAATTTTCATGGAAAAATGCAAATTTATGATTTGAATTGTGATGAGCATAAAAAATTATTGGATATTGGAATTGACTTTGAATCGAATTATATTGTGATTTATGCTCACTAAAAAGATTGTGATATTATTTTATATCTCACTATAGATACTTGACTAGGTTATTACCCGTCTTTCTCATTTGTTGAGAAGGCAATGGAGTTAGTTGTGTTTTGATTACCATGGTACGTGCACAGGCTTAGATTTTCCTCTAATTTAAGGTTAGATCTAAGTTTATTTTATCGTTATGGCCCTTGCGGAAGATTCATTATTGTGATGGTACTGTGCACGATGATTCGACCTCCCCGACCATAGGGAGTTAGAATCTGATTCGACCTCCCAACCATAGGGAGTTAGAATCACATCGAATATGGCCCTTTCGGATTAGTCTTGCATAGTTAGTGAGATAAAGAATGATTTTTGAGATGTAGCATAGTTTTTGAGATACATCATGGTTTTTGAGATACAACATGAATTTTGAGACACAAAATGTTTTTGAACAGTAAAGAATTATGATTTCAGTTATGATTTATGTATAATTTATTTTGTTAGAACTACCTTAAATGGTTAGTCATGATTTGATAAATTGAATTTCGTGATCAAAGTCATTTTATACAAATGATTTACATTATTGGCAATGAATATTTTGAGTTTTGGAATTTGATGAGTATTCAGATTTCCAAATTATTTACTGTAAATTTTGTCAAGGTATATTGTACTATGTTTTAAATTATAGTTGTGCACCACTGAGTTCACCACTCAGCGATAGCTTTGTATGCTGTCACAGGTAAGAAGAGCATAGAGCAGTGAGTAAATTTCTTTGAAGACACTTTCAAATCAGCTCCAGGTATATTATAGGTATACCCATGTACATAGGTTTTGATGTATGCATGTAATAATATGTATCTAAATTATTTGAGCAATTGTATAAAAACTCTTGTAAAATATTTTGGTATGTAATTAAATGTAAATTATTGTAAATGTAAATTTGGGATTTCATTTATCTGAATAGTTTTGTAATATTAATTTTGAGTCTTGTAATCAATGAAATGTTTCTTTTATGAGGAGATTGATTTGATTATTGAGATTTGAATTATGGGTTCAAATGAAGTTATTGAAGTTGTATTTGAGAAAACATATTGGGAGCATTTTCTTTTGCAGGATTGAAGAACTGTTTTCTCAAAATACAGCCGGCACTTTGCTAAAATTTTGAAAAAATTTTATAACACCAGATTTTAATCGATGATTTAAATTTCACGAAAATTGTTTTAAAATCCCTTGTAGTATAACTAATGGGTTATCGGTAGACGAAGTACGGTAATTCATTAGGTGTACTACGGGATCATGTTACATCTTACAGGGGAGTAGGGTGTGACATAGTGAGACCAGGGTTCCTTAGCTTATATGACCGCTCCATTGTTGTCACAGTAGAGAGGAACTGCTGACTCAATGGAAGGAACTACTATAAGTTCTATCATGAACTTCTTTATCCAAATAGCCTCTTTTGCAGCATCTGAGGCGGCAATGTACTCGGCCTCCATAGTGGAATCAGTAGACGTACTCTATTTGGAACTCTTTCAACTGACTGCACCTCCATTACAAATAAACATAAATCCAGAGTAGACTTTCTATCATCAATATCTGATTGAAAATCAGAATCAGTATAACCATTCAATTGCAAGTCGCCACCTCCATAAATAAGAATAAACCCTTAGTTCTTCTCAAGTACTTAAGGATATTCTTGATAGCTATCCAGTGTTCCAAACCTGGATTAGATTGAAACTTGCTAGTCAAACTAACAGAATACGTGATATCCGGTGTAACACCCCTATTTGCATAGCCTGGTATATTTCATTGTTTAGGTGATCGATGTCGGTCTAGATAATTAAGGGGATTAGAACCACATCTAAGATAACTAGATAAGCCCTGAAAATAAATAATTAGTAATTGTAAAATAGTTAAGTATAAATAAGAAAAAATAGAACACAAGAAGTTAAATGAGCCGGGAGTCACAGCGATGGGTGACCTTCTCGGGAAGGACTGCGAGGTCAGTCTAAACTCAAAATTCGAACATCAAAATGTGACTCCGCGGTCCTTAAGACTATTGTGAACACAGTGAAAAAGAGAAAATCACAAAAAAGAATTGTTAAGTAGGTCAAATAATTAGGTCAGGGATCTGAAAGAAATATTGAATTACTTGCAAACCGGATCGAATCGGTGAGGGGCAATTTGGTCAATTTACCCTTAGAGTTGACTCCTGACCTAACTGTCCAATAAAATCAAAAGAAAAATAAATTTCAGAATCAAGAATTAAATTAAAGAAGAATGGAAAAAAAAAAGAAAAAGGAAAAGAAATTGCATTAGTGACATCATGTGGTGACCTAAGCATGATCATAAAAATAATTACATTTAATTTTATTTTTTGCTAAGTCAAAAATTGAATAAATATACAATAAAAATAACTAAATAAAGAAAATTAAAATTTGGTCTTCTTCATCACTTTAGGCTGCCACTCTTCCTCCTCTCTCTCTCTCTAAATTTATTTTTCCTTTCCTCCATTAAAGCTCCCCTTAAGCTTTTGTAATCTTAAAACACCCCATAAATCCCTTAGAAAATTAGTAGAAGTCCTTAAATTTAGCTTTAAGGAAGAGTTTGGGAGAAGTGAAATCAAAGAAAATTTTAAGAATTAGCCAAATGATGCAATTAACTTTATTTGAGTTGAGGAATGGTCAAGTGTGACCATTTGAGGTGTGTATGAAGTGTTGGAACTAAGTTTAAATTCGGATTGGTTATGGTCATTCTACAGGCAGTATGACCTAGGTCCATTTCAGGGACCAAAATTGAAAATTTACCAACCTAATTGGTGTGAGACCAATTGAAAGTGAAACTAGACACAAAATGGCACATTTTTCATTTAGGAATCATGCCCAGAAAGTGACTATAACTTAGTGAAAAATTAGCCAAATCTGGATTAGGCAAACTGACCTGTACAAAAATGACCAAATAAATAGTAGTTATGCAAATAACCATAACTTGGCCTAGGAAGGTCCAAATGACCTGAAATTTTACCAGTAGAGAGCTGAGACATAGCCTTACAACTTTTATGAGGAAAATAAAACAAAATTTTGACCATAACTTGTTTGAAAATCCACTTGCAGTCAACCACAAAAATTGCCAAAACCCAGAATTTGCCCAGAATTCTGGGTAAAACCAAATCCGGCCAGCCATGTTCAAATGGCTATAACTTGGGCCACAAAACTCCAAATGGAGTGATTCAAAAAGAGAAATAAAGTTAAGACAATAAGAAACAACTTCTATGAAGAAAACTTAGCCAAATTCTAACAGCAACATGACCAATGAAATAGTACAAAACAGGACACCAAAACTGAAAATTTGAATTTTGTGCCTAAAAGACTTAAGATTTGAGAAAACAACCAAAACCAACAAATTAGGTAACCAAAATGTAGTATGTGGGTGAAATTAGAATTCCCATACCTATTAAGCATTAGAAAGTCAACAAATTGACTTTAATAGTGTCATGAATAGTAATCCCAAAATACAAATTTTAAAGAACATCAAGTTTAGCATATTAAAGCTAGGTATAGGTAGATTTGAATTCATTTTTGGATTTATGATAAATTATGATACTGAAACACTGTGAAATTGTGTGTTTCAGTTGAAAAGAATACCGGGAAAGAACCCGAGGCATCGAGTCAAGGCCAAGAGGCGACTCGCATAAGGTTTGTGCACAACATCAATATTATTTAAAATTCACTTTACAAAGTGCATGAAATGAATTACTTATATTGCAAAATGTGTATTATGCTTTTGACTTAAATTATTGAAAGTTTACTTGCATGTGTTTGAAATGGCAATAAATGTTTAGCAAATTGTTAAGATAGTTTTGAAACCATAGTGTCATGATCATATATTTGAATACCTCACTAGCATGACTAGTGGGAAGAAGTAGTTTCGAATTTTGATTCCTTCTCTGGCTGAAGTGTTGAGGTGTGTGCCAGTAGAAGAAGAAATTGAATGGATATCCACATATTTGAGCTAGCTAGCCTTGTGATGAGATTTCTCATAAGCCTCTGGCTATTGAGATGATTATTGTTTCAAATGGCATGATATAATTGTCTGTTTTTATGAAATTTGTTTTGAGATTCCCTAAATGAAATTGTTTAGCCTAAAAGTTTATAAATCATGTTTTATATCTGTTTCTCATATTCCGTTCAGTATTTGAATAAATGTGTTTTGAATTATGCATAAATGTATTTTAGTATGTTGTGCACCACTGAGTCATAGTACTCAGCGATGGCTGTTATTGTTGTCACAGATATAGAGACTAGAGGAGCAGCAGAGTGAGCTGCTGAGGATCGTGGAGCCACCTTTCCTGAAGTTCTGTCGGGTGTATTTTATACCCTGTTTGTAATATTTATTTTGATGTTTGTAAATGTATGTATATGTAATAACTGGTCATGAGAAGTTGTATAGAGTTTGTAATAATATTATTTTGGATTTGCTTATGTAAAGTTTGGTTGATGAATGTAAATTAATTTTACTTTAATGAAATTATTTAGTGTTATTTTTTATGATATTTGAATTGAGAATTATGTTGGAATTTTGGAGTTTGGGAAAAATTGATGTTGAATTTGTTGTGGTAGTGATGGATTTTGATAAAAAAGAATTATTGGAAGTGTTTTTATAGGTTTTTGAAGAACTGTTTTCCCTAAATATAGACGGCACTCTGCCAAAATTTTTCCAAAAATTACGAAAAAATTAAAATGGACAAAAATTTGAACTAGTCTTTAAACTTCTTCTAAAAATAAGAAAATGCTCATCACTTCTAAAAAGTAAAAAAATGGTTCTAAAATCCCTTGTAGGGTACTTAATAAGTTATCGGTAGGTGAAGTTCGATAGTTCATTAGGTATTCTACGGGATCATGTTATGTCTTACAGGGGGTTAAGGTGTGACATGTTTTAGTGGCATCAGAGCAAAATTTTTGAAGTATGTTTTGATTTGTGAATTTGTGTCTTTTCTTTTATAAGTACAACTGCTCAATGTCCTTATTCGTTACATACATTGTATTACATCATGAATATGAACTAACAGAGGGAATCTACTTATGTTATTTGTGCGACACTCCTTACCCATCTACAGTATAGCCAAGCAATATATGCCACACTGTGTGCTGGAGCACCAAATCATATTTCAATTCAATTTACCCTTTTTATTATTTTTTTTTTTACAAATTTTGATTAATCTGAATTTTTCACAAATTTTACAGAAAATCTGGCAGAGTGCCGGCTGTAAATTGGAAAAATAGTTCTTCTGAATCTGTTAAAAAGACACTTTCAATATAATTTTCAAATCCAGAACTCCATTATACACACATCTCAACTCAATCTCAAAATCTCAACATTATTTTTCGAATTTTTGTTCACATCATCACTTGAAGCACATTCATGAATATTTCTCAACATTTTATTTTTCAACAAAATATACAGAAAATTTCAATAACATGAAATTTCATATCTTTACATTATCACATAAGCTCAAGAATTTGTAATTACAATCAAAACTAATACAAAATACAAAATACAACCCAAAGTCCTAATATCCTACCAAAACACTGCAAATATGAGGTGACTCTGAACTCTGTGTGCAGATCTGAAAGCTCACCCAGTATGAGGTCTGCTGGACTCCCCAGCTATGTCTCCAGTATCTGCGTGTGGCAAAAGCGACGCGCTAAGCAATTTTGCTTATTGGTGATAATATAAAATAAAATAAAATAAAATAACTAAAAATAATATAAATATGCAGAATTTATGTTTATATTTTAGGTATACTTAATTTCTTGCATTTATTGCAATATAATTTGATTAAAATTTTGTAAGATTCATTATCATTGCCCGAGTAACCCATACTAGTCGACTAGATTGGTTAAACGGGTAAACTAGCACTGGGTACTAAGTACCTCGGACTATCACACCATCGGTCACATTGTGTCTCCTAGTGTGCAACAAAACAACTAATAAGCTGTAATAATCATCAAGGATATAATTCAAGTATAATAACTCAATTAACATAGCCAAAGGCTATTTTATCACAGAATGGCATGGGAGGCCATAAAATACAGAATGGCATGAAGCCATATGCAGTACTTCTAACAGAATCCTATTGGCATGCCAACCTATCCAAACCAATCTTGCTAGGTGTACTAGGACATGTTACACTCTTAATTTATACAATTCTTGAAATTTAAGTTTAGGTGTTACTATTCATTCCATTAGTCAACAAAATGTTGACTTTTGCATAGACAATAGGTACATTTGTTTTAATACTCCCAACATACCACATTTTGCATTCTAAAATTATTGGTATTGGTTGCCAATACCATTTCTAAGCTTAATGTTAATTGTTCAAAATTTTCAGATTTCAAGCTTTGTGTTTACTATTCCATTAGTAATTTTTGTAGTGGGAATTTAGCAAAGTGGTCAACATGAAAGTTGTTCCTTGTTTTGTCTAGTTACATTTCATTTTTTTAATTACTCCATTTGGAGTTTTGTAAGTCAAGTTATGGCACAAAAACCACAACTAGCCGGATTACAGATTTTCCAGATTTTATGGACTGACCAAATCTATAGTATTTTGGGCAGTGAATGCAGGTCACTTTTTGGTTATGTTATGATCATAATTTGGGTTAGGTTTCTTCATAAAATTTGTAGATCTATATCTCTACTTGTTGCTGGTAAAATTTCAGGTTAATTGGACCTTTCTACACTGAGTCATGATCAAATGACTAAATACTGTTCATTTGATCATTTTACCCAGGTAGATTGTAGGTCACCCGGATTAGGGCAATCTTTAGGTCAACTTGGTTTGGTTTTATGGGCATGGTTTCTTCACCAAACTTGTGCCATTATATGTCTAGTTTCATGTCCAATTGTCCTTACACCAATTGAACCTCTACAACTTTAGTTATTGCTGCCCAAACCTGTTGGACTCATACCTAGTCCTATAAGTCACCAAGGGCAGCCACACCAACTTCAATTCCTACTAAACAAACCACTTCATTTCTTATTTACACATAGCCCAATGGTCAGTAATTGACCACTAAAACTCTCTTTCACCAAATATGTGAACAAAGTCTCAATTTGGGTCCAAACCCTAGCTCCACCATTCTAGATTGTTGTATTACTTGCACTTCACCTTCATAATCAATATATTAGTGTTAAGGGCAACCACAATATCATTTTAATTCTAAGAAATCTTCAAAACTCAACCAAGTTCAAGGCTGCTAGAATTTTTAAGCAGGACGTACACATGATGTTTACTAAATTTTCTTGTAAATTTGCATCAAATACCACTCCTTCAACATGAATGGAAAGATAAAAATCAAGTTTAGTCACTAACCTCTAATGGAGTGAAATTCAAACTTGTAAGAACTCTTGTTTTACACTTCTTTTTGCTCCCAAAAGATTCACCAAGATGAAAGAGCAAGCTTTTGTGTTAACACTTAGTTTTTGTTGGAAGAAAACTAGGGAAAGCAAGCTTTTGGTGAGCTTGGCTATGGAGGAATGAGAAAGAGGCTTGGTTCGGCTTGGAAGAAGAGTGAGAGGCTGTTGAAATTTTCTAGAATTTTGCCTCCTTTTCTCTATTTTTAATAGATTATAATTGTATTTCTTGAATTTTGATTGGCCAAAGATTTTAATGACCTCATGCTTACATAATGCTTATGTAATAAAGCTAAATTTCTTTCATTTTCTTTTCTTTCCTTTCCTATTCATTTTTAAATAATTTTTCATCAATATTTGTTCATATTTTATGTCATATAATTCACTTACATAAATGGATAAGTTGGTCAAAAATCATCTCTGAAGACGAAATGACCAAAATGCCCTCCGTTTGGCTTAACGAGCCAAAATTGTGTGTACCTATTGATTAAATTTTCCTGGTGTTTTCTTAACATTCTATTATCATGGGAACCCCAATAATCCTTCCCTGAGGTCCCAAAAATTATTTCATGAAGTTTTCTCCTCAGTCTATTTCACTAGGTCTGGTCCTATCAGCTTATCTTCGCCCAATTCAGTCTAACATACGGGGGTTCTACACTTCCTCCCGTACAGTGCTTCATACGGGGCCATTTGAATTCTAGCTTGGTAGCTATTATTATATGCAAATTCTACCAGTGGGAGATATCTATCCCAACTCCCCTCAAACTCAATGACACAACTCCTCAGCATATCCTCCAGGATCTATTACATAATTCACATTGTTACTATCATTTCAATTTGTAAATTGTGAAAATTCAATTAGGTTCTAGGTTTACCTGGATTAATCGTTCTGACTATCCATCCGTCTGAGGGTGAAAAGCCGTGATGAAGTGGAGTTGTGTGCCCAAGGCTTCTTGCAACTTTTTCTAAAATCTCGATGTAAACCTTGGGTCTCGGTCAGATATGATGGAAAGTGGGATTTCATGTAGTCTAACTATCTCACTAATATACAATTCTGCTAGCTTCTCCAGTGAGTAGTCAGTCCTAACTGATAGAACATGTGCTGACTTTATCAATCTGTCCACTATCACCCATACTGCATCATGCTTCTTCTGGGTGAAAGGTAGACCACTAACAAAATCTATAGTGACCAGATCCTATTTCCATTCAAGTATGCTTATATGCTGTAGCAACCCTGATGGAACTTGATGTTCTGCTTTAACTTGCTGACATGTCAATCACTTAGTAACATAGTCAGCTATATCCTTCTTCATACCAGGCCACCAAGAATGAGGCTTCAAATCAATATACATTTTTGTGCTTCCCGGGTACATAGCATAAACACTAGTGTGTGCTTCTTTCAGAATATTAGTCTTCAGTTCCCAATCATCTGGTACACACACTTTTTCTCTGTAATACAGACACCCATCCACTTTCATCTCATAATCAGTTTCCTTTCCCTCTGGAATTTTACCCACAATAACCATTAATTTGTCATCGGCCTTCTGCCCATCTTGTATCTGCTGTAACAGGTATGGCCTCACTTGTAACTCAACCAAAATAGCTCCATCTTGAGCTAAGGACAGACGGGCTTTTAGCGATCTTAAAGCTATGATGGACTTCCTACTCAAAGCATCAACAACTACATTTGCCTTCCCAGGATGATAATCTATCACACAATCATAGTCCTTTAGGAACTCAATCCATCGCCTCTGTCTAAGATTGAGCTCCTTCTGGGTTGGCAAATATTTTAGACTTTTGTGGTCTATATATATGTAGCATTTTTCACCATATAAATAATGCCTCCATATCTTCAGTGTGAAGATAATTGCTGCTAAATCTAGGTCATGAGTAGGGTAGTTCTGTTCATATGGCCTTAACTACCTGTAAGCATAGGTGACTACTTTCCCCTCTTGCATCAATACACACCCTAACCCATTATGCGAGGCATCACTGTAGATCACAAAGCCTTTTCCTGACACTGGCTATGTTAACACTGGTGCTTCTGTCAACATAGCCTTTAGCCTTTCAAAACTAGCTTGGCACTTGTTGTTCCAGCCAAATTTCACATTCTTGTGCAACAACTTAGTCACTGGAGCAGCTATAAGAGAGAACCCCTTCACAAATCTTCTATAATACCCAGCTAGCCCCAAGAAACTTCTGACCTCAGTTGTATTTCTGGGAGGCTTCCATTCCATCACTGCTTCTATCTTTTTGGGATCCACTCTAATCCCCTCTACTGATACTATGTGTCCAAGGAAAGAGATTTCACTCATCCAGAAGTCACACTTGGACAGCTTAGCATACAGCTTTTTTTTCTCACAGGGTTTGTAGAATAATCCTCAAATGTTCATCATATTCTTCCCTGGTCTTGGAATACACCAGAATATCATCAATAAAGACCACTACAAACCGATCTAAATATGGATGAAAGATACAGTTCATAAGCTCCATAAATGCTGCTGGTGCATTTGTTAACTCAAACGGCATCACAAGGAATTCATAATGTCCATACTGGGTTCTGAATGCAGTTTTTGATACATCTACATCCTTTACCCTCAACTGATGATACCCTCAATTTTTTAAAATACACCGGCTCCTTTCAACTAATCAAACAGATCATCAATTCTGGGCAACGGATATTTATTCTTCATAGTTACTTTGTTCAACTATCAGGTATCAATACACAATCTCAAGGTTCCATCCTTCTTCTTCACAAACAGCACCGGGGCTCCCCATGGTGACACACTGGGGCGTATGAACCCCTTATCGAGTAACTCCTGCAACTGAATTTTCAACTCCCTCAATTTAGTGGGTGCCATCCTATAAGGAGCAATAGAAATTGGTGCTATACCCGACATTACCTCAATAGCAAACTCGACTTCCCTTTCTGGTGGTAAACCAGGCAATTCTTCAGGAAACACATATGGGAAGTCTCTTACTGTGGGTATATCACACAGGTTTGGTTTAGCCTACCTAGTATCAACCACGTGTGCTAGGTAAGCTTCACAGCCTTTTCTCATCAATCTTCTTGCAACTGTGGCTGAGATAACATTGGACAGGAAATCTGTCCTTTCACCCACAACAGTAATCTCATTACCCTCAGAAGTTTTCAGAGAAATCCTCTTCAATTTGCAATCAACTATTGCCTGATGACGTGATAACCAGTCCATTCCCAAAATCACGTCAAACTCGTGGAAAGGCAATTCAATTAGGTCTACCGAGAATTCATAAGCCTGAATCCTCAACTGGCAACCTTTATACACTTTATTCACTACCATACTGTGGCCTAGTGGATTTGTGACCAAAATGTCTTGATCACTCTCCTCTACTGGAACTTCCCTCTCTATGGGTAGTTTGATGCAGATGTATGAATGAGTGGATCTTGGATCCACCAATGAATGCACAGACATGTTTTAGAGAGAGAATGTACCCCTGATGACGTCCGGGGCATCTTGCTCCTCCTAAGCTCTGATGGCATAGGCTCTGGCAGATACTCTAGTCTATGGCCTCTCAGTGGACTCAGATGCAGGCCTCAATGATGGTCTAGCTGCCTCAGATTTACCAGGCTTCCTACCCCTTTGTGGTGCAGGAGCAGGTCTGTCTGCTTGTGTTAAGGCAGCTGTAGTAGTCCTCTTCGGACAATTTTTAATCTGATGTTTTGTAGATCGACACCTAAGCATGCACCAGTCACTTGCCAACAGTCCCACTTGTGCCACTTCTAGTAGTATGGATAGGCCAAAGATGCTGGGCCTGGTCCCCTAAACACCGTCCCTGGAGAGCTACCCACTGATGGTGTTGACTGGCCTCTCCTAGGTGTGAACTATGGTCTGGGCCCCTGGGACTGACCCTGACCTTGTGGTTGTCCTGAACCCTGAGCAAGAGGACCCTTACTCTTTTTACTGGGAGTAGAAAATGAATTGGATTGACCTGAACCCCTCTTCTGCTATCTTTCCCTTCTAGTTTGCTCATTTATTCAGACCCTTTCTACTTTCGATTCAGCATCTACTAATTTGGAAAAATCTGTGATCTCTAATGCAGTTATCATGACTTTGATATTGTCATTGAGCCCTTCTTTGAACCTTCTGCACCTTGCTGCCTTTGTAGGGACTATCTCCCTCCCATACCGGCTCAGTCTGATGAATTCTTGCTCATACTCTACTACTGATAGTTGCCTCTATCTTAGACTGATAAATTCTCTTCTTCTTTCTTCTAAATACACCTTACTGACATACTTCTTCCTGAACTCTATTAAGAAGTAATCCCAGGTGATTTGATCCAATTGCACCTCACTGGTTACTTTGTCCCATCACTGGTATGCATCATCTTGAAGTAGGGACACAGCTCCCTCCAGGTTCTGCTTGGGGGTGCAATGAAGCTGTTTCAGCACTCTGATTGTTCTGTCTAACCATTTTTCCGCTATCATGGGATCATCCTCCTTCTTCCCAAAGAAATCAATAGTCCCATGTTTTCGCGGTTTCTCTAAATGGGACTTCTATGGTGGTGGTGGAGGTTATGGCTGTGGTTGTGGTGGTGGAATTGCCCCCATCATTTGTCGGTAAAACTCGATTATTTATTGAAATAATGCAAACTGAGGTTGGGCAGGTGCCTCAGCTGCTGGTGGAGCAGATTCTCCCTTGCCCCCAGATTCAGCCCTTGGTGGAGCACAACTCTCCACCTCTTCATCAACTGCTCTTTAAGAAGCAGGATCCATATCCTGATCAAAATAACAAAACAAATAGATCTGCATCAGTGTCACCTCAACACTTACAAATGCAATGTAATGGTATGCACTCTATCTAGGCCCAGAAACTCCTAAACTGATGCTCTGATACCACTAAATGTGACACCCCTTACCCGTTTACAATGTAGCCGAGCAAGATATGCCACACAGTGTGCCAGAGCACCAAATCATATTTCAATTTTTTTTTTTACAATTTTTGATTAATCTAAATTTTCTGCAAATTTTATAGAAAATCCGGCAGAGTGCCAGCAGTAAATTGAAAAAACAGTTCTTCTGAATCTGTTAAAAAGACACTTCCAATATAATTTTCAAATCCAGAACTCCATTATACACACATCTCAACTCAATCTCAAAATGTCAACACTATTTTTCGAATTTTTGTTCACATCATCACTTGAAGCACATTCATGAATATTTCTCAATATTTCATTTTTCAACATAATATACAGAAAATTTCAATAACATGAAATTTCATATCTTTACATTATCACATAAGCTCAAGAATTTGTAATTACAATCAAAACTAATACAAAATCCAAAATACAAAATACAACCCAAAGTCCTAATGTCCTACCAAAACATTGCAAATATGAGGTGACTCTGAACTCTGTGTGCAGATTTGAAAGCTCACCTAATATGAGGTCTGCTGGACTACCTAGCTATGTCTCCAGTACCTGCGTGTGGCAAAAGCGACGTGCTAAGCAATTCTGCTTAGTAGTGACAATATAAAATAAAATAAAATAAAATAACTAAAATAATATAAATATGCAGAATGTATGTTTACATTTTAGGTAAACTTAATTTTTGGCATTTATTGCAGTATAATTTGATTAAAATTTTGTAAGATTCATTATCATTGCCCGAGTAACCCATACTAGTCGATTGGACTGGATAAACGGGTAAACTAGCACTGGGTACTAAGTACCTCGGACCATCACACCATCGATCACATTGTGTCCCCCGGTGTGCAACAGAACAGCTAATAAGCTGTAATAATTGTCAAGGATATAATTCAAGTATAATAACTCAATTAACATAGCCAAAGGCTATTTTATTACAGAATGGCACGGGAGGCCATAAAACACAGGATGGCATAAAGCCATATGTAGTACTGCTAACAGAATCCTATTGGCATGCTAACTTATCCAAACCAATCTTGCTAAGTGTACTAGGGCATGTTACACTTTTAATTTATACAATTCTTGAAATTTAAGTTTAGGTGTTACTATTCATTACATTAGTCAACAAAAATGTTGACTTTTGCAGAGACAATAGGTACATTAGTTTTAATACTCCCAACATACCGTATTTTGCGTTCTAAAATTATTGGTATTGGTTGCCAATACCATTTCTAAGCTTAATGTTAATTGTTCAAAATTTTCAAATTTTAAGCTTTGTGTTTACTTTTCCATTAGTAATTTTTGCATTGGGAATTTGGCAAAGTGGTTAACATGAAAGTTGTTCTTTATTTTGTCTAGTTACATTTCTTTTTTTTTTAATCACTCCATTTGGAGTTTTTAAGCTCAAATTATGGCCCAAAAACCACAACTGGCCGGATTACAAATTTTCCAGATTTTCTGGACTGACCAAATCTATAGTATTTTGGGCAGTGACTGCAGGTCACTTTTTGAATATGTTATGGTCATAATTTGGGTTAGGTTTCTTCATGAAAGTTGTAGGTCTATATCACAGCTTGTTACTGGTAAAAGTTCAGGTCAATTGGACCTTTCTGCACTGAGTTATGACTAAATGACTAAATACTGTTCATTTGATCAATTTACTAAAGCAGATTGCAGGCCACCCTAATTAGGGCAATCATTAGGTCAACTTGATTTGGTTTTATGGGCATGGTTTCTTCACCAAAGTTGTGCCATTATGTGTCTAGTTTCATGTCCAATTAGCCTTGTACCAATTGAACCTCTACAACTCCAATTATTGCAGCCCAAACCTACTAGACTCATGCCTAGTCCTGCAGGTCACCAAGGGCAGCCACACTAACTTCAATTCTCACTAAACAAACCACTTCATTTCTTATTCACACACATCCCAATGGTCAGTAATTGACCATTAAAACTCTCTTTCACCAAATACATGAACAAAGTCTCAATTTGGATCCAAAACCTAGCTCCACCATTCTAGATTGTTGCATTACTTGCACTTCACCTTCCTAATCAATATATTAGTGTCAAGGGCAGCCACAATATCATTTTAATTCTAAGAAATCTTTAAAAGTCAACCAAGTTCAAGGCTGATGGAATTTTTAAGCAAGACGTACACATGATGTTTACTAAATTTTCTTGTAAATTTGCATCAAATACCACTCCTTCAACATGAATTGAAAGATAAAAATCAAGTTTAGTCACTAACCTCTAATGGAGTGAAATTCAAACTTGCAAGAACTCTTCTTTTACACTTTTTTTTGCTCCCAAAAGATTCACCAAGACGAAAGAGCAAGCTTTTGTGTTAACACTTAGGGTTTTTGTTGGAAGAAAACTAGGGAAAGCAAGCTTTTGGTGAGCTTGGCTATGGAGGAATGAGAAAGCGGCTTGGTGCGGCTTGGAAGAAGAGTGAGAGGCTGCTGAAATTTTCTAGAATTCTACCTCCTTTTCTTTATTTTTAATGGATTATAATTGTATTTCTTGAATTTTGATTGGCCAAAGATTTTAATGACCTCATGCTTACATAATGCTTATATAATAAAGCTAAATTTCTTTCATTTTCTTTTCTTTCCTTTCCTATTCATTTTTAAATAATTTTTCATCAATATTTGTTCATATTTTATGTCATATAATTCACTTACATAAATGGACAAGTTGGTCAAAAATCATCTCTGAAGACGAAATGATCAAAATACCCTCCGTTTGGCTTAACGAGCCAAAATTGTGTGTACCGATTGATTAAATTTTCCTGGTGTTTTCTTAACATTCTATTATCATGGGAACCCCAATAATCCTTCCCTGAGGTCCCAAAAATTATTTCATGAAGTTTTCCCTCGGGTTTAGGATTGCTAACGGCCTTCACCATCACTTCCCTTTCAGGTTACTCATCCCTAGGGTTTCGGCTCGTTTAACCTTAATGTATTTCATTCCTATAAATTTTCCTTGATTTTTATGAGCATTATTTAGTTTCTCTATAACTCCCACTTTAGTCTAATTATAATTTCAAACATTCTAGCTGCCTGGACCGACATTGGTCACCGGAACAGCAGACTGTACGGACTAGTTAAAGTGAGGATGTTACAACTCTTCCCCTCTAATAAAAATTTCATCCTCAAAATTTACCTGATGCAAACAGTTGAGGAAACTGTTGCCTCATCATCTCTTCACTTTCCCAAGTTGCCTCTTCAGTGTTGTGGTGCCTCCAAAGCACTTTCACCAGTGGAATTTATTTATTTCTTAGTTCCTTTACTTCCCGAGCTAGGATCCGTATAGGCTCTTCTATATATGTCAAGTCCGGTTCGATTTCAATCTCTTCTACGGAGATGACATGTGAAGGGTCTGAGTGATATCTTCTTAGCATAGAAACATGGAATACATTATGGATTTTATCTAGTTCTGGTGGTGAAGCTAGCCTATAGGCTACTGGAGCCACACGTTCAATGACTTCATATGGGCCAATAAACCTAGGGCTTAACTTACCCTTTCTTCCAAACCGCAGTACTTTCTTCCACGGTGAGACTTTGCGAAACACTTTGTCGCCAACTGCATACTCTATCTCTCTTCTCTTCAAGTCGGCATAAGATTTCTGTCTATCTGAGGCAACCTTCGAATTTGCTTTGATTATTTTCACTTTCTCCTCAGTCTATTTCACTAGGTCTGGTCCTACCAGCTTATCTTCGCCCAATTCAGTCCAACATATGGGGGTTTTACACTTTCTCCCATACAGTGCTTCAATTGGTGTTTGGCCAATTGGAAATGAAACTAGACACATAATGGCACAACTTTGGTGAAGAAACCATGCCCATAAGACCAAACCAAGTGGACCAAAAACTTGCCTCAATCCGGATGTCCTGCAACCAGTTTCTGCAGAATGACCAAATGAACAGTGATTGTTCATTTGGCCATAACTCAGTGTAGAATGGCCCAATTGACCTAAAATTTTACCAACAACAAGCTGAGATATAGACCAACAACTTTCA
Source organism: Hevea brasiliensis (assembly GCF_030052815.1). Lineage (NCBI taxonomy): Eukaryota > Viridiplantae > Streptophyta > Magnoliopsida > Malpighiales > Euphorbiaceae > Hevea > Hevea brasiliensis. Next base: position 43,306,030 of record NC_079503.1, on the reverse strand, counting down.
TGAAGGAATCTACCCCAAATTATGACCAGAACCTATTCAACAAGAGAGTGGAAGTTACTATTTACTGCACTGTAGATATGGTCAGTTCTGAAATTTTTCAATCCGTCCAGTTGTGGTTTTTGGACCATAACTTAAGCTACAAAACTCCAAATGGAGTGATTCAAAAAACGAAATTCAACTAGACAAAATAAGGAACAACTTTCATGTTTATCATTTTCCCAAATTCCCACAGCAACAGCAACTAATGGAACAGTAAAATTTGGGTATAAAAACTGAAAATTCTGCTCCATAAATTTTAAGCTTAGAAATGATATTGTTAACCAATACCAACAAATTTTGAATGCAAAATGTGGTATGTTGGGAGTGTTAAAACCAATGTACCTATTTTCTATGCAAAATTCAACATTTTTGTTGACTAATGAAGGGAATAGTAACACCAAAACTTGAAATTCAAAAATTGAAAGATTCAAAAGTGTCAAATGCCCTAGTATACCTAACAAGATTGGTTTGGATAGTTTGGCATGCCAATAGGGTTCAGTTAGTAGTACTGCACATGGCATTATTCCATTCTGTGATTTCATGGCTTTTAGCCATTCTAACCTTGTATTGAGATTTGGCCTTGTGCCTGATGTCATTACAGCTTATTAGCTGTTATGTTGTACACCGGGAGATACATATGTGACCGATGGTGTGACGGCCCGAGGTACTTGATTCCCAGTGCCAGTTTACCCGTTTATCCAGTCCAATCGTCCAGTATAGGTTACTTGGGCAACCAAAAATGAAAGTGGATAAAGTTTATGAAATAATGAATATAACAAGTACAAAATAAGTATGACTACAAATACTTATTGAAAATTTATTTGCAATAAGACATAGATACATTCACTGCATATTTATTTTCTGTTATTACTTTTTATTTTATTATTGGTACCACTAAGCATTATTGCTTAGCGCGTTGCTTTTGCCACGCGTAGGTTCTGGAGATACTAACCGAGGGCCCAGTAAACCACAGACTGGGTGAGATCTCCTGCAGCTCTGCATAGTGTCCGTGTCACCTCACCATCCTCAGTGCATTGGTAGGACACTAGGTTTTATTTTGGTATTTTGTAACTATCTTTTATTTTCTATAGTGTAAATGAGACTTATATAATGTATTTTGATATTAATGTAAATAGTGAAAATTGTGGTTATGAATGGAAAATTTGAGTATTTATTTATTTCTTATACATATGAGTACCATGAGAAATGAATGATTGAGAAATGTTGTTGAAAAATATTGAGTTTTTGATGATTATTGGAGTTGAGAATGATTGGATATGATTATTGGAAGTGTTTTTCACAGGTTCCGAAGAACTGTTTTCTCCATTTTTAGCAGATCACTGCCGGATTTTCTATAAAATTTTCAGAACCTCAAACAAATTATAATTTCAATAAATAACTTAAATGAATTATATTTCACAAGTTATATTCAAAACTATGATAAAAATAAATTAAGGAAGAATAAAAATGATTATGATAAAATAGAGTGTTCTGGTACACCGTGTGACATATCTTACTCGGATATACTGTAGATGGGTAAGGGGTGTCACATTTAGTGGTATCAGAGCACGGTTTAGGCGTTTCTGGGCCTAGATTGAGTCCATACCATGCATTGCATTTGTAAGAGTCGAGGTGACACGAATACAGATCTGTTGTCTTTGTTAAATAGGATATGGACCCTTCATCTCAGAGAGCAGTTGAGGAAGAAGTGGAGAGTCATGCTCCATCTGCAGCAGCTGAGGCTGCGGGTTGGGGAGAACCTACTCCGCCAGCTCAAGCAGAGCCTGCTCACCCTCCACAGGCCATGTTCCAGCAAATGGCTGAATTCTTCAAACAAATGGTTGGGGTAATGCCAGCACCACCACCACCACCACCTCCACAGCAGAAATCACACCTGGAAAGACTAAGAAAATTTGGAGCAGTGGACTTCTTTGGCAAGAGAGAAGATGATTATGTTACAACCGAAAATTGGTTGAACAGAACAGGCAGGGTTTTAAAACAACTCCACTGCACTCCAGAGCAAAATCTAGAAGCTGTTGTATCTCTGTTGCAAGATGATGCATATGAATGGTGGGATACGGTGTCCAGTGAAGTACACCCAGAAGTAATAACTTGGGACTTCTTCCTCTCTGAATTCAAGAAGAAATATGTGGGTAGTATATACCTGGAAGAGAGAAGAAGAGAGTTCGTTAACCTGAGGCAGTGACAAAGGGCCGAGAGTATGAAAAGGAATTTGTCAGATTAAGCCGCTATGGAAGGGAGATAGTCCCTAATGAGGCCGAAAGGTGTAAGAGATTTGAAGAGGGATTAAATGACAACATAAAGATCATGATCACAGCCTTGGGAATCACCGACTTCACCAAGTTAGTGGAAGCTGCAATAAAGGTTGAAAAGGTTAGAATAAGTGGCGGACTGTAAGAGAGAGACAGCGAGAAGAGGGGCCAGTCGTCTAGTTCATCTCCTGCATTTGGGAAGAAGTTCAAGGGTCCACCTGCACAGAGTTCAGGTCAACCACAAGGTCAGGGTCAATCTCAGGGGCCCAGGCCACAGTTTACCCCTAGGAGAGGTCAGTCCACACCATCAATGGGCAGCTTTCCAGGGATGGGGTTCAGGGGACTAGCCCCAGCAACTTCTGCATGTCCACATTGCCTGAAGTGGCATAAGGGGGAGTGTTGGAGAGTGACTGGTGCCTGCTTAAGGTGTGGGTCAACAGAGCATCAGTTGAGGAACTGTCCATGCAGAACTACTACAGCTGCTCCAACACAAGCAGACAGACCTGCTCCTGCACCACAAAGGGGTAGGAAATCTGGCAAATCTGAGGTAGTGGGACCATCACAGAGGCCTGCATCTGAGCCAGCAGAGAGGCCTGAGAGTAGACCACCTATAAGAGCTTATGCCATTAGAGCTCAGGAGGAGCAAGATGCCCCGGACATCATCAGGGGTACGTTCTCCCTCTAAACTACATCTGTGCATGCATTGGTGGATCCAGGATCCACTCATTCATACATCTGTATCAACCTACCCGTAGAAAGGGGGATATTAGTAGGGGAGAGTGACCAAGACATTCTGGTCACTAATCCATTGGGCCACAGTGTGGTAGTGAACAAAGTGTACAAGGTTTGCTCGTTAAGGATTCAGGGGTATGAATTCTTGGCCGACCTGATTGAGTTGCCTTTCCATGAGTTTGACGTGATTTTGGGAATGGATTGGTTGTCACGTCATCGGGCAATGGTTGATTGTAAATTGAAGAGAATTTCTTTGAAAACTCCTGAGGGTAATGAGATTACAGTTGTGGGGGAAATGACAGATTTCTTGTCCAAGGTTATCTCAGCCACAGTTGCGAGAAAACTGATGAGAAAAAGCGGTGAAGCCTACCTAGCACATGTGGTGGATACTAGGCAAGCTAAGCCAGATCTATGTGACATACCCACAGTAAAAGACTTCTCAGATGTGTTCCCTGAAGAATTACCTGGTTTGCCACCAGAAAGGGAAGTCGAGTTTGCCATTGAGACACTGCCGGGTACAGCACCAATCTCTATTACTCCTTATAGGATGGCACCCACAGAATTGAAGGAACTGAAAATCCAGTTACAGGAGTTGCTGGATAAGGGGTTCATACGCCCTAGTGTCACCATGGGGAGCTCCAGTGCTATTTGTAAAGAAGAAAGATGGAACTTTGAGGTTATGCATCGATTACTGGCAGTTGAATAAAGTGACTGTGAAGAACAAATATCCGTTGCCTAGAATTGATGATCTGTTTAATCAGTTGATGGGAGCAGGAATATTTTCAAAAATTGATCTCAGATCAGGGTATCATCAGTTGAGGGTGAAGGATGCAGATGTGCCAAAGACTGCATTCAGGACCCGATATGGGCATTATGAGTTCCTAGTGATGCCCTTTGGCCTAACGAATGCACCAGCAGCATTCATGGACCTTATGAACCGTATCTTCCATCCATACTTAGATCGGTTTGTAGTGGTCTTTATTGATGATATTTTGGTGTATTCCTAGACCAGGGAAGAACATGATGAACATTTGAGGATTGTTTTGCAAACCCTGAGAGAAAAGAAGCTGTATGCTAAGTTGTCCAAGTGTGACTTTTGGTTAAATGAGATTGCATTCCTTGGACACATAGTGTCAGCTGATGGGATTAGGGTGGATCCCAAGAAAATAGAAGCAGTGATGGAATGGAAACCTCCCAGAAATACAACTGAGGTCAGAAGCTTCTTGGGGCTAGCTGGGTATTACAGGAGATTTGTGAAGGGATTTTCGTTAATAGCTGCTCCAATGACCAAGTTGTTACACAAGAATGTCAGATTTGACTGGAATGAAAAGTGTCAGGCTAGTTTTGAGAAGTTGAAGGCTATGTTGACAGAGGCACCAGTGTTAACACAGCCAATGTCGGGAAAGGACTTTGTGGTCTACAGTGATGCCTCTCATAATGGGTTAGGGTGTGTATTGATGCAAGAGGGGAAGGTGGTTGCTTATGCTTCCAGACAGCTAAGGCCACATGAACAGAATTACCCTACCCATGATCTAGAGCTTGCAGCAATTATCTTCGCTCTGAAGATATGGAGGCATTACTTATATGGTGAAAAGTGCTACATTTACACGGACCACAAAAGCCTGAAATACTTGCCAACCCAGAAGGAGCTCAACCTTAGACAGAGACGATGGATTGAGTTCCTGAAGGACTATGATTGTGTAATTGACTACCATCCTAGGAAGGCAAATGTAGTTGCTGATGCTTTGAGCAGAAAGTCCATCACAGCTTTGAGATCATTGAATGCTCGTCTATCTTTGGTTTGAGATGGAGCTATTTTGGCTGAGTTGCAAGTGAGGCCAAGCCTATTACAGCAGATTTTAGATGGGCAGAAGGTAGATGAGAAGCTAAAGGCTATTATGAGAAAAATCCTAGAAGGGAAAGAAACTGACTATGAAGTGAAAACAGATGGGTGTCTGTACTACAAAGGAAGATTGTGTGTACCAGATGATGGGGAATTGAAGGCCAGTATACTAAAAGAGGTACACACCAGTGTGTATGCTATGTACCCAGGAAGTACAAAAATGTATCATGATCTGAAACTTCAGTATTGGTGGCCTGGTATGAAGAAGGACGTAGCTGACTATGTGACTAAATGCTTGACATGTCAGCAAGTCAAGGCAGAACATCAAGTTCCATCAGGTTTGCTACAGCCTATACGCATACCTGAATGGAAATGGGATCGAGTCACCATGGATTTTGTAAGTGGTCTACCTCTCACCCAAAAGAAACATGATGCAGTATGGGTGATAGTGGATAGATTGACGAAGTTAGCACACTTTCTGCCAGTTAGGACTGACTACTCACTAGAGAAATTAGCAGAATTGTATATCAGTGAGATAGTTAGATTGCATGAAATTCCAATTTCCATCATATCTGATCGAGACCCAAGGTTTCCATCGAGATTTTAGAAGAAGTTGCATGAGTCCTTAGGTACACAACTCCACTTCAGCACAGCTTTCCATCCTCAGACGGATGGGCAATCAGAAAAAGTAATCCAGGTAAACAATTAAACCAATTGAATTAATACAAATATTGAACTAAAATGATAATAATAACATAAAATATATGTCAGGTCCTTGAGGATATGCTGAGGAGTTGTGTCATTGAGTTTGAGGGAAGTTAGGATAGATACCTCCCACAGGCAGAATTTGCATACAACAATAGCTACCAAGCTAGCATCCAAATGGCCCCGTATGAAGCATTGTATGGGAGGAAATGTAGAACTCCAGTGTGCTGGACTGAATTGGGCGAAGACAAACTAGTAGGGCCAGACCTGGTGAAACAGACTGAGGAGAAAGTAAAACTAATCAAAGCCAATCTGAAGGTTGCCTCAGATAGACAGAAATCTTATTCCGACGTGAAGAGAAAAGAAATAGAATATGCGGTTGGCGACAAAGTGTTCCTCAAGGTGTCACCGTGGAAGAAGGTACTGAGATTTGGAAGAAAAGGTAAGTTGAGCCCTAGGTTTATTGGCCCATATGAAGTCATTGAACGTGTGGGTCCGGTGGCCTATAGGCTAGCTTTACCACCAGAGCTGGACAAGATCCACAATGTGTTCCATGTGTCTATTCTAAAAAGATACCGCTCAGATCCTTCACATGTCATCTCCATGGAAGAAATTGAAGTACAACCAGATTTGACATATGAAGAATAACCCATACGGATCCTGGCTCGGGAAGTGAAAGAGTTGAGGAATAAGCAGATTCCACTGGTGAAAGTGCTTTGGAGGCACCACAACACCAAAGAGGCAACTTGGGAAAGTGAAGAGACGATGAGGCAACAGTTCCCTCAACTATTTGCATCAGGTAAATTTCGAGGATGAAATTTAAATTAGAGGGGAAGAGTTGTAACACCCTCCCGGTAGCAACTCCGTACATTCTACTGTTCCGATGACTAGTGTCGGTCCGGACAGCTAGAACGTTTGGAAAAATATTTAAACTAAAGTGAGGAACCATAATTAACTCAAATATTAATAAGAAAAATTTAGGAAAAATTTTAGAAATAAAATACAACTAAGTTAAATGAGCCGGTGCCCAAGCGATGGGCAACCTAGTGGGAAGTTGCGGTTCTCGCAACTAGGAGCCCTAGACCTGAAGGAAAATTTATAAAATAATTTTTGGGACTCCCGAGAAGGGTCATTGAGGTTCCTATAGCATTAGAATGCCAAGAAAATATTTAGAAAAATTTTTCAATCGGTACAGACAATTTTGACCCATTAAGCCAAATGGAGGGCGTTTTGGTCATTTCGCCTTCAGTGGCGATTTTTGGGCGACTTGTCCAGTTAAGTAAATAATTATTATGATCTAAAATATGAATAAATATTGCTAAAATTTAAATTAAGAATGAATAGAAAAGAAAGAAAAAGAAAATGACTTAAATCCCTAATTATGACATCATTATGATGTCATTTAAATGCCCTCCACTAATCACCATTCAACAACACAATTAAAATTCTTTAAAAAGGAAAAAATGACAAATTAAGAAACCAATTTCTAGTTTCTTCTTCTTCATCTAGCCGTGACCCTCTCTTCTCTTTCCCTCCATAAAAATTTTCTTTCATCACTTCCATTTCCCATGAATTCTCACTACTAAACCCTAGACATCTTTCATTAAAACTTGTCTATACCTCTTGGGAAAGTGTTTCGCAGCCTAGAAAAAAAAAGAAAGTGAAGTTTAAGCTTGGAAAAATTCTGCTCAAAAAGGTTAGTGCTATGTAATTCTTTCTTTCTTGTTAAACTATGTTTAGCATGCATAAGGAAGTAAAAATTGAAAGAAATTAAAAAGGATTATTGAGAAATTTTTGAGTTAGGGTTTGGGTTGAAGAATGAGATTTGATCTTGTGATGATGGAAGTAGGTTTTAATGGTCAATTAGTGACCATTTAGTTTGGTTTGAATCAGAAATGAAGTGAATTGGGTTGTGGGATTTGAGGTTGATGTGGCTGCCTAGTGAGAGCAGTAGGTGTGGCTGTGAGTCCAGCCTGTTTGGAAAGCCATAACTTGGGCTGTGTAGGTTCAATTGGTGTTTGTCCAATTTCACATGAAGACACATAATGGCACAACTTTGGTGAAGAAACCATGCCTATAAGACCAAACCAAGTGGACCAAAAACTTGCCTCAATCCGGATGTCCTGCAACCAGTTTCTGCAGAATGACCAAATGAATAGTGATTGTTCATTTGGCCATAACTCAGTGTAGAATGGCCCAATTGACCTGAAATTTTACCAACAACAAGCTGAGATATAGACCAACAACTGTCATGAAGGAACCTACCCCAAATTATGACTAGAACCTATTCAACAAGAGAGTGGAAGTTACTGTTTACTGCACTGTAGATATGGTCAGTTCTGAAATTTTTCAATCCGGCCAGTTGTACTTTTTGGACCATAACTTGAGCTAAAAAACTCCAAATTGAGTGATTCAAAAAACGAAATTCAACTAGACAAAATAAGGAACAACTTTCATGTTTATCATTTTCCCAAATTCCCACTGCAACAGCAACTAATGGAATAGAAAATTTGGGTATAAAAACTGAAAATTCTGCTCCATAAATTTTAAGCTTAGAAATGATATTGTTAACCAATACCAACAAATTTTGAATGCAAAATGTGGTATGTTGGGAGTGTTAAAACCAATGTACCTATTTTCTATGCAAAAGTCAACAATTTTGTTGACTAATGAAGGGAATAGTAACACCAAAACTTGAAATTCAAAAATTGAAAGATTCAAAAGTGTCAAATGCCCTAGTATACCTAACAAGATTAGTTTGGATAGTTTGGCATGCCAATAGGGTTCAGTTAGCAGTACTGCACATGGCATTATTCCATTCTGTGATTTCATGGCTTTTAGCCATTCTGACCTTGTATTGAGATTTGGCCTTGTGCCTGATATCATTACAGCTTATTAGCTGTTCTGTTGCACACCGGGAGATACATATGTGACCGATGGTGTGACGGCCCGAGGTACTTGATACCCAATGCCAATTTACCCGTTTATCCAGTCCAGTCATCCAGTATAGGTTACTTGGGCAACCAAAAATGAAAGTGGATAAATTTTACGAAATAATGAATATAACAAGTACAAAATAAGTAAGACTACAAATACTCATTGAAAATTTATTTGCAATAAAACATCGATACATTCACTGCATATTTATTTTCTGTTATTTCTTTTTATTTTATTATTGGCACCACTAAGCCTTATTGCGTAGCGCATTTTTTTGCCACGTGTAGGCTCTGGAGATACTGACCGAGAGCCCAGTAGACCACAGACTGGGTGAGATCTCCTGCAGCTCTGCATAGTGTCCGTGTCACCTCACCATCCTCAGTGCATTGGTAGGACACTAGGTTTCATTTTGGTATTTTGTAACTATCTTTTATTTTCTATTGTGTAAATGAGACTTATATAATGTATTTTGATGTTAATGTAAATAGTGAAAATTGTGGTTATGAATGGAAAATTTGAGTATTTATTTATTTCTTATACATATGAGTACCATGAGAAATGAATGATTGAGAAATGTTGTTGAAAAATATTGAGTTTTTGATGATTATTGCAGTTGAGAATGATTGGATATGATTATTGGAAGTGTTTTTCACAGGTTCCGAAGAACTGTTTTCTCCATTTTTAGCCGGTACTCTGCTGGATTTTCTATAAAATTTTTGGAACCTCAAACAAATTATAATTTCAATAAATAACTTAAATGAATTATATTTCACAAGTTATATTCAAAACTATGATAAAAATAAATTAAGGAAGAATAAAAATGATTATGATAAAATAGAGTGTTCCGGTACACCGTGTAACATATCTTACTCGGATATACTGTAGACGGGTAAGGGGTATCACATTCCTTGTTGTCCCGTGTGTCAAAATGGATTTTGAAGTGCTAGTAACTAGTCCGTTATGATAAAAGGTTCCGATCAACAGAATCTATAGAGACTGTCCTTTAGTGATCCAAGGACATGTTTTTCTGTCAGATTTGATTGAAATGCCCTTCAGAGATTATGATATCATTTTAGGCATGGATTGGTTAGCCAGGAATCACGCCATGATTGACTGTAGACTGAAGATAGTCACTTTTGGTCTCCCTCTGTACGGTGATGTGGTAATACATGGGGAAAGGCAGTTACTGCCATCAAACATCATTTCGGCTGCGCTAGCCAGAAGGATAATCATAAAGGGATGTGAAGTATACTTGGCACATGTGATAGACACCCAAGTGGAGAGTTCAACACTAAGGGACATCCCTACAGTATGTGACTTTCTGAATGTGTTTCCTTATGAATTGCCAGGATTACCTCCAGAAAGAGAAGTGCAGTTTGAGATTGATGTCATGCCTGGTGTAGATCCAATTTCCATAACACCATATAGAATGGCACCAGTAGAATTAAAAGAGTTGAAAGTGCAGTTACAAGAGCTGCTCGACAAGGGCTTTATCCACCCTAATGTGTCACCTTGGGGAGCGCCAGTGTTGTTTGTTAAGAAGAAGGATGGCACTCTCCACTTATGTATCAACTATCGGCAGTTGAATAAGATGACAATAAAGAACAAATACCCATTGCCCTGCATTGATGACTTATTTGATCAGTTGAGGGGTGCAGCTGTGTTCTCCAAAATTAACCTGAGATCGGGTTATTATTAGTTAAAAGTACAAGAGCAGAGTATTCTTAAAACTACCTTTAGAACCCGCTATGGCCATTATGAGTTCTTGGTCATGCCATTCGGGTTAACTAATGCTTAGGCTGCTTTTATGGATCTGATAAACACTATCTTTAGACCATGCCTCGACCAGTTTGTTGTGGTATTCACAGATGATATATTGGTCTATTCGAGGAGTGTAGAAGAGCATGATAGACATCTACGGATCGTACTGCAGACATTGAGGGACAAATAGCTATACGCCAAATTATCGAAGTGTGAATTTTGGCTTAAGGAAATTTCTTTTCTGGGGCATGTAGTCTCAGTCGAGGGCATCAAGGTAGATCTAAGTAAGATAGAAGCTGTCCTTAATTAGAGACCACATAGAAATATGACAGAGATTCATAGTTTTCTGGGTTTAGCTGTATACTATCATCGATTTGTGAAGGGATTCTACATGTTAGCATCTCCATTGACTAATCTACTTTGAAAAGATGTGAAATTTCAATGGACGGATAAATGCCAATAGAGTTTTGATGAATTGAAGAGGTGTTTGACTGAGGCTCCAGTCCTGACTTTACCTACCCCAAGTGAAGAATACATAGTATATAGTGATGCTTCTCATAATGGGTTAGGTTGTGTACTGATGCAAGATCGGAATGTCATTGCCTATGCATCATGCCAGCTGAAATCGTATGAGAGGAATTATTAGACACTTGACTTAGAGCTTGCAGCTAATGTGTTCGTTCTTAAGATCTAGAGACACTATTTGTATGGGGAAAAGTGTTACATCGACACAGATCATAAGAGTTTAAAGTATGAAGGCACTCAGAAAGAGTTGAATTTGAGACAGAGGAGATGGTTAGAGTTAATGAAGGACTATGATTGTCTGATAGACTATCAGCCAAGGAAAGCTAATGTTGTGGCTGACGCCTTAAGTCGCAAGACTATGGCAAGTCTACGGGTTACTCCTTTGTCTATGGTATATGAGTTTAGATCATTACATGCCAGCTTAAAGATTAATGTTGAGGGGCAGACAGCAGTTGCGTGGCATGTACAGCCAGTGTTGATTGATCATATCAGAATGGCTGCTTAGAATGATCAGAAGTATCAGAAGCTATTAGAAGAAGTCTGGCAGGGCAAGAAACCAGAATTCTCAATAAGAGATCACAATCTACTGCTTCACCAGGGCAGAATGTGCATTCCTAATGACGTTGACTTGAAACAGATCATTTTGAAGGAAGAAGATAAGTCTCCTTTTGATATGCAACCTGGTGGCATAAAAATGTATAGAGGGCTAAAAGAGCACTACTGGTGGATGGGTATGAAAAGAGATGTGGCAGAATTTGTTTCAAAATGCCTAACTTGTCAGCAAGTGAAGGCAAAGCATCAAGTACCAGCTGGTTTGTTACATCCACTACCAGTACCGGAATGGAAATGGGAGAGAATAACTATGGATTTTGTGATGGGACTTCCAAGGACACAGAAGAGTCATGATGCAGTATGGGTCATTGTTGACAGACTGACCAAGTCTACTCATTTTCTGCCAGTCCGAATGGACTACAGTTTGGAAAGATTGGCCAAGTTGTACATTGATGAGATTGTGAGACTACATGGAGTGCCAGTATCCATTGTATCAGACAGAGATCCTAGGTTCACTTCTAGATTCTGGGGTAGTCTTCAGAGACCCTTAGGAACTAGATTGAACTTCAGCACGGCATTCCACCCACAGACAGATGGCTAGTCTAAGAGGATGATTCAGATCTTGGAGGACATGCTACGGGCTTGTGTGATTGAGTTTGAGGTTAGTTGGGACACACACTTGCCTTTGATTGAGTTTGCTTACAACAATAGCTACCAATCAAGCATTGGAAAGCCTCCATATAAAGCTTTGTATAGCAGAAAGTGTAGAACTCTCCTGTGTTGGGATGAAGTAGGTGAAAGGAAGATGATTGGGCCTGAAATTATTCAGCTGATAGAGGAGAAGATCAGGTTAATCAGAGATCGACTCAAAGCTACATCAAACTATCAGAAGTCCTACATTGATTTAAGGAGAAGGGATATTGAGTATGCAGTGGGTGAGAAAGTATTCCTCAAGTTTCCCCTTGGAAGAAAATTATGAGATTCAGCAGAAAAGGGAAACTGAGTCCTCGTTTTATCAAGCCATATGAGGTTCTGGAGAGAATGGGTCCTTTGGCATATCATTTAGCACTACCTCTATAGTTAGAAAAGATACATAATGTCTTCCATGTGTCTATGTTGAGGAGGTATCGATCAGACCCATCTCATGTACTACCAATAAAAGAAATTAAAGTGAATCCAGACCTCACATATGAGGAAGAACCCATAGAGATTCTAGCTTATGAGGTGAAGCAGCTATGGAATAAGCAAATACCGTTAGTGAAAGTGTTGTGGAACCATCATTCGGGCCAAGAAGCTACTTGGGAATGAAAGGAGGACAAGAGGAGACAACACCCACAACTGTTTAGAGACTGATACCAGGTAAAATTTTGAGACGAAATTTATTTTAAGGGGGGGAGAATTGTAACACCCTTATTTGCATAGCCTAGTATATTTCACTGTTCTGGTGATTGGTGTCAGTCTAGATAATTAAGGGGATTAGAACCACATGTAAGACAACTAGATAAGCCCTGAAAACAAATAATTAGTAATTGTAAAATAGTTAAGTATAAATAAGAAAAATAGAACATAAGAAGTTAAATGAGCCGGAAGTCACAGCGATGGGTGACCTTCTCGGGAAGGACTACGAGGTCAGTCTAAACTCAAATTTCGAACCATAAAATGTGACACATCCATTATTAGAATTATAATAAACTATAAGTGAGTAACTCCTTGCCCATCACATCTCATGTCAAGTTCAATAATTTATTTGGCCCTTAATGCTCAAAATCTCAGGCACATCCATTATTGATTTATCTTGCATTAGTTAAGTTGATCCCATTGAGCTAGTAAGCATGCAAATAATTTTAATGACCTCAAGCACATCCATTATTGGCCACTAACCATTTACATACTTACAACATCTTATGCTTAACAATTATTCTTAAGAAAATCTCTTAAATAAATGCATCATATCCAAGCTTATATAGCTAATAATGCAAGTATTTAAAATTTCTTAAAATAATTGCCTCAATGGAGGGCCATGATGTAATTACTATAGTTATATCATTTCCAACTTAATTAATTATTTGGAAGATTTTATGGTCAGCTTAATTACTATTATGGTCTCACTTTGCACATTATCCAATTGTATGCATATATCGTATACCTGTATACATTCATACACATCTCATGCATACATGGATAAACAAATAATATGATATAATCATAGACTTTCTAAGGGATTCAATTATGAGAAACCAAGAATTGAATTAGGGCATTCCTATGTGTATTTCATTCATTCATTTTACAAGAGTTGCTTAAGGAGTACATAATCAACTCTTGATCTTGATTTCCTCCTACTGGTCTCACCAATGCTCTTGACCTCCTTGTTCTCCTTGCAATCTAATTACATTGTAACCCTTGGCATACCAAGGTGAATTTACAAGAATATGGACTTAAAGTCCTTAAATAAATGAAATTACATCCTAAGTTATCATAACATTTATGATACATGAGACTAAAATAAATTAATTATTTTACATCCGAAAGAAAAATTAAAATAAATAAATAAATCCAATCACATTAGTCTTTTATTGTCCATGATCATCCATCATGCATATTTTAAATTTAACAATTAAATAAAAATATACATGCTTAAAAATTAAATTGAATATCACATATTCAACTAAAATTCAAATTTGAATCTTATTCAAATAAATTTAAATTTAAAAACTTTTTCCAAATTTAATTCCATGAAAACAATTTTCATAAATTAATTGTGTAATTAAAATTCCTAATTAAACTATTTAATTAGGTTTGTGCTCAATTATGGGCCTTAAATTATACAACTATTGCATAATGGGCCCCAAAATCAAGCCCAAAAAGCCCAACACGCCCCTAAAACAAAGAACACAGCCTGTGTAACGTTTACGTGGCCCAGGGCACGCGAAAACATGACCACCCCATGTAAACGTGGCCTTCGGCATGGGGTGAGGCACGCGACAACACAGCCTGTGCAAGGTGAAACACGCCTTGGGCCTTGTAAAAACCCAGAACATGCCCAAGCTGTGTTTCTTGTGGCAGTTTGGCAAAATTAGGGTTTTCTTAACCCGAACCAATTTCAAATCAACCCAATTCAACCCAATCACACAGTTAAGCTTCATAATCAATCTAAATTGCAAATATAGTGGCTCTAATACCAAGTGAAGGAGTGGAAGCATGGATTAAAGGGCATTGGTAGCTTGAATTTCAAAAATCAATCTAGGGTTACATGCCATATGCTTGATGAATTATGTGCCTAATCAATTTTCAATGCCCAATTGCATACCAAAACACATATTAGCATGCTTTAAACTTTCATTTGCCATCATAGATTGTGATTTAACATTTAACTCTATTAAACCCTAACTAAAAGAGAGGTTTTAGGGTACTAACCTCCAAGGTACATAATTTATGAATCCTTCTTGCTTTTGATGCCTCTAGGACCCCAATTGTAGTCCCTTTAGCTTGTCCACCACAAGCACACACCAATGGTAGCAATGGTAGCCCCAATTTTGCTTCCCAAGCTTATTCAACCACTTGAAGTTTGGGATTTATGCTTTAGTGGGGTTGTATGAATGTATGGAAGTAAAGAAATACTTTCTAGCAATTTTAATTCAAAGAAGATCAAGGATTTCTTCTTGAATTAAAGTGAAAAAATGAAGAGAAAGGGGAGAGAGAGGTTGCCGTCCACTTTTAAGAAGAAGAAGAGAATTGTTTTCTCATTCTTCCTTTTCCCCTTTTATAGTAAAGTCAAACCTTACAAACTATTGCCACATGTCACCACAAGATCCCA
Organism: Hevea brasiliensis; assembly: GCF_030052815.1. Classification (NCBI taxonomy): domain Eukaryota; kingdom Viridiplantae; phylum Streptophyta; class Magnoliopsida; order Malpighiales; family Euphorbiaceae; genus Hevea; species Hevea brasiliensis. The sequence continues at coordinate 43,290,849 of NC_079503.1, read as the reverse complement.
TCTTGATTTTGGTTGACTTAATCCTATGGAGCCAAGTGTCAAGCTCCATTTCAATAATGAAAAGTGGTCTTCCATCATAGGAAGACAAGTGGTAAGATTATATGGTGCCATGTGTCAACATCTCATGGTGCCACATGTCACCATATAATTTAATCTTACTTTTATATTTTTAATTTGAGTTCTCAACTCAAAATAATAATTTCTCCTCTTCAAATTAATTTATATCAAATATAAATTAATTGATTAATTAATCTCCATTAATTAATTTCTTACAATTAAATTCATATTTAAATAATTTAAATATAAATTTAATTTATACTATACATCCAATAACTTATATTTGGCTTCAAGTTATGCTAGGGACTTTGCAATCTTATTGCAAACCAAACCTAATTAATTAATTAATTAAACTCTTTAATTAATCAATTAAATCTCATTTTACTTGGCGATTAACTTGTGTAGATGTGTGACTTACTAGGCTCATTACTTATTGGCAATGATAAATGATATTATCTCATAATATCATTAGAACTCTTTCTTACCTTAAATGATTTCTCTAAATCATTTTAGGCACATCATAGACCATAGTTGACACCTAGCATAGCATGCCATGGGCACCCAATCAGTAATAAGTAATACCTCAAATGAACCTTTAATCATATGTTACCATGCATTAGAATCTCTCCGTTACAAAATCCCAATTTTGGCTGGAGTCATGGTTAATGTCAAACTCCATTCGCTATGAACATTATATTCTCTTTTAATTCTAATTCTTGATAAATTAGATTTTCTTGTCAGAAACTCTTTCCTGACTAAATCTATTTGTCCTGGACAGGAACTTAAATCATCAAGAATAATTAAATGAACATAGTATCTCATCCCTATTTACTTTAGGTAACGGATTCCATCTTGATCAACACTTATCTCCATATATAACTAGTAGGAGCCAACACATGCCCATATACCCATAAATAGTACAAGTATGAAAGCAGTATCAAACTCAAACCACATATATACAAGATAACTGTGTTATCTCAGGTCTAAAGATTATAAGCGCTGATATGATATATGAAAATGCATTGACAAGAGTAAACTCCATGTGCTTGCCATAAGCGTCAATGGTTCGGCCTACTTATCATATATAAGTGTCTATCATGTTTGTTATGTGGCATGAGACTTACCACTCCATCTTATTTATATCTCATATAAATACCTTGGGAACAAACATGATTACAATCTTTCTGGATAAGTCATGTCCTTTGTGAAGTATCCTTGATTGTAAACTAATTTTTGATACTTTATACTAGAAATACTGTCACTCATATTCTTAACAATTTAATAATATAATTTCTAAGAAAATATCAATGGACCTTTTCAATTACACATATATAAATTATGTAAACGGAAAAGTAAAATTGCCTTCTTAGTAATAAAATGTATACAAGATATATACAAAATGATATGCTCTATGGTATATTACTAACATTAAAAATATTAGAAATTAAATAAATGAGTAAGAAGACCTGAAATAAATTAGATTAGTTCTAAAAATTTTAAGTATTATGAAATATTCTAAGACAACCTAAAAAGTATTGAGGAAGTGATAAAAAAATTAGCAGAATAATTATAACTTAAATAAATATTTCAAATGTGGCTTACATAATAATATAAGCATAGACTTAATATTTAGATTATTTTTGATACTGTACATCATTACTGTAAACTTATGAACTAAGCACCTCCAAGAACAACATAGCAGGATAAAGGATGGTTAGTATTAGAAATTTCAAATGAAATTAAATTAATTATAAATCTTAATTATCCGAATTATATCTTATTTCTACCTTTATTTGTATATTACTTCTTTGTTATATTGTTGCACCACTAAGCAGTAATGCTTAGCGCGATGGATTTGTTTCCTCGCGCAGGTACTAAAGATAAAACCCAGTGAACATTTGACTGGGATTTTTAGAGTCCAGATCTGCAGAAGTGTCAGAAGTATTCAAGGTTGTCACCTCCTTAACAATGCATGTAGATAGGGCTCACATTAATCATATTATGTATTTTGTGCATTATAATTATTTCTTATGTTGTAATGTAAATTAGGAAATTGAAATTAATTTGTATTTCATTTACATGATGAACTTATGTAATTAGTTTGCAAATTATGTAAATTAATGAAATTTAAGAATTCTGATATATGAGTTGAGCAACATGAAAATGTATGGAATTGAATGTGAGATGACATTTGAAATTATTTGATCATGATGAACATGAATGAAGTTGAGCTGAGAATATTATGAATATATGAAATTGCGTTTTGAAACTTTGAGAATTGTGTTGAGAATGTTGAGATTGAGTTGTAAAAATATATGAGAATTGTTCTTTTACAGGTTAGAAGAACTGTATTTTTTCGATTTTTAGTCGGCACTCTGCTGGATTTTCAATAAAATTTTTGAAATTTCAAATTAAATCAGATTTTAATAAACAACAAAAATGGCTTAAACCTTACTTAAAGATTTTTGAATAAATAAATCAAGAACTAAAGTGAAATAGGATAAGATAAGGTGCTCTGGCACACCGTGTGGCATGCCTTGCTCGGCTATACTGTAGACGGGTGAGAGGAATTACACCAATTATCTCTAATAGTTAGTCAAATAAATGCATAAGGCATCCCTTAGTAGATATTGAAATTTCAATGTATTATGGGTCCAGGGCAGTTCTAGACCCTGACATTGCAACCCCATTTTAACTTAGTTCTAATCATAATTTGATGAAGTGTTCTTCATGAAACTTGTCCCTCTATATCTTATTTTTATTTTCTAATTTAAATCACGCAATTTGGAGTTCTGGATCTCAAATTATAGCCAAATTACTGAACACTATTCCAGGTGCCATGTCCTGAGATTCTAGGTTTTTCCAGATTTGTCTCCTAACTTTACATTCTATATCCGAGTATCTTAAGCTCATAATTTGGCTCTGGTATCTGAAACAATGTTTTAGATTTTTGTCTTAGGTTTCCAAATCATTTTGAATAACTTCAATTGGAGTTATTTAGAGGAAGTTCTGGTATGTTAACCATTCAGAGGTCATAAGGCCAAATAGATAAGGTGCAAGAATTCCATATTTGGGATTCCTGAATTATCCCAACAATTCCTCTACCTTGCCCTAAGAACTGGGTTTTGGTCAAAATATGAAATTTGTAGTTCTATATCTTATGAGTATTTTGGTTTTTGAATCACCTAATTTGCATTTATATAACTACAGTTATGGCCATTTTTCCCAAACTGGTCAGATGCCTAATCCTTCACATTTTCTAGGTTTAGTAGAGCACTATGGTAGATTTGCTGGACTAATATTGCCTAGCAATTTGATCAGGTTAGGGTCATAATTTGGCTCTATGGTCTTCATAGGAATTGTTCTCCTATGTTTCAGGTTTCTATTGGTTCAAGAATCACCAAATTTGGAGGTTTTTAGAGTGAGTTATACCTAATTTACTAAGTACTGTTCATTTAGTCATTTTTTGTCAGGTCCAGAATTGCAATCCAGATTCAAGCTAAATTTACAGCAAGCTATGGTCAGTTTCTGGACAAGGTGTCTTCATAACATTTCTAGAATTATGTCTTAGGTTTCATCTTCAATTGGCCTCACACCAATTGGAGCTATGTAACTCAACTTATACCCATTCAAACCTACTTGACACAAGGGTCCAGAATTGTAGCCATTCAACACATTACCAATTCATCTATTCCTTTCATCAATTCATATCAATTCTCAACCAAAGCACATGAAATGACCCTAATTTAACATTATAAACATCAATTGCATAGCATACTATAATACCCTAATTTTCACCAAAGCCCTAATTCTCTATATTCTCAATCATGCAATTCCATGCAACTTCAATACACCAATCACATATGCAACCTCATACAAGCTAGAATTCATCATTAATTCAATCAAAGCCCATCAAAACCTACCATCCCTCAAGCTGGCCAAAATTCAATCTCAAGGTTCATGCAGGATTTTTATCTTTTCTTAAGTTATTTTCTCCATATTCAAGCTCAATCCAACACATATGTAACAAGTTTAAGCTTATAAGACTCTTGCCTTTAATGGAGCTTTTCACTCTTCAATTTCCTTCAATTTTTCTTGTTTCTTTTTCTCCCAATCTTTACTTTGAGGCTTAATTAGAAGGTTTCTACTAATTTAGTGGAAAATTTATTGAAGAAAGGTGGGGAATCAAAGCTTGAAATGAGTTGTTAATGGAGGAGAGAGAAAAGACAATGGTGGCTGGCCATTCAAGGGAAGAAGAAGAGATTTTTATTTTAATTTTTTTCCTTTGTCTCTTTATATATTTATCCCCAAAATTAATTTATTTAAATTATAATTTTAATTATGCTATGAACATGTCTTGTTTATGTCATAAATATCAAAATTCTAATCCTTTTCTCAATTTCCACACACATTTCTATATTTTTAATTCTTTTTTAATATTTTAATCTCATACAATTTAATGGACATTTAGGTTAAAAGTCTCCTCTTGAAATGAATTGACCAAAATTCCCCGCATTGGGTTATAGTCCATCTTTTTCCATAATACGTGATGAGTCCTAAGGTTCTAATTCACTTAATTGTGCTTGTTCCATTTTACCTTTTTTTTATTTTCTAGTTCCCAATAATTTTGTAATTATCCCTTAACCAAGGATTTTACAGGTTCCCATACGAATTTAAGGTAGCAACTGAGTTCATAGTCACTTCTTGGGTCGATTACTCATCATCAGAACTCTAGGCTCATTTAACCTAATTATGCTTCATTTCTCTTATTTTAATCTAACCTCATTTGATCTTTATCAATTTTTTTTATGGCTTCTCTATGTCATTTAAGTATAGTCTCAAACATTCTAGCCCTCCGGACAGACACTAGTCACCGAAATAGTAGGATGTACGGAACTACTTAGTACGAAGGTGTTACAATTCTCCCCTCCTTAAAAGAAATTTCATCCTCAAAATTTGCCTAATGTCAGTATTTGAATAGTCGTGAGTGTTGTCTTCTTATGTATTTCTCATATTTCCATATAGCTTTCTGGCCTGAATGATGGTTCTATAGTACTTTAACCAGTGGTATCTATTTATTTCTCAGTTGTTGTACCTCATATGCCAAAATCTTTATGGGTTTTTCATCATAAGTTGGGTCTGGATTTACTTCAATTTTGGAGGTAAAGCAAGGCTATGTGTTAATGGACCCACTCTTTCTAGAACCTCATATGGTTCTAGGAAGTGAGGACTTAGTTTTCCCTTTCTTGCCCAAATTTTATGATCTTCTTCCTCAACAAACCTTCAAAAACACCTCATCACTCACTTTATCTTGAATATCTCTTTTCTTTAAATCTATGTAAGACTTTTGAAAATCTGATTTAGCTTTTGGTCTATTTTGAATAATTCTAATCTTCTCTTACTATGGTTCTGTCAATTATTTTCATTCATGTTTTCTTATAATGTGACCCTATTAGTCATATTAGAAATACTTATCTAATCATTGGCCACAAATCCATAATTGCTATCTTACCATCTCTATTCATGAACTAGGCCTATGTGCTATTTTGCACCATCTTGTTCACTTTTATTTAACTTACTACTCATTAATTCACTCCTTGGCCTGATAGGATAGTTCAGGATACCATTACACATCTTAAAATTGTTGCTTACTCCAGTTGCATTCTTCAACTAACTTTACTTCGATTGTTATGAACTTAAATGGATTTTATCCCCATGCTACCTATTTCATCTTGGAAATAGGAATAAACAGAGTTTGACCCATATCCTACAGCTCCGAGCTCCATGGTTGGGCTCCTAACACTATCCCTATTTGATCTGCTTTGAGTTTCGCACTTCTGAATTCTATACCATAATAAACATTTTCCCTCGTGTCATTCCTTTTTTGCATTCGTCCTCCTTACTTTTTTGTTTACTTCTTTTCCCTTTCTCAGACTGTATTTATTTCCTTTAAATTCTAACTCTATTTTCCTCAATCTTATGTGGGCTTCTCAATATATTCTTTAATCTTATTCTCTTTCTTGACTTGGCTGTTAGGTTAAAAGCTTATACCTTTTTACCATCTCTAATAAGTCATCTACACTTTAATATTATTCTAAATAGGTCCTCTGACCACTCTAGCCAATACTTTTACTAATATTCATGATATCTCTTTATTACGTTTAAATCGACTATTCAAATTTTCACTTCTATATTTTCTTTTATCTACCAATATTCTAAAGCTTATTTTTTTCACTGATTTGCAATCATTGCCTTCTCTTTTACTTAACTATAAACTACCCTCTAATACTTTAAGAAACGAGTCTACTGGACTCTCCTTTTTCCCATGCCATTCAAAAGTTTCGCATCAATCACGATCTGTTCCTTCCTAAAGGATACCTAGGCTAACTATCTCTTATCGTACCACTGTCCCAGTTAGAACATCATTTCGCAAATCATTTTATTAGTGGTATTCATCCGTCCCTTCTGAGAAAACATTACTATATTCTTGTAGTATAACTGACTACAATAGAATATTATATCTACCGTCTTACCACATATATGTAAAGTTATTTACTCCCTTTTCATACTGTAAATTCATTAAATCGCCATTTTACAAATTGTGAACATCCTCCATAGCATCCTGTTTCCCTTAGAGGAATAAAATCATACCTTATGCTTTACTGCTAAACAAATAAGATACTGTTTTTCACTAAAATTTAGGCAAAAGGTCCATTGCAATATCAAAACAACTGTAGAACCCCATAGCAAAGACCAGATGACCTCACCCTATAGGTGTTACCTTTAATTTATGACTATACTGAAATATCTAGTCTTATAGCAATTCCTGATAAATTATAGCTCATGTTAGGATAACTGAGTCAATGACTCTAGCTACTTTACAACTATGACCTTTCAATATTCTAGCTTTAGGGTTTTAAATCCCTAATTAAGATTTTCAACTCATTACCAGTAATAAAACTCTATTCTGGCATAACTATACCAAAGAAAAAACCATTTGCAACTATTCTCATCTTGATTCACTATTAGGTAGTACGTAGCTCTACACAGTAATCCTAAGCTGGTACTATAATCTGTAGCTTACAGCACAAATATCAAGAACATTGTATAGTTACTACAATACATTCCAATAGATCAAATTTTCCTATATCTTATCTTTCTCGAATCCACTAATATCCTAAACTTATTTTGATTACGATATCCACTGACAATTACTAATAGTGATATATTTGCCCTCATCTAGTGTAGTTATATTGCCATAACTTACCTTTAGGTCCTTTTGCCTTGCACTAAATAGGCACACTAATTAACTCTATAATTTATTATATTCTAGAAAATACCTTTCACTAACAGACTCTTCCAACACTAGTTCCATTCACACTTATTACCGTAGTTCTTATCCTAAAGGACTAGTTATTAACGCATCAAAATTTATTTCCATGTAAGGGAATAGCAGCAGAACTCATAATTATAGCATTAGCATATAAATAAGTAGAGTCGGAATCAAATAACACATAAACATCTTATTTGAGGATTAAGAATATACCGGCAACTACATCTGAAGTCTCTGCTCCTTCCCCTTAGTGCATGGTGTACACCCTGACTGGTGCATTACTTTGCTTAGCTTGGTCCATTGTGCCATGGCTGCCAAAACTATTGCCTCCACCTCTACCTCTGCCTCTACTGACTATTTGTGAACCTTTAGAAGCAGAACCTTGGACTGATCCCTCTGAGGTAGTATGTGGTATAGGTTGATCTCAAGCGAAATGCCTGATTCTACCATAATTGTAATAAGCTCCAATGGCCTTCTAGCAAATACCTCCGTGTAATTTACCATAAGCATCACAGGTACGAATAGGAAGTGAACTCTTAGTTGTCTGCTTACTGAATCTTGGTACCCTCTGCCCTGAAGATCTGCCTCTATCATACCTATGAGCATGAGGTCCCTCAAATTCTTTTCTCTTTCCCAAGGTGCTGCTGAACTTTGATTTGTAGGCATCTCATCCTTCCCCTTTTCATGTTGCCGTTGTGGGGGTTGGGTTTGTACTTGGGCTTGGGCAGATATATTATCAGCCATTTGTTGGAAGAAAGTTGCCATCTGCTGGGCTATTTGTGCAGTAATTTGTATAGGTGGGACTAGTGCAGCTGGGCCTTCGACACTCTGAGGAGTTGGGGCCTCTTCCTGTGCGTCAACTACAACACACTGCTCTACGGTTTTATCCTTCTCTTCCATATCCTTTCACAAAATTTTCTACTCCTGAACAACTAACACAAGGAGATTTCTCCCAGTTAGTTCGTATTCCTTTTAAATTCATAATTCAAAACTTATATTAAAAACTCGCTCTGATACCACTAAAACATGTCACACCTTACCCCTCTGTAAGATATGACATGGTCCTGTAGTATACCTAATAAATTACCGAACTTTTCCTATCGATAATCTATTAAATAAACTACAAGGGATTTTAACAAAACAAATTCATTTTTAAGGCTAGCATGATGGTAAAAGAATTATTTAAGTGTATTCAATTTAAGTGCATGTCATAAAACTTATTTAGAATTAATTTATCATTTTAGAATTTTGCGAAAATTTTATGTGGTGACGGCTAAAAATGAAATAAACTAGTTCTTTAAATCTGTAAAAAATCACCTATAACAGTTTATATAACTCATGCTCTATAATTTCCATCATAAAGAAATTGATTCATCAATTACATAGTTCAGAAAGAACTTAAATGTCTACATTCATTAAAGTAATAAAATTAATATTACAAAAATTTTCAAACGATCAAACTCAAAAGAAATAATATTACAATAAATTACATTTGATTAAAGTCTCATAATAATACTACAAATGTTTCTGTACAACTATTTGAATGTAATTATATACATATAACTAAATGATTACATCAAAACCTAATATACAAAGGTATACCTATGATATACCCGAAGATAGTCCCAACATGACTTCAAGTCGTAGCCTTAAGTAGTCTCACTCAGTTGCACTATCCTTTCTTTCATCTGCGATAGCATACAAAACTATTGCTGAGTGGTGAACTCACTGGTGCATAACTAATAATTTATAACTCAATATAAAATATGCTTTACCAAATCATAGAAAAGAATTTGAGATATTCAAATTTTTCCACAGTTCATAAAACTAATGCCAATAATTTTACTCACACAAAATCTTTGTTTCAATAACATTTTATCAAACATTCATATTCACCATAAACTATAACAATAATACAATATTTTTTAATCAATGTTTAAATCATTTAATCATATTTTATTTTAAACAATCATAAAAAATACGTTTTCAACCACATTTTGAATCAAAGTATTTACATTTCAAGGGTATTGATAACATTCACACAGTTCAGAACATGACACACCATGACAAAGCCAATACATCCCAATAACCAAAGGTTAAAGGGGAATACAAAGGCTAGCTAGCATATATGAGTACTCATTTAATACATCCTCAACTGGTAAACCAGAGAGGGAAAACTCAACCCACAAGTGGAGGAGATTATATCCAATACATCTCACTAGGCAAGCTCATAAGGAACACAAATCATGTTGCCATGCTAACTGCGTTTTTAAAACAATTTCAAATAATTTCCATTCAACAAAATGCATTTACAATCAATAAACACATTTAGTTGTTGCAAATTCATGTACATGGTTGGCAGCATATTGAATTCTCAAAAACACTTCAAAATACATTCAAAACCAGCCCACCCCTGTGCTACAATGATATAAAAGAGCCAACATCCGCCTTTTCACATTCACAAATTCATTTCGTAATTTAAAATTCTCAAATGCAAGAAAAATCTTAACTCATTCATAATAACTCATTCAAATCAATTACAAGGTTAAAAACAAAGAAAAAGGTTAGTTGTGCACAAACCTTTAACGAACTTCTTTCTTTATGTCCTAAGCCTTCCCTTCCTGGGAAGTCTCTTTGACCACTAAAATCACACAATTTCTAAGTTTTAATACTCAGTCCAATTATCTCCAATAGTTAATCAAATAAATGCCTAAGGCATTCCTAAGTAGGCATTGAAATTTCAATGTATTCTGGGTCCAGGGTAGTTCTGGACCCTGATATTGCAACCCCATTTTAACTTAGTTCTAGTCATAATTTGATGAAGTGTTCTTGATGAAAATTGTCTCTTTATATCTTAGTTCTATTTTTCAATTTGAATCACTCAATTTGAAGTTCTAGATATCAAGTTATGGCCAAATTACTACACACTATTCCAGGTGCCATATCCTGAGATTCTGGGTTTTTCTAGATTTGTATCTTAAATTTGCATTCTATACCGGGCATCTTAAGCTTATAATTTGACCCTAGTCCCTAAAACAATGTTTTAGGTATATGTCCTAGGTTTTCAAATCATTTTGAATCACTTCAATTGGAGTTATGTGTAAGAAGTTATGGTCTATTAACCATTCGGAGGTCACAGGGCCAAATAGCTAAGGTGCAGGAATTCCAGATTTGGGATTCCTTACTTATCCCAACAATTCCTCTACCTTGCCCTAAGAACTAGTTTCTGGTCAAAACATGAAATTTGTAGTTCCACACCTTATGATTATTTTGGTTTTATAATCACCTAATTTACATTTATATAACTCTAGTTATGGCCATTTTTGAAAAACTGATCGGATGCCTAATCCTTTACATTTTCCAGGTTCAATCTAGCACTATGGCAGATTTGCTGGACTAATATTGTATAGCAATTTCATCAGGTTAGAGTCATAATTTATCTCTATAGTCTTCATAAGAATTGTTCTCCTATGTTTCGGGTTTCTATTGGTTAAGAATCACCAAATTTTTAGTTTTTTAGAGTGAGTTATACCTAATTTATTAGGTACTGTTCACTTGGTCATTTTTTGTCAGGTCCAGAATTGCAATCTGGATTCAAGCTAAATTTAGGGCAACCTATGGTCAGTTTCTAGACAAGGTGTCTTCATGAAATTTCTAGAATTATGTCTTAGGTTTCATCTCCAATTAGCCTCATACCAATTAGAGCTATGTAACTCAACTTATACCCATTCAAACCTACTGGACTCAAGGGTCTAGAATTCTAGCCATTCAACACATTACCAATTCATCCATTCCTTTCATCAATTCATACCAATTCTTAGCTAAGGGATACCAAATGACTATAATTTACCATTATAAACATCAATTGCATAGCATACTATAAAACCCTAATATTCACCAAAACCTTAATTCTCTATATTCTCAATTCATGCAATTCCATGCAACTTCAATACACCAATCACATATACAACCTCATACAAGCTAGAATTCATCATTAATTCAATCAAAACCCATCAAACCCTAGCATCCCTCAAGTTGGCCGAAATTCAATCTCAAGGTTCATGCATGATTTTCATCTTTTCTTAAGTTATTTTCTCCATATTCAACCTCAATCCAACACATATGTAACATGTTTAAGCTTATAAGACTCTTACCTTTAATGGAGCTTTTCACTCTTCAATTTCCTTCAATTTTTCTTGTTTCTTTTTCTCCCAATCTTTACTTTGAGGCTTAATTAGAAGGTTTCTACTAATTTAGTGGAAAATTTATGGAAGAAAGGTTGGGAATCAAAGCTTAAAATGAGTTGTTAATGGAGGAGAGAGAGAAGACAATGGTGGCTGGCCATTGAAGGGAGGAAGAAGAGATTTTTATTTTGATTATTTTCTTTTGTCTCTTTATATATTTATCCTCAAAATTAATTTATTTAAATTATAATTTTAATTATGCTATGAACATGTCATGCTTATGTCATAAATAACAAAATTCTAATCCTTTTCTCAATTTCCATACACATTTCTATATTTTTAATTCTTTTTCAATATTTTAATCTCATGCAATTTAATGGACATTTAGGTCAAAAGTCACCTCTTGAAGTAAATTGATGAAAATGCCCTTCGTTGGGTTCCTAAGGTTCTGATTCACTTAATTGTGCTTGTTCCTTTTTATTTATTTTATTTTATAGTTCTTAATAATTTTGCAATCATCCCTTAACTAAGGATTTCATGGGGTCCCATATGAATTTAAGGTAGCAACTGAGTTCGCAGTCGCTTTCCGGGTCGGTTATCCATCATCAAAACTCTAGGCTCATTAAACCTAATTATGCTTCATTTCTCTTATTTTAATCCAATCTCATTTGATCTTTACCAATTTTATTTATGGCTTCTCTATGTGATTTAAGTATAGTCCTAGACATTCTAGCCATTCGGACACACACTAGTCACTGGAACAGTAGGATGTACAGAACTACTTAGTACGAGGGCATTACACGTTTTGTTCATCTCATTCTTGGATATTTTTGTGTTGGTTTTTGTGAGCTAGTTTTCTTGTTTGATGTTAATTAGTTCATTAAAGATCTAAAAGAGGTGAAAAGAGTAGGAAAAGGCTAAAGTGGTGAGTATAAAAGAGGGGGAAAAATGTTTGAATTTGTGTTAAACACGAGGGAAGTGACATCTTTGAGTGTAGGGAGTCTAAATTTGGCACCATTATCTCCTACGTAAATATATGAGGATCAAATGAGAATTAAAAGAGCAATTGAAAATGAAAGTGAAAATAGAGAGAAAAATGAAAGAGTGCCCAAACATGAATGCAAAAGGAAAATATAGAAAGAAAGGAGAAAAATGAGATTGAAGAAAAGAAAGTGAGAGAATTTTCAAAAAGAGAGTGTTCAGGGCAAAAGGAGAGGCAAGAGAGAAAAAGTGAAAACAAAAATGCTAAAATTGAGATAAATGAGAAAAAAAGAAGAGAAGCAAGAGAAAAATGTTGAAAAGAAAGAATGTAATACCCGCTATCTTTTGATATCAAAATATCTGTCATTGACGTAATAATTTGGTGAAGAGTGAGATTTCACTAACTAAGGAGTGGCTGTGAGATGTGAAATTTGTTCATGCATGTTTGTTTAAAATGTTCAAAATGTATTTAAGAATAAAAAATGTTTTAAGAGTTTTATTCTTTAAAAGTTTTAAAGAAATTATCTTAGGCAGAAGGAACTTCGGCAGCTGAAAGACAGACTTTTAATAGCCAAAGTCCCTTTTTGGTCCAGATGCCTATTTAGGCATAATTGACTCCGGCAGTCAGAGTGTGAATTTTGGCAGCCGAAAGTCCTCCGACTATCAAAGGTATAAAAGGGACCATAGCTCATTTTCAACTCAAAACACTTGCATTTTTCTTCTTTCCTCTCTCTCTCTCAACTTTGGGGCATGCAAGGGGCTTTTTAAAGAGATCTCCTTGGGTTTTAGAGGTAGATTCTTCCATTTGAAAGTGTGGAAGAGTAGATTTAAATTTTGAAGTTTTGGTTCTCCTACCTCTAAGCTCCAAGTAAAGAGGTACCCTTCTTTTCTTCTTAATCTAATAAATAGATCTAAGAGAGTTGATGAGGAATTAAGTTTCTAAAGCTTTAATTTCATGAAAAGTTGCTTTAAGTTAAGTTTTTGATGAAGTTTATGCATATGGGTTTAGGGGAAACCTAGGATTTGAGTTTTGATGAATGTATGTGGATTTTAAGCATGTTTTCTAGTTGTTCTAGGCCCTAGAGATATGTATATGTGATGAGATTGTGTTTTGGAACTTTGAAATGAGTTTTAAGGCCTTTGGGAGAATGGATCTGTAGGTTTTTTACTATGGAATTCTGGAAATTCCTAGGTTGGGCTACCAAAAGCCAGAGGTTCAGTAGCTAAAGCTTGTATTTTCTCAAAAAATCTGAAAATTTTCTAAGTTCAGTTGCCAAAGTCCTAGACTTCGATAGCCGCAGTGGCTATTGCCCAAAATGGACACTAACGTTCTAAGGTTCGGCAACCAAAGCCCAAGGATTCGACAGTCGAACTTGGTTCTACTTGCTTATTTTCTCCTATGATTATAAGGTTCCAAAACCTAATTTCATGGTTCCTAAGGGCCTAGAATAGGATGTTTATATTACGTATAGAGTTTAGAGCATTGTATAACTCTCTAGGTTCCAATTTTATAGGATCAACTTGAGGGACTCGTGCAATGGTTACGCTCCAGCCACTAGAGCAATTGTCCACTTTGGCCATAAGCTTCACGGTTTTGTCCCATAGGTGGAATGGAGAACTTCCCAAGAGGTCAACCATCCTAGGATTTCTCTCAAGCGAGCAAGCTTAACCTTAAAGTTCTTCCAACTCTCCAGGCTATTCCACCAAAAGGCGCCTCTAGTGATTAGTTCCCTCATTTTATATGTCATTACTTTTTAAATCGAAGACCATCTCCGTGCTTTGTCGATGTAGGATTTGCCTAAGGACTCAGCATCCTCACTGAGGTTTGCCCCACCACCACCCAAGAGGACACGCGAGCGGTTCTGATACCAATTGTAACGGTCAGGCTCCAACCACTAGACGAATTTTTCGCTTTGGCCATAAGCCTCACGGTTTTGTCTCATAGGTGGAATGGAGAACTTCCTAGGAGGTCACCCATCCTAGAATTTCTCTCAAGCGAGCACACTTAACCCTGGAGTTCTTCCAACTCTCTAGGCCATTCCACCAAAAGGCGCCTCTAGTGATTAGTTCTCCCATTTTATATATCATTACTTTTTGAACCCAATACCATCTCCGTGCTTTACCGATGTGGGATTTGCCTTAGGTTTATCACATCGACAAAGCACAGAGATGGTTTTGGGTTCAAAAAGTAATGATATATAAAATGGGGGAACTAATCACTAGAGGCGCCTATTGGTGAAATGGCCTGGAGAGTTGAAAGAACTCCAGGGTTAAGCATGCTCGCTTGAGAGAAATCCTAGGATTGGTGACCTCCTAGGAAGTTATCCATTCCACCTATGGGACAAAACCGTGAGGCTTATGGCCAAAGCGAACAATTCCTCTAGTGGTTGGAGCCCGACCATTACAATTGGTATCAAAGCCACTTACGTGTCCTCTTGGGTGATGGTGGAGCAAACCTTAGCGAGGATGTTGAGTCCCAAAAGGGGGGGAGAAAGTTCCCTTAGGCAAATCCCACATCGACAAAGCACGAAGATGGTCTTGGGTTCAAAAAGTAATAATATATAAAATGGGAGAACTAATCACTAGAGGCGCCTTTTGGTAGAATGGCCTGGAGAGTTGAAAGAACTTCAGGGTTAAGCATGCTCACTTGAGAGAAATCCTAGGATGGGTGACCTCCTAAGAAGTTCTCCATTCCACCTGTGGGACAAAATCGTGAAGCTTATGGCCAAAGCAGACAATTCCTCTAGTGGTTGGAGCTCAATCATTACAACTCGTGAGGATAAGGATCCGAGGATAGCTCCTATTCTAGTAAAGAGGTTGATAGACTAGGGTAAGGATTCGAGGATAACTCCTGTTTGAGTAAGGAGGTTGATAGGCCATAAGAGATGAGTAACTCTAACCTTAATAAAATGAAAACTTTTACAAGTAATTAATGAGCATCCTCATGCATCATGTCATATTCATATAGGACATGAAGATGTTGCATAATTGCATAAATTGCTATTGGTGCATTAATGGATATTGGATGACCCATTACTCCCCCCATATTATGTTATGTAATGTTATGGATCCATATGTAAGTCCTAAGGGGAGATCTTGATGTTGCCTTTCAAGGGAGATCTGATAGTTGCCCCTGGGTACATGACATGGGTAATGTTTAAATGGAAAGTTTAGGGAGTTATTGATGATAATGTTTATCTTACGTGAAATGTTTTGAAGGAGCGGAAGCATGAAAAACATAAGTTTAGATCATTGAATTCAAAATTTTTCTTCTAAGGTGTCATGCATCATGTAAGATTCATTGTTTATCTATTTGATTTCAATGTTAAACAGCATATTAAAACTCTTTAATATGATTTTGGATCTACATTTTCCGTTTAAGATTTTAGAATTAACAGATTAGTTCGTTAGAACCCTAGATTAGATCAAGAATAAGTGCACTAACCTTTTGATGCACTACAGTTGTGTTTGGCACCTTTGGAATGTGCCTAGGACACCAAATGTTGTCCCTCTTGCTTGTCCACACCAAGATCACCAATGGCAGCCCCTTAAACAGCTTCTTAAGCCTTTCCAATCAATTAGAAATTCAAGTTTTGCCTTTAGAGAGATTACAAATGCGTACAGGACACTAGAAACGATTTCTAGTTTTTTTAATTCAAGAGAATGTTGGCAATTCTCTTTGAATTGATGAGAGATGAAGAAGAAGAGAGGAATAGGTCACCAAGGGTGGTGGCACATATGAAAGAAGTGGCAGCTTGTATTTTGTTCTTTCATCCTTTCCCTTATATAGCTAGGTCATCACTTAAAACCCTTGCCACATGTCACCTTCTAATTGGCTCTTAGTTTAATTGACCCAATCACATTGTGCCAAGTGTCAAACTTAGATTTAATCTTAACTTTGATCATCTTACATGATTAAAAGACAAATGGCAAGCTTATGTGTAGTGCCATGTGTCACCATCTCATGGTGCCACATGTCACTTTGTGAAATAACAAAAATATCCTTGTGCCTTAATTTTAAGTTCTCAACCCAAAATAATTATTTCTCTTCTTCTAATCAATTTATATCAAATATAAATTAATTAATTAATCTCTATTAATTAATTTCTCATAATTAAATTCATATTTAAACACTTTAAATATAAATTTAACTTACACTATACATCCAATAACCTAGATTTGGTTTCAAGCCATGCTAGGGACTTTGCAATCTAATTGCAAACCAAACCTATTTAATTAATCAATTAAACTCTGTAATTAATTAATTAAATCACATTTAACTTAGTGATTACTTGTGTATGTGTGTGACTCACTAGGCTCATCACTAATTGCCAATGAGATATGATATCAACTCTTAATATCACCAGAACTCTTTCTTACTACAAATAATTTCTCTAAATCATTTTATGCACCTCATAGACCATGGCTAACACCTAGCATAGCATGCCTTGGCTACCTAATAAGTAATAAGGTTTACCTTAAATGAACCTATAATCATATGTTATCATGCACTAGAATCTCTCTGTTACGAAATCCCAATTCAAGCTGGAGTCATGTTTTATGTAAAACCCCATTTGCTATAAATATTATGTTCTCTTTTAATTTCAGTTCTTGATTAAAAAGATTTTTTCATCATAAACTCTTTTCTGATTAAATCTATCTGTCCTGGCCAAGAACTTGAAACATCAAGACAATTAAATAAACTTAGGATTTTATCCCTATTTACTTAGGGTAACAGATTCCATCTTGATCAACACCTACCTCCATATATAACTAGTAGGAGCCAACACATGCCCATATACCCATACACAGTATAAGTATGAAAGCAGTATCAAACTCAAACCACCTATATACAAGATAACTGTGCTATCTCAGGTCTAAAGATTATATGCACTAATATGATTTATGACAATGCATTGACAAGAGTAAACTCCATGTGCTTGTCATAAATGTCACTGGGTCAGCTTACTTATCTTGTATAAGTGCCTATCATATTTGTTATATGGCATGAAACTCACTATTCCATCTTATTTATATCTCATATAAATACATTTGGAACAAATATGAATACAATCTTTCTAGATAAGTCATGTCCTTATTAGAAAGTATCCTCGATTGTGAACTAATTTATAATACTTTGTGCTAGAAATACTGTCACTCATATTTTTAACAACCTAAGAATAGAATTTCTAACAAAATATCAATGGACCTTTTCTATTACACATAAATATATTATGTAAACAGAAAAGTAAAAATGCCTTTTATTAATAAAACATGTACAGGATACATACTAAATCATATGCTCTAGGGCATACTACTAACATGTTTGTGATGTGAAAATCCATATGAATGATGCATTGCACATACATGAATGAATGATGAAATTAATGATGGTTAGTTTACTCACTGAGCTTGTGTAAGCTTACACCATTCCCGTAACCCCCAGGTGTAGGGTTGCAGGATTAAAAGAGTTATTCGAAGAGACAGCTTCAGGGGTAGTCTTAGCCCTTCTTTATTCATAACGTATGGGTAGATGGACATGTAACTTATGAATGGATAGTACTGTATTGGTGCTTTATGTAACACCCCTATGTTTGGTAGTGCGTTCTACTGTTCCGGTGACTAGTGTCTGTCTGGACAGCTAGGATACCTAGAACTACATTTAAATATTAGTGAAGAGACATAAAAAATTGAAATACAAGAAAAGAAAATACAATAAAAACAAAGGAAAAATTATAGCAATGAAATGTGACCAATTTAAACAAGCCGAAAACCATAGCGATTGGTGACCGCATTGGGAAGTTGCGGCGTGGACCATTGACTAGCTCTGGACCACGGGGAACCCTAGAAAATATTTTCAAGACTTAAATAAACATCTATTGAAGTATAAATGTCATTAGAAATATCAAAGAAAAATTAATTAATTAGCACAAAGAAAAATGAGAAATTGAGAAAAATACAAAACTCGGTGTTACCGAAAAATTGGGAATGCAACCCGAACAGGGGCATTGTGGTCATTTGACACCCCGAGTTTCCTTATGACCTAAATGTCCATTAAAAATAAATGATATTAAACTTTGAAAATACCATGAAAAATTAAAATGAGATACATTATGTAAATAGTAAAAGTGTGGTGGCCAAATTACAAAAATTATAAAGTTTAACATTAAAATAGATTTTTAATCAATTAGTGCTCCACTAACATTAGTTAAGTGGACAGCCAACTCCACTAACTCCATCTTCTTCTTCTTCTTCATTCTTCTCCAAGCTAAACCAAATTCTCTCAAAAATTCTTCCATGGCCACACCATACCACAAGCTCTATCTACCATGATTAAGCCATGGTTTCTTGCAAATTTCTTCATTAAAAGTGGTGTATACCTTTTGGGTAGATTATTAGGAGTAAGAACGTTATGTTTTGGTGAGGTTTTAAAGAACTTCAAAAGTGGTAAGTGAGTGTTTTCAATTCTTGTTTCATTAAAAGTGTAACCAAGGTTGTGGATAATTGATTTATGAAAGAATTTTTGAAGTTTAATGTTTTAATGGAGATATACATTTTGGCAGCTATGGAAATTCTGTATATGTAGCTTGTTTTTACTTGTTTATGGTTGTCTAAGATTTTGTTATTAATGGCCGCATGCATATGTGTATAATGGTTTGAATTTGGACATGTAAATGAGGTATGTCATGTGGTTAATTGTTGTAATTAGACTTGGAAAAATTTTGAGTTATAATGTGTTTGTTGAGAGTTGATACAAGCTGCCAAAATGACCAAAAATGTGAAGTAAAGTGTGTTAATGTTATGGTACAAACCAAAATTGGCATGGAAGAATTAATTTGGTAAGGATAAAAAATGTGTAATAGGGCAGTGTACATTTTAGCTTAGAACCTTAAGTGTGTAAATTGGTATGAGACTAATAGAAGGAGAAACTAGGCACAAAATGTGTCAACTTTCATGAAGGAAGCTTACCAAAATTCTGCCTAGAAGATTACTTGAAAAATGACTAAATCCGGATTAGTGACTTGAAAGCTTGAAAATTGACCATTTAGGCAGTAGTTAGTATTTTGGCTATAACTCACTCAAAACAGGTCCAAATGACTTGAAATTTTTACCATGAATATTTTAGAGATATATCTACAATTCTTATGAAGACACCAAAGCCCAGAAATGGCCAGAACCAAGCCAAATAGCTTGCATAAATTCAGGTCCAAAAACTGGCCGAACCAAAAGTGACCTAAAAATGACCTAAAGTTACCATTTTGGTACATTCTGTCCAGCATTGGTAAATTGACTATAACTTTGTCTACACAACTCAGAAAGACCTGAAATTTTGCCCTGCATGCAATAAGACATAGACCTACAAGTTTGTAGTTTGGACCAAAACCCGAAAATTGAGGAAACTAGGTCATCCGGTTAGGTCAAATTAGTATACCTAAATCCGACAAATTGCAATAAAATGCAATATACATGAAAATGAATTTGTTAACATGTACCAACACTAAAAGGCTATAAAATGTGACATATTGGTAACATCGGAATTGACTCACTCATAGTGCATCAAGGGTCAACATTATAAGTTGACTAATGAAATAAATTAAAGGGAATAGTACCAAGAAAATTTAGATATTGGATTTTATGGTTGGAAACAAATTCATTGAGTACTAAAACACTTTAAATTGTGTGTTTCAGTTGATAAGGATATTGAGAAGCATAAACAACATTGAGTCAAGGCCTAGGAGCAACTCAAATCAGGTTTGTGCATAACTAGTTTTTAACTGATTTTGTTTTGAATATTTCATATGATTAAATGATATATTTTTCTTATGTATTATGTTTAACAAGCATTGGATTTAATTCAATGATTATTGAAATTGTTATAGTATATACGAATTTAGCTTTGTGAAATGGTATTTCCTCAAGTATTAAGCATTGGTGTAGAATTGAATAAATTATGTTTGGGAAAATTGTGATAGAATATGTTTTGAATTGTGATGGCCAATTTGCATGGAAAAATGCAAAATTATGATTTGAATTGTGATGAGCATAAAAATTATTGGATATTGGAATTGACTTTGAATCGAATTGTATTGTGATTTATGCTCACTAAAAGGATTGTGATATTGTTTTATATCTCACTATGGATGCTTGACTAGGTTATTACCCATCTCTCTCATTTATTGAGAAGACAATGGAGTTAGTTGTGTTTTGATTACAATGGTACGTGCACAGGCTTAGATTCTCCTCTTATTAGAGGTTAGATCTAAGTTTTATGTTATGGCCCTTTCGGAAGATTCATTATTGTGATGTGTACTGTGCACGATAATTCGACCTCCCCGACCATAGGGAGTTAGAATCACCCCGAAGATGGCCCTTTCGGATTAGTCTTGCATAGTTAGTGAGATAAAGAATATTTTTGAATAGTAAAGAATTGTGATTTCAATTATGATTTATGTATAATTGATTTTGTTGGAATTAACTTAAATGGTTAGTTATGATTTGATAAATTGAATTTCGTGATCGAAGTCTTTTATACAAATGATTTATATTATTGGCAATGAATATTTTGAGTTTTGGAATTTGATGAGTATCCAGATTTCCAAATTATTTGCTGTAATTTTTGTTAAGGTTTATTGTACTATGTTTTAAATTATAGTTGTGTGCCACTGAGTTCACCACTCAGCGATAGCTTTGTATGCTGTTGCAGGTGAAAAGAGCATAGAGCAATTGAGTAAGCTTCTTTGAAGACACATTCAAATCAGCTCCAGGTACATCATAGGTATATCCATGTACACAGGTTTTGATGTATGCATGTAATAATATGTATGTAAATTATTTGAGTAGTTGTATAAAAACTCTTGTAAAATATTTTGGTATGTAATTAAATGTAAATTATTGTAAATGTAAATTTGAGATTTCATTTACTTGAATAGTTTTGTAATATAAATTTTGAGTCTTGTAATCAATGAAATGTTTCTTTATGATGAGATTAGTTTGAAAATGAATTGATTGTTTATTGAGATTTGAATTGTGAATTGAAATGACGTTATTGGAGTTGTATTTGAGAAAATATATTGGGAGTATTTTCTTTTGCAGGATTGAAGAACTGTTTTCTCAAAATACAGCCGGCGCTTTGCCAAAATTTTGAAAAAATTTTATAATGCCAGATTTTAATCGATGATTTAAATTTCACGAAAATTGTTTTAAAATCCCTTGTAGTATAGCTAATGGGTTATCGGTAGGCGAAGTACGGTAATTCATTAGGTCTACTACGGGATCATATTATATCTTACAGGAGAGTAGGGTGTGACATGTTTTGTGGTATCAGAGCAATGTTTTTAAAGTAAATTTCGAACTGTGAATTTGAAATCTTTTTGTCGGTAACTATAACTGCTCAAATGTTTTATACATATAGTACATTTATATCATAAATATGAACTAATGGAGAGAAATCTCCTTGTGTTGGTTGTATAAGAAATAGAAAATCCTGTGAGAAGATATGGAAGAGAAGAATAAGACAATAGAACAGTCTCTGACAGCGAAAGTACAAGGTGAGGCCCCAGCCCCTCAGAAAGTTGGAAGTCTGACTTTATCTGCTCCTCCTGTACAAATTACTACACAAATGACCACTTTCTTTTAACAAATGATTGATAATTTGTCAGCCCAAGCCCAAGTATAAATCCAACCCCACAAGGGCAACGTGAAATAGAGAAGAGGGAGAAACCTATTAGTCAAAGCTCGAATAGTCATCTGGGAAATAAAAGCAAGACATAAAAGAACAATTTCCTTTTAGGAAATGGGGCCAAACAATGGCCACAAACTGTCCAAAGTGATATGCAAAGTTAAAATCTCTAAATTGAACCTTAAGAAAGGTTCTTGAAAAACATTATTGGCTTATCCCTACTAAGTCACTATAAACTAAATTACTTGAAATAGGTATGTGGGATCCACTTTCCCACTGTACATTGACATGAAAATTTCGTTATCACTAAATGCTAAATCACATGAAATAGTGATGTAGGACCCACCTTTTCCACAATACATGGACATGAAGATTTTATTAGATAATTGATAATGCTTAATTACTCAAAGTAAACCTAGGCTTATGTATATTGTATGGATTGATTGGTATACCAATTAGGAATTTCAGATAGCAGTATTGCCTATATGGAAAGTCATGGATTGACAATATATGGTTGATATGATTTTAAAAGACAATGAATATCGATATCAGCGGGCTTGCAGGGATGGCGATACGTAATGCCTGCAAAGTGCTCTGATAGGTACCACCTAAGGGATTGCAAGGACGGCGATACGTAACGCCTGCAAGTGCTTTGATAGGTACCCTTAATTGCCACCAAAGACAGAGAAGAGGCTTGCGGGGACGGTGATACGTAACGCCTGCAAGTGCTTTGATAGGTTACTTGAGCATAAATATAAGTAATGAGTTTTGAATTTAAATAATTACATGAAGAGATCACTTATATGACTTTAAAAGACAGAGAAGGAAATAAGTATACAGATAAGATGTTAGAAAACCTAGTCCATGAGGTTATAACGTAATGACTATGTAATGTTCTAGATGTTTATATTGTAAGCTGTAGATTACAGTGCCAACACAGAATTATTGTTTAGAGCTACATGCTTTCTCGTGGTACAATAAAATAAGAATATTTGTAAGTAATCTATAAATTGATATAGTTACACCCGAATAGAGTACTATTATGGGAAATAAATGTGAAAATTTTAGTCAGAAATTTAAAAACTTCAGAACTAGCCTGTCGAAAGACTACACTTTTAAGGTAGTTGGAGTCAGTAAATCGGTTACAATAATGTGAACTACCTGCACCACAGTAATTGCTATAAGTTTAGAGATATCAGTACGACTTATCATCCTTAGACGGATGGACAGTCGAAACAAGTAATTCAGGTAAATTCTGAAACTCATTGAGTTTCTGTAAATAATGAAATGAAATGATAATAATAACCTATAAAATGTAATAAGCCCTCGAGAATATACTGAGAACTTGTGTCCTTGAATCTGAGGGGAGATGGTACAGATACCTCCCACTAACAGAATTTGTATACAATATTAAGTGTCAAGCTAGCATACAAATGACACCCTATGAAACATTGTAAGGGAACGGATAATTATGGATTTTGTGATGAGACTTCCAAGGATACAGAATAGTCATGATGCAGTATGGGTCATAGTTGATAGACTAACCAAGTCTGCTCACTTTTTGCCAGTCCGGATGGACTATAGTTGGAGAGATTGGCCAGATTGTACATAAATGAGATTGTAAAACTGCATGGAGTGCCATTATCGATTGTATCAGACAGAGATCCTAGGTTCCCTTCTAGATTCTAAGGTAGTCTTCAGAGAGCCCTAGGAACTAGATTGAACTTTAGCACGGCATTCCACCCATAGACAGATGGCCAGTCTGAGAGGGTAATTCAGATATTGGAGGATATGCTATGGACTTGTGCGATTGAGTTTGAAGGTAGTTGGGATATACACTTCCCTTTGATTGAGTTTGCTTATAACAACAGATACCAATCAAGCATTGGGATGGCTCCATATGAAGCTTTATATGGCAGAAAGTGCAGAATTCCCCTATGTTGGGATGAAGTAGGTGAAAGGAAGATGATTGGGCTAGAAATTGTTCAGCAGACAGAGGAAAAGATCAGATTGATTAGAGATCGACTCAATGTTGCATTAGATCGTCAGAAGTCCTATGTTGATCTGAAGAGAAGAGATATTGAATATGCAGTGGGTAATAAGGTATTCCTTAAAGTTTCTCCTTGGAAGAGGACATGAGGAGACAG
Organism: Hevea brasiliensis; assembly: GCF_030052815.1. Taxonomy (NCBI): domain Eukaryota; kingdom Viridiplantae; phylum Streptophyta; class Magnoliopsida; order Malpighiales; family Euphorbiaceae; genus Hevea; species Hevea brasiliensis. The sequence continues at coordinate 43,266,468 of NC_079503.1, read as the reverse complement.
CACCCACAGCTATTCAGAAACTGATGCTAGGTAAAATTTCGAGACGAAATTTATTTTAAGGGGGGGGCGGGGGGGGGGAGAATTGTAACAGCCCTATGTTCGGTAGTGCGTTCTACTGTTTCAATGACCAGTGTCTGTCCGGATAGCTAGGATGCCTAGAACTACATTTAAATGTTAGTGGGCAGACATAAAATAATAAAATACAAGAAAAGAAAATACAAGAAAAACAAAGGAAAAATAATAGCAATGAAATGTAACCAAGTTAAATGAGCTGAAAACCATAGCGATGGGTGACCGCACTGGGAAGTTACGGTGTGGACAGTTGACTAGCCCTGAACCGCGGGGAACCTTGAAAAATATTTTTAAGACTTAAATAAACATCTATTGACGTATAAATGTCATTAGAAATATCAAAGAAAAATTAATTAATTAGTACAAAGAAAAATGACAAATCGAGAAAATGACAAAACTCGGTGTTACCGAAAAATCGGGAATGCAACCTGAACAGGGGCATTGTGGCCATTTGACACCCCGAGTTGCCTTTTGACCTAAATGTCCATTAAAAATAAATGATATTAAACTTTGAAAATACCATGAAAAATTAAAATGAGATACATTATGTAAATAGTGAAAGTGTGGTGGCCAAATTGCAAAAAACATAAAGTTTAACATTAAAATAGATTTGTAATCAATTAGTGCTCCAATAACACCACTTAAGTGGACAGACAACTCCACTAACTCCATTTTCTTCTTCTTCTTCATTCTTATCCAAGCCAAACCAAATTCTCTTAAAAATTCTTCCATGGCGCACCATACCACAAGCTCCATCTACCATGATTAAGCCACGGTTTCTTGCAAATTTCTTCATTAAAAGTGGTGTAGACCTCTTGGGCAGATTATTGGGAGCAAGAAAGTTATGTTTTGGTGAGGTTTTGAAGAACTTCAAAAGTGGTAAGTGAGTGTTTTCGATTCTTGTTTCATTAAAAATGTAACTAAGGTTGTGGGTAATTGATTTATGGAAGAATTTTTAAAGTTTAATGTTTTAATGGAGATGTACATTTTGGCAGCCATGGAAATTCTATATGTGTAGCTTGTTTTTACTTGTTTATGGTTGTCTAAGATGTTGTTATTGATGGCAGCATAGATATGTGTATAATGGTTTGAATTTGGACATGTAAATGAGGTATGTCATGTGGTTAATTGTTGTAATTGGTCTTGGAAAAATTTTGAGTTATAATGTGTTTGTTGAGAGTTGTTACAAGCTGCCAAAATGACAAAAAATGTGAAGTGTGTTAATGTTATGGTAAAAACCAGAATTGGCATGGAAGAATTAATTTGGTAAGTGTTGGATGTGTAATTGGTAAGGATAAACAATGTGTAATAGGACAGTGTACATTTTAGCTTAGAATCTTAAGTGTGTAACTCCAATTGGTATGAGACCAATTGGAGGTGAAACTAGGCACAAAATGTGCCAACTTTCATGAAGGAAGCTTACCAAAATTCTGCCTAGAAGATGACTTGAAAAATGACCAAATCCAGATTAGTGACTTGAAAGCCTAAAAATAGACCATTTGGGCAGTAGTTAGTGTTTTGGCCATAACTCACTCAAAACAGGTCCAAATGACCTGAAATTTTTACCATGAATGGTTTACACATATATCTACAATTCTTATAAAGACACTAAAGCCCAGAAATGGCCAGAACCAAGCCAAATAGCTTGCACAAGTTCAGGTCCAAAAATTGGCCGAACCAAAAGTGACCTAAAAATGACCTAAAGTTACCATTTTGGTACATTCTATCCAGCATTGGTAAATTGACCATGTCTAAACAACTCAGAATGACCTGAAATTTTGCTCCACTTGCAATAAGACATAGACTTACAAGTTTGTAGTTTGGACCAAAACCTGAAAATCGAGGGAACTAAGTCATCTGGTTAGGTCAAATTAGTATACCAAAATCCGGCAAATTACAATAAATGGCAATATAAATGAAAATGAATTTGATAACATGTACCAACACTAAAAGGCTATAAAATGTGACATATTGGTAACATCGGAATTAACTCACTCATAGTGCATCAAGGATCAACATTATAAGTTGACTCTAATGAAATAAATTGAAGGGAATAGTACCAAGAAAATTTAGATATTGGATTTTGTGGTTGGAAACAAATTCATTGAGTACTGAAACACTTTAAATTGTGTGTTTCAATTGATAAGGATATTAAGAAGCATAAAGAACATTGAGTCAAGGCCTAGGAGCGACTCAATTCAGGTTTGTGCACAACTAGTTTTTAACTAATTTTGTTCTGAATATTTCATATGATTAAATGATATATTTTTCTTATGTATTATGTTTAACAAGCATTGAATTTAATTCAATGATTATTGAAATTGTTATAGTATGTATGAATTTAGCTTTGTGAAATGGTATTTCTACAAGTATTAAGCATTATTCTGAAATTGAATAAGTTATATTTTGAAAAATTGTGATAGAACATGTTTTGAATTGTGATGGGCAATTTGTATGAAAAAATGCAAATTTATTATTTGAATTGTGATGAGCATAAAAATTATTGGATATTGGAATTGACTTTGAATCGAATTGTATTGTGATTTATGCTCATTAAAAGGATTGTGATATTGTTTTATATCTCACTATAGATGCTTGACTAAGTTATTACCCGTCTCTCTCATTTGTTGAGAAGACAATGGAGTTAGTTGTGTTTTGATTACCATAGTACATGCACAGGCTTAGATTCTCCTCTTATTAGAGGTTAGATCTAAGTTTTATGTTATGGCCCTTTTGGAAGATTCATTATTGTGATGTGTACTGTGCACGATGATTCGACCTCCCCGACCATAGGGAGTTAGAATCCGATTCGACCTCCCCGATCATAGGGAGTTAGAATCACCCCAAAGATGACCCTTTCGGATTAGTCTTGCATAGTTAGTGAGATAAAGAATGTTTTTGAATAGTAAAGAATTATGATTTCAATTATGATCTATGTATAATTGATTTTGTTGGAATTACCTTAAATGGTTAGTTATGATTTGATAAATTGAATTTCATGATCAAAGTCATTTTATACAAATGATTTATATTATTGGCAATAAATATTTTGAGTTTTGGAATTTGATGAGTATCCAGATTTCCAAATTATTTACTGCAATTTTTGTTAAGGTATATTATACTATGTTTTAAATTATAGTTGTGCATCACTGAGTTCGCCACTCAGTGATAGCTTTGTATGCTGTCGCAGGTGAAAAGAGCATAGAACAATTGAGTAAGCTTCTTTGAAGACACATTTAGATCAGCTCCAGGTATATCATAGGTATACCCATGTACACAGGTTTTGATGTATGTATGTAATAATATGTATGTAAATTATTAGAGTAGTTGTATAAAAACTCTTGTAAAATATTTTGGTATGTAATTAAATGTAAATTATTGTAAATGTAAATTTGAGATTTCATTTACTTGAACAATTTTGTAATATAAATTTTGAGTCTTATAATCAATGAAATGTTTCTTTATGATGAGATTAGTTTGAAAATGAATTGATTGTTTATTGAGATTTGAATTGTGAATTGAAATGACATTATTGGAGTTGTATTTGAGAAAACATATTGGGAGCATTTTCTTTTGCAGGATTGAAGAACTGTTTTCTCAAAATACAGCTGGCGCTTTGCGGAAATTTTGAAAAAAATTTTATAACGCCAGATTTTAATCGATGGTTTAAATTTCATGAAAATTATTTTAAAATCCCTTGTAGTATATCTAATGGGTTATCGGTAGGCGAAGTACGGTAATTCATTAGGTGTAGTACGGGATCATGTTACATCTTACGAGAGAGTAGGGTGTGACACTTTAAGGAAAGATGTAATAATTATTTAAAATATAATGATGTTTATGTTGTGTAAACCCTTTTGAGGGTATGCATATTGAACCAATACACTTTGGATCTTGCGCATGTTAAGGTTTAAATTATGAACCATTTTTATGTTATGAATGTTTATGTGTGAATAAAAAGACTAAGGTGTAATAGTTTGAAGCATGTTAAGATGGTGAGATGTACAAATATATGTAAGTTTTATAGGTTTAAGGCTTGCTATGGGTTTTGGTAGCCTTAAGCTAACCCGATCCCTAGTGCCGGTAATGATCCCTAGTTTGGGTCATTACAAATAACATGAAAGTTAAGAGAGAAAAGATGAAAATGAAGTTTTTAAAATTGAGAGAATTGAAGAGAGTGAAGAAAAACTAGTGAAAGAGCTTGAAAAGATAGAAAATGAGTGAAAAGAGTTCTTCATAAGAAAAATTCTAACCTTAACATTTCTTTGTATAGTGTTATTGCTTCTATTTTACAAGAATGCGAAGGTGTTTTTCCAAGTGAGCAACCAAGTGATTTACCACCTGTTGGAAAGAAGAAATCAGTGACGAATGTTATTTAAGATAATCAAGAAAAGGAGCCTATGAAAGTTGAAACATCATCTAATAGAGGGAGTACTCTTAATGCTATTCTTAGAGCTATACTATTAGGATTTCAGTATTTGGAAAATATTTATGCAAATGATGATGATTTTGTTAGAGTGTTTATCAAGTTTGAGAAAAGTGCATCTTAGGATAATTATATTCATGATGGATTCTTGAGTAAAGAAAATTGAATCTTTATGCCTAAATGTTCCATGCATGATTTGCTTGTGCATTTTGATGACAAAGTGAAAGATAATATAAATATGCATGAACACTTGAAAAATTTTAATTCTAAGTTAAAGAATTCTATGTGTATGGAGAAAGACATTTTTGTGCATAATGTGAGCAGTGTTTATGGATCACCCAATTGCTATAGGAAATTTGTGGAAGAAAAGGTTGAAAAACATGATGAATTTGTGTGGGGGAAAGAACAAGAATATACATGTGATATATTTAAAAGGAAATTTTGTTCTATGTTATTATTGAGTGAGCTTGATAAATACTTTGAGCTTGAATGTGATGCTTTTAGAATTGGATATCATTTCCTTGTTAATTGTGTTGTTATTTTTAATGTTTATAACCCTTTCCTTTATTGTCATGAAGGTGTAAATTCGGGGATAAATTTCTTTGAAGAAGGAGGGTATGATGTGATTATGAGACCACCAGGTTTCAAAGAATTTCTTCAAGGGTTCATTCAAGCATGTGTTGGTAAGAGGCATGAGATTAACAAACTTAGCATGCTTAAAGAGCTCAAATGGGTTATCTTAGTTTAAGTGTGCATGGTTGGAATTCATAAATGTGGTATGCTTAAAGAGTTTAAATGGTTCATATTAGTTCAAGTGTGGACAGATGGAGTTGGTGGTGTTCAATGATAATAATTTCTCCAACAAATTATAATAAAGAGCTAAAATATCTTTTTTTGCTCAAAAGGACAGAACATCTCATGCCTAGCCATGAGATTCTCACCCTCAGCCATGAGTTATAGCCAATAATATCTTTATTTGCAAAAGGAGCAGAATATCTCACACATGGCCATGAGAAGCCCACATTTAGTAATGGGAAGAGGTCGAGAAGGTGCACAAGCATCCATGGGATTCATCTTGGGGCGCATGGCATCTTGTGAAATGCATTTGGAAGGGTTTTAAAGGTCATGAGGTGCATGGCCAACCATGGGAATTCCCTTAGGGCGCATGGCTTCTTGCGAGATGCATTTAGAAGGGTTTTGGAGGCTATGAGGCACATGGCTAGCCATGAGGTATGAGGTGCATGGGAGAGTGTGGGATGAGTGATGGAAGCACCCATGGCCATGAGAAGTGCTTAGGTGCGCCAAAAGCCATGGGAAGCTCACCAAAGGCCATGAGACTTGTTGTTTAGTTATTTTTTAGTGCTATTATGTATCTGACTTATAATCCCCCTAAGGTTTTAGGTTATTTTGGCTTTGTATTGGGAGACACATATAAATGGATTATTTTAAAGCTGTAAACACAACTTTGAGATATTAATTAATTGAATATTGAGAGAGTTTTCTCTTCTATGGTTCTTCATTGAACTTCTCTTCTTGACAAGTCTAATTAACTTGTAAGAATTAATACCTTGATATTCATGATTCTCTACCATAGGTTAGTATTAGGTGTTAAATCCTTTATTTTTCCTATTTAAACTATTCACTTAATTCTCTACCATAAGATTGGTTTTGGTTTAAGTGATTTCTTGTAGAAGAATCTGATTGCGAGGGTTCTAGGGAATTGATTCAAATATTTTGAGGGTTGCTTGGCAATTCTATTGGGGTTCTCATCATTTTAGTATCAGAGCTTTTGGTCTCTAATCAGGTTAGTTATCCTTATTCTTTTTTTTTTTTCTTAATTTCAATTAATTTTGTGCTTGGTATTAATTTCTTTTGTGTTAGATTGTTTTTTGGTCTTTTGGAATTCCTTGTTTGTGTTGTGTTTTGATCGTCTTTCTCTACTCATTAGTTTTCATTGGTCTTTTTAATTTTTCTTTACTCGCTTTGCTTCTGTTTCATTTATTATTTGTTTAATTCGTGCAAATCTTTTAAGCTTATTGTTTGTTGATTTCCATTTTTGGGTATTATTTCTATTGTTGTGAGTTTTTGAATCAATATAATTGATTGCTTATTGGTGTGAGAAGAAATATCTCTTAGAACCATATTTTTCAGTTTGAGCAATTATTTTGTTGAATTGATTATTCTAGTAATTTTAGTGAAATCTCAATTGTTTTATTGGTAGTTTTGCATATTTGATAAAAAAAGAAAAAGAAAAATACAAAGGAGGTGAATTGCTACTAATATAGTGAGTTTATCACTATAACCCTATTTTTCTTTAAGAATTATTAGTAGACAAGCACAAAAAAAATATTGTGATTGAAAATTGCAAAAGTTGGAATACAAATTGTGTTGTTTGCTGGCTATTTGGAGACATTACTTATGTTCGAGATATTGATTTTGTTGGATACATTTTGGTCTGATCATTGTATTGAGATTCTTCATTGATATCTTCTTTAAAATTCCACTCTTAATTTGGTGTCTTTCATTTGTTGGCTCTAGTGTCACATTATATATTGTTTTTTGTGAACTTGTTTTGTCCATCTCATTCTTGGATATTTTTGTGTTGGTTTTTGTGAGCAAGTTGTCTTGTTTGAGGTTGATTAGTTCATTAAAGTGCTGAAAGAGGTGAAAAGAGTGGGAGAAAGCTAGAGTAGCGAGCAAAAAATACAGAAAAAAAAAGTTTGAATTTGTGTGAAGCACAAGGAGACTGACATCATCAAGCATAAACACATGAGGAAGTGTAAGAGGATTTTCTTACCACTAACATTTTCTTGCAGGTTTTGCAATTATGTTTCAAGGGAGTAGTAAGGAAGGTAGTGGTCGGAGATAGTATGGAAAGGAGAGGTGTGATGAGATTTTGGCTAACTTGGTGAGAGAGAGAGAACTAATGAAGGAAAAGGGGATAGGACAACACATAGAAGAGAAGAAAGAAAAGTTGAGGATAGATGGTTTAATAAGCAATATAATGAAGATTATGACATTGAGGAAGGTGGAATGTCAATAGTTAATGAGAGGAGCTTTAGACCTAGAGATGGAGTTAAAAGGAAAAGGATTGAAAGAAGAGATAAAGTTGATAGAGTGGATAAGAAATTTGTTACTAAGGCAAAGAAGGATGATTGGAATGGAAGGGATAAATGAGAAGGAGAAGAGCTGAAAGGGGAAAACGTTTTTCACACTAAATGTGTCACACCTTACCCTTTCATAAGATATAACATGATCCCGTAATGTGCTTAATAAATTATTGAACCACCATCTACTAATAATCCATTAAACATACTACGAGGGATTTTGAACAATCCAAATTCATTATTAAATTAACTTGGCTACAAAAGGTTTAATAATGATTCTTTGATTCCAGAAAATACCCTGAAATTAATTAAGAAAAAATTAAGTATTTTGAAATCTTAAAGAAAATTTGATGAAAAACCGGCATGGTGACGGCTAAAAATTCAAATAACAAAAAATTTACACCTGTCTGGTAGCAATATATATTTATCACAAATCATCAAATAAACATTTAAATAAACACTTTCTTCTTTCATAATCCAAAAAAATAATTTTTTATAAATTTACATTCAGTTGATGTTATAAAAAGAATATACAACACTATTGTATAACTGCTCAAACTTTTCCTTACATGCATGTAGCCATAATTTACATCATAACCAGATTCAAAAGGGTATACCTAGAATATACCCGTTTGTCAAACAAAATACATCTTCTACTGTGCTCACTCAACTGCTTTTTCTTTTCATTTACCTGCAATGGCATAAAAATAGCTATCGCTGAGTATATAACTCAGTGGTGCGCAACTATCAATTTATAAAATCATCATAAATTATATTTTATCAAACCATGATAAAGTATTCAAGATGTTCAAATTTTCATGAAATATGAAAACAGTGATAATGTTCTCAATCATCAACAAATCGTCATCCACAAATCATTTATTTTTACAGCACATTTATTAAAACAATTAAAAATCATTTGTGTTGCCAACATCACATAGTTTAAGCCATATCACAAAATTCATGATCAATGCCGTATTGTATACCATAACAAAGCTATCTCAATCCCAAATAGCTGTTACTAATGGGGGAGGCAAATTTAGCTAGCAAATATGAGTGCACCCATCCGATCTCAACCTCAACTGGTAAGCCAAAGAGCGGAAGTAACTTAATCAATCTCAACCCCATTAACCGTTATTAATGAGGGAAGCAATCAAAGTCTGTCATGCCAACAATGGTTTCAAAATAATTTAAAACAATTCCCATTTAAATAACAATATTTCAAATCATCATAATTCAACTTATAGGATTGACAACACATCAATTTCGCAAAGCACTTCTAAATCACATTCAATCTGAACACCCCCTTACTATAATAAAATCAATGGCCAATCATCCGCCTTTTTAACACAATAACATATTCTTTTCAACATTCAAAATATTCTCAAAACAATGTAAATCATTCTTAAATATAAAGGAAAGTCTTATTTGGCTCATAGAAAGTTATTTCTTTTCATTTGCAAATGTAAAACAAAATAAAATTAAAGTTGTGAACAAACCTTGTCTTAAACTTTTTTCTTTGACTTAATTCTCCCTTTACTCTAAATTTCTCTTCTCCACTGAAAATACATAATTTCAAAAGTTTCAATACTCATTCTAACTTCCACTAGTAGCAAATCAATTAAATTCCTAGTGAATTCCTAAGATAACTACACATTCGAACTATTCCAAACTACAGGGTAGCATTTGAACATGTTCTTAGAACTCAATTTCAGTCTATTTCCAATCATAATTTGTCAAATTGGTCTTCATGAAAGGTTTTCCTCTATGTCTTAGCTTCAATTATCAATTTGAATAACTTAATTTAGAGGTCTAGGTCACTAGTTATGGTTAAAATACTAGGTAGTAGTCCTAGGTGTCTTACCCTACAATTTTTAGGTTTTTTAGATTTTTCACCTGATTTTTGCATACAATATTCGAGCACTATATACCCAGAATTTGTACCAAGTCTCTAAAGCAAAGTTTTAAGCCTTTGTCTTAAGTTTCTAAATCATTTTGTAGCACCTCAATTGGAGATGTACAAAGGAAGATATGTTCTATTAACCACACAAAGGTCAAAGAGCAGAATTGCTGAGTTGCAAGAATTTTAGTTTTGCAATTTTTAACTTACTCTAAAATTTCAACTACTTTGCCCTTACATCTAGGTCTAGGTCAAAACATAAAAGTTGTAACTCTATATCTTATGTTTATTTTGGCTTTAGAATTACTCCAATTGCATTTGTGTAACTTAAGTTATGGTCATTTTACCAAAACTATTCAGGTGACAAATTTTTCAGGTTTCAGAGCAGTTTTAGAATCTAGTCAGATTTCTAGACTTGCATTTTCTAGCAACTTTGGATATGTTATAGTCATAATTTAGCATTATGGTCTCCATATAAATTATTCCCATATGTCTCAAGATTACACAAGTTCAAGAATTACTTAATTTGGAGTTTTGTAGACTGAGTTATGCTCAATTAAGTACATACTATTCATTTGGTCAGTTTTCCAGGTTTTTGGTTTGCATTGCCAGATTCTAGACCTAATTTAGGTATCTACTAGTCAATTTCAAGGCAAGTGTTCTTCATGAAAGTTTTATCATATTGTCTTAGGTTTCATTTCCCATTAGTTTCACATCAATTGGAGTTATGTAGCTCAAGTTATGAGCATTTAACTCCACTAAACTTGAGCTATCTAGATTCAGCATATAAGGCACAACAACTTCAATCCACTTAGCTTCTTCACCAAATCCTCATTATTTCTCAATAAATACACATCCAATTATCATAATATAGGTATAATAGCATTAAATATGCTTCTTACCATGAAAACTCTAATTACATAAAAATCCTAATTGCCATATTCCAATTCGAATCAATTTCAAGTTCTTAAATTGAAAATCTGTTATTTAATATTTATGTTTTTAGTGTAAATAACATAGATCTTAACTTAAAAATTAAAAGAAAACTATTATGGGGGACCAAATAGAAATTTCAGCAGCCATGGTACCCTAGAGTTTGATGGTGTTTAGTTAGGTTAAACATGAAATCTTGGTCAATTAATGTTGTTTAGGTGATTTGTATGTTTAAATTGCATGAATTGAGCTAAGCATGAAAATTAGGATTTTGGCACCTAGGGTTTTGGGAGGAAAAATGTGAGAATTAGCAAAATGATGTGTTTGACCTTGCTTGATTTTTAAAATGGTCACGTATGACCAATTGTGGTGTGTAGGAAGTGTTAGAATTAGGTTTAAATTCGGATTGCTTATGGTCATTCTGCAGGCAGCATGACCAAGGTCCCTTTCAGGGACCAAAACTGAAAATTTGCCAATCCAATTGGTGTGAGGCCAATTGGGAATGAAATTAGACACAAAATGGCACATTTTTCATTTAGGAATCATGCTCAAAAAGTGACCATAACTTAGTGAATAAATTGGCCAAATCCAGATTAGGCAAACTAACCTGTACAAAATTGACCAAATGAACAGTTTGTTCATTTGGCCATAACTTGGGCTAGGCAAGTCCAAATGACCTGAAATTTTACTAGTAGAAAGTTGAGGCATTGCCCTACAACTTTTATGGAGAACACAAGTCCAAATTATGCCCTTAACTAAGTTATTTAGCCACCCAAAATTAGTGACCTAAAACTGTCAGAACCAAGTTATTGCCCAGAAAATCTGGATTATACCAATGCAGCCAGCCATGTACAAATGGCTATAACTTGAGCTACAAAACTCCAAATCGAGTGATTCAAAAATGAAAATAAAGTTAAGACAATAAGGAACAACTTCTGTGAAGAAAACTTAGCCAAATTCTAGCAACAACATGACCAATGGAACAGTGCAAAATAGGACACCAAAACTGAAAATTTGCAATTTTGCCTAAATGACTTAAAATTTGAGAAAAGAACCAAAACCAACAAATTAGGTAATCAAAATGTGGTATGTGGGTGGAATTAGAATTCCCATGCCTATTAAGCCTTAGAAAGTCAACAAATTGACTTGAATAGTATTGTGAATAGTAACCCCAAAATATAAATTTTAAAGAACGTCAAGTTTAGCATATTAAAGCTAGGTATAGGTAGATTTGAATTTATTTTTGGAGTTATGATAAATTGTGATACTGAAACACTGTGAAACTGTGTGTTTCAGTGGAAAAGAATACCGGGAAAAAACCCGAGACATCGAGTCAAGGCCAAGAGGTGACTCGTATAAGGTTTGTGCACAACTAACTATTTTGTTACTTTTCACTTCTAAATTGATTTGAACAAGTTTATTTTATGACCTATGATTTTGTTGTGTTGAGAATTTTAACTTATTGAATGAAATTGTATAATTTAAATATAAATTTTCTTATGCATTTAAGGATTTATTGCATGGTTTTGAGGGTTGTAAATTTTAAGTTTGATGTGTTGCCAACCTTGAGCATGAATTTATGATGATTTAATATGTTAATGGCTTATAAACACTTGGTAAATAGAAATTGTTTTCAATATGATTTGAAACCACAGTTGACATGACAATATATGTTGTGAATTCTCATTAGCTTATCTAGTGAGATATCTCCTCCACTAGATTGGGTGAGTTCCTTCCTCTCTGGCTTGTCAGTTGGGGAAGAGTTTGAATGAGTACTCATATATACTAGCTAGTCTTTGTTCCTCCCTTTTAGCCTCAGTTATTGGGAGAGTTTGAAATGCCGTGGTGTAGAACACGACATCTATTTGAATTTTGAGTCATGGGTTCAACTGTGTGAATTGTTGGCAATGCCCTTTAAATTATGCATAGTTTGATAAATTGTGGTTGAAATAAATAATTTGTTAGTGATTCAAAATATTTTTGTATTGTTTCGAGATTTAAAAGAAATGTAGATAAATAATTACTATTTGATCAAAATGTTATTCAAATGAATAATTTGCATGAATGAAAATATTTATTTTTGAATGTTATGAATTTTGAAGAATTTAGAAATTTTAAATTTTATTTGTTATGAATTGTCAAGCATAACTTGTATTAAGTTTTAAATTATTAGTTTGTGCACCATTGAGTTCACCACTCAGCGATAGCTTTGTATGCTGTAGTAGGTGAAAGAAAATACAAAGCAGCTGAGCAAGATTACTGAAAGACATAGTGAGCCTATCTTCGGGTATATCATAGGTATACCCTTGTACTTTAGATTTTGATGTAATTCTGTAATTATATGTATGAAATTTCCTTTGAGCAGTTTTACCAATTCTTTTGTAATATATTTTTGTGTTGTAATCAAATACAAATTATTGTAATATTATCTTGAGATTTTATGTACTTATAAAGTTTTGTACTATTAAATTTTTAATTCTCCCATGAATATAAATATTAATTTTGTTACCTTAATGAGATATTTCAATGTTTGATTTAATTTAAACTGTGTATTGAGTTGCTTGCGCTGATTTGTGAAATGAAATTGATTAATGGAGTTGTGATTGAGAAATATATTAGCAGTGTCTTTATTTTCAGGTTTTAAAGAACTGTTTTCTCAAAATACAGACGGCACTCTGCCGAAATTTTTATAAAAATTGCGGAGATTTTAAATATCTAAAAATTTGATTTATGTTTGGACTTTAAATAAAGGTTTTTAATATCTGAAAAAAATTTTATCCATCAATTTAAAAATGAACGAAAATTGTTTTAAAATCTCTTGTAGTATATTTAATGGGTTACCGTTAGGTAAAGTATGGTAATTCATTAGGTGTACTATGGGAGCATGTTACATCTTATGAGGAGTAGGGTGTGACAGTATTTATATATATGTTGTTTGATTAGAGGACATGTGATATGTAAAGGGATAGTTACTGTGCTAGTATTCAAGCTCTGATAGATATTTTATCTTAAACATGAGTGATGTAATTATGTATGTTTAAAATCCAAGTTAACTCCTCATGAAAGTATGTATGTATGAACTAACTGCACTTTAGTCATTCTATGTATGTAAAGGTTCAAATTCTGAGCCAATTTTATGTTAATTATGAATAAGAAAACTAAAGTGTAATGGTTTGAAGTATTCTTGGATTATGAGATACAGGGATATGTTTATGTTTAACAGGCTTTTAGAATTGCTACAGGCTTTAATAGCTTTAAGTTCACTCGATCTCTAGCACTTGTAAAATCCCCCATTTTGGGTCATTACATAGAGTTGATAGAGTGGATGAGAAATTTATAGCTAACGCAAAGAAGGGTGACTAGTATAGAAAGGATAAATGGGAAGATGATTAGTTGAAAGGGGACAATGTTTTTCATACTAGATGTCTTATTCAAGATAAGGCTTGTAGTATGATAATAGATGGAGTAAGTGGATGCAATATTGTGAGCACTTTGTTGGTTAAGAAATTGGTGCTACCTACTTTGAAACACATAAAGCCATATGAGTTTCCATGTAATGAGTGTGGAGAAGTTAGGGTGACAAAACAAGTGTTTCTTTCATTTTCTATTAGGAGGTATAAGGATGAGGTTCTTTGCAATGTTATTCCTATGCAAACTTCTTACTTGTGGCTTAGTTGTGCTTGGCAATTAGATAGGAGAGTCACTCATGATAAACATAAGAATAGGTATTCTTTTGAGTGGGATGATAGAAAGGTTACTTTGGCACCATTATCTCTTGTGCAAATATATGAGAATCAGAAGAGCAATTGAAAAAAAAAGTAAAAATATAGAGAAAAATGAAAGAGTGGCCGAACATAAGTGTAAAAGGGAAAATATTAAAAGTGAGGAGAAAAATGAGATTGAAGAAAAGAAGATTAGTGAATTTGAAAAATGAAAGTGTTCAGGGCACAAGGAGAGCCAAGAGAGAAAAAGTAAAAATAATAATGTTGAAATTGAGATGAATGAAAAAAAAAATTTAAAAGAGGAAAAGCAAGAGGAAAATGTTGAAAAGAAAGAATATAAGAGTCAAGAGAGAAACATGAAAATGAAGTTTTTGAAATTGAGAGAATCAAAGAGTGAAGAAAAAATAGTGAAAGAGCTTTGAAAGGAAGAAAATGAGAGACAAGAGGAAGAAGTAAGGAAAGAGTGCAAAGAGTTCTTTATGGCAAAAATTCTGACTTTGACATTTCTTTGTCTAGTGTTATTATTCCTATTTTGCAGGCATATAAAGGTGCCTTTCCAAGTGGGGATTCAAGTGATTTACCATCTATTGGAAAAGCAAAATTAGTGTCTAATGTCATTCAAAATAATCAAGGAAAAGAGCCTATGGAAGTTGAAACATCATCTGATAGAGGGAGTACTCTTAATCATATTCTTGAAGCTATAACTATTAGGATTTGAGTATGTGGAAAATATCTATACAAATGATGATGATTTTGTTAGAGTGTTTGTCAAGTTTGAGAAAAATGCATCTTAGGAGAATTATATTCATGATGGATTCTTGAGTAAAGAAAATAGAAATTTTGTTCCTAAATGTTTCATGCATAATTTGCTTGTGCAATTTGATGAAAAAGTGAAAGATAAAACAAATATGCATGAACACTTGAAAAATTAAATTGTGTGATAAATGTGATTAAGAATAGGTATGGTAGACATTTGTGGACAAATGATAAATATTATGTATCTAAGTGTCCTATGTATGAAATGTGTGAATAAGGATTACATAATTATGGTTTAATTGACCATGTTGAGTGCGCTAAATTTATGGAGCTTATGAAAGAGCATTCCTTTTGTATGCATCATTTGATAGATGATATAAAAGGCTAGTAAACTGATCTTGCTAGAGCTCGCCCATCCAAGCTTGGCACTGGGCAGAACTCACCAAATCATGCCAAGAGTGTGATAGCCCACCTATCTGAGCTCAAACCAACCATTCGATCTCAAGGCCTGACATCCAAGGAAACTGAGCTCTGAGAAGAACTCTGAGGTCTTTACATTCTGTTTCGAAGAGATCATAATTCCTAACATAATTTGAGGACGATTACCATTGCAACTTAAATAGGGAATTGGCAAAGATTAGGCCAGGATTTCATCCCAACGTCTATATAAACAAGGTAAAGCTTCATAAATAGGTATGCAAACAAAACTCTCACTCTTATCATACTAATATTTGATCTTTAATCCGATTACTAACTTGAGCGTCAGAGTTGCTGCCAACCACCACTGGCCCTCATCCATTCTTTGATTTATAGGAGGCCTTCGACTTGGTCAAATCCATCATCCAAGAACTCCACAGCAACATCAGTTAGCATTGTCTGTGGGAAAAAACCACTAGCTATTTTTTTCTCATTCTCTTTTTAGAATATTGTTCATGGTTTTTTTTTTTTTTTTGAATTTATTTTTAAAAATTTCTTGGCTGATGTAAGTTCAAACTCTGAAAAGACACCTTCAAAATCTTGGGAGACATGAACACTCTGCCAATGGCAATAGACACACAACCAAATGTGGCAGCCCATAGAACCCAACTAGGAGGCCTCTCTAATCTGAAGTCTATGATTAGAAGACTCAAGGAAATGGAAGCTATGCCAGAATCATTGAAAAAAGAATATGAACAAAATATTAAGGGTAGCACCCCTGATACACTAGTAATAATACCACCATCTCCACCTTTCATAACCACCATACCATCTGGGAAGCCAATCAAAGAGGTTAAATCTAGAACCAGCAAGGTAAAAAGAATATACTCGAATGATGACGAGTCAGATTCTGAACAGAATGCCCTTAGATAGAAAATTACATGAGCAATTCAAAAGTTCCAGAAGACTTCTCACAATGATGATTAAGGAATGGGAGATGGCTCACCGCTGAGTGAAGAAATATTATCAGAAGTTTTCCCACCAAAATTTAAATTACCAACATTAGACAAATATGATGGGACCTCTGACTCCAGGAGCCACTTGGCAAATTTTTGAACAACAATACTTTTATAAAATATTAATAGTTATATTTTATGTAGGGTTTTTCCAACGACGCTAACAAGATTTACCCAGAAGTGGTATCAGAGTCTCCTAGATGATTCCATAGAAAATTTTAAACAACTAGCAAACTCATTCAAGTAGAAATTTGTGAGCTACATCCCACCCAAAAAACTATCGTCTGACCAATGAAGATATGACAAGCGGAAGGAGAATCTCTTAGGGACTACATATCTAAATTCAACGCAAAAGCTATCCAGATAGAAAACCTTAATCATGAAATAGCTTGCAAAGCAATACAAGGATCTAAAAATAACAGATTTGTGGATTTCCTAATAAAAATTTGGCTATGGACTACAAGCAACTGATGGAACGAGCAAAGAAGTATATCAAGTTGAATGATGAAAGAGCAGCCTTGAATGAAAAATGGCGCGTGGGCCAAAGTTCAGAAAGGAGATATGAAAAAAGATATAGTGATTGATAACTTATGGTTCAGATTCTGAAACCTCTAGACGAGATCGGTACAGCTCTTATACTCCACTAATAAAATCTAGAGCCCAGGTATTAATGTGGATACAGAAGAATGGCTAGGAAATTAAATGGCCATAAAAAATGAAGCCAGAAACTACAAGTTAGAGAGACATAAAGAAATACTGTCATTTCCACGAAAATCATGGACATACCATAGATGAATGTTGACAGCTGACGGATGAAATCGAAAGGCTCATTAGATAAGGGAACCTTAAAAGGTTTGCTAGGATAGAAGGGAGATAAGAAAACCAAAAAACAAGAGCCAAGAAAAACACGACAAAGAAAAGCCCATCAACATCATTAACGTCATAGCAGGAGGACTAGGAAGGCATAAAAGTAGCAGTAAAAGGGTAGCTGAAGGTCTTAGCTCAGAAAATGTCTTTTCCATTGACACAGAAACCATATCTAGGGATCCAATCATTTTCGAACTAAAGATTATGAAAATATTAAAAGAACTCATTCTGACCCTCAAGTGGTTAACATTTTGTTGAACAGGTACATGGTACGGAGAGTCCTCATTCATACGGGCAGTTTGGTCAAATTGATCACGCTAGAAGTTTATAAGAAGCTAGGATTGAAGAAAGTAGATCTCACCAAAGTAGCATTCCTATTGATTGGACTAGGAGACAAGACCATGCCAATGGCTAGAACCACAAATTTCACAGCAATCCTAACTGATGAAGTCCACAAGCATATAATATATGCAGAGTTTGCAGTAGTGAACATCCCACTATCTTACAATGTCATCTTGGTGTTAGTAGTATGCCCTAGAGCATATCATTTTATATATATCTTGTACATAATTTTATTAATAAAAAACAATTGCACTTTTCTGTTTACATAATCTATTTATGTGTAATTGAAAAGGTCCATTAATATTTTGTTAGAAATTCTATCCTTAAGTTGTTAAGAATATGAGTGATAGTATTTCTAGCACAAAGTATCATAAATTGGTTCACAATCGATGATACTTCACAAAGGATATGACTTATCCGAAAAGATTGTAATCATGTTTGTTCCCAAAGTATTAGTATGAGATATAAATAAGTTAGAGTGGTGAGTCTCATGCCACATAATGTTAGTAGTATGCCCTAGAGCATATCATTTAGTATGTATCTTGTACAAAATTTTATTAATAAAAGGCATTTCCACTTTTCCGTTTACATAATATATTTATGTGTAATAGAAAAGGTCCATTGATATTTTGTTAGAAATATTATTCTTAAGTTGTTAAGAATATGAGTGACAATATTTCTAGCACAAAGTATCATAAATAGGTTCACAATCGAGGATACTTCATAATAAGGACATGACTTATCCAGAAAGATTGTATTCATGTTTGTTCCCAAGTTATTTATATGAGATATAAATAAGATGGAATGGTGAGTCTCATGCCATATAACAAACATGATAGGCACTTATAAATGATAAGTAGGTCGAACCAGTGACACTTATGATAAGCACATGGAGTTTACTCTTGTCAATGTTTTGTCATAAATCATATCAGTGCATATAATCTTTAGACCTGAGATAGCACAGTTATCTTGTATATAGGTAGTTTGAGTTTGATCTCGCTTTCATACTTGTACTATGTATGGGTATATGGGCATCTGTTGGCTCCTGCTAGTTATATATGGAGGTAGGTGTTGATCAAGATGGAATCTATTCCTCTAAGTAAATAGAGATAAAATCCTATGTTCATTTAATTGTTCTTGATGTTTCAAGTTCCTGGCCAGACAGATAGATTTATTCGTAAAAGAGTTTCGATGAGAAAAATCTTTTAATCAAGAACTGGAATTAAAAGAGAACATAATATTCATAGCAAATGGAGTTTGACATAAACCATGACTCCAAATTTGAGTTGGGATTTTGTAACAGAGATTCTAGAGCATGGTAACATATGATTATAGGTTCATTTAAGGTAAATCTTATTACTAATTGGGTGGCCATGGCATGCTATGCTAGGTGTTAACCATGGTCTATGAGGTTCATAAAATGATTTAGAGAAATCATTTATGGTAAGAAAAAGTTCTGATGATATTAAGAGTTGATATCATGTCTCATTGCCAATTAGTGATGAGCCTAGTAAGTCACACACATACACAAGTTATCACCTATTTAAATATGATTTAATTAATTAATTAAAGAGTTTAATTGATTAATTAAATAGGTTTGGTTTGCAATTAAATTACAAAGTCCCTAGCATGACTTGAAACCAAATCTAGATTATTGGATGTGTAGTATAAATTAAATTTATATTTAAAGTGTTTAAATATGAATTTAATTGATGAGAAATTAATTAATAGAGATTAATTAATTAATTTATATTTGATATAAATTAATTAGAAGAAGAAAATAATTGTTTTGGGTTAAGAACTCAAAATTAAGACACAGGGACATTTTGGTCATTTCATTGTGACACGTGGCACCATGAGATGGTGACACATGGGATTACACATAAGCTTGCCAAATGTTTTTAATCATGTAAGATGATTAAAATCAAGATTAAATATAGGTTTGACACTTGGCACAATGTGATTGGGTCACTTAAACCTAGAGCTAATCAAAGGGTGACATGTGGCAAGGGTTTAATGTGTTAACCTAGCTATTTAAGTGTGGTTATGAAAAGAAAAAATAACCAGCAGCCTCTCCTCTCATTTGTCACGCCACTTTGAGCCTCTCCAGCTATTTCTCTTCATCTCTCATCAATTCAAAGAGATTAGCCATCAATCTCTTGAATTAAGAACACTAGAAATTGTTTCTAGTGTCCTGTTTACATCTCTAATCTCTTAAAAGGCAGAACTTGAATTTCTAATTAATAGAAAAAGCTTTAGAGGCTGTTCAAGGGCTGCCATAGGTGTTCTTGGTGTGGACAAGCTAGAGGGACAACATTTGGTGTCCTGAAGACGAATCTCAAAGGCGCAGACACGCTGCAGTGCATCAAGAGGTTAGTGTAATCGTTCTTGATTTAATCTAGGGTTCTAAAATTAATCTGATTAATTTTAAAATCTTAAATGGCAAATACAGATCCAAAAACATATTAAAAGAGTTTTAATATGTTGTTTATCATTGAAATCAAATAGATAAAAATAAATCTTGCATGGTGCATGTGACCTTAGGCGAAATTTTTTTTGAATTCAATGGTATAATCTTGTGTTTTTCACGCTTCCGTTCCTACACATAACAAGCATGATAGGCACTTATACACAATAGGTAGGCCTAACCAGTGACGCTTATGATAAGCACATGGAGTTTACTCCTGCCAATGCATTGTTATATATCATATTAGTGCATATAATCTTTACACCTGAAATAACACATTTATCTTGTATATAGGTGGTTTGAGTTTGATACTGCTTTCATACTATTACTGTATATGGGTATATGGGCATGTATTAGCTCCTACTAGTTATATATGGAGATAGCTGTTAATCAAGATGGAATCTGTTACCCTAAGTAAATAGGGATAAAATCTTATGTTCATTTAATTATTCTTGATGATTTAAGTTCCTGGCTAGGACAGATAGATTTAGTCAGAAAAGAGTTTCTAACAAGAAAATCTA
This sequence comes from Hevea brasiliensis, assembly GCF_030052815.1. NCBI lineage: Eukaryota > Viridiplantae > Streptophyta > Magnoliopsida > Malpighiales > Euphorbiaceae > Hevea > Hevea brasiliensis. The sequence goes on along the minus strand of NC_079503.1, from coordinate 43,245,922 downwards.
ATTAATCAAGAATTGGAATTAAAAGATAACATAATATTCATAGCAAATAGATTTTGACATTAACCATGACTCCAGCTAGAATTGGGATTTTGTAACGGAGAGATTCTAGTGCATGGTAACATATGATTAAAGATTTATTTAAGGTATTCCTTATTATTGATTGGGTGGCCATGGCATGCTATGCTAAGTGTCAACCATGGTCTATGAGATGCCTAAAATGATTTAGAGAAATCATTTAAGGTAAGAAAGAGTTCCAATGATATTAAGAGATGATATCATTTCTTATGGCCATTAAGTAATGAGCGTAGTAAGTCACACATCTACACAAGTTAATCAACAAGTAAAATGTGATTTAATTGATTAATTAAAGATTTAATCAATTAATTAAATAGGTTTAGTTTGCAATAAGATTGCAACGTCCCTAGCATTACTTGAAACCAAATCTAGGTTATTAGGTGTAGCATAAATTAAATTTATATTTAAATTATTTAAATATAAATTTAATTGTAAGAAATGAATCAATGAAGATTAATTAATCAATTAATTTATATTTGATATAAATTAATTTGAAGAGGAGAAATTATAATTTTGGGTTGAGAACTCAAATTAAAACATAAAGGAAAATTGGTCATTTCACGTGGTGACATGTGGTATGATGAGATAGTGACACATAGCACCATACAAGCTGCCATTTGTCTTCCCATGATGAAAGACCACCTTTTAGTGATTTAATTAGAGCTTGACAATTGGCTTGATGAGATTAAGTCAAACAAAAGTAAGATTGGATCTTATAGTGACATGTGGCAAGGGAGTAAGTGAACTTTGACTTTTGTATATAAGGAAAAAGGAAGAAAAAAAAAATCATCTTCTCCCTCTTCCCATCTTTGATGGCAATATGTCTCCCCTCTCCTCTTCATTTTTTTTTTCTTCAATTCAAAAGGAAGTTGTTGATTTCCTTTGAATTAAAATTGTTAGAAAGTGTTTCTAGCTCACCAAACATCCTTTAAACCTTCACCAAAGCAAAAACCCCAATTTTAAGTGGTTGGCAAGGCTTTGAAAGCCAAGATTGGGGCTGCCATTGCTACAAGTTGGTGTGCTTGTGGTGGACAAGTTAGAGGGACTACAATTGGAGTCCTAAGAAAATCCTGAGGAAGAGAGGTTCATTAATTGTGCACCTTGGAGGTTAGTATTCAAAATCCCTCTTTTAGTTAGGGTTTGATGAATTAAGTTCCTAAAGTTCAATTCTTGATGCAAATTAATGTTTAGTGCATGCTAAAATGTGTTTTGGTACGCTTTTGAGCATTGGAAATTGATTAGGCACATAACTCATCAAGTATGGTGCATGTAACCCTAGATTAATTTTTGAAATTCAAGGTTTTAATGCCCTAAATTCCATGCTTCCTTGCCTTCAATTGGTATCAGAGCCACTATATTTGCCATTAGGATTGATTTTGAGGATTAATTGTGTGATTGGATGAAGTTTGAGTTGATTTGAAGTTGGTTTCGGATCAAAAGTGTTAAACTGCCTGGATCGTGTTTTGGTTTTTACATGGCCTAGGGCATGTTTCCAGCGTACACGGCACACGCCAAGGGGCGTGTCGTTCAATGAAATAGCCCGCGTCCCTCACGCACCTAAGTCCATGTTGAAGATAATGTTTACACGGGCTACCTCGTGTTTTGGCATGCCTCAGGCCGTGTAAAGGTTATAAGGGCCGTGTTCTTCCTTAAGGGCATGTTTGGATTGGTTTTTGGGCCTTTTGTGTAATAGTTGTATAATTTAAAACCCATAATTAAGCCTAAACCTAATTAAATGATTTAATTGGGATTTCCAATCACACAAATAATTTATGAAAATTGTTTTCATAGGATTAAATTTGAAAAAAGTTTCTAAATTTAAAATTATTTGAATAAGATTCAAATTTAATTTTTAGTTGAATATATGATATTCAATTTAATTTTTAAACATGCATATTTTATTTAATTGTTAAATTTTAATATGCATTATGGATGATCATGGATAATAAAAGACTAATGTGATTGGATTTATTTCTTTTATTTTTCTTTGGAATGTAAATAATTAATTTTATTTTGGAGGCATGTATTATAAATGTTGTGATAACTTAGGATGTATTTTCATTTATTTAAGGACTTTAAAAGTCCATATTCTTGTATATTCACCTTGGTATGCCAAGAGTTACAATGTAATTGGATTACAAGAAGAATAAGGAGGTCAAGAGCATTGGTGGGACCAGTGGGAGGAGATCAAGATCAAGGGTTGATTATGTACTCCTTCAGCAATTCTTGTAAAGTGAATGAATGAAATGCACCTAGGAATGCCCTGATTCAATTGTTAGTGGCTCAGAATTGAATCCCTTAGAAGGTCCATGATCATACCATGTTATTTGTTTATCCATGTATGCATGAGATGTGTATGAATGTAGGCAAGTATGTGATATATGCATGCCAACTGGATAATGTGCAAAGTGAGACCATAATAGTAATTAAGCTGACCACAAAATCTTCCAAACAAATGATTAAGTTAGTAATGGTATAATTATGGTAATTATATCATGGCCCTCCATTGACGTAGTTATTTTAAGAAATTTTAAACACTTGCATTGTTAGCTATATGAGTTTTGGAATTATGCATTTGTTTAAGAGATTTTCTTAAGAATAATTGTTAAGCATGAGATGTTATAAGTATGTAAATAGTTGGTGGCCAATAATGGATGTGCCTGAGGTCATTAAAATTATTTGCATGCTTACTAGCTCAATGGGATCAACTTAACTAATTCAAGATAAATCAATAATGGATGTGCTGAAGGAGCGAAAGCATGAAAAAAACAAGTTCATACCATTGAATTCAAAAATTTTCACCTAGGGTCACATGCATCATGCAAGATTTATTTTTATCTATTTGATTTCAATGATAAACAACATATTAAAACTCTTTTAATATGTTTTTGGATCTGTATTTGCCATTTAAGATTTTAGAATTAATCAGATTAATTTTAGAACCCTAGATTAAATCAAGAACAAATACATTAATCTCTTGATGCACTGCAGCGTATTTGTACCTTTGGGATGCGTCTTTAAGACACCAAATGTTGTCCCTCTAGCTTGTCCACACTAAGTTCACCTATGGCAGCCCTTGAAAACTTCTAAAGCTTTTTCTATGTATTAGAAAATTAAGTTTTGCCTTTTGAGAGATTAAAGATGTAAACAGAACACTAGAAACTATTTCTAGCATTTTTAATTTAAGAGATTGTTTAATAATTTCTTGGAATAGATGAGAGAAGAAGAAGAAGAGAAGGGCGAAGCCTTTCAAGGTGGCAGCACAAAGAAGAGGCTGCAACTTATCTCATTTGTTCTTTTATAACAACACTTATATAGTTAGGTCATCACTTAAAACCCTTGCCACATGTCACATTCTGATTGGTTCTAGGTTTAATTGACCCAATCACATTGTGCCAAGTGTCAAACCTATATTTAATCTTAATTTTAATCATCTTACATGATTAAAAGACATTTGGCAAGCTTATGTGTAGTGCCATGTGTCAGTATCTCATGATGCCACATGTCACCCTATAAAATGACCAAAATACCCCTGTGTCTTAATTTTGAGTTCTCAACCCAAAATAATTATTTCTCTTCTTCTAATCAATTTATATCAAACATAAATCAATTAATTAATCTTTATTAATTAATTTCTCATTAATTAAATTCATATTTAAACACTTTAAATATAAATTTAACTTATACTGTACATCCAATAACCTAGATTTGGTTTCAAGTCATGCTAGGGACTTTGCAATCTAACCGCATAAAATGATTTAGAGAAATCATTTATGGTAAATCATATTTAATTTGGTGATTACTTGTGTATGTGTATGACTTACTAGGCTCATCACTAATTGGTAATGAGACATGATATCAACTCTTAATATCATCAGAACTCTTTCTTACCATAAATGATTTCTCTAAATCATTTTATGCACCTCATAGACCATGGTTAACACCTAGCATAGCATGCCAAGGGCACCCAATCAGTAATAAGGTTTACCTTAAATCAACTTATAATCATATATTACCATGCACTAGCATCTCTCTGTTACAAAATCCCAACTCAAGCTAGAGTCATGGTTTATGTCAAACCCCATTTGCTATGAATATTATGTTCTCTTTTAATTCCAGTTCTTGATTAAAAGATTTTCTCATCAGAAACTCTTTTCTGATTAAATCTATCTGTCCTGGCCAGAAACTTGAAACATCAAGAACTATTAAATGAACATAGGATTTTATCCCTATTTACTTAGAGGAATAGATTCCATCTTGATCAACACCTACCTCTATATATAACTAGTAGGAGACAATACATGCCCATATACCCATACACAGTACAAGTATGAAAGCAGTATCAAACTCAAACCACCTATATGCAAGATAACTATGCTATCTCAGGTCTAAAGATTATATGCACTGATATGATTTACGATAATACATTCACAAGAGTAAACTCCATGTGCTTGTCATAAGTGTCACTGGTTCGACCTACTTATCATGTATAAGTACCTATCATGTTTGTCATATGGCATGAGACTCACCATTCCATCTTATTTATATCTCATATAAATAACTTGGGAACAAACATGAATACAATCTTTCTAGATAAGTCATGTCCTTATTGTGAAGTATCCTCAATTATGAACCTATTTATGATACTTTGTGCTAGAAATACTGTCACTCATATTCTTAACAACTTAAGAATAGAATTTCTAACAAAATATCAATGGACCTTTTCTATTACACATAAATATATTATGTCAATGGAAAAGTGAAAATGCCTTTTGTTAATAAAAACATGTACAAGATACATATTAAATGATATACTCTAGGGCACACTACTAATATGTGCTTGAGATTTTGATCATTAGGGGCGAAATAAATGATAAAACCTCACATAAGATGTGATGGGTAAGGAGTTGCTCACTTATAGTTTATTGTGATTTCAATAATGAATGTGCCTGAGGATGATCAATAAGACTATAAGAATTCAATCATCCACTAGAAATTCATCCAACTAGGATTTCCGTTTCCTACTTTGGAAGTGTAGGACTCGCCAAGTTAGTGGGAGGACCAATTTGATTAAAAGACCATAATCATTTTGGTTAATTACTTAACACATTTACTAATTAATCTTGTTATTTTCTGTAGTTTATTTTCTGATAATAATGAGCACACAACAGCAACCACCACCATCCAATATCCTTGCGAGTATACGTAATCATAATAGGTTGACAGGATGTAATCTTTCTAATTGGCTCAGAAATTTGAAACTTGTCCTGAACCTAGAACGTATTGGATATGTTCTAAATTTAAAGATTCCTAGTCCCTTACCTCCAGGGCCCACTCCAAAAGAATTAAAGACTTTAGACAAGTGGAAGGTGCATGATATGAGAGCTAGATATTACATGCTTGCTTCTATGACTAATGAGTTATAGAAGCAGCATGAAAATGTGCAAAGTGCAAATGAGATCCTTCTTCACCTGCAAGAGTTATATTGTGAGCACAGTAGGAATGCTAGATATGAGATATCTAGACAGCTATTCCTCATAAGGATGTTAGAGGGACAGAATGTAGGAGATCATGTCAACAAGATGATTCGGCTTATTGAACGACTAAAATGTCTTGATTTTCACATGGATTTCCAACTGCAAATGGATTTGATCCTTTAGTCCCTACCAGAGTCATTTGGGAATTTTGTGACAAATTTCCATATGACTAAGCAAGAATGCACTTTGGCTGGATTGCTTAACATGCTGGTTATTGCCCAAAAGGATATGCCAGGTAATAAAGGAAAAGAGGTGGCTGGTTGCATCTTCTTCTTCTGCTGGAAAGTCTAAGAAGAAGAAGGATAATAAGAAAAAGAAACCTCAAGTTCCTAGACCTTCCAAGAAGATAGCTAAACAAAAAAGCAAGATCGAAGCTGATAAAGGCAAAGGAAAGTGTTTCCACTGCCAGAAGGAAGGGCACTAGAAGAGAAACTGCCTAGAGTATCTTGCTTCTCTGAAGGACAAGAGAGATAATCCTTCAGAAGGTATGTGTATATCTTGTTATTTAGATTCTGATGATGCTCATAGTTCATCTATAGCTTGGGTTTTAGAGACTGGTGCTAGTTCTCACATTACTTTTGATATGCAGGAACTAGCAAGTAGTAGCAGCTTGCAGACACTAGATGTTAGACTTCGAATTGGCAATGGCTTAACTATTGAAGCTTTAGCCATAGGATCTAAATCTTTGTACATGTATGGACATGTTTTGTATTCAATTAATATTTTATATGTACCTGGTGCTTTTAAGAACATCATTTCTATATCTAGTTTGACTAGAAATGGTTATGAATTTTAGTTCACAAATGATGTTTGTAATATTTATTTTGGAAATGAATATGTTGGCTCGGGTTATATGTATGATGGACTTTATTATTTGGATAAAAATGTTAAATACAAATCTAATGCAAGCAATCTAAATGAATGTAATGCCATAATGAAAATCAACTCCACTCCAAAACATCTTTGGCATTTAAGATTAGGTCATTGCAGAAGATAGGATTACAAAGCTAGAGAAAATAGGGATTTTATCCTCATTGGGTTATGAATATACTCCAACTTATGAATCCTACCTCCAACGCAAAATGACTAGATCATCTTTTGTTAAACAAGGGTTAAGAGCTAAAAATATTTTGAAACTAATACATAGTAATGTATGTGATCCATTTAAGGAAATGGCTAGAGGTAGTTTTCATTACTTTATTATCTTTATTGATGATAAATCAAGGTTTGGGTATTTGTATTTGATGAAATACAAATATGAATCCTTTGAAAAGTTCAAAGAATTTAAATTTGAAGTAGAAAATCAAATGGAAAAAAGTATTAAAACTCTTCTATTAGATCATAGAGGCGAATACTTAAGTATTGAATTTGATGAATACTTGAAAGAGCATGGCATTATTTCCTAGTTGACTCCTCTAGGAATGCCACAATTAAATTGTGTATCTAAAAGGAGAAATCATACCTTATTAGATATGGTACGTAGTATGATGAGCTATACTGACATGCCAATCTCCTTTTGGGGATTTGCATTAGAATCAGCTTTGCATATTCTGAATAGCATTCCATCAAATTCGATCTCTTCCACACCTTATGAGATATGGCATGGAAGAAAACCAAGTCTTAAGCATGTTAAGATTTGGGGTTGTCCAGCTTACATTAAAAAGTTGAAGACTGATAAATTGGAAACCAAATCAGAAATGGTCGATTTGTTGGATATCTAAAAGAAAGTTTTTGATATTATTTTTATTTGCCTCCAACACAAAAGATTGTGGTAAGTAGAGATGTCATATTTCTTGAACAACAGTTTATTCAAGAAGGTGGCAAAAGAAGGCAAATAGAGTTAGAATTGGAGAATTCTGACCAATCAACAAATCAGATGTATATATATCCATCTAGTCAACTTGCACCTATTGATGAAACATCTACAATAATTCCTCGCAAATCAACCAGAATATCTCACCCACCAGAGAGATATGGCTTTCTTTATGAAAATGAACAAGAGTTGTTTGCTCATGAAGAAATACATCATGGAGATGATCCTTTTACCTGTGAAGAAGATATATCAGATATAGATTCTTCAAAATGGATTAAAGCTATGAAATCCAAAATTGATTCCATGTATAAGAACCAAGTTTGGGATCTTATTGACCCACCTGAAGGTATTGTACTTATATGAAATAAATAGGTTTTCAGGAAGAAAATTGGTTCTGATGGAAAGGTGAAGACCTATAAAGCAAGGCTAGTTGCAAAAGGGTTTCGCCAAAGGCAAGAAATCAACTATGAGGAGACTTTCTCGCCTGTTGCCATGCTTAAATTAATTAGGATTTTATTAGCAATAGTTGCATACTATGATTATGAGATTTTGCAGATGAATGTCAAAACAGCTTTTCTCAATGGAAACATTGATGAAAACATTTTCATGAAACAACCTAGGGGTTTTGAATCCTAAGATAGTTCCAAGGTGTGCAAGCTAAAATGATCCATTTATGGGTTAAAACAAGCTTCGAGGAGTTGGACCATCCATTTTGATGAAGCTAGTAAATCATTTGGTTTTATGAAAAATGTGGATGAGCCATGTGTATGTAAGAAGGTTAGTGAGAGTGTTATCACTTTCCTTGTCTAATATGTAGATGACATTTTATTGATAGGCAATGGCATAGGTATGTTGACAACTGTCAAGGTATGGTTATCAAATACATTCTCCATGAAAGACTTAGGGGAAGCAACCTATATTCTTGGAATTCGCATCTATAGAGATAAAGAAAAAAGAATAATTGGTTTATTCCAAAGTCTATACTTGGAAAAGGTATTAAAAAGGTTTAACATGCTTGATTCCAAGAGGGGATTGTTACCAGTGACACATGTTATCCATCTTTCTAAAGAGATATCTCCAAAGACACTTGAAGAAAGAGACAAAATGGCTAGGATTCCATATGCTTTGGCTATTGGAAGTTTAATGTATGCAATATTATGTACTAGGCCGGATATCGCATATGCTGTTAGTTTGACTAGCAAGTTTCAATCTAGTCCAGTTTTGGAACACTGGATAGCTACCAAAAATATTCTTAAGTACTTGAGAAGAACTAAGGATTTATTCTTGATTTATGGAGGTGGCAACCTACAATTGGATGGTTATACTGACTCTGATTTTCAATCAGATATCGATGATGGAAAGTCTACCTCTGGTTTTGTGTTTATTTGTAATGTAGGTGCAGTTAGTTGGAAGAGTTCCAAATAGAGTACAACTGCCGACTCCACTACAAAAGCTTAGTATATTGCTGCATCAGATGCTGCAAAAGAGGTTATTTGGATAAAGAAGTTCATGACAGAACTTGCAACAGTTCCTTCCATTGAGTCAGCAGTTCCTCTCTACTGTGACAACAATGGAGCGGTCATACAGGCTAAGGAACCCCAGTCTCACTAGAAATCCAAACACATAGACAGGCGCTACCACATTATTAGAGAGATAGTTGGGGAGGGTGATGTAGCCATTCAGAAAATAGCATCAGCTGAAAATCCTGCAGATCCATTCACGAAGGCTATGTCACAAACTCAGTTAGACCAACATCTTGAGAAGATGGCTCTAAGATATTGTAATGAATGGCTCTAGTGCTAGTGGGAGATTGTTAGTAGTATGCCTTAAAGTATATCATTTTGTATGTATCTTGTAAATAATTTTATTAATAAAAGGCAATTTCACTTTTCTGTTTACGTAATCAATTTATGTGTAATTGAAAAGGTCCATTGATATTTTGTTAGAAATTCTATTCTTAAGTTGTTAAGAATATGAGTGACAGTATTTTTAGCACAAAGTATCATAAATTGGTTCACAATCGAGGATACTTCACAAAGAACATGACTTATCCGGAAAGATTGTATTCATGTTTATTCCTAAAGTATTAATATCAGATATAAATAAGTTAGAATGGTGAGTCTCATGCCATATAACAAACATGATAGGCACTTATACACGATAAATAAGTTGAACCAATTACGCTTATGACAAGCACATGGAGTTTACTCTTGTCAATGCATTGTCATATATGATATTAGTTCATATAATCTTTGGACCTGAAATAACACAGTTATCTTGTATATAAGTAGTTTGAGTTTGATACTCCTTTTATTCTTGTACTGTGTATAGGTATATGAGCATGTGTTAGCTCCTACTAGTTATATATGGAGATAGATGTTAATCAAGATGGAATCTGTTATCCTAAGTAAATAGGAATAAAATCCTATGTTCATTTAATTATTCTTGATGATTTAAGTTCCTGGTTAGGATAGATAGATTTAGTCAGAAAAGAGTTTCTAATAAGAAAATCTAATTAATCAAGAATTGGAATTAAAAGAGAACATAATATGCATAGCAAATGGAGTTTGACATTAACCATGACTCTAGATAGAATTGAGATTTTATGACAGAGAGATTCTAGTGTATGGTAACATATGATTAAAGGTTTATTTAAGGTATTCCTTATTACTGATTGGGTGGCCATGGCATGCTATGCTAGGTGTCAACCATGGTCTATGAGATGCCTGAAATGATTTAGAGAAATCATTTAAGGTAAGAAAGAGTTCTAATGATATTAAGAGATAATATCATTTCTCATTGCCATTAAGTAATAAGCCTAGTAAGTCACACATCTACACAAGTTAATCACCCAGTAAAATGTGATTTAATTGATTAATTAAAGAGTTTAATCAATTAATTAAATAGGTTTGGTTTGCAATAAGATTGCAAAGTTCCTAGCATGACTTGAAATCAAATCTAGGTTATTGGATGTATAGCATAAATTAAATTTATATTTAAATTGTTTAAATATGAATTTAATTATGAGAAATTAATTGATGAAGATTAATTAACCAATTAATTTATATTTGATATAAATTAAATGGAAGAGGAGAAATTATAATTTTGGGTTGAGAACTCAAATTAAAACATAAGGGTAAATTGGATATTTCACATGGTGATATATGGCACCATACAAGTTTGCCATTTGTCTTCCCATGACGAAAGACCACGTTTTAGTGATATAATTAGAGGAGCTTGTCACTTGGCTTGATGAGATTAAGTCAAACAAAAGTATGATTGGATCTTGTGGTGACATGTGGCAAGGGAGTAAGTGAACTTTGACTTTTGTATATAATGAAAAAGGAAGAAAGAAAAATCATCTTCTCCCTCTTCCCATCTTTGATGGCAATAAGTCTCTCCTCTCCTCTTCATTTTCTTTTTATCAATTCAAAAGGAAATTGTTGATTTCCTTTGAATTAAAATTGTTAGAAAGTGTTTTTAGCTCACCAAACATCCTTTAAACCTTCACCAAAGCAAAAACCCCAATTTCAAGTGGTTGGCAGTTTTGGAAGACAAGATTGGGGCTGCCATTGCTACAAGTTAGTGTGCATGTGGTGGACAAGCTAGAAGGACTACAATTGGAGTCCTAAAAACATCCTAAGGAAGAGAGATTCATTAATTGTGCACCTTGGAGGTTAGTATTCAAAATCCCTCTTTTAGTTAGGGTTTAATGAATTAAATTCATAAAGTTCAATTCTTGATGCAAATTAATGTTTAGTGCATGCTAAAATGTGTTTTGGTATGCTTTTGGGCATTGGAAAATGATTAGGCACATAACTCATCAAGTATGGTGCATGTAGCCCTAGATTAATTTTTGAAATTCAAGGTTCTAATGCTTTAAATTCCATGCTTCCTTACCTTCAACTAGTATCAGAGCCACTATATTTGCCATTAGGATTGATTTTGAGGCTTAATTGTGTGATTGGATGAAGTTTGAATTGATTTGAAGTTGGTTCGGATCAATAGTGTTAAACTGCTTGGACTGTGTTCTGGGATTTTACATAGCCCAGGGCGTGTTTCCAGCATACACGGGCGTGTTAACGCACGCTCAGGGGCATGTCATTCAATGACACGGCCCGTGTCCCTCGCGCTCCTCAGTTTGTATTGACGATAATGTTTACACGGGCTACCTCGCGTTCTGGCACGCCTCAAGCCGTGTAAAGGTTACACAGGCCATGTTCTTCCTTAAGGGCATGTTTGGCTTGGTTTTTGGGCCTTTTATGCAATAGTTATATAATTTAAAGCCCATAATTAAGCCTAAACCTAATTAAATGATTTAATTGGGATTTCCAATCACACAAATAATTTATGAAAATTGTTTTCATATGATTAAATTTGGAAAAAGTTTCTAAATTTAAAATTATTTGAAAAAGATTCAATTTAATTTTTAGTTGAATATATGATATTCAATTTAATTTTTAAACATGTATATTTTATTTAATTGTTATATTTTAATATGAATTATGGATTATCATGGACAATAAAAAATCAATATGATTGGATTTATTTCTTTTATTTTTCTTTAGGATGTAAAATAATTAATTTTATTTTAGAGGCATGTATTATAAATGTTGTGATAACTTAGATTGTATTTTCATTTATTTAAGGACTTTAAAAGTCCATATTCTTGTATATTCAACTTAGTATGCCAAGGGTTACAATTTTATTGGATTGCAAGAAGAATAAAGAGGTCAAGAGCATTAGTGGGACCAGTGGGAGAAGATCAAGATCAAGGGTTGATTATGTACTCCTTCAACAATTCTTGTAAAATGAATGAATGAAATGCACCTAGGAATGCCCTGATTCAATTCTTGGTGGCTCAAAATTGAATCCCTTAGAAGGTTCATGATCATACCATATTATTTGTTTATCCATGTATGCATGAGATTTGTATATATGTATGCAAGTATGTGATATATGCATGCCAACTGGATAATATGCAAAGTGAGACCCTAATAGTAATTAAGCCGACCAAAAAATCTTCCAAACAAATGATTAAGTTGGTAATGGTATAATTATGGTAATTATATCATAGCCCTCCATTGAAGTAGTTATTTTAAGAAATTTTAAACACTTGCATTGTTAACTATATGAGTTTTGGAATTATGCATTTGTTTAAGAGATTTTCTTGAGAATAATTATTAAGCATGACATGTTGTAAGTATATAAATGGTTGGTGGCCAATAATGGATGTCTCTGAGGTCATTAAAATTATTTGTATGCTTACTAGCTTAATGGGATCAACTTAACTAATGCAAGAAAAATCAATAATAGATGTGCCTGAGATTTTGAGCTTTAGGGGCCAAATAAATGATTGAACCTCACATGAGATGTGATGGGCAAGGAGTTGCTCACTTATAGTTTATTGTGATTCCAATAATGGATGTGCCTGAGGATGATCAATAAGACTATAAGAATTCAATCACCTACTAGAAATCCATCCAACTAGGATTTTCATTTCCTACTTTGGAAGTGTAGGATTCACCATGTTAATGGGAGGACCGATTTGATTAAAAGAACATAATCATTTTGGTTAATTACTTGATACATTTACTAATTAATCTTGTTATTTTCTACAGTTTATTTTTTGATAATAATCAGCACACAACAACAACCACCACCATCTAATATTCTTGCGAGTATACTTGATCATAATAGGTTGACAGGACCTAATCTTTCTGATTGGCTCAGAATTTTGAAACTTGTCCTGAACCTAAAACGTATTGGATATGTTCTAGATTCAAAGATTCCTAGTACCTCCAGGGGCCACTCCAAAGGAATCAAAGACTTTGGACAAGTAGAAGGAGCATGATATGAGAGCCAGATGTTATATGTTTGCTTTTATAACTAATGGGTTACAGAAGTAGCATGAAAACATGCAAAGTGCAAATGAGATCCTTCTTCACCTGCAAGAGTTGTATGGTGAGCACAGCAGGAATGCTAGATATGAGATATCTAGACAACTATTCCGCATGAGGATGTCAGAGGGACAATATATAGGAGATCATGTCCACAAGATGATTCAGCTTATTGAGCAGCTGGAACATCTTGATTTTCACATAGATTTCCAACTGCATACGGATTTGATCCTTCAGTCCCTACCATAGTCATTTGGAAATTTTGTGACAAATTTCCATATGACTAAGTAAGAATGCACTCTTGCTGGGTTGCTTAACATGCTAGTTATTTCCCAAAAGAATGTGTCGGGCAATAAAAGAAAAGAAGTGGCTTTGGTTGCATCTTCTTCTTCTGCTGGAAAGTCCAAGAAGAAGAAGGGCAATAAGAAAAAGAAGCCTTAAGTTCCTAGACCTTCTAAGAAGATAGCCAAATAGAAGGGCAAGACCGAAGCTAATAAAGGCAAAGGAAAGTGTTTCCATTGCAAGAAGGATGGGCACTGGAAGAGGAACTACCCAGAGTATCTTGCTTCTCTGAAGGACAAGAGAGGTAATCCTTCAGAAGGTATGTCTATATCTTATTATTTAGATTTTGATGATGCTCATAGTTCATCTACAGCTTGGGTTTTAGATACTGGTGCTAGTTCTCACATTACTTTTGATATGCAAGAACTAGCAAGTAGTAGCAGCTTGTAGACACAAGATGTTAGACTCTGGATTCGCAATGGCTCAACTATTAACGCTTTAGCCATAGGATCTAAATCTTTGTACATGTATGGACATGTTTTGTATTCAAATAATATTTTATATGTACCTAATGCTTTTAAGAACATCATTTCTGTATCTAGTTTAACTAGAAATGGTTATGAATTTCAGTTCACAAATGATGTTTGTAATATTTATTTTGGAAATGAATATGTTGGCTCGAGTTATATGTATGATGGACTTTATTATTTGGATAATAATGTTAAATAAATATCTAATGCAAGCAATCTAAATGAATGTAATGCCATAATGAAAATCAACTCCACTCCAAAACGTCTTTGGCATTTAAGATTAGGTCATATTGTAGAAGATAGGATTACAAAGCTAAAGAAAATGGGGATTTTATCCTTATTGGGTTCTAAACCTACTCTAACTTGTGAATCCTGCCTTCATCGCAAAATAACTAGATCATCTTTTGTTGGACAAGGGTTAAGAGCTAAAAATATTTTGGAACTAATACATAGCGATGTATGTAATCCATTTAAGTAAATAGCTAGAGGCGGTTTTCATTACTTTATTATCTTTACTAATAATAAATCAAGGTTTGGGTATTTGTATTTGATGAAATACAAACATGAATCCTTTAAAAAGTTCAAAGAATTTAAATTTGAAGTAGAAAAAAAAAAACGGGAAAACATTTTAAAACTCTTCAATCAGATCGTAGAGGAGAATACTTAAGTACTGAATTTGATGAATACTTGAAAGAGCATGGCATTATTTCTCAGTTGACTCCTCCAAGAACGCCACAATTAAATGGTATATCTGAAAGGAGAAATCGTACCCTATTAGATATGGTACATAATATGATGAGCTATACTGACTTGCCAATCTCTTTTTGGGGATTTGCATTAGAATCAACTTTGTATATTCTGAATAGGATTCCATCAAAGTTGGTCTCTTCCACACCTTATGAGATATGGCATGGAAGAAAACCAAGTCTTAAGCATGTTAAGATTTGGGATTGTCCAGCTTACATTAAAAAGTTGAAGACTGATAAATTGAAAACCAAATCAGAAAGGGGTCGATTTGTTGGATATCCAAAAAAAAGTTTTTTATATTATTTTTATTTACCTATATCACAAAAGATTGCAATAAGTAGAGATGCCATATTTCTTGAACAACAGTTTATTCAAGAAGGTGGCAAAGGAAGGCAAATAGAGTTAGAATTGGAGAATTCTGACCAATCAACAAATCAGATGTATATAGATCCATCTAGTCAACCTGCGCCTATTGATAAAACATCTATAATAATTCCTCGCAGATAAACCAGAATATCTCACCCACCAGAGAGATATGGCTTTCTTTAGAAAAATGAATAAGAGTTGTTTGCTCATGAAGAAATAGATCATGGAGATGATTCTTTTACCTATGAAGAAGCTATATCAAATATAGATTCTTCAAAATGGATTAAAAGTATGAAATCCAAAATTGATTCCATGTATATGAATCAAGTTTGGGATCTTGTTGACCCACCTGAAGGTATTATACTTATGGCAAATAAATGGGTTTTCAAGAAGAAAACTGGTTCTGATGAAAAGGTGGAGACCTATAGAGTAAGGCTATTTATGAAAGGGTTTCGCCAAAGGCAAGGAATCGACTATGAGGAGACTTTCTCGTCTGTTGCCATGCTTAAATCAATTAGGATTTTATTAGCAATAGCTGCATAGTATGATTATGAGATTTGGCAAATGGATGTCAAAACAACTATTCTCAATGGAAACATTGATGAAAGCATTTTCATGGAACAACCTAGGGGTTTTGAATCCCAAGATAGTTCCAAAGTGTGCAAGCTAAAATGATCCATTTATGGGTTGAAACAAGCTTCGAGGAGTTGGAACATCCATTTTAATGAAGCCATTAAATCATTTGATTTTATAAAAAATGTGGATGAGCCATATGTATATAAGAAGGTTAGTGAGAGTGCTGTCACTTTCCTTATCTTATATGTAAATGACATTTTGTTGATAGGCAATGACATAGGTATGTTGACAACTATCAAGGTATGGTTATCAAATACATTCTCCATGAAAGACTTAGGGGAAGCAACCTATATTCTTGGAATTCGCATCTATAGAGATACAACGAAAAGAATAATTGGTTTATCCCAAAGTCTATACTTGCAAAAGGTGTTAAAAAGGTTTAACATGCTTGATTCCATGTGACACCCCTTACCCGTCTACTGTATAGCCGAGTAACATTTGCCACACAGTGTACCAGAACACCATATTTTATTTCAATCATTTTTATTCTTCCTTAATTTATTTCTTCATGGATATGAAGTGCAATTTGTGAAATTTAACTCATTTAATTCATTTATTAAAATTATAAATTCATTTGGGGTTCCGAAAATTTTATAGAAAATCTGGCGGAGTACCGGCTAAAAATGGATAAAACAGTTCTTCAGAAACTGTGAAAAGCACTTCCAATAATTTCCAGTCATTCTCAAAGTCCATTTGTATCACATCAATTTACGACAATTTCTTAACAATTCCTCCATTTGTCATTCATTCATTTCACATCATCATCATGCTCAAATCATAAATAAATTCTCATATGTTATTTATAATCACAAGTTACAAATACTTACATTAATACAAAATTATATTACAATTGTTTCAAATATACATGATAAATAAGAGTTTAATTACAAAACTTACAAAAATCACAAAACACAAAATGGGACCTAGTGTTCTACCAATGCACTGTAGTCTGTGAGGTGACACGGACACTATGCAGAACTGTGAACGGCCTTAACCAATCTGTGGTCTACTAAGCCCTCTGTCCAAATCTTCAGTACCTACGCATTGCAAAAGCGACGCGCTAAGCATAAAGCTTAGTGGTGCCAATAATATAAGAAAATATAATATGCAAATAAAAATAATAATTTCCTAATTATTATGTTCATAAAAAAAAAATAATTACTAACTTATTGTTTAGTCGAGGGCTAATTACATTTTATGATATTAACTCCTTCTAGCATTTTGTTAATCGTTTTCTTAATGATTTTGAGCTTATTTATTTTTTTGTAATCATTCTTGATCTTTATCTTAATATTTAATTTACGTATTTTCTTTAATAATCAGTTCAATTACAATTATACTTTTCCATGCCCAAGTAACCTATACAAATTGACCGGACTGGATAAACGGGTAAACTAGCATTGGGTCCTAGGTACCTCAGGTCGTCACACCATTGGTCACAATGTGTCTCCCAGTGTGCAAACAGAATGGCTAATAAGCCATAAAAGCAATAAGGCATAAAGCCAAGTATAACATCATAATCAGTATAGCCATAGGCTATCATCACAAAATGGTAATGAAGCCATACATCATATGCAGTACTGCTATCAGAACCCTATTGGCATGCCAACCTATCCAAACCAATTACATTAGGCCTACTAGGGAATATTACAAAGTCATTTCTTGAATATTTGTACTTTATATGTAAAGTTACAAGTCATTTCATTAGTCAACTAAAATGCTGACTTTTTCATAGATAATAGATATATTGGTTCAAATATCACCAACATATCACATTTTGCAATCCAAAGTTGTTGGCATTGGTTGCCAATTCCATTTCAAAGCTTAGTGTTAGTTATTCACAATTTTCAGATTTCAAGCCTCATGTTTACTATTCCATTGGTCATTTGTACAGTAGGAATTTGGCAAAATTGTCATCATAAAAGTTGTTCTTTATTGTGTTTAGTTACATTTCTTTTTTTGAATCACTCCATTTGGAGTTTTGTAACTCAAGTTATGGCCTAAAAACCATAACTGGCCGGATTGGACAGAATCCAAAATTCTGGGCAAAACAAGTTCTACCATATTTGGTAACCTAAGTTTGGTTGGCAATTTGACTAGGTTATGATCAGAATTTGGATTTGTGTTCTTCATGAACGTTTTAGATCTATGTCTCATCTTTTGTCTGGTAAAATTTCAAGTCAATTGGACCTTTCTACACTGCATTATGACTAAATGAATAAATACTATTCATTTGGTCATTTTACCCAGGCAGAATGCAAGTCACCCAGATTAGGGCAATTTTTAGGTCCATTTGGTTTGGTTTTCTGGGCAGCGTTTCTTCACTAAAGTGGTGCCATTATGTGTCTAGTTTCATGTCCAATTGGCCTTGCACCAATTGAACCTCTACAACTCCATTTATAACTGCCCAAACCTGTTGGACTCATACTCAGTTCTACAAGTCACTCAAGGGCAGCATACCTAACTTCAATTCCCATGGCACAAATCACTTCATTTCCTAATCAAACATAGCCAAATGGTCACTAATTGACCATTATAACTTTAGTTTATGTCCATTTTCATCCACCACTAAAATTAAATTTCAAAACCCTAACCCTAATTGACCAAGACTCCAATTCATGCATCTTACCCCTAATTTGCTATACTAATCATATAATTTATACTAGGGGCAGCTAATATGTCACTTTAAATCAAAGAATTATCCTAACCCTAACTCATGTCAAGGCTGCCAAAATTTCATGGAACATAATCATGCCTCATTAATTCAATTTTTATCAAATTCTCAACTTAACTGAAATTCATGTTTAGAAAGATGTAAAAGCAAAGAATATGGCACTAACCTCTTTGAGCAGAATTTTTCCTTAGCTAACTTCAATTTTTCCTTCAATTTTTCCTCTTCAAATTGCTGCCTCTAACTTGCCCAAGGTGTAAGATTAATTTTTCATGAAGAGGTTATGAGGTTTTATGGTGTAGTTGAGTGAGAAATGGAGCTTAGGTGATGCTTTAATGGAGGAAGAGAGAGGGAGGTGTGTTTTAACGGGAAAAAGGTGATGGATAGCAGATTTTGTTTTCAATTTTAACTCATTTTATCCCTTTTTAATGAGTTTGCTTAATTGTGATTGGTGGAGAGTTAACTAATGACATCATATGATGTCATAATTTGAGTTTTATTTCATTTTATTTTCTTTTCTTTTCTTTTCTACTCATTTTCAATTTAATTTTTTAGCAATATTTATTCATATTTTATGTCATAATAATTATTTACTTAACTAGACAAGTCGGTCAAAAATTATCTCTGAAGATGAAATGACCAAAATGCCCTCCGTTGGGCTTAACAGACTAAAATTGTCTGTACCAATTGAAAAAATTTTCTAAACCTTTTCTTGGCATTCTAATGCTATAGAAACCTCAATGACTCTTCTCTGGAGTCCCAAAAATTATTTTATGAATTTTCTCCCGGGTGTAGGGCTTCTAGTTGCAAAGACCGCAACTTCCCACTGGGTTACCCATCGCTAGGGCACCGGCTCATTTAACTTGGTTGTATTTTATTTCTAAAATTTTTTTCTACATTTTTCTTATTAACATTTGAGTTAATTATGGTTCCTCACTTTAGTTTAAATATTTTTCCAGATGTTCTAGCTGTTCGGACCGACACCGGTCACCAGAACAGTAAAATGTACGGAATGGATACAATGAGGGTGTTACAATTCTTCCCCTCTAATTTAAATTTCGTCCTCGAAATTTACCTGACTTAAGTAATCGTGGAGTTGCTACGTCGTTGTTTCTTCACTTCCTTGTATCGCCTCATCAGTGTCTAGGTTTGGCCCTTCCTGAGCTTCCATAGCATACACCTTTGGTGCCACCCTGACTTCGGGCCTTTCAACTGTCTCAGAAACAATCTTCTATGAAATGTCAGCCGTTTCTACTCTACCCGATCTTTTACCCCTTTGAACTGTAGGGGTAGGTCTATCAACTTTTACTGGAGCTATCAAACCACTCTTCTGAGGGCAATCTCGTATGAAATGATCCGTAGCCCCATACTTGAAACACTCTCTAGTTAACAGTCGACACTCTCCTCTGTGTCTCCTACCACAGTGCATACATTTAAGCACTGGGGCAAATCCCTTTGTTACTATGCCTGGGGAGCTAGCTATAGATATCCCAATCTGGCCTCTCTAGCCCTATGCCTAATCTTGTGAACCAGAACCCTTAAACTTCTTACTATCAGTCGGTATACTTGACTGTCCTTGTCTAAATTCCCTCTTATGCTGCTTATCTTTCCTATTCTATTCACTTACCCTGACCCTTTCCACTTTCAATATGGCTTTAACTACTTTTATGAAGTTCGTAATCCCCAAGGTAGTGATCATTATTTTAATGTTGTCATTTAGCCCATCTTCAAACCTTCTACACCTCTCTACTTCTGTGGGGACTATCTCTCTTTCGTAACGGCTTAGTCTGATAAACTCCTTCTCATACTCCGCTACTGATAGCTGTCTCTGCCTTAGATTAATAAATTCTCTCCTCCTGTCTTCTAGGTACACACTTCCCACGTACTTCTTCTTAAATTTAGCAAGGAAGAAATCCCAAGTTATCAACTCTGGTTGGACCTCACTAGATATAGTGTCCCACCACTGATAGGCATCATCTTGAAGTAGGGACACAGCACCCTCCAAGTTTTGCTCTGGGGTGCAATGCAATTACTTCAATACCCTTATGGTGTGGTCTAGCCAATTCTCAGCTACCACCGAGTCATCTTCTTTCTTACCAATAAAATCCACAGCCCCAAATTTTCTCAGCCTTTCTAGATGTCATTTCTGCTGTGGAGGTGGTGGTCGTGGTGGCATTACCCCAGCCATCTGTCTGAAGAATTCAGCTATTTGCTGAAACATAGCTAGCAGAGGCTGTGCATGTCACACCCTACTCCTCCGTAAAGCATAACATGATCCCATAGTATACCTAATGAATTACCAACTTTGTCTACTGATAACCCATTAAATACACTACAAGGGATTTTAAACCTTTTCTTACTTCTTTTTACAGTAGTGAGCACTATTTACAGGTGTTAAAAAAAATTTTTAACTGAAGTGAAACTAGATAACACATTTGAAGTATTAATAATTTCTGTAAAAATTTTAGCAGAGTGCCATCTGTATTTTGAATAAAACAGTTCTTCAAAAACCTGTAAAAAAGCACTTCCAATATTTTGTTCAATCCCCAAACTCCAATATCCAATCAACACAATAAGTTTCTCAACAATTGCCAACTCAAATCCACAATAATTTTCCAGTGTTTTCAAAAGCTGAGATAAAGAAATATATCACAATATTTACAAGCTAAAATAATTTACAAATTTAGTTTACAACTTTAATATACAATTTTAATGTACAATTTTAATTTACAGCTGCTCAAAACCAAGAACAATATATACATACAGTGAACATACATTACAATACAAAATGCAAAATATGGTATACTCAATATACCCGATGAACTCTCAATGTACCACTAGCAGCCTAGTCTGCTGCCCTGTCAGTCTATCTACCTGCGACAGCAATGAAAAGCTATCGTTGAGCCAATGTCTCAGTGGTGCACAACATTAACAAAATGCAACTTTAAATCATAAATCATAAGTCATATAAATAGTGGATACTTAAAGCCATAGTTAAATTCAAAGACAGTGAATGTCATAAAGAATTAAACTCCATTTCACAATATCACAATAAATATCAATAAATCATACACACAGCTTAATCATGTTTCAAAGTCCAATTCGTCCCAAAAACCGATGGCTAGTGAGGAATAACATAGCTAGCTAGCAATAATATGAGTACTCATCCTATTCGTCCTCAACAGGCACACACCTCAACACTTCAGCCAGAGAGGGAATTCAAAGTTAATTCATCCCACTAGACAAGCTAGCGAGAAATTCAATCAATATACATGATAGCTGTGGTTTCAAACCATTTACAATGTTTTTCAAGCAATAAGTATCCATCAAATATCATTCAAACCAATTTTCACAATTTAAACAATAACAGATAAATTGTCATAATTCATTTCAATTGAAAATTCAAAAGAAATAATTGTTGTGCACAAACCTCTGAAGAGTAATCTCTTGGCCCTGACTTAGTTTTTCCTTCTCCTTCCCTGAGTCTTTGCTAACTGAAACATATAATTTGAAGTGTTTCAGTACTCATTTAAACTGTCTCTAATAATAAGGCTTAATAATTAATTTATTGAATTATGTTATTTTCCTTAGTCAACCTAAAATCTTGACCCTCGATGCACTCTAGGTGAAATAGGTTTAATGTTACCAATATGTCACATTTTATAGCCCTTTAGTGTTGGTATATGTTACCAATTTCATTTCCAAGTGTATTGCATTTTATTGCAATTTACCAAATTTCGGTATACTATTTTGATCTAGCCGGACGACCTAGTTCCCTCAGTTTTCTGGTTCCGGTCCAAACTACAAACTTGTAGGCCTATGTCTTATTGCTCGCAGGGCAAAATTTCAGGTCATTCTGAGTTGTGTAGACCAAGTTATGGTCAATTTACCAATGCTGGACAGAATGCACCAAAATGGTAACTTTAGGTCATTTTTAGGTCACTTTTGGTTCGGCCAGTTTTGGTACCTGAAATTGTGCAAGCTAGTTGCTTGGTTCTGGTCATTTCTAGGCTTTAGTGTCTTCATAAGAATTGTAGATATATGTCTAAAATATTCATGGTAAAAATTTCAGGTCAATTAGTCCTGTTTTGAGTAAGTTATGGTCAAAACACTAACTGTTGCTCAAATTGTCAATTTTCAGGCTTTCAAGTCACTAATCCGGATTTGGTCATTTTTTAAGTCACCTTCTAGGCAGAATTTAGGTAAGCTTCCTTCATGAAAGTTGGCACATTTTGTGCCTAGTTTCACCTCCAATTAGCCTCATACAAATTGGAGTCACACTCTTAAGGTTCTAAGCTAAAACATACACTGCCCTGCTACACACTCTTCATCACATACCAATTACACATTCTATACTTGCCAAGCTAATCCTTTCATGCTAATTCTGGTTTGTACCATAACATTAACATACATAACAACACATTTTGGTCATTTTGGATAGCTTGTAACCATTCTCAATATACACATTATAACTCAGAATTTTCAAAGTCCAATTACAATAATTTAACCACATGAACATACCTCATTTACATGTCCAAATCCAAACAATTATTCACATACACATGCTGCCACCATAAGCAACATAATTCAATAAATCAAACCATGAAACAACACATTTCTAACTAAACTTTAAGGTTGCCGAATCACCTCATGAACACATCTCCTTTAAATTTGCTTTTAAGCTTCCAAAATCAAGTGCACTATCACACATACACTTAGTACACATTGTCTAAATCATTTCTATACACATAAAAACTTACATCAACATCTTAAACAACCATTTACAAGTGAAAAAAAGCTACACATGGTGAGTTCCCATGGCTACTGAAATGGTGTTTCACCATTAATTCATCAAACATAAAAAAATTCTTCCATAAATCAACTACCCACAACATCCACTAAAAGTTTAACGAAGAAAGATTGAAAAATGCACACTTACCTCTTTAGGACTTCTTCAAAACCTCACCAAAACTTATCTTTCTTGCTCCAAGTATGCTTCCCAAGGTATGTAGGTAAGGTTTAGTGAAGGAACCTAGTGGAAATGGTGGCTTAAGGTTGGTTTCATGAAGCTCCTTCAAGCTCGGCCATAGAGGTTTTTCTCTCAAGGAGGTTTCGGCTAGTTGTCCAAGGTTGAAGATGATAGAATTTTCTGTCCAAAGGTTGATTAAAAGTCCACTTAGGTGATGTTAGTGGAGCACTAATGAAGTTTTAATATTAGTTTAATCAAATTTTCCATAATTCCCACATTTAACCTTTTTCCTTTCACTATTTAAATTATGGACCACCATTTTAATTTTCATGATATTTTTAAAGTTTATTACCAATTATTTTTAATGGAAATTTAGGTCAAAAGGCCACTCGGGATGTCAAATGACCACAATGCCCATATTCGGGTTGCATTCCCGATTTTTCGTTAATACCGAGTTTTGTCGTTTTCTCGATTTTTCATTTTTCTTTGTACTAATTATTTAATTTTTCTTTGACATTTTTAATGTCATTCATACTTCAATAGATGTTTATTTAAGTCCCAAAAATATTTTTCATGGTTCCCTGCAGTCCAAGGCTAGTCAATGGCCCACGCTATAGTTTTCGGCTCGTTTAACTTGATTACATTTCATTGTTATTATTTTTCCTTTGTTTTTCTTGTATTTTCCTTTCTTGTATTTCATTATTTTATGTCTCTGCATTAACATTTAAATGTAGTTCTAGGTATTCTAGCTGTCCGGACAGACACTGGTCACCAGAACAGTAGAACGCACTACCGAACATAGGGGTGTTACAATCCGTGCAATCGTTGATGCCGGTGGAGCGCTTTCTCGCCCCCGCCTCACCGCAGTGGAGCACGACTCTCCACTTCCTCATTTAGTGCTCTCTGTGACGTGGGATCCATATCCTAATCAAAATAGCAAAGACAAACAGATCTGCATTAGTGTCACCTCAACTCTTGCAAATGCAATGCATGGTATGGACTCTATCTAGACCCAAAAATGCTTAAACCGTGCTCTGATAACACTAAATGTGACACCCCTTACCCGTCTACTGTATAGCCGAGTAAGATATGCCACACAGTGTACTAGAACACCATATTTTATTTGAATCATTTTTATTCTTCCTTAATTTATTTCTTCATGGATATGAAGTGCAATTTGTGAAATTTAACTCATTTATTAAAACTATAAATTCATTTGGGGTTCCGAAAATTTTATAGAAAATTCGGCGGAGTACCAGCTAAAAACAGATAAAACAGTTCTTCGGAAACTGTGAAAAACACTTCCAATAATTTCCAATCATTCTCAAACTCCATTTGTATCACATCAATTTACGACAATTTCTTAACAATTCCTCCATTTGTCATTCATTCATTTCACATCATCATCATGCTCAAATCATAAATAAATTCTCATATGTTATTTATAATCACAAGTTACAAATACTTACATTAATACAAAATTATATTACATTTGTTTCAAATATACATGATAAATACGAGTTTAATTACAAAACTTATAAAAATCACAAAATACAAAATGAGACCTAGTGTTCTACCAATGCACTGTAGTCTGTGAGGTGACACGGACACTATGCAGAACTGTGAATGGCCTTAACCAATCTGTGGTCTACTAAGCCCTCTGTCCAAATCTTCAGTACCTACGCATTGCAAAAGCGACGCACTAAGCATAAAGCTTAGTGGTGCCAATAATACAAGAAAATATAATATGCAAATAAAAATAATAATTTCCTAATTATTATGTTCATAAAAAAAATAATTACTAACTTATTGTTTAGTAGAGGGCTAATTACATTTTATGATATTAACTCCTTCTAGCATTTTGTTAATCGTTTTCTTGATGATTTTGAGCTCATTTATTTTTTTTGTAATCATTCTTTATCTTTATCTTAATATTTAATTTCCATATTTTCTTTAATAATCAGTTCAATTATAATTATACTTTTCCATGCCCAAGTAACCTATACAAATTAACAGGACTGGATAAACGGGTAAACTAGCACTGGGTCCTAGGTACCTCGGGCCGTCACACCATCGGTCACAATGTGTCTCCCGGTATGCAAACAGAATGGCTAATAATCCATAAAAGCAATAAGGCATAAAGCCAAGTATAACATCATAATCAGTATAGCCATAGGCTATCATCACAGAATGGCAATGAAGCCATACATCATACGCAGTACTGCTATTAGAACCCTATTGGCATGCCAACCTATTCAAACCAATCACATTAGGCCTACTAGGGCATAATACAAAGTCATTTGTTAAATATTTGTACTTTATATGTAAGTTTACTATTCATTTCATTAGTCAACTAAAATGTTGACTTTTTCATAGATAATAGGTATATTGGTTCAAATATCGCCAACATAACACATTTTTCATTCCAAAGTTGTTGGCATTGGTTGCCAATTCCATTTCAAAGCTTTGTGTTAGTTATTCGCAATTTTCAGATTTCAAACCTCATGTTTACTGTTCTATTGGTCATTTGTACAGTAGGAATTTGGTAAAATTGTCTTCATGAAAGTTGTTCTTTATTGTGTCTAGTTACATTTCTTTTTTTGAATCACTCCATTTGGAGTTTTGTAGCTCAAGTTATGGCCTAAACACCATAACTGGCCGGATTGGACAGATTCCCAAATTCTGGGCAAAACTGGTTCTGCCAGATTTGGTAACCTAAATTTGGTTGGCAATTTGACTAGGTTATGGTCAAAATTTGGATTTGTGCTCTTCATGAAAGTTTTATATCTATGTCTCAGCTTTTGTTTGGTAAAATTTCAGGTCAATTGGACTTTTTGCACTGCGTTATGACCAAATGAATAAACACTGTTCATTTAGTCATTTTGCCCAGGCAGAATGCAAGTCACCCAGATTAGGGCAATTTTTAGGTCCACTTGGTTTGGTTTTTTGGGCAGGGTTTCCTCACCAAAGTTGTGCCATTATGTTTCTAGTTTGATGTCCAATTGGCCTTGCACTAATTAAACCTCTACAACTCCATTTATAACTGCCCAAACCTGCTGGACTCATACTTAGTCCTGCAGGTCACTCAAGGGTAGCATACCTAACTTCAATTCCCATGGCACAAATCACTTCATTTCCCAATCAAACATAGCCAAATGGTTACTAATTGACCATTGCAACTTTAGTTTATGTCCATTTTTATCCACCACTAAAATATAATTTCAAAACCCTAACCCTAATTGACCAAGACTCAAATTCATGAATCTTACCCCTAATTTGCTATACTAATCATACAATTTATACTAGGGGTAGCTAATATGTTACTTTAAATCAAAGAATTCTCCTAACCCTAACTCATGTGAAGGCTGCCAAATTTCATCAAACATAATTATACCTCATTAATTCAATTTTTATCAATTTCTCAACTTAACTTAGCTTAAATTTATGTTTAGAAAGTTGTAAAAGCAAAGAATATGGCACTAACCTCTTTGAGCTGAATTTTTCCTTAGCTAACTTCAATTTTTCCTTCACTTTTTCCTCTTCAAATTGCTGCCTCTAACTTGCCCAAGGTGTAAAATCAATTTTTCATGAAGAGGTTATGAGGTTTTATGGTGTAGTTGAGTGAGAAATGGAGCTTAGGTGATGCTTTAAAGGAGGAAGAGAGAGGGAGGTGTGTTTTAACGGGAAGAAGGTGATGGATAGCAGATTGTGTTTTCAATTTTAACTCATTTTATCCCTTTTTAATGAGTTTGCTTAATTGTGATTGGTGGAGAGTTAACTAATGACATCATGTGATGTCATAATTTGAGTTTTATTTCATTTTCTTTTCTTTTCTTTTCTACTCATTTTCAATTCAATTTTTTTGCAATATTTATTCATATTTTATGTCATAATAATTATTTACTTTACTGGACAAGTCGGTCAAAAATCATCTCCGAAGACGAAATGACCAAAATGCCCTCCGTTTGGTTTAACAAACTAAAATTGTCTGTACCGATCGAAAATTTTTTCTAAACCTTTTCTTGGTATTCTAATGCCATAGAAACCTCAATGACTCTTCTTTGGAGTCCCAAAAATTATTTTATAAATTTTCTCCCAGGTCTAGGGCTTCTAGTTGCGAAGACCGCAACTTTCCACTGGGTTACCCACGCTAGGGCACTGGCTCATTTAACTTGGTTGTATTTTATTTCTAAAATTTTTTTCTATATTTTTCTTGTTAATATTTGAGTTAATTATGGTTCCTCACTTTATTTTAAATATTCTTCCAGATGTTCTAGCTGTCTAGACGGACACCGGTCACCAGAATAGTACAATGTACGGAATGGATACAGTGAGGGTGTTACATTCCAAGAGGGGATTGTTACCAGTGAGACATGGTATCCATCTTTCTAAAGAGATGTCTCCAGAGACACCTAAAAAAAGAGACAAAATGGTCAGGATTCCATATGCTTCGGCTATTGGAAGTTTAATATATGCAATGTTGTGTGCCAAGCCGGATATCGCATATGCTGTTAGTTTGACTAGCAGGTTTCAATCCAATCCAGGTTTGGAAAACTGGATAGCTGTCAAGAATATCCTTAAGTACTTGAGAAGAACTAAGTATTTATTCTTGATTTATGGAGGTGGCGACCTACAATTGGATGGTTATATTGATTCTGATTTTTAATTAGATATCGATGATAGAAAGTCTACCTCTGGTTTTGTGTTCATTTGTAATGGAGGTGCAGTTAGTTGGAAGAGTTCCAAACAGAGTACAACTGTCGACTCCACTACAGAAACTGAGTATATTGCTGCATCAGATGCTACAAAAGAGGCTATTTGGATAAAGAAGTTCATGACAGAATTTGCAGTAGTTCCTTCCATTGAGTCAGCAGTTCCTCTCTGCTGTGACAACAATAGAGCGGTCATATAGGATAAGAAACCTCGGTCTCACTGGAAATCTAAACACATAGAAAGGTGCTACCACATTATTAGAGAGATAGTTGGGTGAGGCGATGTAGCCATACAGAAAATAGCATCAGCCGAAAATCCAGCTGATCCATTCACGAAGGCTATGTCACAAACTCAGTTAAACTGACATCTTGAGAAGATGGCTCTAAGATATTGTAATGAATGGCTCTAGTGCTAGTGGGAGATTGTTAGTAGTATGCCCTAGAGTATATCATTTTGTATGCATCTTGTACATAATTTTATTAATAAAAGGCAATTTCACTTTTCTATTTACATAATCCATTTATGTGTAATTGAAAACATCCATTGATATTTTGTTAGAAATTCTATTCTTAAGTTGTTAATAAAATGAGTGATAGTATTTTTAGCACAAAGTATCATAAATTAGTTCACAATTGAGGATACTTCACAAAGGACATGACTTATCTAGAAAGATTGTAATCATGTTTATTCCCAAAGTATTAATATGAGATATAAATAAGTTGGAATGGTGAGTCTCATGTCACATAACAAACATGATAGGCACTTATACACGATAAATAGGCCGAACCAGTGATGCTTATGACAAACACATGGAGTTTACTCTTGTCAATGCATTATCATATATCATATCAGTGCATATAATTTTTAGACCTGTGATAACGCAGTTATCTTGTATATAGGTGGTTTGAGTTTGATACTACTTTCATACTAGTACTGTGTATGAGTATATGGGCATATGTTGTCTCCTACTAGTTATATTGAGATAAGTGTTAATCAAGATGGAATCTGTTACCTTAAGTAAATAGGGATAAAATCCTATGTTCATTTAATTATTCTTGATGATTTAAGTTCCTAGCCAGGACAGATAGATTTAGTTAAAAAAAAGTTTCTGACAAGAAAATCTAATTAATCAAGAATTGGAATTAAAAGATAACATAATATTCATAGCAAATGGAGTTTAACGTTAACTCTGACTCCAGCTAGAATTAGAATTTTGTAACAGAGAGATTCTAGTGCATGGTAACATATGATTAAGGGTTCATTTAAAGTATTCCTTATTACTGATTGAGTGGCCATGGCATGCTATGCTACATGTCAACCATGGTCTATGAGATACCTAAAATGATTTAGAGAAATCATTTAAGGTAAGAAAGAGTTCTAACGATATTAAGAGATAGTATCATTTCTCATTGCCGTTAAGTAATGAGCCTAGTAAGTCACACATCTACACAAGTTAATCATCAAGTAAAATGTGATTTAATTGATTAATTAAAGAGTTTAATCAATCAATTAAATAGGTTTAATTTGAAATAAGATTGTAAAGTCCCTAGCATGACTTGAAATCAAATCTAGGTTATTGGATGTATAGCATAAATTAAATTTATATTTAAATTGTTTAAATATGAATTTAATTGTGAGAAATTAATTAATAAAGATTAATTAATCAATTAATTTATATTTGATATAAATTAATTTAAAGAGGAGAAATTATAATTTTGGGTTGAGAACTCAAATTAAAACATAAGGGTAAATTGGTCATTTCACATGGTTACATGTGGCACGATGAGATGGCGACACATGGCACCATACAAGCTTGCCATTTGTCTTCCCATGATGGAAGACCACCTTTTAGTGATTTAATTGGAGCTTGAACTTGGCTTTATGAGATTAGGTCGAATAAAAATAAGATTGGATCTTGTGGTGACATGTGGCAAGGGAGTAAGTGAACTTTGACTTTTGTATATAAGGAAGAAGGAAGAGAAAAGAATCATCTTCTCCCTCTTCCCATCTTTAATGGCAACAAGTCTCTCCTCTCCTCTTCATTTTCTTTTCATCAATTCAAAAGGAAATTGTTGATTTCCTTTGAATTAAAATTGTTAGAAAGTGTTTCTAACTCACCAAACATCCTTTAAACCTTCACCAAAGAAAAAACCCTAATTTCAAGTGGTTGGCAAGGCTTTGGTAGCCAAAATTGGGGCTTCCATTGCTACAAGTTAGTGTGCTTATGGTGGACAAGCTAGAGGACCTACAATTGGAGTCCTAAGAGCATCCTAAGGAAGAGAGATTCATTAATTTTGCACCTTGGAGGTTAGTATTCAAAATCCATTTTTTAGTTAGGGTTTAATGAATTAAATTCTTAAAGTTCAATTCTTGATGGCAAATGATTGTTTAGTGCATGCTAAAATGTGTTTTGGTATGCTTTTGGGAATTGGAAATTGATTAAGCACATAACTCATCAAGTATGGTGCATGTAACCCTATATTAATTTTTGAAATTCAAGGTTCTAATGCCCTAAATTTCATGTTTCCTTGCCTTCACTTGGGATGACCAATTTTGAAGGGTAATAATATCTTAATTAACATGGACTATTTGTGTTTGAAACTTCCAACACTAGGTGGAATAGCTGTGGTAAGAGGGAGCCAGCAATTAGCCCAAGAATGTTACGACTGATCTATAAAAGCAGCGGGCAAAGTCACACTACCAGTTGATCTCTTGGAAAAACTAAAAAGCAACATCACTCCAAAATCGACGGACCAAATAGTGGAGGTTGAACTCCATAAGGGAAAAAAGATCAAGATCATCACTGCGCTGCAAGGACTAAATAGGGACGAGCTCATCAGAATGCTTGCCTAGAGATCATCCACCTTTGCTTAGAGTTCGGATGAGGCTCCTAGGGTAGATTCGATAGTCATGGTCCATAACTTCAATGTGGACCTGAACACTAAGCCAGTACAACAAAAGAAAAAGAAAATTGCAGTGGATAGGCAATAAGTCATTAAAGAGGAGGTCCAAAAGCTATTAAAAGTGGGTCTCATAAGGGAGGTTAAGTACTCGACATGGTTGGCGAATATGGTCCTGGTTAAAAATTCAAACAATAAATGAAGAATGTGCGTCGACTTTACTGACCTCAGTAGAGCATGCCCGAAGGATCACTACCCACTACTAATAATTGACAAGCTAGTTGACTCCACAGTTAGACATTCCATATGCTCTCTGGTAGATGCCATCTTAGGGTACCATCAGATAAAGATGGACCTTGAAGACGAGGAAAAGATAGCGTTCATCACTAACATGGGTATCTTCTGGTATAAGGTAATGCCTTTTAGCCTTAAAAATACAAGTTCAACTTACCAAAGGCTGGTCACCAAAATGTTTGAAAAACTAATCGGCAAAACAATAGAGGTATATGTAGACGACATGATCATCAAGAGCAAAAATCTCAAGGATCATCTAAAAGATATTGTAAAGCCATTTGACATATTTGACAAAGCAGGAATGAAGCTGAACCCTGAAAAATGCATGTTCGAAGTCAAGGCAGGAAAATTCTTAGGATTTTTAATCTCAAAAAAAGGAATCGAGGTTAACCTTGAGAAAATTAGAGCCATTATGAAGATGAAGCCACCAAAAAGCATCAAAGAAATTCAAAGATTGAATGGGAGAATAACCATGCTTGGATGCTTCATGTCATGTTCTGCAATGAAATATCTACCATTCTATAAAGCGCTCAAAGTAAGGAAAAGCTTCAAATAGCAGAGGACTATCAAGTAACTTTCAATGAACTCAAAAATTTTCTAACCCACCCTCCTCTATTAGACTCGCCCAGACAAGCTGAGATCCTGTATCTTTATCTTGTAGTGACTAAGGAGACTATAAGCTCGATTCTAGTAAAAAAAGAAAGCGGACAGCAAAGACCAATTTACTATATAAGCCAAGTTCTAAAAGGAGTCAAACTCAACTATCTGACCTTGGAAAAACTAGCCTTATGGTACTCTCAATAGCCACAAAGTTAAGAATGCACTTTAAATCCCACACTATCAAAGTACACATAAACTATCCCTTAAGAAAGATCTTGTAAAAACCAGATATATCAGGATGCCCATCCACTTGGTCAGTACTATTGGGAGCGTATGACATCAGGTATGTACCTCGAATAGCCCTAAAGGCACAGATCCTTATTGATTTCGTTGCTAAACTCACACTATTGCCAGAAGTAAAAACATAGCAGAAAGCAACATGGAATTTTTAGGTCGATGGAGCAGCAGGCGCCAATAAATCCGGAATTAGGATAATCTTGGAAGGCCTCCAAGGCATAAAACTTAAGTATGCTGCACAACTAAACTTCCAGGCTACAAACTGAAGGAGCGAAAGCATGAAAAACACAAGTTTAGATAATTGAAATTCAAAATTTTTCTTCTAAGGTCACATGCATCATGCAAGATTTATTTTTATCTATTTGATTTCAATGATAAACAGCATTAAAATTCTTTTAATATATTTTTAGATCTACATTTGTCATTTAAGATTTTAGAATTAACAGATTAATTTATTAGAACCCTAGATTAGATCAAGAACAAGTGCACTAACCTGTTTGATGCACTGCAGTGTGTTTGGCACCTTTGAGATACGCCTAGAACACCAGATATTGTCCCTCTAGCTTGTCCACACCAAGATCACCAAAGGAAGCCCCTTGAATAGCTTCTAAAGCTTTTCCAATCAGTTAGAAAATTAGGTTTTGCCTTTTGAGAGATTACAGATGTAAACAGGACACTAGAAACGATTTCTAGTATTTTTAATTCAAGAGATTGTTGGGAAATCTCTTTGAATTGATGAGAGATGAAGAAGATGAAAGGGAGAGGTGCTTTGGGACGGCACCAATGAAACAAATAGCAGCTAGGTATTTTTCTTTCCATCCTTTCCTTTATATAGCTAGGTCACCACTTAAAACCCTTGCCACTTGTCACCTTCTGATTGGCTTTAGCTTTAATTGACCCAATCACATTGCGCCAAGTGTTAAACCTATATTTAATCTTGACTTTAATCATCTTACATGATTAAAAGACATATGGCAAGCTTATGTGTAATGCCATGTGTCACCATCTCATGATGCCGCATGTCACCCTGTGAAATGACCAAAATACCCCTGTGTCTTAATTTTGAGTTCTCAACCCAAAATAATTATTTTTCTTCTTCTATTCAATTTATATCAAATATAAATTAATTAATTAATCTCTATTAATTAATTTTTGTTTAATTAAATTCATATTTAAATATTTTAAATATAAATTTAACTTATACTATACATCCAATAACCTAGATTTGGTTTCAAGCCATGCTAGGGACTTTGCAAACTAATTGCAAACCAAACCTATTTAATTAATCAATTAAACTCTTTAATTAATTAATTAAATCATATTTAATTTGGTGATTACTTGTGTATGTGTGTGACTTATTAGGCTCATCACTAATTGGCAATGAGACATGATATCAACTCTTAATATCATCAGAACTCTTTCTTACCATAAATGATTTCTCTAAATCATTTTATGCACCTCATAGACCATGGTTAACACCTAGCATAGCATGCCATGGCCACCCAATTAGTAATAAGGTTTACCTTAAATGAACCTATAATCATATGTTACCATGCACTAGAATCTCTCTGTTACAAAATCCCAACTCAAGCTGGAGTCATGATTTATGTCAAACCCCATTTGCTATGAATATTATGTTCTCTTTTAATTCTAGTTCTTGATTAAAAAGATTTTCTCATCAGAAACTCTTTTCTGAATAAATCTATCTGTCCTGGCCAGGAACTTGAAATATCAAGAACAATTAAATGAACATAGGATTTTATCCCTATTTACTTAGAGGAACAGATTTCATCTTGATCAACCCCTACCTCCATATATAACTAGTAGGAGCCAACACATGCCCATATACCCATACACAGTACAAGTATGAAAGCAGTATCAAACTCAAACCACCTATATACAAGATAACTATGCTATCTCAGGTCTAAAGATTATATGCACTGATATGATTTATGTCAATACATTGACAAGAGTAAACTCCATGTGCTTGTCATAAATGTCACTGGTTCAACCTACTTATCATGTATAAGTGCCTATCATGTTTGTTATATGGCATGAGACTCACCATTCCATCTTATTTACATCTCATATAAATAACTTGGGAACAAACATGATTGCAATCTTTCTAGATAAGTTATGTCCTTATTGTGAAGTATCCTCGATTGTGAACCTATTTATGATACTTTGTGCTAGAAATACTGTCACTCATATTCTTAACAACTTAAAAATAGAATTTCAAACAAAATATCAATGGACCTTTTCTATTATACATAAATATATTATGTAAACGGAAAAGTGAAAATGCCTTTTATTAATAAAAACATGTACAAGATACATACTAAATGATATGCTCTAGGGCATACTACTAACAATCTCCCACTAGCACTAGAGCCATTCATTACAATACCTTAGACATATCTTCTCAAGATATCGGTCTAAGTGCGCTTGTGACAAAGGCTTAGTAAATGGATCGGCTGGATTTTTCAGCTAATGCTATTTTCTGCATGGCTATATCGCCTTGCCCAACTATCTCTCTGATAATGTGATAGCGCCTTTCTATGTGTTTGGATTTTGAGTGAGACCGTGGTTCCTTATATCCAAACAACTTCTTTGCAAAGATCTCGATGTAGCAAAATACTTAGCCTCTGTGAGTGGAATCAAATCATACCCTATTTGGAACTGTTCCAGCTGACTGCACTTCCATTACAAATAAACACATACCCAGAGGTAGACTTTCTATCATCGATATCTGATTGGAAATCAGAATCAGTATGATCATCCAATTGCAAGTCACCACCTCTATATATTAAGAATAAATCCTTAGTTCTTCTTAAGTACTTAAGGATATTCTTGACAGCTATCCAGTGTTCCAAACCTGGATTGGATTGGTACCTGCTAGTCAAACTAATAAAGATATGCGATATCCGCTTAGTACACAAAGATTGCATACTTCAAACTTCCAATAGCCGAAGCATATGGAATCCTGGCCATTTTATCTCTTTCTTCAGGTGTCTTTGGAGACATCTCTTTAGAAAGGTGGATACTATGTCTCACTGATAACAATCCTTTCTTGGAAACAAGCATGTTAAACCTCTTTAACACCCTTTCCAAGTATAGACTTTGGCATAAACCAATTATTCTTTTCGCTATATCTCTATAGATGAGAATCCCAAGAATATAGGTTGCTTTCCTAAGTCTTTCATGGAGAATGTATTTGACAACCATACCTTTATAATTGTCAACATACTTGTGTCATTACCTATCAACAGAATATTATCCACATATAAGATAAGAAAAGTGACAAGACTATCACTAACCTTCTTATATACACATGGCTCATGCTCATTTTTTATAAAATCAAATGATTTAATAGCTTCATCAAAACGGATGTTCCAACTCCTCGAAGCTTGTTTTAACCCATAAATGGATCGCTTTAGCTTGCGCACTTTGGAACCATCTTGGGATTCAAAAGCCCTAGGTTATTCAATGAAAATGTTATCTTCAATGTATCCATTGAGAAAAGCTATTTTGACATCCATCTGCCAAATCTCATAATCATAGTATGTAGCTATTGCTAATAGAATCCTAATTGATTTAAGCATGGCAACAGGTGAGAAAGTCTCCTCATAGTCGATTCCTTGCCTTTGGTGAAACCCTTTCGCTACTAGCCTTGCCTTATAGGTCTCTACCTTTCTATCAGAACCAATTTTCTTCTTGAAAACCCATTTGTTTCCTATAGGTATAATACCTTCAGGTGGGTCAACAAGATCCCAAACTTAATTCTTATACATGGAATCAATCTCGGATTTCATAGCATCAATCCATTTTGAAGAGTCTATATCTGATATAGCTTCTTCATAAGCAAGTGGATCATCTCTATGTTCTACTTCTCATTAGTAGACAACTCTTGTTCTTCTTTATGAAGGAAACCATATCTCACTGGTGGGTGAGATACCCTGGTTGTTCTACGAGGAACAGCTGTATATGTTTCATCAATAGGAGTAGTTTGACTAAATGGATCTATATCCATCTGATCTATTTGTTAGTCAGAATTATCCAATTCCAACTCTATTTGCCTTCCTTTGCCTCCTTCTTGAACAAACTGTTGTTCAATAAATATGGCATATCTACTTATCACAACCTTTTGTGATGTGGGCAAATAAAAATAATATCCAAAACTATCTTTTGGATATCCAACAAATCGACCCTTTTCTGATCTGGTTTCCAATTTATCAGTGTTTAACTTTTTGATATAAGCTGAACAACTACAAATCTTAACATGCTTAAGACTTGGTTTTCTTCCATGCCATATCTCATAAGGTGTGGAAGATACTGATTTTGTTGGAATCCTATTTAGAATATACAAAGCTGATTCTAATGCAAATTCCCAAAAGGAGATTGGCATATTAGTATAGCTCATCATACTACGTACTATATCCAATAGGGTACGATTTCTCCTTTCAGATACATCATTCAGCTATGGTGTTACTAGAGGAGTCAGCTGGGAAACAATGCCATTCTCTCTTAAGTATTCATCAAATTCAGTACTCAAATATTTACCTTCACGATCTGATCGAAGAGCTTTAATACTTTTTCCTATTTGATTTTCTACTTTAGATTTAAATTCTTTAAACTTTTCAATGGATTCATGTTTGTATTTCATCAAATACAAATACCCAAACCTTGATTTATCATCAGTAAAGGTAATAAAATAATGAAAACCGCCTCTAGCCATTTCTTTAAATGGACCACATACATCACTATGTATTAGCTCCAAAATCTTTTCAGCTCTTAGTCCTTATCCAATAAAGGGTGATTTAGTCATTTTGCCCTGAAGGCAGGATTCACAAGTTGGAGTAGGTCTAAAACCCAATAAGGATAAAATCCTCATTTTCCCCAGCTTTGCAATCCTATCTTCTGCAACATGGCCTAACCTTAGGTGCCAAATATATTTTGAACTTGAGTTGATTTTCATCATGGCATTGCATTCTTTTAGATTGCTTACATTAGATTTGTATTTAACATTGTTATCTAGATAATAAAGTCCATCATGCATATAATCCGAACCAACATATTTATTTCCAAAATAAATATTGCAAACATCATTTATGAACTGAAATTCATAACCATCTCTAGTCAAACTAGATATAGTAATGATGTTCTTAAAAGGTATTAGGTATATGCGCAACCTTGTTTAAATACAAAACATGTCTATACATGTATAAAGATTTAGATCCTATGGCTAAAGCTTCAATAGTTGAGCTTTTGCCAACCCAGAGTCTATTATCTCATTAGTGCAAGCTTCTATTATTGGCTATACTCTGGGCAGTTCCTATTTCTGTGCCCATCATTATGGCAATGGAAACACTTTCTTTTTTCCTTTGTTAGCTTTGGTCTTCCCTATCTGTTTAACTTATCTTCTTGGAAGAATTAGGAATCTGAGGTTTCTTTTTCTTATTTCCCTTCTTCTTGTTGGACTTTCCAGCAGAAGAAGATGCAATCAAAGCTACCTCTTTTCCTTTATTACCTGGCATATTCTTTTGGGCAATAACCAACATGTTAAGTAAACCAGACAAAGTGCATTTCTGCTTAGTCATATGGAAATTTGTCATAAAATTCCCAAATGACTCAGAAGGATCAAGTATCAAACTGGCTCGCAATTGGAAATCCATGTTAAAGTTAAGATGTTTCAGCTGCTCAATCAGTCGAATCATCATGTGGACATGATCCCCAATATTCTGTCTCTCAGACATCCTCATGCGGAATAGCTGTTTAGATATCTCATACCTAGCATTCCTGTTGTGCTCACCATACAACTCTTGTAGGTGAAGAAGGATCTCACTCGCACTCTGCGTGTTCTCATGCTGCTTCTGTAACTCATTTCTCATGGAAGTAAGCATATAACACTTAGCTCTCATATCATGCTCCTTCCACTTGTCCAAAATTTCATGTTCCTCTTAAGTGGCCTCTGGAGGTAAGGGGCCAAGAACATTTGAGTCTAGAACATATCTTATATGTTCAAAGTTCAGGACAAGTTTTGAATTTCTTAGCCAATCAAACAGATTAGGTCCTATCAACCTATTGCGATCAAGTATGCTTGCAAGAATATTGGATGATGGTGGTTGTTCTGTGCTCATTATTATTAGAAAATTAACTGTAGAAAATAACCAGATTTATTATTAGTAAATGTATCATGTAATTAACCAAAATGATTATGGTCTTTTAATCAAATTGGTCCTCCCACTAACTAAGCGAATCCTACACTTCCAAAGTAGAAAACAGAAATCCTAGTTGGATGGATTTCTAGTGGGTGATTGAATTTTTATAATTCTATTGATCATCCTCAGGTACATCTATTATTGGAATTACAATAAACTATAAGTGAGCAACTCCTTGCCCATCACATCTCATGTGAGGTTCAATCCTTTACCTAGCCCCTAATGCTCAAAATCTCAGGTACATCCATTACTGACTTATCTTGCATTAGTTAAGTTGATCCCATTGAGTCAGTAATTATGCAAATAATTTTAATGTCCTCAGGTACATCCAATATCGGCCACCAAACCATTTACATATTTACAACATATCATGCTTAACAATTATTCTTAAGAAAATCTCTTAAATTAATTGCATCTTATGCAAGTATTTAAAATTTCTTAAAATAATTGCCTCAATGGAGGGCCCATGTTATAATTACTTTAATTATACCATTTCCAACTTAATCATTTGTTTGGAAGATTTTATGGTCGTCCTAATTACTATTAAGGTCTCACTTTTCACATTATCCATTTAGCATGCATATATCATATACTTGCATATATTCCCATACATCTCATGCATTCATGGATAAATAATAAATATGATATGATAATGGACTTTCTAAGGGATTCAATTCTGAGCCATCAAGAATTGAATCAGGGCATTTCTAGGTGCATTTCATTCATTCATATTACAAAAGTTGCTGAAGGGGTACATAATCAACACTTGATATTGAATTCCTCCCACTGGTCCCACCAATGCTCTTGACCTCCTTGTTCTTCTTGCAATCCAATTACATAGTAATCCTTGGCATACCAAGGCGAATTTACAAGAACTAAATAGATGAAATTATTACTCAAAAATTATTACAACCTTAATAATACATGTCGACACCATATTTTGGCCGATCCCCAAAATCAATAAAACTTTGAAACCGATCCCCGGTACTAAGTCTCCTTCGGACAGCTAATCACATTTCCGATCCCTCTTTGATAGGCTGTCACAATTCCGATCTCTTCCCGCAAAGAATCAAATCAAATTATTAAGTTCTTGCATCAGTCAAAACTTTACCAGTCTATCGCTCACCGATCTCTCAAACCCATTGTCGAAACTCAGGACCCGTCAAGTATATCCCTAATAAACGAAATGAACTGGCACTAGATCTTTTCTTACCAGTTTTATTGCCGATCTCCTTTTCGAAAGATTAAGAGCTAAGGTTTTGGTTCGGTTTAATGAGGATTCCGATCTTAAGTGTTCAAGTTAAATTTTCAATTTTAATCAAGTCCCATTCAGCATTTCCTCCCCACCGATCTCATGCTTATTGTGCTTTCCGATCTCTTATACTTAGATTAATAATTGCATTTAGTTCTTGTTTCGCTATGCTCATACAATCAAATACTTATGCAATTCAGAGATTTTTCGATCACATCCATTCATTTAACAAAAGAGACATTCCATTTCATTTCAATTTTTGTACAAGCTATTTAGCTGGAGGGTCACCCCCAGCCTGATTTACATTTTGCTCACTCTCTCTCTCACCCTCGGCTTCCTCCTCACTGTCCTCATCGTCGCCCTCAGGAGCCAGGTCGGCCATCCAAGAGAAGTCTTCCTCTGGGTAACTCTTCTGGAGTTCGGCCAAGAGATCCTTGTGAGAATTCACATAGGCTCCGACTATTCTCGTCACAATCTCTTCATCTTTCTCCTTAAGCTCCTCATCTTTCTCCTTGAGTTCCTCGATGAGTTGAGCAACCTGAGCAGCTTCGTTGGCCTGAAGCGCCTGGACTTCTCCGAGAGCCCGATCCCTTTCAGCCAGAACATGAGACTGTTCGGCCAGTTTGTCTTCATAGTACTTCGCCCGTCCCTCAACTTGAGATATATAATCCCGAGCGGATGAGAGTTAGGATCGGAGGGAAGCCACTTCCTGATTTTTCTTCCTGATCTCCTTACCCAGACGCTGAACTTTTCCCAAACCATGGTCTGATTCACCAGGCACTCCACGTTCAGGCTCATGGATTGAGTCAAGATATCATCAAGGCTGTTCGAGGATAGCCTGTCCCGATCCTCCCGAAGGAAGATGGAAGACCCCAAGACTTGGGCAAAATCGGGGTTCTCCCGAACAGTCCGGTTATTCTTCAGGGACTCGATTAGCTTTTGAGCGCCACGAGAAGAGGTCCTCCCAGAAGATTGAGAAGGAACCCTTTCCGTGCTTGGAACAACTGGAAGAGCCGGAGGTCGCTTCTTCCAATCTAGGAGGAGATCGGACAGCCGGCCGGCAGATCCAAGGTTGAGGCGGGTCCCCTTGTACTTCCTGCATTCATGACCGTGTGTTCAAGCATTTCCGAACGCTTTCATCTCCTTTATTTTTCTAAGATCTCTTTGTCCTTCTTTCGCTTCCTAGAACCCTCACCACCCGCCATACCGCACAAAGAAAAGGTCATGAGATCGCTAAGGTCCCGAGCCGAGATATAGAAAATACCAATGCCGAGGTCGAGAGCGGAAGTTCGCGGTCTTGGCCAGGAGCGCTTGAATAGTCCAATGGTGCAACTCTAGCCACCGTGATCCAAACAAGAATACTTTTGAGTGGCGGCCCGACTCTTCAGATCCATCACTATTAAGCTTTCCTCCCGGTTCAGGTAATATGCTTCGAAGCAAAGGCCCCCGGTTCCACCACCACGGGAAGTCCTCAAAGCAAATTTCTGATCTTTGCTCGTAATGAAGAAACGGTTCTTCCAATTCTAAGGGATGAGGGCAGATCGAAAAGAGCTCGCAATGAGGCTTCACTGAAAGAACCAGTGTTCGCCATCCTTTCTGAGTTAGTCCATGCATTTCAAATAACACCTTAGCCGTAGGTCGATTCCCTTAGCTCGGCATAGACCTCTAAGGCTACCAAGATCCGCCACGAGTTAGGTGAATTTGAGCAATGCACGCCGGTGAAGTTTTAGGACCTCCTTATAGAAGTCATCTAGAGGGAACCAAGACCGCCTTTAATCGTTTCCTCGTACACCATAACCATGTCATTCTCTTCAAAGGAGTGATCGACACGAAGATCGCCGTGGCACTTGATTAGCTCGCATTTAATCAGCCGAATGTTGTATTCTTGGCTAAATGATTGCAGATCGGATTCTCAAGAACCGACGGTAGCTCGCCTATAGGGAGAGTCTCTCCTCAAACAGTGCACGCCTTGATGGTATGATCCACCCCCGAGCTGGAATGGAGACCCTAGGGGGTTCAGGTTGCGTGCTTGGCCCGACTACCTCTTCTTCATTGGACGACCATGAGAACTGAATGGAAGAAGGGCTCGCCGCTCTCTGACCTTCGACACCACTCATTTTCAAAGGAAATAAAGAACTTAAACTAAAAGAAGATCAAAGCCCTTACGAGTCCGATCGGCGTCAAGAACTTGGGAAAAATGAGAGAACTTCAAGTTGTGAGCAAGAGACGAAAATGGAATGAGAGAGCAAATGGCTAACCCCATCCTCTTTATACTAGTCCGAGCATTTAATACTCACGAGGTTCCATGCAAGGCATCGGTTAACGATTCGCCACTGTTCGACACGCCTCTCGAACATTCCGAGATCGGTTAATCGAGATCGACATAATAAGTTGAATGTTTTGAATGAAGGATCGCTTAAGAGTCGTTTTGTTAGGACCCAGATCGGACAAATATATCGAGGTCGGAAAATAATCAATAAGATAATAATTGAGAAACAAGACTTTTATTTCCAAAAGATCGAATTACATCATTAGGGCGATCTCTAGGGATCTGATTACAATAAAGGTTTAACTACATCATTAGGCGATCTCTAGAGATCCGATTACATTAACAGACATTACATCATCCGGGCGATCTCTAAGGATCTAATACATTGGAGATCCGATTATATCAAAGGTCGATCTAAGGATCGCTTTGTAATCGATCCCAAGGATATTGCCGACGGATGCTTCATCCGTCGAACACCCAATGTGGATCGTAATCCGTTTGAACACTCAATGTGATGAGAAGCCGAATGAACTCGCTTGAGCGACTCGAGATCGGTACAACCGAGGTCCGCAATACAGATCGGTCAAATCCATTCTCTCACCATCGCCGCTTAGGGTTATGCGATCACCGGATCGTAAATTTTCAGCCGGTGGTTAAAGAAGTTCATCTGAAAGGGATCAAAACTACAATCATGGCTTAACATCCACCTGAGCAATAGAACAGGAAAATAAGAAAAGAAGAGAGGAAAATCGATGAAGGAAA
Organism: Hevea brasiliensis; assembly: GCF_030052815.1. Classification (NCBI taxonomy): domain Eukaryota; kingdom Viridiplantae; phylum Streptophyta; class Magnoliopsida; order Malpighiales; family Euphorbiaceae; genus Hevea; species Hevea brasiliensis. Next base: position 43,203,091 of record NC_079503.1, on the reverse strand, counting down.
TGTCTCTGTCAGGGTATATATAGGGAAAATGAGCATTTATTGTCGAAGCGTAAAACGGCTTAACGCCGGAATCGAGGGGCAATTAATGCTTTGACCAGACCGACCTAAGGAAGGGAAAGATCTAATAATAGATCTAAGATGGGAGACCAAAGATGAAAGATCGGAAAGAACATGTGAAAGATATCAAAAGAGGAGGGATCAAGGCAAAAAGAATAAGACAAATCCCAAATAACCGCCGCCGTAATCGTGAGCCGAGGTAGTTAAAGCGCTGCATTTAGATCTCCACCGCACGCCTAAGAATCGCTCGCACGCCGACAGTGCCGTGGTATGTCATGACAACCAGACATCCCAATCTCCACCGTTGATCCCACTTGTAAGGACAAACCCGAACCCTTGGATCAAGAGAAAAGACGACAATACCAAAGATCTTTCGCTCTTAGCCCTTAGATCGCTCCAACAAGAAGATCCGGGACCGCCGATTGAAAGAAGAAAAGGACAAACGCTCAAGAGGGATCTCACCATTCATTTTGATTCTCTTTAATTCCCGGACATCCGATCATGTCCTTCAAATCTTGACCCTCCATCTCTCAAAATAAATCCGACCCTCCACGGAGCGCACGATTCCTATAAATACCGCATGAAAACTGCTCAAGGGACTGACTGACAAAAAGAGAGGGTCATATTATAGCTAAGAACTCAAAACTTCATTCATTTGTTATTCCGCTACTTTGAAGTGTTGATTGGAAAAACTTTTGAAACTAGTTTTCAAGTGTTTCTTGAAAAGGATTCGAATCTGGAACTCTACATTTCCAATTTGTTCATTATCCGGTCACACCTCACTTTCACCCTTTATCATCTCTGCTTTCATTCCCACCGCCCAAGCTAAACTTCATTCCACTCGGCTTTTATCTTAATCGATTATATTTTAGCTAAGCTCCTTCATTTCCCGATTTAACATCACTCTCGTGCTAATCACCCACTGCCTTATCTCTATTTGCCACCCCGTAGCTATTTCAAAGAGATTTGGCTCCTCACTGTAAGAGCTCATATTGTTGCTTTACTAAGTGTTTACATTTATTTTTCGCACTTTCTTTGTTCTTCTTACGTATGTGATTTTCTCCAAGTTCATTTTGTGTAAAAGGACCCAAAAGAATGTTACTCTTGAGTTATCTCTTTAGTGATTAGTCCGTCATTTTATTAATCTTCGCTGCTTTCAATGCAAGTTTTTCTCGTTCCTAGTAGCGTGTAAATGGTCGTGCAAGACGAGGTAATCAACTTAGGGTCTCTTTAAAAGAGAACTGAATAACGCTACCAGAAGATAGCCAAACTATTAGGTGACGTAAACAATTCTACAAAGAGGTCATAAAGTGGAATAAAACCAAAATAAACAAAACAGTAATATATCGGCCATTAATAGATATTGGTAAAATGAATACATGGAAGGTCGGTAAATCAAGTCTAGTTTTCCCATCTAGCCAAAAGGTATCGAAGCCTTATCCCCAGGCCTTTGAATGCCGTAATCCTTAGCTTTAGGCTCTTATGTCATGTAGTGAAATTAAAATCCGGAGATCGGAAAAGTCCCTTTCGTGCTCTGTTAATCTAAAAGAGATCTGAGGAGAGTTCTTATCCTGCCTCCACTCAAAGTTTTAATAAATAACCATTAAATAGAGATCGAGGAGAGTTCTTATCCTGCCTCAACTCAAAATTTTAATAACTATTAAATAGAGATCTGAGGAGGGTTCTTATCCTGGTCTCCACTCAAAGTTTTAATAAATAACCATTAAATAGAGATCTGAGGAGAGTTCTTATCCTGGCCTCAACTCAAAATTTTAATAACTATTAAATAGAGATCTGAGGAGGGTTCTTATCCGGCCTCTACTCAAGGTTTTAATAAATAACCATTAAATAGAGATCTGAGGAGGGTTTTTATCCGATTCTCACACCAAATCTTAACCCGCACAAAATAATCTCGTAACTAAAAATTCGTAACATCAATTCACTAAGGTGGTCTCATTTACTTGTGTATCCGTGATCCAAATTCATGAGAAATCAAATGTTCCTTTAGCCAAAAGGATTAACATTCCCATTCAAGCCCTCCTAACTAATTTATAAAGAACGCAAAAATTAAATCTACTTACCCTTATTAAGGGACGAGGTGGGGTGCCTAACACCTTCCCCACCCGCATTTAGACCTAACCTAGAATCTGTTTTGAAGTGGTTTCATTTTTAATTTATCTTCCCAAATGGTTTTCTTTAGTTTCCCTCAAAACTAAGGTGGCGACTCCTCACTTTTCCCACTTCGGTGAGTGATCGTCCAGGCGACCGCAAAATCCCTTTGCGACAGCTTGGCGACTCCGCTGGGGACTTAATTTTAACCCCGGTCTAGTGGTCCAAAAGTAGATTTAATTTTGTTAAACCAAATTATAGTTAGATGGGCTCATTCGGCGATGTTTTATACATTAATTATTATTGCTGCTAACTATTTTGTTTTGCCTGTTCTATTTCCTACAAAGGTTCTTCATTTCAAAAAGGAAAAAGGAAAAATGGAAAAATAAAATCCCCCTGAATTGGGAAGAGGTAAAGGTGTCCCTTCACACACTGAACATTCACACGATGTCCTCACACACTATGGTCCTAACCCGGGCTTTCTTACCCTTTTAGGAAAGTAGGAGGGGGTCATGTAGTGGTACCCGTGGGTTTTACCCCGTTAGTATCCGTGAAGGCTTCTGCTCAAATTGAAACTCGTTCTATTTACCGTGATACCCATGGAATTTTCCCGACAATATCATGGGGGTAGAATGGGGCTCTCAAGCTGTGAGGGGCAATTTGGGAACCCGTGGCTTTTAGAAAATTAGATCCCGAGCTATACTATCAATATAGTTGAAAGTAGTAGTAAACTTCCTGATTAGATTGAACTATCCAGGTAGGTAGCGCTATCCAGGTGTTAGGAGTATCCTTACTATAGGACACAAGTGGCATACTTACTCTTACCCTATTCTGCTTTAATTTCCTTTTGTTCATTTTTTTGAGGGTAATCTTGAATCCTACTAGAACACCATAAATGTGTACGTGTCACCCTATCAACAGTATGATTCAAAATTACCCTAATTTGTCTTACTAACGAATTTTCCCGCAGGCGTTACCAAACCAAGAGTCTGTAAAAGGATAGGCATCATTTTTATCATGGCATCCTCGAGTCACTACAGTAAGAGGCTCAAAGATGCTAAACTTTGGTCCAAATCACTCATAGGTCTGCACTTCGCAAAATGATGTTTCCGAGGCACACGCTAGCTCAATACCTTCACTAGATCTGGATAAAATAGAGGTAAGAATGAACAACCTCGAGGGTCTGTCTAATAGATGGAGGTCGCTTCCCGATCAGGTCAAGGTACGATTTGAAGAGAAGTACGGAAGGATTGCAACCTTAATGCGAGTCAAGGTCCAAATCCCGGCATTAAAAGCCATGTTGTCGCTTTGGAATCCTGGCACGGTATTCTCTTTCAATGACATTGATTCGGTTCCCACTATGGAAGAATATCGTGCATTACTAGGGATTCCGACTCATTGTAGAACCTGATCTACCGCACCTTGAGCATAGGCGCACTGAAACGATTAACACATTTGTTGGGCATCCCTTCTGAGGAGGCGAAGTCAAAAGAAACAGCCAAAGGAACACACATGGATGGTATTGACGCACTTCGAAGCGGTTAGATCATTACCTTCAAGAGAAACAGTGGGATCAAGCTTCATGGCACTCGCCTTGGGAATCTATGGTCCGCTTCGCTCCGGGGCCATTGGGAATCATCACTTGCAGCGGTGGAGGTATTTTGGACAAGAGAAAGCGGGGATCAATCCGATGCCGCAATTCTTGCAGAGACCTCGTTGACCCTTACACACTACGTAAGATGTGGCAAAGGGTCCATTAAGTGTTGTTCTCAATTGTTATACCGATTATCACACGTGTGTCCCGTGGAGACAAAGGGATTGACTTGGTACTTGACCAGCCTCCCATCGAGAGAATGACCGTTAGTAATCATCAAGAATGAACAGCAGTGGTGGGAACGGATTTTGAGTTTCAATGGCCAGAATTACTATTGAGGAAGTCGTGGACGCCAAAGCCAACCCATTCTCGACGCAGTGGGTAATCAGCAATGTCCCTAATTGGAATAACCGCATACAAGTTACACTCCGCATTGGTAATGAGGCGCTCGCTCAACACACCGTGATCAACATCAAAGAATACCACCAAGGTCACTTCTACCATGAGCTCATGGAAGAAGAAGGGTTGAAAATGGCTCGCAAGTCTTGGGAAAACAACACTCTGATGGAGAAATCACCCAAAGGCCCAAGTGCCTCGTGCGAATATCTTAAATGGAGAACTGACAGGGACCGAGAACACTCTACTGTAGAATTCAAGGATAGCAACCCTCGCCAAACCCCCTATTAGAGGAAGCTGATAATCGCCTGGTTGACTCGCTACAAAAGGCAAATACCGAGAACTCACAGCTGCAAGACCAACAACAGAAACTTAAGAGAAGGGTGAGAAGACTCAAGGAAGAGGCAAGAGCCGAAAGGATGGAGTTCGAAAAGCAAGAGGTGCAAGTGGGAAAAGGAAAAGACTCTCTTCACTGAGGCCAAAGAAATAAAAGTGCGTAATAGTAAGCTTCAGGAAAGATGAAATACCAAGAAATACTCATTGAAGAGTATAAGCAAGAAAACAAAAAGAAGAAGCTTGAATTAAAGAACAAGCACTACTCATCAACGATATCTTGAAAGAGTGTGCAAAGAAAGGAAAGAGAAAGAAAATGTCGCTCTCTATCAAGGATGAAAGAGAACGCTGACCACCGGAAAACGATAGCACAGGAAAACAAGAACTATTACCCGAATCCGAGTACGCCTGAAAGCATTCGATCTCGCCAAGCAAGAAGAAAGGTTATATGAGTATCTCGTAAAATGTCATCTCATTATAAAGAACCTCCTGCAGCCTAGCCGATGTAAAGAATATGGTGTACAAATTATTCAGCTTAATAAAATGATTTTGGACCATTGTTTAGTAAATTTGTGAATGAATAATATGACTTCGTAGGAACTCCTCGCTAGGGTTATGTGAAAAATTGAATGCGCTATATGGACAGTATCATAAATGCGCATTCAATCCCGCCATTCACAATGACTATCTGACGATGCCATGATAAAGTTGATGCGATTGTCCTTTATTGATTTCAACCTGCTCTCAAATGCCATCAGATCCTTCGTCTGCATCAGACTTTTAGTTTCTTTGCAAAATTCAAAGTTCATTTAAAATTTTCTTTTTTACCTCAAAGGAAATCAATATTGATTCAAACAAGTAGTCGACTCAAGCACACTGCTCAACCTAAGCGAGTGTACTTAACAAGATCTCGAACAAGAAAGATAATGGAAAATCAGAACAAGTACGTAACCTACAGGGGTAAGTCTCCGAGTTGAAAGATCAGCTTTCTGAAATTATGAGACTAATGAAGGAAATGTCTCAGAATAAACCTACTTCAGAGCCTAGCCCATCATTACCTCCTCCGCCTCCTACGACAAATGATCCTCATCAAGCTTCAACTTCTTTTACCTTTCAGTCTCCCATCCCGGACCGACAATCACCACAATCCGGTTACCACAAATAATGACCTACCTTACTCTCATTACCCAACCATTCCAAACACCGACTTACCCTTCAAATTCAATCCCTCCAATTCACTTCACCCCTCATCTCCCAACTGGGGGAATATCCCAGGCAGTGGGAGGGGAAAATAAGTCAAAAGAAAGCGAGAAACTGTCTGCTCTAGAGGAAAGATTGAGAGCAATTGAAGGGCTAAATATGTATGGCTCTGTGGATGTGGCATCACTTAGATTGGTTCCCAATGTGGTGCTACCTCCTAAATTCAAGGTCCCGATTTTGACAAGTATACTGGGAATTCGGACCCTCGAATTCATTTGGTCACCTATATTGCCAAGATGTCCTCTATGACAGATGATGACAGGCTGTTAATCCACTTCTTCCACGAGAGCCTCTCGGGAGCAAGCTCGAGGTGGTGCTGCTCAGCTAGATAGGAGCAGACTACGCCCCGGAAGGATTTAGCTGAGGCCTTTTTGAAGCAGTACAAATTTAACTGCGATGTGGCCCCCACGAGAAGGGATCTTCAGAATCTAGTGTAGAAAGACCGGGAAAGCTTCAAGGAGTATGCCCAAAGATGGAGAGAAAAGGCGGCAGAAGTCCACCCTCCTGGATCGACAATGAGCCGTGGTTTCTATTTATTGAGACTTTGAAGGCTCCTACTTCAACTTGATGATTGGGAACACTTCCAATTTCTCGACATCATCCAGACGGTGAGAGAATTGAAGCCAACTTAAGAATGGGACGATTGCAGAGTCACCGAGAACCTCAGAAAGAAATCGCCAATTTTGGCAAGAAAAGGAGAGTGACGTGCATTCCATCACTCGCAGAATAATTACTCCCAGTTTCCCCAAAATAACTACCGGCCATATCCTCCCTCTCATGGCCAAACCATCGCAAACATTCCACCTCCTCTCCCAAATTATCCACAACCGCGCCCACAATATGCCCCACCTACAAATTTCCGACCAAGACCACCTCCTCCTCCCGTTCAACCAAGACCACCACAAAACAACCCAAGACCTCCAAGGAACCCTGATCCACCTCTTTCCCTCCCTCTCAGTGAAATATACCGATACCTTATCGGTATAAACCAAATTGTACCAGTCCCCTTAGACCTAATCCAGCCACCATACCCCAGATGGTATGATGCCACTGCCCGTTGTGAGTACCATGGAGGGGCACAAGGGCATTCAACTGATAACTGCGGGGCACTCAGAGGGAGAGTGCACGCTTTAATCCAAAACGGGTGGTTGAAGATCGAGGGAAATGGTTCCCTCCCCAATGTTACCTCAAACCCACTGCCTAACCATAATACGGGAAGTGGTGTAAATATGATAGAGTCTAAGGGAGAAGGATCAACACCAGAAGTGGATAAGCTGGTTCCTTACTTTAAGGAGATTTTTGCTATAGCAATGAGGGAAGGCTACCTTTGCCCTCAGGTAGCGGGATTCGAAGAGAGTACGGGGTGTCCTTACCATGGAGGGGCAGCTGACCATGAGCTGCGAGATTGTGAGAGGTTCAGGCAAGAAGTCCGGAACTTATTGTCTCTCAAGGTTCTGAGGTGCCAGACAAAGTCAAAGACGGAAGAGGGAGTGAACACCACTAGGTTCAGCCAAACTGCTTCTACCTCCAAACCCAGAATCACCTTCTCACCCCCGGTAGCCTCCCCGCCAGTAACGGTTATCCGAACTCCGCCTCAGCTCCCCGTCACCAATACTCACGCTGTCCCATGGAATTATAATTTCCAAGTTTTCACTCAGGGAGCGTCAAGCAGTACATCGGCTCCTAGTCTTGTCTCACCTCCGGCACCACCAAAACCATGTTTCGCTCCTCATGAGCACTTCAGGATGACTTATGCTGGACCTGCCAACGACATTACTCCCTGCACTGGCCCATTATCACAACAAAGCCCTCTCCACTGAGCAAGAAGTCGAGTTTATAACTCAAGTGGGAGGTGTTACTGAACGAAGAAAGAGAGAGGAGGAAAGGGAAAGTAAAATGGGAGAGTCATTAAGAAATACGTAAGAGGAGGTGGAGAAAGTAGGGAAGTAGAGCTGTTGAGCACAAGGAAGAGGAAGAACCGCCCAAATAATGAAACAGAGCGAGTATGATGTGGTGGAGCAATTGAGAAAAGCACTCCGAATTTCATCAAGTATCACTAATCCTCGAGCTCTAAGTCCACCGGCAGTGCCTTACAAAGAATCTCGATCAAGCCTTTGTAAACCCGACATTACTCCGGCGCTTTGAGAAGATAGTAGAACAAATCTGCATCCACTTTGTAGCCTTTTCTGAAGAGGAGGTAGACCCCGCAGGCTTAGGGCACAATAAAGCTCTACATGTAACTGTGAAGTGTAAGGGTTGTATAGTGGCCAAGGTCCTCATCGATAACGGATCAGCCCTCAATGTATCGCTTAGTGCTACCTTAGCCAAAGCACCGACAATTAATCGATATACGCTGAGTGCTATGGTGGTAAGAGCCTTTGACGGCATCGGAGAGAGGTGGGAGACATTGACTTGCCAATCCTAGTCGGTGCATGTACTTTCAACGTCACGTTCCAGGTGATGAACATTGAGCCGGCTTACACTATGCTGTTGGGAAGGCCGTGGATCCATTCTCGCGAACGTCGCTCCTTCGACTTTGCACCGTAAGATCAAATACATTAAGGACGGCAAAATCATCACCGTAAGGGCGAAGAAGCCATACCGGTCA